>NC_086454.1:194023765-194698765 GCF_028390025.1 Pseudophryne corroboree
GACTCTAAAGCCCTCTACCCATCGAGGAGGAGCCTCCAACTGGAAGCTTTCCAAATGTAATTTAAGGAAGGTCAACAAAAAGAATAGCACTGGGTTGACCATTCCCAGGCCTCCTTCCCTCCTCGACCTGTAGGTGACAACCCTCTTGATTAGATTCAGCCTATTTCCCCAGAGCATCTGGAAAAACAGAGCATAAATCCTGGTCCACCTAGATTCCGGCAAAAGGCACACATAACTGACATATAAAAAAATAGGGATCAGGAAAGTCTTAATAAGATCAACCCTTTCCCTGAGAGACAACTTCCATCTCTTCCAATGCACTACCTTCTGGTTGGCCTCATCCAGCCTAAGATCCCAATTTCGGGTGGCATAATCGCCCGGGCCAAATCTGATACCTAAAACTTTGATCTCCTGGCTTACCAGGGGGAGGCCATCCGGAAGGTCAAACTCATGACCCTCCTCCCCCATCCAGAAAACTTCGCTCTTATCCTGGTTGACCTGAGAACCCGAAGCCTCCGAGTACTCCTGGACAGCCGACATCACACCATCCGCCTCTGATGGATCTGACAAGATGACTGTGACATCGTCTGCATAAGCCACCACCCTTAAAGGACAACCCGGGCTCAGCAGGACCCCCCTTACAATGCCACCCTCCAGCCTTCTGATGAAGGGGTCGATGGCAAAGACATATAGGAGGGGGCTCAGGGGGCAGCCCTGTCTGACACCCGAATCCACTCCAAAGGTAGGGCCCACCCAACCATTAACCAGAGGGAAGCTCTCAGCTTGCCTGTAGATGATATGCAGCCAATTTACCACCCTCACTGGGAGGCCATACCATTCAAGTAGAGCCCACAGGTAGTCATGGTTAACCCTATCAAAAGCTTTCGACTGATCCAATGCTAGCAGGTACTTTCCCCATCTCTCAGCACGGCACCGTTCCACGGCCTCCCGGACGCCAAGGACAGCACTAAATGTGCTCTGACCCTTCACGGTACAGTGCTGTGAGGGGGAAAGCAAAAGCCCGGAAACTTCCATCAGCCTGGTAAAAAGCACCTTTGCCAGAACCTTCCTATCTGTATTAAGAAGAGCGATGGGGCGCCAGTTCTCAATACGAGACGGATCCTTTCCTTTAGAAAGCAAGATAAGGGCAGACAGTCTCATGGAAGGAGGGAGCAACTCCTCCCCCAGGCTCTCATTAAATACTTCCATAAGACGAGGGGCCAGGATGTCAGCAAAGGTCTTATAAAACTCGGAGGTTAACCCATCCGGTCCTGGGGCTTTCTTCATAGACAAAGAGTCTATGGCCATCCTGACCTCTTCCACCGTTATCTCACTCCCCAAGGAATCAAGAACACTGCCATGGCTCTCAAGCCCCGGAGTCTCCCTCAGAAACCGCTCCATCCTCTCTCTGATGAGTGGCTTCTCAGACAGAAGGTCAGAGTAGAAGGATCGCACAACTCCCAGAATGCCTTCCTTATCCTCACGAAGGACACCCCGGTCATCACGCAACCCCCTCACCTCCTTACAGTTAACCGAGTTCCTGCAGCTCTGGTAGGGATCAGGCGAGTGGTATTTACCATAATCCCTCTCCAGAACCAAGGAAGCATACCGGTCATACTGGTACTCCTTCATCCGAGCTTTCACCCGGGAGATTTCCCCACCATCTCCCTGCTCAGAAATCAAGAGATCAAGTTTCTTCCTCAAGGCATGATAGATATTCTGCCTTACCAAGTTCTTTTTGGCTACAAGGTTGCGAAATAACTTGCGAGTTCTCTTTTTACATACTTCCCACCACTCAGACCTACTCCATCCAGCCTCCAACAGTGACTCCTGAGATTCAAAGAAGTCTCTGAAGGACTGTCTGATCTCTTCCTCCCTCAGGAGCTCAGAGTTCAAACGCCACAGGCCCCGCCCTTTCTGAGGGGATTCTGAGGCATTCAAGGATGCAAAGAGGCAAACGTGATCAGAGAATTCTACTGGCTTCAACTCAGGAGCCGAAGTTTTCGAATTCTCCTTAACAAAAAACCTATCTATCCTACTCCTACATCTACCTCTAAAAAAGGTGAAACCCGTGAGGTCTGGGGAGTGGCGAATATGCACATCCACCAGGCCTGCCTGTCTAACCATGCTATCTAAAAAAAGGGAATCATAGCCCAGGGTAGTCTTTGAACCCCCCCTGTCTTTTGGCCTAAGGACAGTGTTAAAATCACCACCAAAAACCACCTGCCGGGCCGAAAAAAGATATGGCTTTATCTCCCTGAAGAGACACTTCCTGTCCCACTTAGTTTGGGGACCATAAATATTTATAAGCCTCAGGTCATGCCCCTTCAGATTGACATCCAAAATCATACACCTGCCTACCTGTAATTCAATGACCCGCTGGATGTTTACCATGCCGGTAAAAAGAACCGCCAACCCACCGTACGGCTCGGCCGCAAGAGACCAATAGGAGGGACCGCGTCTCCACTCAGCTTTCGCCTTGTGAAGATCGGCAAGTCGACCTACCCTAGTCTCTTGCAAAAATAAAAAATCAACCACAAGCGTGTTGAAAAAAATAAAGGCCATGTGACGAGCACGTTCTGACAGAATAGAAGCCACGTTAATAGTGGCAAATCTTATGGGCTGGGGAGCCATCCTTCAGGGCTGTAGAAGTAGGACTCAGCTCACTTCTTCTTTACTTGTTTTTGGGACTCTTCATCTGATGACCCCCACCTCTTCATGCTCACCCCAGCCGGCAGAGAGTCACCTTCCAAGAATACTTCCTCATCCGAGGAAGAGCCCTCATCAGGCACAGGGGAGGAAGGAACCATAGCAATATTACCATCTTCAAGAGATATATCAACCACCCCACTGGGGCAACCATTAGAAGCACCCAAACCCCCCTCAGAACCTAAAGGGTCTGGAGCACCAGAGGTGGGAAGAACCTCCAACACTGTAGGAGCTACGGAAAGAGGCTGACAAGGATCTCCCATTCCAGTCCCCTGCACAACAGCAGGTACAGAACCAGGGTTAGGAAGGGAAGGGGAGGCCCCCACCTCCTTATGGGTCAAATTCTGCACCGCAGGAGCTAACTCCTCTACTGTCATCACAGTTTGACTAACCTTCCCCTCAACCAAGAAATCCTCCAACTTGCTAGAAGCCACCCCTGCTACTTTCCTCCTCTTTCCCTTATCCTTGTTCTTACCCTTACCACCTCCTGACCCCGAAGCCACCTGGTAGGGGGACGTAGCATGAGATGAAACCTTCCTCCGCCTCATTACTCTGGTCTGCAATACCAAATCCCCATTATCAGTCCTAACAATCTCCCCTTCTTCGTCCTCCTCCTCACTTAAGAATGCCCCAAACCGGTTTGACAAAATAAGATCATCACCATCCCTTTTACCCCTACCTCTTCCTCCTCTCCTGGACCCAACAACCAACCTAAAAGGCTCAACCTCAGCTTTCCCACCACCTCCAAAAGAACTTCCCCCAGCAACCTCACTCGAGACACTCAAAACAGAAGATGTTGCTACCACCTGGGCAGCTGCCAGAGGCAACACAGGTGCCTGGCGATCATCTTCCTCTACCCTCTGTGCTACCGCCCCCATCTCTTCATCTAACATGGAATTATGGAAAGCCATTCCACATCTACTAAAAGTATGCCCCTCCACTCCACATAAATTACAGACAATTTTCCCACAGTCACCAGCTAAATGGCCAAGCGCATTACATCTGGAACATTTCAATACAGGGCAGTCACGACTTAAATGTCTGAAATCCCCACAGCGGTGACACATTCTGGGTTTACCTGGGTAGAAACATTGTATACGGTCACGCCCAATGTATGCCGCTGAGGGGATGTGCACCCCATTTCTAAGACGGACCTTCCCTTCCCATGCACCCCCCCATACATCCATTTCACCTGGGGCTTTAGACAATGGGGTGACCATGGACTCCGTAAACCGTGACAACCAATAGGCCAGGTCCACACTACTGACAGACTCGTTTCTTACAAGAATGGTGACCTTCACAACCTCCTTCCTTGTAATAGCGAATGCCTTGTAGTTTACCCATGGCTCTAAGTTCTTTACAGCCCCCCACATACTCCAAAAAACCTGCAGGCCATTGTACACCTCAAAACTTAAGTCAAAATCGGGAGACCCCACAGGATGGATGCAGGCAAAGAGGTCACTAGGCTTAAACCCCATGCTAAACACCGCCTTCAAAAACTCCGACCTTGAAGGGGGCGATCCCTCACCCACCCACTTTAACTGGACCGCGTTACGGCGCTTAGCCATTTGGCCACCACTATTAGGGAGCCCACCCCCACCCAAATTACTAACAGGAGGCCTATCCGACACTACCTTAGCATAGGAAGCATTCTCAGGGACAACCACAGCGGGCTGAGCCACATTTTGCCCAGTGGTCAACAGAGGGGACTTCTTGGTATTCAATTCAGATGCAACAGGTGGAGGCATAGCTGGAACCTGGCCAGACCTATCCAACCCACCAGTATCACTACCCATATCCGCACCCCCCACAGGGCTAATACTAGCACTATTTTTCTTCTCCAAAAGGGAAAGTGCACCCCAAGCTCTGACTGGGACTTCCAAATCCCCAAAAATGGTCTCTACCAAATGCCTCTTGGGAACACTTAGATCTGATTTGTCAAGCGCCGGCATACCCTGCGCAGACTTAGATAAATCAATCTTAGGCAATAGCACAACAGCATTTCTTTTAAGCACAGCCTTACTTATACCCGGGTCTGCTTCATCGGCAATGCCCTTAGAGGAGGCACCTGGTAACGCCTCAGCATCATGCCCAGGCCCAATGCTATATGCAGGCTCAATGTCCCCAAATGTCTTTGTCACAACTGGCATAGTAACCTCCATTCTCTCCTCTGCAGCAGGGATCTGTAATGCACATGACTCATCACCCTCCAGCTTCCTAATGGCTGAGTATGTCGGATCCTCTCCCTCTACTTCTGATGCAGGGCGCTGCGCTTCACAATTCGGAGGCAATTCTGCACTTAAAGCACTTTGGGACTGTAAGGCAACATTGAGCTTCTCACTGACACTTTTCAACTTCTCCTCCAACTCCATTACCTCTGCAGTAAAAATAGCACGGTCCCTGCTAAAAGCACTATTGCGCTTTTTTTTCTTAATTGTAATCCATTTCTTTATCCTCTGGACCTCTTTCTCCAAGTCTGCAATGCACACAGGCACTACAGGGGGACCTGAAGACTCCTCCTCAGCAGTTTGGGGTGCTGCAACTTCTCCCATAATACAAGAAACATCCACAGAGTCAGATATTAATGATGCAGACATCTTATCCTCATCATGGGGAGGTTTCACTCCAACAGTCTCAGCAGACACCCCTGCAACAGTACCTTGTGAAAGGCACTGATCCATTGCACCCACATCCATGTCATCTGACAGTGTACTAACCAGTGTTTGGTGCACCAGCCCCTGGCAAACAGCATCATTCTCAATCACTGTACCTTCAATATTGGCTTCCCCCACAGCAGCCATCCTGGATTCCAACATCAGCATTCCCTGTGTGTGCACCTCTTCCACTGCTGATTGCACACTTTCCACACCTGCTGGGAAAAGCAGCACCGGACTACTGCTCACCGGGCCACATGCTGGCTCCAACTGCACCTCTGCAACAGACTCCTTCACAGCAGAAGGGGGGGGGGTAACATACTCGGGGGTATTAGCTGCCTTCCGCTTGGCAGCACCAAAGCTACCCCAGGTACTTCGGCACATACCTTTTGGGGCTTTCCCAATGGTGCACCCGGCTCCACCGGATTACTGACCTGTGCTTCCACCTCCTCCAGACTTTGCAGCAGGTCTGTGTATTCGTTTGCTGCATGCAAACACTCTTTTTCCATAACATTTTCAGCCACCTGCCTTTCTGATGGTATTAAATGGGGACCAGGGCCAGGTCCCGGCAGGGGCCCCTCCAGACCACCTTCCCCAGGAGGGTCCATGGTTTTGGGGGAAAAATCCCCGGGAATACTTGCTAGAAACCAAGCTTTCTCTCCCTTCTAGTGCAGAGCTCTGACACACCTCCTTCCACCGCGGCTGCTGGCACCAGACTTGCCCTCCAATGGGTCCTCGTTAAAGGATTTAAAGTGTACTCATTCCAATTACAGGGCCTCGAAAGAGTCCTGTATTGTTATTTTTCGTCACTACCTCCCCGAGTCGGGAGTGGGTAATTTGCGCGCCTGCTGCCTTCCTTGGATGTGGTAGCCGTTTCTCAGGCTCCCTCTCCGGAATCGAACCCTGATTCCCCGTTACCCGTGGTCACCATGGTAGGCGCAGAAAGTACCATCGAAAGTTGATAGGGCAGACATCCGAATGCGTCGTCGCCGTCACGGGGACGTGCGATCGGCCCGAGGTTATCTAGAGTCGCCAGAGAGGCCGGGGGCGGCGGGAGGCCGGGGCCGACCCGCCGGGAACCCCCGGATTGGTCTTGGACTGATAAATGCACGCATCCCTGGGGGTCAGCGCTCGTCGGCATGTATTAGCTCTAGAATTACCACAGTTATCCAAGTAACGGGGTCGAGCGATCAAAGGAACCATAACTGATTTAATGAGCCATTCGCAGTTTCACTGTACCGGCCGTGTGTACTTATACGTGCATGGCTTAATCTTTGAGACAAGCATATGCTACTGGCAGGATCAACCAGGTAGCTCTCGGTATCGGCCGGCGCGCGCCCGAACATCGGGGGCCGCGGCGCGCACCGTCTCGAAAGCGGAGGGTCCGCCGGACCGGGCTCCATCCACCGACGCACGGCAGGGCGGACCGGGGCGGGTCTCGAGCCGAGCGGGCACTCGGAAAATATGGGGACGGGAGGAGGAGGACGGCCGTCCCCGGTCAGGGCCGATTGGGAAGCTCGGAGTCAGAGTGGACGGCGGGGCCCGGCCGCCACCGCACCGTCGGGCGGACACCCCGGGGAGGGGCAACATCACCACGCTAGATTTCGCCTGTTTTCTCCTCACCCGACAACCCGTTCGATAGGAAACCTGTGCAAGCCGTCCTGGGGGATGGTTTTTTTCGCTGGGACGGCAGCAACTGCCCCCAGCCCCACCTCATCCCGATCTACACCTGACGGGTTTCATCTGGTCCCGGGGGGGTGAAAGGGTGTAAAGAAGTTCCACCTCGCGAGGCTCCATCGCCCTTCCGGGGTGCCACCGTCTGGCGCACGGGCGAACGCGGCTTCCGCCGGCTCCCTCCGAAAAGCACCTCCCGCTCTCCCTGCGTCTCCTGGACGGTCTCGCTCCGAGTCTGCGCTTCTCTCTCGCCCTGCCGCCAGACTCGGCTCCTCTCCCGCGCTCTCTCGCGCTCTGACCTCCGCCCCGTCCGGCCCTCCCGTCCACGGCGGGGGAGGTCCGGCAGGCAAACCCTTCCGTGCGACCGCCTCGCCGGAGCGGGGGCGGCGCGCAGGGCCCTCTCCTGGGGCTGCAAGGAGCGGCCATCGGGGCTGGCCGCGTCCTCGGATCTCGATGCGACGCTCATTCGGTTCCTGGGAAATCGTGTGCTCCGCCGGGGTCCGGGGGCGAGCGCCCTTCGCTGGGCGAGGGGGACGCTTCCCCGGCACCCCTGGCGGCATCAGACGCCTGCGGGTGCCGGCGGACGGAGCAGACCGCGCCGCACATGGTACGGGTGCGGGGCCCGCCCGGCTCCGGAAACCGGAGCGATCGGGCGGACGCCTGGGGACCGGACGCCCTCTCCGGGCCGAGAGGTTCCGGGCGCGCCGTGGGCAGAGGGAGGGTCGGGTTCGCCTTGAGCCGGCCGAGACCCCTGGGTTCCGGCCGAGCGATCGTCCCTCCCCGCCGGGGCGCGGGGTGCCACATCGATCGGGTTGCTGAAAGTAAAGAGTAATTTTCATTCGGTTCACTGTTTCCATACCGTAATCCATCCGCCACCTGTAAATCTCGCTCAGGGGGTCCTCTCGGACGTCGTGGGACGGGAGGCGCGCGCAACACTTTCGCGGTGCGCCCTGCAATTTTTCTCCGAGGCCTTGGAAGTGCCTCCCAGCCTGAGGAACACCAGTCCGCACTCATCGGCGAAACTTCCACAAATTGCAATACCCGATTTGGCCCGCTGGGGGGCGCTGCCTCTGGGGAGAAGGAGACGTGCCCAGGCCGTACGTCGGGCTCCAACGGACACCCATCTTGACCCTTTATAGGCCCCATCGGGAAGATGGTCCTGCCCATGCTGATATCGGAGCTCCACAGCTATCCTCTCACAAACCCATTCGCCGGAGCTCCAAAAATCATTTGGTTCACTGTTTCCATACCGTAATCCATCCGCCACCTGTAAATCTCGCTCAGGGGGTCCTCTCGGACGTAGTGGGACGGGAGGCGCGCGCGACACTTTTGCGGCGCGCCCTGCAATTTTTCTCCGAGGCCTTGGAAGTGCCTCCCAGCCTGAGGCACACCGGTCCGCACTCATCTGCGAAACTTCCACAAATTGCAGTACCCGATTTGGCCCGCTGGGGGGCGCTGCCTCCGGGGGAGAAGGAGACGTGCCCGGCCCGTACGTCGGGCTCCAACGGATGCCCGCCGTGGACCCTTTATAGGCCCCATCCTGGTCCTGCCATGCTGTTATCGGAGCTCCACGGCTATCTTGTCACTAAACCTTTCGTTTGAGCTCCAGGGCTTTTTGCTTTTTGTAACCCGGTTCCTGGAGCCCTGCCTGGGCAAAATCGGATGCAAGAAGGCCCTGCCCATGCTGATCTCTGAGCTCCGCGCATCTTCTGTCACGGGTCCTTTCGCAAAAGCTCCAGGGAAACAGGCTTTTCGGCCCCGGACAGAGTCCCGGCTCTCTCGCTCGCCTCGTTGGTACCTACTGATCCGGCGGAGGTGTTCTCCGGCGGGTAGCGACACGGACGGCCGAGGGCGCGCTTCACCCAGGCTTCAACCATCTCCTCCCCGAGCCCCTGGAAGTGCCGCTGGGCCGCGGGCGCCCCGGTCCGCACTCATCCGCGACACTTCCGCGCTGGAGTCCGACGCTCGCCGGCCGCGTCCCCCGGCCCGCGGGGGCCCGGGGGGAGGCCCGACGCATGCGGGGGGAGGCGGCGGGCGGCGGGGGCGCCCCCGCGCCACCCGACGGCGCCCCCCGGTGGCCAGAGGCGGCTCGGAGCGAGACGATCGGGGGGGAACGGCGGCGCGTGACCCGCCCCGGCCCCCTTGGCCCAGCGGACGGGCAGGCGGCTCCCGGGCGACCCACCGATCCCCGCCGCGGCGCCCCCTGGTGGCCGCCTGACGCCACTGCGGGGGGTGCAGATTCCGTGTGTCCTCTCGGATAAAAACAAAAGAAACGATTCCCGTCGGGCGAAAGTAAGTGGGACGCAGGGCCCCGGGCCCCGCCGGTCCGCGCGCGCGGCGCCCCCCGCTGGCCGGTCGAAGGGATGACAAAAATAAAATGAAAAAAATTTCAAAAAAGCACTCGCCCCAAACAGACGAAATGTACCCGGTCCGCCCGGATGAACCCTCCCCCGTGTCCCCGCCGCGGCGCCCCCCGCTGGCCAGCCGAGGTAATACACGATTGAGAGGGGGGGAGTGAAAAAAAGGGCAAAAAATGAAAAACACCCCACCCATTTGAATGCAAAGTCCCGGAGCGGCCAGGGGTGGACGCCGGTCCGCGCGCACGGCGCCCCCCGCAGGCCAGTTGAAGGGAAGAATGGAACGAGACTAAAAGATAAAAAAATTTCAAAAAAGCACTCGCCCCAAACAGATGAAATGTACCCGGTCCGCCCGTGTCCCCGCCGCGGCGCCCCCCAGCTGGCCAGCCGAGGTAATACACGATTGAGAGGGGGGAAGTGAAAAAAAAGGGCAAAAAATGAAAAACACCCCACCCATTTGAATGCAAAGTCCCGGAGCGGCCAGGGGTGGACGCCGGTCCGCGCGCACGGCGCCCCCCCGCAGGCCAGTTGAAGGGAAGAACGGAACGAGACTAAAAGATAAAAAAAATTCAAAAGAGCACTCGCCCCAAACAGATGAAATGTACCCGGTCCGCCCGTGTCCCCGCCGCGGCGCCCCCCGCTGGCCAGCCGAGGTAATACACGATTGAGATTAAAAAAAACCAGGCAAAAGACAAAAACACACCACCGATTTAAATGCAGTGTTCACGAGCGCCAGTCCGCGCGCGCGGCGCCCCCTGCTGGCCGCGTAAAAAAAATAATAATAATAATAATCCACCGTTGTGAATTTGCGATGTGTCCGGTACGGCGGCGGCGGGGAGGCGTCTCCCCTCGTCGGCGCACCATGGTGGGGGGAAATAAATGAAAGGGAAAAAAAAAAAGAACAGCCCGGGCTCTCGCCGGCTTCCGCAGCCCGGGCTTCCTCCGGCTTCCGCGGCCCGGGCTCCGTACATACAGACAGCAAATGAAATAACGGACGGATGGATGGAAGAGAAGAACAGCCAGGGATCTCACCGGCTTCCGCAGCCCGGGCTCCAGCCGGCTTCCGCAGCCCGGGCTCCCTCCGGCTTCCGCGGCCCGGGCTCCCTCCGGCTTCCGCGGCCCGGGCTCCGTACATACAGACAGAAAATGAAATAATGGAAGGATGGAAGAGGAGAACAGCCCGGGCTCTCGCCGGCTACCGCAGCCCGGGCACCCGCCGGCTTCCGCAGCCCGGGCTCCCTCCGGCTTCCGCGGCCCGGGCTCCGTACATACAGACAGCAAATGAAATAACGGACGGATGGATGGAAGAGAAGAACAGCCAGGGATCTCGCCGGCTTCCGCAACCCGGGCTCCAGCCGGCTTCCGCAGCCCGGGCTCCCTCCGGCTTCCGCGGCCCGGGCTCTCTCCGGCTTCCGCGGCCCGGGCTCCCTCCGGCTTCCGCGGCCCGGGCTCCCTCCGGCATCCGCGGCACAGGCTCCGTACATACAGACAGAAAATGAAAAAATGGAAGGATGGAAGAGGAGAACAGCCCGGGCTCTCGCCGGCTACCGCAGCCCGGGCACCCGCCGGCTTCCGCAGCCCGGGCTCCCTCCGGCTTCCGCGGCCCGGGCTCCGTACATACAGACAGCAAATGAAATAACGGACGGATGGATGGAAGAGAAGAACAGCCAGGGATCTCGCCGGCTTCCGCAACCCGGGCTCCAGCCGGCCTCCGCAGCCCGGGCTCCCTCCGGCTTCCGCGGCCCGGGCTCTCTCCGGCTTCCGCGGCCCGGGCTCTCGCCGGGTGAAGATCAGGCGAGAGTAGGGGTGTCCTCCGCTGGACGGGAAGCCCAGGCCGTGGAGCCGCCGCACGGACCGGGGGTTGACCCGGCCGGGGACGGGCAGGAGGCGAGGCCCGGACTCGCTCCCGTCCAGACGGCCCGAGGCCCCTCCTCCCCTCCCGGTGGACCCGCCCCCGACTATTAAGCCCGGCCAGGGAGTCCACGTCAGCACCCGGGCGGACCAGGGAAGGACCCCCCTTCCGCGCTCCGCCGTGCTCGGAGGCGCTGACGCGCCGGGCGGACGGGGTGCCTCCGGCCAAGTCCCCGGCCGGGACTTGGCTGGCTGGCGAGCGAGGGAGGGCGAGGGTTAGGGCCTCGCCTGTCCCCCGCCCCGGGCCAAGTCCCCCGACCGGAGCGGAGCGAGCAGGCCGCCCTAACCCCCCCCCCCCCCCCCCGGTGGCACCGCAGCACCGGAGATTATTCGGGGAATGCTCCCACAGCGCTGCATTGCATACACACCGAAACCCATTCCAGTCTGGTAAACGTGATTCTCTGGGACTTGCGAGAATTGTATGCTGGGTAGTTGAGACATGACTCCCCCATCACCTCCCAGGGTCAGACTCATGGGGACCTCATTTTAGGTCCCCACCATGTCGGAGGTCCCGCCAGTGTTGGTGTGCTGTCTGGCCCTTGTCCCCGTTAGGATATATAAACAAGTGCACACACACACACACACACACACCCCCCCCCCCAACCCAGGGGTTGCCAAGGTGGTGGTGTCAAGGTAATTTTACTCTCTAGCTGTTCCTACTAACTCATACCCCCAGAACAATTTCTTACTTTCTTTACATTTGTAGTCAATGCTATATGCCTCTTTCAACCTGTTCCTCTTTGAGTGGCTGTCATTTACTGTCCCCCTGGCTTTCCCTCTAAATTCCTCGACAACTTTGCTTCCTGGCTTGCTCACTTCCTCTTTCTGACATTCCCTCCGTCATCTTAGGTGATTTCAACATCCCAATCGATATCCCCAAAAATTACCCTGAGTCTAAACTCCTTAACCCCACATCTTCACTTGGTCTCCCCAAGTGGATCTCCTTACCATTCCATGTGAATTGGAGCTCAATGGATCTGATCTTCACTCACCGTTGTGATATTTATGATTTCTCAAACTCCTCATTTCCCCTTACTGACCACAATCTGCTCTCTCTTAACTTATATCTCTCTCTGCTTCTCCGTCTCTACCTCCTAAGGCTAGCATCACTAAGTGTAACATTGAGGCTATTGACACCACTTCCCTATCCTCCCTATTTAATTCACTTATCTCTCCCATTCTCTCTTATGCCCTGAACAAGCCACTTCCCTATAAAATGCATCCCTTAAATCTGCTCTTCACTCTGTTGCTCCACCAACCACTATGCACTCTCACAGATCAACACCTCAACCCTGGCACACCAGTTGTACCAGATATCTGCAAAAATGCTCACGTACTGCTGAGCAACAGTGGAGGAAATTATGCTGTAACTTATTATCTCATCCCTCAGTGCTGACCTTTCCCTTGATGGACAGTCATACTTTAACTCATCTCCTACCTAGTCTTCGGACCCCTGGTGCCTCTTTGCCCCTGTCAATTTCCTCCTTTGCCCACCCCCATCCTCACTCCTATGCTCTTGATTGCCACTTACTTCACATCCAAACACATTAGGACATCACATCCCACCAGGGAAAGGAGCAATCACCTCCTTTTCTTTACCACCCCTCCTCATCCCTTTTACCAACTTTGACATCTTTCTTCTATGTATCTGGTGAGGAAGTCATGGCCCTCTGTATCACACTGTCTAGCCCAGGGCTGGCCAAACCGGTCCTCAAGATCTACCAACAGTTCACATTTTCCAGACTACCTAGCTGGTGCACAGGTGTAGTCATTACTAATTAAGATGTGCTGCATTCATTCCTAAGTGACAATTCTACAGATCTCCAGGAGGCCTGGAAAACATGCACTGTTGGTAGATCTCGAGGACCGGTTTGGCCAGCCCTGGTCTAGCCCATCTGCATCACCCCTGTCTGTCTGCCCCATGCCTTTAAAATGTAAGGCCCCTCTTCCCTCCTGTGATTTTCCTTCTCTTAAACTATCCCCTACTTCCTTCTTCCTTCTATGGCATCAAATCCCTCAATTTGTCCCCCCTAATAATAATATTAATTAAAAAAAGTATAGTAACTTGCAAATAAATTGAGGTAAAATGTATATTTTAAACCAAAAGTGATATTAAGCTTATCTGCAAGACAAGATTTTTTACATATTTATATTTTATAGACAATTCCTTTGACTTCATGCTTGGTTTATGCTCAGACATTTACTGTCAAGTGTGGGAATTTATATAGACAGGTGTGTGTCTTTCCAAATTATGTCCAATCAACTGAAATTACCACAGGTGGACTCCAATTAAGCTGTAGGAACATCTCAAGGATGATCAGTGGAAACAGGATGCACCTGAGCTCAATTTTGAGCTTTATGGCAAAGGCTGTGAATACTTGTACATGTGATTTCTTAGTTTTGATTTTTAATACATTTGCAAAAATCTAAAAAAAACTTTTTTCACGTTATCATTATGGGGTATTGTGTGTAGAATTTTTAGGGGACAAATTAAGTTATTCCATTTTGGAATAAGGCTGTAACATAACAAAATCTGGAAAAAGTGAAGCGCTGTGAATACTTTCCGGATGCACTGTAATATGCAGATGGCACATGTAAATATTTTTCAACCTTTTTCACATCTGGTACATCATGCTCACCTGCTATGAGCTACAGTACTCCCAAGATGATTGAGGACAGTGTTAGCCTCCCCACTGATTCATCAGTTTCTCTCTCTAGCAGTGACTTAACAGAGTCAGCAGAGCCATCAAAAAGTTATATGAACAAGCACAAGCAGCGCAGTTGTCAGGTGAGATAATTGCGATCTTCCAGCACAAATAGCTTGTGACAAGAGGTAATAATGTTGTGCATTGTGACAATACTGCTAGCTTGCAGGATCAACAACTCCATATAAAGGATTGTATATGGAAGGGCAAATACGTTAATGTGTTTGCCTTACAAGGCAAAGGTGAATCTAGACGCAGCTAAGCAAAAAGAAGGCAAAAAACACATATAAGTCTTATCTGAAATGGCTGATCAGAATGTATATGTTTTCCGCTGCCTATTTGGAGACTTATCCATCTGAGCATTTTAATTTGCTAAAATACTTGCACATAATTCATAGGATGTTCTGTGACTCCAAGGGACCAATCTAGTGATCATATGCTGAGGAATTCCATCGCCACCAATTGATTAATGCAGTTTTAGGTTTCAGCTATAAGGATGTAAGCCTACTTTGACATCCAAGATAGCCCTTACATCCTCCAAAAAAACACCTCACTTTGGTGGACATTTAATAAGCAGTGATAAGAGTGGAGAAGTGA
The DNA here is from genome assembly GCF_028390025.1 of Pseudophryne corroboree. Lineage (NCBI taxonomy): Eukaryota > Metazoa > Chordata > Amphibia > Anura > Myobatrachidae > Pseudophryne > Pseudophryne corroboree. Next base: position 194,038,373 of record NC_086454.1, read on the forward strand.
GCAAGTGGAGAAGTTGCCCCATCAACCAATCAGCAGCTCTGTATCATTTTATAGTATGCAAATTATAAATGTTACTTCAGTGCTGATTGGTTGCCATGGGCAACTTCTCCATTGGCTCACTTCTCCACTCTTATCACTGCTTAGTAAATGTCCCCCTTTATATGCAATGGTGAATCTGGGTCGTTGTTACAATGTTATAGCTCTGCAATAAGAAAAAAGCTTTAGTGAAATATATATATATAATTGCGCAGTCCAGGCAGCCTAACAATGCAGGTATCACATAAAAGTGTCTCTCCAAAACACTTTGAGATATACAAGAACAATAGTAGAAGATATATGCTCCACTAGGCGCCACAATCTCATACAGTATATATGAAAAAATGGATCACTTATACATCCCTTCAATATGTGTTGATCATCCTCATATTGTGCAGTCCTCTGATCCCATATTGTCAGCACATAGGGAGAGAACAAAATACCATCATATGTAGTAAAATCAATATAATCACACAAAGACAAGTGCAAATCTATAAAAACAATATAAAATACAATGCATCCCCTAAGTCCTATTTGGATGCTGAAACAAATGAACAATTACCAGAAGCGCTGAGAACTGGTGACAAAACAGTTCTCAACAGAGTTTTTTTTTAAATAACCAAAAGGTCCACCTGGGTAGGCAATCTGGGATATCCCTCTGGAACACGTACAGCAGTCCAAACTTCCGCAGGAACTATGGGGTCTTTTTCTAGAAAACCAAGCGCATGCTTATCTATCGGTGTGGCCTAATGGTCTAGGAGCTTGGCTAATCCATGAGGATGGCTCTCCTCTAAACACGTACCAATCTGATCATGTTTTGAAAAAAGGCCATTACCTTTCAGGACTCCCTCCCGCTAAATTTGAATAAATTTTTTCCGTATCAGTGCTGCAACTGTGTCATTTTCCACTTCTGAGGACCAAGCCTTTGGTCATTGGAAGTTGTTGGCTTATCAAAGATATCCATGCAAAGCAATTGTGCATACTCCTATGGCATGCTAATCAGAGGTACTGTATTAGACTGCTTGCTGTGTTTTGCATGGGTTTGTGGGGAATCTGTATTTCCTACAAAAAGGGCAACAATTAATTTACATTAGTTTAAACTAAGACATATATAGAAATGATTCTGTAGTATTTTTGCTTTAGCTAGTCTTGTTATGTTTTTTATTGTGTTTGTATGGGCATGCATGTCTTGTCAGATTTTGGTGACCTAGGTAAAAAAATGTATTAATAATTTTGTCTTTAATTCCATTCCTTACAAGTTATTTAGATTTTAAAACCACATGAATTATTGGGAATTCAATTGTTTTCTGGTTGTTGTCTGCTTTTGATTTGTGAAGGTATGCATTTGGTTCTTTTTCTTTTATTCAACATCTGTTTAGGGGTGTCTTAGAGTTGGTGTACATTTAATTTTTTGGGATAGTGCATGGTGGTGGTGCTGTGACGATTAGTTCTCTAGCTGTGGTGGTTTAGAATGGTTGCATGTTTATTTTTTTCAATTATTTATTAGTTATTTAGTGGGTGTATTTTCCTTGAGTTTGTAATGGCCAAGAAAATGTCCTTATTGGGAAATAACACAAGCACATTCGGGAGTGTTATTTGACTTAGAGTTGAACACCAGCATTTGAGTTCAGTGCTTTTTGCTGTCTTGTGTTTTGTCATCCATTCTTTGTCCACCACCATTCTAACTTAACATTTAATATAAATGATTTAAAAATTTGTAATTCAATTTTTTGAAATAAATCTGACCCTAAATGGAAACGCCAACTCCTGGTGTATGTGTCTTAGTTGGGCAAAGAGGTTGACCTCAGTTAAAAGATGAGTATGGTTACTATCTTGTAGTAAAAAAAAATTAAGCTAATACTGGTCCAAAATGCCTGATGTACACACATTTGTTTGATACATGTAAATTACTTTCTCACTCAAATAAGCTTTTAACATGATTTCACAAGTCGTACAGTGTTAATGGATAAGTACTATTCCCAGCCATGTTATGTAAAGTGATTTAACCATGGCCTTTGTATAAGTATATAGTATACATTTACAAAAGTACTACAGATTTTTTATAGTATATATCTTATCATCATACTGATTCTCTACATGTACTTACATTTGTAGTATTATGCACACCATAGGAGGATACTTGATTAAAGCTTGATGTTACAGTATCTTTTCTTAATTATACTGTAATTATTATGAAATAAGAGTCCACATCAAAGCTTAAAGTGCCCTTGTTGATGGTATTGGAAAAAATAAAATTACTAGTTTATTTTACTGTTACCATGGTATAAATAGAATTCTTAATTTATTTTAATAGGAGCACTGCATTATACCTATTTAAACATATATATTTAATTTGACTTTGGATGCATATAAGCATGACATTGAGGTATAATGTTGATCATAGCTTTCAGTGTACAGAAAATTAATCATTCTACTTTACGATAATTATGTGAGCTATTTAATATCTGGTACAGATATTTACCATCTGATCAGTGGCGAAACTAGCGAGCGGTGGGCCCAGGTGCAACAAAATGCTTTGCCCCCCCCCCCCCCTCATCCCGTCCAAGTCCACCCCCTCACCCCTGGAGAGGATCTGGTGAGGGGGACATGCTCAGGGCCAGGGAAATGGATACCTAGCAACAGTGCTGTAACTAGACATTTTAGTGCTGTGTGCAAGAAACGGCATTGGCGCCCCCCACTTAATGTAAAATAGGGGCAGTGCGCACCGTAGGCACGTGCAAAAAATATAGGGGCGTGGCTTCATGGGGAAGCGGTGTGGCCACAAAATAATACCAATTCATATTATGGTGCACAGTAGTCTCCATTATTCAAATTACGCCGCACAGTAGCGCAACTACACCAGGTAGAGCCCCTTGTACACATTACGGCGGACAGATTCCCCTTTTTACACATTACGGCAGTGTCCTCTTTTTACACATTACGGCAGAGTCTACCTTTTACACATTACAACAGACAGCGTCCCTTTTTTACACATTACGGCAGACAGTGCCCCCTTTTTTTACACATTACAGCAGACAGCGTCCCCCTTTTACACATTACGGCAGACAGCGTCCCCTTTTTACAAATTACGGCAGACAGCGTTCCCTTTTTACACATTACGGCAGACAGAGTCCCCTTTTTTACACATTACGGCAGACAGCGTCCCCTTTTTACACATTACGGCAGACAGCGTCCCCTTTTTACACATTACGGCAGACAGCGTCCCCCTTTTTATACATTACGGCAGACAGCGTCCCCTTTTTACACATAACAGCAGACAGCGTCCCCTTTTTACACATTATGGCAGACAGCGGGCAGGCAGGAAATGATCCCAGGCAGACAGGGAATGAGGAGGAGGGAGGGGGACTCGAGACTGGAGCCGCAACAGCGCAATGCAATTGGTGAAGGCGCTGCTGCAGCTGTCCTCTCCTTCCAAATAGGCTGGCCATCGCTGCTGTGATGAGGGAAGCGCATCCCAGCATTCGCAGTGGCAGAGGACAGCCTATATGGAAGGAGAGAGGCAGCTGCAACAGCGCCTCCACCAATAACATTGTGCTGCTGCGGCTCCAGTCCTCTGCCTTCTCCCCAAGGCGTGGATGTGTTCCTGTGCTGAGTGCGCTCTCCTCCTCGGTGGCCCACAGCGGCAGGCGGCATGTAATGAGTCAGTTTGACTCATTACATGCCGGGCTGGCTTTGGGCCTCTTCACAGTGGTGGCCCCCAGTGCAAGGCACCGCTTGCACTGGTGGTAGTTCCGCCACTGCATCTGACACTTGTATGGGTTGTTTAAGTATTTTCCCTGCATTGAGATAATTAACCACTAATTAAATATATTGATCCTGTAACTGATATATCTGTGCTGCACAGCCGACGTGATGTCTGTGAACGACATTGTTGACAGGCATATCAGCGGTACACACCCACCGATGGGCTCATATAGGCCATTTCAATCAATATATTGTGAACCCAGCTTTAGACCAGGGGTTCCCATCCATGATCCTCAAAGCATACTGACAGTCTAGGTTTTAAGGAAAGCCATACTTAAGCATAGGTGAGTCAATTAGTACCTAAATTATTTTGATTTAACCATCTGTGCACAAGTATGGATAACCTTAAAACATGGACTGTTTGTGTGCCTTGGGAAATACTTCCTTAGACAATGACGCTTTATAGTTAAACTTCATCTCAGTTTTCAAAGAATACTGTAAAATGATTACAAGATTATACTAAAAGAAAAAGCAGCTTTTAAATAAATAAAAATGTGCCACTTGCAGAAACTTGTCAGAAATCTCAAAACTGTATGTAACTTTTCACTCTACCTGTAAGTAAATTTTCACTCTACCTGTACTAAGAAATGAATCTCGCTGATGTGACATTGTATACACACACATATACACACGTGTGACTGTGTATGTGTGTGTGTGCTTGTGTGTTTGTTTTTAAAAACCCTCAGTGATATGATGTCAGAGATAGCATGAAGATGGTCATTCCGAGTTGTTCTCTCGTTGCCAATTTTTGCTATGCTGCGATTTGTTGCTAAATGTGCATGCGCATGGTACGCAGCGCGCATGCGCTTAGTTATTTAACTAAAAACTTAGCAGTTTTGCTGTTGTTCGTGCGGCGCTTTTCAGTCGCACTGCTGATCGGTGAGTGATTGACAGGAAAGGGGTGTTTCTGGGTGGTAACTGAGCGTTTTCCGGGAGTGTGCTAAAAAACGCAGGCATGCCAGGGAAAAATGCGGGAGTGTCTGGAGAAACGGGGCGTGGCTGGCCGAACGCAGGGTGTGTTTGTAACGTCAAACCAGGAACTAAACGGACCGAGCTGATCGCAATCTAGGAGTAGGTCTGGAGCTACTCAGAAACTGCAAGAAAATATTCTGCTACTCTTTCGTTCGCTATTCTGCTAAGCTAAGATACACTCCCAGAGGGCGGCGGCCTAGTGTGTGCAATGCTGCTAAAAGCAGCTAGCGAGCGAACAACTCGGAATGACCACCGAAACTGTAAGCCAGCTGGGCTAAATGTTCCAGACAGAGGGCCTAGGACCTTAGACAGAGATGAACGCAATCGCTGCATACGCAGCCAGATCTGCTTCCATCTCCTCACATGCTGGGGACCGCCCAGCACAGGACAAGGCTGCCCAACATGTGTGAGGCCGACCTCCTGATGCATCTCAATTAGATTGCGGATGTATCGGAACTAAGGTTGACCCCTAGCAGTGCAACCTGGCTTGACCTGTCAGACGGTCAGCCACCATTTTTTTTATTGGAGTGGTTGCGTGTGATGTCATGCACCCCGAAAACGGCCATGGTCTGCCCCCATTCAACCCGCCCCCAAAACACTGCAACGCCGCCCTGCGAATGCCCGCAGCTGTCAATCACATTGCAGTCGCATCCATTGGGGATGCGACTGCAATATATGGGGCACCGCAGCCACTGCGCATGGATCGTCAAACTGCGCTGTGATCCGCATCAGCGTCCCGTGTCTGAATGACCCCTCTAATTCAGTAGGGATTGCAATTACAATTGTTTTCCCCAATGCCAGCCGCTGCTGTCCCTACCCACGAATGCCTCTTCCTGTTAAGCAGGCAGAGGCATTCACATCCCTGCGATGCAATCGCAGGACCCGTTCTGCACATGCTCAAAACGGGTCCTGTGCATGCCCAGTTTCCCGAACATCAGGAGACTGCAGTAAGGATGGCTTATGCGATCCTTACTGAATTAGCCCCAAAGACAGCAGAAAGAGAGTGTGCTGGCTGGAGAGCTTGGAGCACAGAGTGCAGGAAGACAAGGAGAGGAGACTCTGGGCCTTATTCAGTCTGTAATGTGAAGTGATAACGTTTTTCTGACTTTCGGGCCACTGCGCATGTTCTGCATGTGCATGGCCCGGGAGAGTGATGGGAATGCCTCTGCCTGGTTGACAGGCAGATGGGGGCATGTCGAAGACAACACGGGCGGTCCCGGGCCAATTTCAGGACAGCCATGTGAAGTCACACGCAGGTCCGGCGAGAAAAAACATGGCAGCGGGTCTGCGATGTGATTGCAATGGCATTGAGATCGCCTTGCTGGTGGCAATTAGCATGCTTGGCGACCTCCAGCATGCGAGTGTTAGAAGTTGCAGTTTTGCTAAATTAGCAAAACTGCAACTGATTCTAATAAGGTCCTCTGTTAAAGAGTGCATCACCCAGAGGAAAGGGTACAAGGGGCTACAATTTGGGAGTGGTCATTGACTGCAGTCTCCAGAGATTGAATAGACGGATTATAAGTGGAGGGTCTCGAACTGGAGCTGTCTCTGATAAGTACCAGTTCATTTATTTTTTTGTACTGGCATCATAAGCACTAATATGAGTGACAACCGTGCAAAGATTAACAGGCATAGTATAAAGTCAGATTTGGAAGAATCACTTTAATAATGTCTTTGAAGATAACTACTGGCTAAGAGTGTGTGTGATATCTATGACATTGCTTATCGTACTGTTAATACCCAGTTTGATATTGTCAGTTATTATCTGTAAGGCATTCAGTACTGTGAATAAGGCTGCTATATGTTCTTTCTTCCCTGTTGTTTATTGATGTTTATCTGTTATTTCTGTGTGTACGGTTTGATATATTTTCCTTTTACCGTACCTCTGTATCCCCTTTTTTAATGTGGAGATCATGAAGTACATTTTTGATACACAAAAATAAACGAAAGCATTGGATATCCTACCTAATTAATAAATATGCCAGGGTGGAAATTAGAGATGTGTGCCGGGCCTTTTCTCAGGTTTTGTATCTGAATCTCCTTCATGTTTTGGATCTGTATTGGTTTTGGATCTGTATTTTTTTGAAAAAAAATCATAAAAACAGTAGAGATGAGCGGGTTCGGTTTCTCTGAATCCGAACCCGCACGAACTTCATGTTTTTTTTCACGGGTCCGAGCGACTCGGATCTTCCCGCCTTGCTCGGTTAACCCGAGCGCGCCCGAACGTCATCACGACGCTGTCGGATTCTCGCGAGACTCGGATTCTATATAAGGAGCCGCGCGTCGCCGCCATTTTCACACGTGCATTGAGATTGATAGGGAGAGGACGTGGCTGGCGTCCTCTCCATTTAGATTAGGAGAGAGAGAGAGAGATTGACCTGAGGCTGATACTGTAGAAGAGAGTGCAGAGTTTAGTGACTGACCACAGTGACCACCAGCAGTGCAGTTGTTTTATTTAATATATCCGTTCTCTGCCTGAAAAAAACGGTACACACAGTGACTCAGTCACATACCATATCTGTGTGCACTGCTCAGCCCAGTGTGCTGCATGCCTGCATCATCTATGTATATATTATATATCTGACTGTGCTCAGCTCACACAGCTTATAATTGTGGGGGAGACTGGGGAGCACTGCAGTGCCAGTTATAGGTTATAGCAGGAGCCAGGAGTACAAGACAGTCACATACCATATCTGTGTGCACTGCTCAGCCCAGTGTGCTGCATCATCTATGTATATATATTATATATCTGACTGTGCTCAGCTCACACAGTTTATAATTGTGGGGGAGACTGGGGAGCACTGCAGTGCCAGTTATAGGTTATAGCAGGAGCCAGGAGTACATATTATATTAAAATTAAACAGTGCACACTTTTGCTGCAGGAGTGCCACTGCCAGTGTGACTGACCAGTGACCTGACCACACTGACCACCAGTATAGTTAGTAGTATACTATATTGTGATTGCCTGAAAAAGTTAAACACTCGTCGTGTGACTTCACTTGTGTGGTGTTTTTTTTTTATTCTATAAAAAACTCATTCTGCTGACAGACAGTGTCCAGCAGGTCCGTCATTATATAATATATATACCTGTCCGGCTGCAGTAGTGATATATATATATTTTTTATATCATTATTTATCATCCAGTCGCAGCAGACACAGTACGGTAGTTCACGGCTGTAGCTACCTCTGTGTCGGCACTCGGCAGTCCATCCATAATTGTATACCACCTACCCGTGGTTTTTTTTTCTTTCTTCTTTATACATACATACTACTACATCTCTTTATCAACCAGTCTATATTAGCAGCAGACACAGTACAGTACGGTAGTTCACGGCTGTGGCTACCTCTGTGTCGGCACTCGGCAGTCCGTCCATAATTGTATACCACCTAACCGTGGTTTTTTTTTCTTTCTTCTTTATACATACATACTACTACATCTCTTTATCAACCAGTCTATATTAGCAGCAGACACAGTACAGTACGGTAGTTCACGGCTGTGGCTACCTCTGTGTCGGCACTCGGCAGTCCGTCCATAATTGTATACCACCTAACCGTGGTTTTTTTTTCTTTCTTCTTTATACATACATACTACGACATCTCTTTATCAACCAGTCTATATTAGCAGCAGACACAGTACAGTACGGTAGTTCACGGCTGTGGCTACCTCTGTGTCGGCACTCGGCAGTCCGTCCATAATTGTATACCACCTAACCGTGGTTTTTTTTTCTTTCTTCTTCATACATACATACTACGACATCTCTTTATCAACCAGTCTATATTAGCAGCAGACACAGTACAGTACGGTAGTTCACGGCTGTGGCTACCTCTGTGTCGGCACTCGGCAGTCCGTCCATAATTGTATACCACCTACCCGTGGTTTTTTTTTCTTTCTTCTTTATACATACATACTACGACATCTCTTTATCAACCAGTCTATATTAGCAGCAGACACAGTACAGTACGGTAGTTCACGGCTGTGGCTACCTCTGTGTCGGCACTCGGCAGTCCGTCCATAATTGTATACCACCTACCCGTGGTTTTTTTTTCTTTCTTCTTCATACATACATACTACGACATCTCTTTATCAACCAGTCTATATTAGCAGCAGACACAGTACAGTACGGTAGTTCACGGCTGTGGCTACCTCTGTGTCGGCACTCGGCAGTCCGTCCATAATTGTATACCACCTAACCGTGGTTTTTTTTTCTTTCTTCTTCATACATACATACTACGACATCTCTTTATCAACCAGTCTATATTAGCAGCAGACACAGTACGGTAGTTCACGGCTGTAGCTACCTCTGTGTTGGCACTCGGCAGTCCGTCCATAATTGTATACTAGTATCCATCCATCTCCATTGTTTACCTGAGGTGCCTTTTAGTTGTGCCTATTAAAATATGGAGAACAAAAATGTTGAGGTTCCAAAATTAGGGAAAGATCAAGATCCACTTCCACCTCGTGCTGAAGCTGCTGCCACTAGTCATGGCCGAGACGATGAAATGCCAGCAACGTCGTCTGCCAAGGCCGATGCCCAATGTCATAGTACAGAGCATGTCAAATCCAAAACACCAAATATCAGTAAAAAAAGGACTCCAAAACCTAAAATAAAATTGTCGGAGGAGAAGCGTAAACTTGCCAATATGCCATTTACCACACGGAGTGGCAAGGAACGGCTGAGGCCCTGGCCTATGTTCATGGCTAGTGGTTCAGCTTCACATGAGGATGGAGGCACTCAGCCTCTCACTAGAAAAATGAAAAGACTCAAGCTGGCAAAAGCAGTAGCACCGCAAAGAACTGTGCGTTCTTCGAAATCCCAAATCCACAAGGAGAGTCCAATTGTGTCGGTTGCGATGCCTGACCTTCCCAACACTGGACGTGAAGAGCATGCGCCTTCCACCATTTGCACGCCCCCTGCAAGTGCTGGAAGGAGCACCAGCAGTCCAGTTCCTGATAGTCAGATTGAAGATGTCAGTGTTGAAGTACACCAGGATGAGGAGGATATGGGTGTTGCTGGCGCTGGGGAGGAAATTGACCAGGAGGATTCTGATGGTGAGGTGGTTTGTTTAAGTCAGGCACCCGGGGAGACACCTGTTGTCCGTGGGAGGAATATGGCCGTTGACATGCCTGGAGAAAATACCAAAAAAATCAGCTCTTCGGTGTGGAACTATTTCAACAGAAATGCGGACAACAGGTGTCAAGCCGTGTGTTCCCTTTGTCAAGCTGTAATAAGTAGGGGTAAGGACGTTAACCACCTCGGAACATCCTCCCTTATACGTCACCTGCAGCGCATTCATAATAAGTCAGTGACAAGTTCAAAAACTTTGGGTGACAGCGGAAGCAGTCCACTGACCAGTAAATCCCTTCCTCTTGTAACCAAGCTCACGCAAACCACCCCACCAACTCCCTCAGTGTCAATTTCCTCCTTCCCCAGGAATGGCAATAGTCCTGCAGGCAATGTCACTGGCAATTCTGACGAGTCCTCTCCTGCCTGGGATTCCTCCGATGCATCCTTGCGTGTAACGCCTACTGCTGCTGGCGCTGCTGTTGTTGCTGCTGGGAGTCGATGGTCATCCCAGAGGGGAAGTCGTAAGCCCACTTGTACTACTTCCAGTAAGCAATTGACTGTTCAACAGTCCTTTGCGAGGAAGATGAAATATCACAGCAGTCATCCTGCTGCAAAGCGGATAACTGAGGCCTTGACAACTATGTTGGTGTTAGACGTGCGTCCGGTATCCGCCGTTAGTTCACAGGGAACTAGACAATTTATTGAGGCAGTGTGCCCCCGTTACCAAATACCATCTAGGTTCCACTTCTCTAGGCAGGCGATACCGAGAATGTACACGGACGTCAGAAAAAGACTCACCAGTGTCCTAAAAAATGCAGTTGTACCCAATGTCCACTTAACCACGGACATGTGGACAAGTGGAGCAGGGCAGGGTCAGGACTATATGACTGTGACAGCCCACTGGGTAGATGTATGGACTCCCGCCGCAAGAACAGCAGCGGCGGCACCAGTAGCAGCATCTCGCAAACGCCAACTCTTTCCTAGGCAGGCTACGCTTTGTATCACCGGTTTCCAGAATACACACACAGCTGAAAACCTCTTACGGCAACTGAGGAAGATCATCGCGGAATGGCTTACCCCAATTGGACTCTCCTGTGGATTTGTGGCATCGGACAACGCCAGCAATATTGTGTGTGCATTAAATATGGGCAAATTCCAGCACGTCCCATGTTTTGCACATACCTTGAATTTGGTGGTGCAGAATTATTTAAAAAACGACAGGGGCGTGCAAGAGATGCTGTCGGTGGCCAGAAAAATTGCGGGACACTTTCGGCGTACAGGCACCACGTACAGAAGACTGGAGCACCACCAAAAACTACTGAACCTGCCCTGCTATCATCTGTAGCAAGAAGTGGTAACGAGGGGGAATTCAACCCTCTATATGCTTCAGAGGTTGGAGGAGCAGCAAAAGGCCATTCAAGCCTATACAATTGAGCACGATATAGGAGGTGGAATGCACCTGTCTCAAGCGCAGTGGAGAATGATTTCAACGTTGTGCAAGGTTCTGATGCCCTTTGAACTTGCCACACGTGAAGTCAGTTCAGACACTGCCAGCCTGAGTCAGGTCATTCCCCTCATCAGGCTTTTGCAGAAGAAGCTGGAGACATTGAAGGAGGAGCTAACACGGAGCGATTCCGCTAGGCATGTGGGACTTGTGGATGGAGCCCTTTATTCGCTTAACAAGGATTCACGGGTGGTCAATCTGTTGAAATCAGAGCACTACATTTTGGCCACCGTGCTCGATCCTAGATTTAAAGCCTACCTTGGATCTCTCTTTCCGGCAGACACAAGTCTGCTGGGGTTGAAAGACCTGCTGGTGAGAAAATTGTCAAGTCAAGCGGAGCGCGACCTGTCAACATCTCCTCCTTCACATTCTCCCGCAACTGGGGGTGCGAGGAAAAGGCTCAGAATTCCGAGCCCACCCGCTGGCGGTGATGCAGGGCAGTCTGGAGCGACTGCTGATGCTGACATCTGGTCCGGACTGAAGGACCTGACAACGATTACGGACATGTCGTCTACTGTCACTGCATATGATTCTCTCACCATTGAAAGAATGGTGGAGGATTATATGAGTGACCGCATCCAAGTAGGCACGTCACACAGTCCATACTTATACTGGCAGGAAAAAGAGGCAATTTGGAGGCCATTGCACAAACTGGCTTTATTCTACCTAAGTTGCCCTCCCACAAGTGTGTACTCCGAAAGAGTGTTTAGTGCCGCCGCTCACCTTGTCAAGCAATCGGCGTACGAGGTTACATCCAGAAAATGTGGAGAAGATGATGTTCATTAAAATGAATTATAATCAATTCCTCCGCGGAGACATTGACCAGCAGCAATTGCCTCCACAAAGTACACAGGGAGCTGAGATGGTGGATTCCAGTGGGGACGAATTGATAATCTGTGAGGAGGGGGATGTACACGGTGATATATCGGAGGGTGATGATGAGGTGGACATCTTGCCTCTGTAGAGCCAGTTTGTGCAAGGAGAGATTAATTGCTTCTTTTTTGGGGGGGGTCCAAACCAACCCGTCATATCAGTCACAGTCGTGTGGCAGACCCTGTCACTGAAATGATGGGTTGGTTAAAGTGTGCATGTCCTGTTTTGTTTATACAACATAAGGGTGGGTGGGAGGGCCCAAGGACAATTCCATCTTGCACCTCTTTTTTCTTTTATTTTTCTTTGCGTCATGTGCTGTTTGGGGAGGGTTTTTTGGAAGGGACATCCTGCGTGACACTGCAGTGCCACTCCTAAATGGGCCCGGTGTTTGTGTCGGCCACTAGGGTCGCTAATCTTACTCACACAGTCAGCTACCTCATTGCGCCTCTTTTTTTCTTTGCGTCATGTGCTGATTGGGGAGGGTTTTTTGGAAGGGACATCCTGCGTGACACTGCAGTGCCACTCCTAAATGGGCCCGGTGTTTGTGTCGGCCACTAGGGTCGCTAATCTTACTCACACAGTCAGCTACCTCATTGCGCCTCTTTTTTTCTTTGCGTCATGTGCTGATTGGGGAGGGTTTTTTGGAAGGGACATCCTGCGTGACACTGCAGTGCCACTCCTAAATGGGCCCGGTGTTTGTGTCGGCCACTAGGGTCGCTAATCTTACTCACACAGTCAGCTACCTCATTGCTCCTCTTTTTTTCTTTGCGTCATGTGCTGATTGGGGAGGGTTTTTTGGAAGGGACATCCTGCGTGACACTGCAGTGCCACTCCTAAATGGGCCCGGTGTTTGTGTCGGCCACTAGGGTCGCTAATCTTACTCACACAGTCAGCTACCTCATTGCGCCTCTTTCTTTCTTTGCGTCATGTGCTGATTGGGGAGGGTTTTTTGGAAGGGACATCCTGCGTGACACTGCAGTGCCACTCCTAAATGGGCCCGGTGTTTGTGTCGGCCACTAGGGTCGCTAATCTTACTCACACAGTCAGCTACCTCATTGCGCCTCTTTTTTTCTTTGCGTCATGTGCTGATTGGGGAGGGTTTTTTGGAAGGGACATCCTGCGTGACACTGCAGTGCCACTCCTAAATGGGCCCGGTGTTTGTGTCGGCCACTAGGGTCGCTAATCTTACTCACACAGTCAGCTACCTCATTGCGCCTCTTTTTTTCTTTGCGTCATGTGCTGATTGGGGAGGGTTTTTTGGAAGGGACATCCTGCGTGACACTGCAGTGCCACTCCTAAATGGGCCCGGTGTTTGTGTCGGCCACTAGGGTCGCTTATCTTACTCACACAGTCAGCTACCTCATTGCGCCTCTTTTTTTCTTTGCGTCATGTGCTGATTGGGGAGGGTTTTTTGGAAGGGACATCCTGCGTGACACTGCAGTGCCACTCCTAGATGGGCCAGGTGTTTGTGTCGGCCACTAGTGTCGCTTAGCTTAGTCATCCAGCGACCTTGGTGCAAATTTTAGGACTAAAAATAATATTGTGAGGTGTGAGGTATTCAGAATAGACTGAAAATGAGTGGAAATTATGGTTTTTGAGGTTAATAATAATATGGGATCAAAATGACCCCCAAATTCTATGATTTAAGCTGTTTTTTAGTGTTTTTTTTAAAAAACACCCGAATCCAAAACACACCCGAATCCGACAAAAAAAATTCGGTGAGGTTTTGCCAAAACGCGGTCGAACCCAAAACACGGCCGCGGAACCGAACCCAAAACCAAAACACAAAACCCGAAAAATTTCAGGCGCTCATCTCTAAAAAACAGCTAAAATCACAAAATGTTGGCCTGTGTTTGTTCCTATAGTATTATTAACCTCAATAACATTATTGTCCACTCATTTCCAATCAATGTTGACCACCTCACAGCTTACAATATTGTTTTCATTCACTTTAGGCCTAAAGGTTGTAGCGAGGTAGCTGGATGACAAAGCTAAATGACAGCAGTGGGTGGCACAAACATGTGGCACTTAAACTTCCAACGTGGCACATCTTCCAACGTGGCACATCTAGGAGTGGCACTGCGTCTCGCCATCGGTATGGTGACCGGCAGTCTCCCAACCGCCGGTCACACCAACCCAACCCGTATAAGGTGCCACTTTATTTTGTGGACGTAATTGTTGGTAAAGGTCTTCCTCGTGGAATTGGTCATTCATTTTGATGAACATCATCTTTTCCACATTTTTGGGAAGTAACCTCCTATGCCGATCGCTGACAAGGTATACAGCTGCACTGAAAACTCTTTCCGAGTACACACAGGATGATGGGCAACTTAAGTAAAGCAAAGCCAGATTGTGAAAGGGCCTCCAAAGTGCCTTTTCTTCCTGACAGTAGTGAAACGGACTGTCTGACATGCCTATTTGGATGCTATCACTGAAATAATCATCAACCATTCTTTGAATGGTAACCATATCATATACAATGACAGTAGATAGTAGATATGTCAGTAATTGTAGGCAGCTCCTTTAGTCCAGACCAGATGTCAAAACTTGTTGCTGACAGATCTACATCACCACCAGTGCAGGGCCGGTTCTAGACCTTGTGGCGCCCAGGGCGAAAGTTTCCTCCGCCCCCCCACGACAGGTAAAACAGGGTTAGTGCGTGCCGTAGGCCACAGTTATGCCCCCTGTAATTGTGCCCCCTTTAGTTGTGCCCCCTGTAGCTGTTCCCCCACTAGAGTTGTGCCCCCTGTAGCTGTGCCCCCTGTAGCTGTGCCCCCAGTAGAGTAGTGCCCCCTGTAGTTTTGCCCCCTGTAGCTGTGCCCCGAGTAGAGTTGTGCCCCCTGTAGTTTTGCCCCTTGTAGTTGTGCCCCCAGAAGTTGTCCACCCTGTAGTTTTGCCCTCTGTAGCTGTACCCACAGTAGAGTTGTGCCCCCTGTAGCTTTGCCCCCAGTAGAGTTGTGCCCCCTGTAGTTTTGCCCCCTGTAGGTGTGCCCCCAGTAGAGTTGTGCCCCCTGTAGTTTTGCCCCCAGTAGAGTTGTCCACCCTGTAGTTTTGCCCCCTGTAGCTGTACCCCCAATAGAGTTGTGCCCCCAGTAGTTTTGCCCCCTGTAGCTGTACCCCCAGTAGAGTTGTGCCGCCTGTAGTTTTGCCCCCTGTAGCTGTGCCCCCAGTAGAGTTGTGCCCCCTGTAGCTGTGCCCCCAGTAGAGTTGTGCTCCCTGTAGTTTTGCCCCTTGTAGCTGTGCCCCCAGTAGAGTTGTGCCCCCTGTAGTTTTGCCCCCTGTAGCTGTACCCCCAGTAGAGTTGTTCCCACTGTAGTTTTCCCCCTGTAGCTGTACCCCCAGTAGAGTTGTGTCCCCTGTAGTTTTGCCCCTGTAGCTGTGCCCCCAGTAGAGTGTTGCCCCCTGTAGCTGTGGCCCCAGTAGAGTTGTGCCCCCTGTAGTTTTGTTTCCTGTAGTTGTGCCTACAGTAGAGTTGTGCCTTCTGCAGCTGTGCCCCCTGTAGTTATGCCTCTAGTAGCGCCGCTGTACTTTTACAGTCACATCCTCAATTTCAATGTCACCATGTTGACTTGTGCTGCTCCTCCCAACACTTGCAGAGGGTGTGCAAATGTTGGAAGGTCCTCCTCTTCAGTACAGTATTGGAAATGTCAGGCTCACACATGGTGCCCGCAGACACACTTGGACTCTCTTCTTGGATTTGTAATATTTCTGAGCAAATTAAAAAATTTAAAATCATCTACTAGGAGAAGGGCTTACATCATCATTATGAGATGCAGCACCACCAGTCATAAACAAAGGCCAAGGCCTTAGCCTTTCCTTGCCACTTCATGTAGTGAATGGCATGTTGCCAATTTTATATTTCTCTGCCACTAACGTTACTTGTGATTTTGTTTTTATTTAGTACTGTAAAATGATATTGCTTCTTTGATTTGACATGCACCGCCTTTGATTTTACAAGCATTCTATGCCATTGGGCATCGGCCTTTGTAGATGACATTGATGGACTTGCTCTGTCAGGGATAATGGCAGCAGCTTCATCATTAGTACGTGGTTCATGATCTCCTCTCAATTGTTCTTCCTCCATTTCTATCAACAAATGCAAAATGGGGTACAGCACACACCACAATATGTACCAAAAATTTACCACCTACAGTGTCACACAATACATATACGAGTTAGAAATTGTAATCGAACAATGTGGTTTAATTTCACCAACAGTGTCACACAATATATGTATGAGTATGAAATAAAATACACTGCTCAAAAAAATAAAGGGAACACTTAAACAACACAATGTAACTCCAAGTCAATCACACTTCTGTGAAATCAAACTGTCCACTTAGGAAGCAAGACTGATTGACAATCAATTTCACATGCTGTTGTGCAAATGGAATAGACAACAGGTGGAAATTATAGACAATTAGCAAGACACCCCCAATAAAGGAGTTGTTCTGCAGGTGGTGACCACAGACCACTTCTCAGCTCCTATGCTTTCTGGCTGATGTTTTGGTCACTTTTGAAAGCTGGCAGTGCTTTCACTCGAGTGGTAGCATGAGACGGAGTCTACAACCCACACAAGTGGCTCAGGTAGTGCAGCTCATCCAGGATGGCACATCAATGCGAGCTGTGGCAAGAAGGTTTGCTGTGTCTGTCAGCGTAGTGTCCAGAGCATGGAGGCGCTACCAGGAGACAGGCCAGTACATCAGGAGACGTGGAGGAGGCCGTAGGAGGACAACAACCCAGCAGCAGGACCGCTACCTCCGCCTTTGTGCAAGGAGGACAGGAGGAGCACTGCCAGAGCCCTGCAAAATGACCTCCAGCAAGCCACAAATATGCATGTGTCTACTCAAACGATCAGAAACAGACTCCATGAGGGTGGTATGAGGGCCCGACGTCCACAGGTGGGGGTTGTGCTTACAGCCCAACACCGTGCAGGACGTTTGGCACTTGCCAGAGAACACCAAGATTGGCAAATTCGCCACTGGCGCCCTGTGCTCTTCACAGATGAAAGCAGGTTCTCACTGAGCACATGTAACAGACGTGACAGAGTCTGGAGACGCCAATGAGAACGTTCTGCTGCCTGCAACATCCTCCAGCATGACCGGTTTGGCAGTGGGTCAGTAATGGTGTGGGGTGGCATTTCTTTGGGGGGCCGCACAGCCCTTCATGTGCTCGCCAGAGGTAGCCTGACTGCCATTAGGTACCGAGATGAGATCCTCAGACCCCTTGTGAGACCATATGCTGGTGCGGTTGGCCCTGGGTTCCTCCTAATGCAAGACAATGCTAGACCTCATGTGGCTGGAGTGTGTCAGCAGTTTCTGCAAGATGAAAGCATTGATGCTATGGACTGGCCCGCCCATTCCCCAGACCTGAATCCAATTGAGCACATCTGGGACATCATGTCTCGCTCCATCCACCAACAGTTGCACCACAGACTGTCCATGAGTTGGCGATGCTTTAGTCCAAGTCTGGGAGGAGATCCCTCAGGAGACCATCCGCCACCTCATCAGGAGCATGCCCAGGTGTTGTAGGGAGGTCATACAGGCACGTGGAGGCCACACACACTACTGAGCCTCATTTTGACTTGTTTTAAGGACATTACATCAAAGTTGGATCAGCCTGTAGTGTGATTTTCCACATTAATTTTGAGTGTGACTCCAAATCCAGACCTCCATGGGTTAATAATAAATTGTATTTCCATTGATAATTTTTGTGTGATTTTGTTGTCAGCACATTCAACTATGTAAAGAACAAAGTATTTAATAAGAATATTTCATTCATTCAGATCTAGGATGTGTTATTTTAGTGTTCCCTTTATTTTTTTGAGCTGTGTATATTACTGTGTTACCACCTTCACCCACAGTGTCACACAATACATGGATGAGTCAGAAATTGTAATCGAACACTGTGGTTTAATTTCACAAACAGTGTTACACAACGCAATTTAATTTATGTGGGTAGAACAACACGCAAACTTAGGACTAGATTCCTCGACCATAGACCACGCACGGCACTTCCTGTGAGTCGCGCATCACTTCCCGCCCGGCGTTGCCGAGTAACGGCGCCGTGAGTAAAGCAGACCACATTAGCTTATGCACAATGTTTTTTTAATCTGAGGTTAACGTAATTTGTGTTAGCAACTGTGTATTTGTTGCCTGGCTACAAGCGACCAGAAGTGATGCGGTATAGAAATTCCTGTGGCAGCTCAAATTCCACAGGTTGCTAGGTAATCGATTGATTTATCCTGATTATGTATCTGGCCTAAATGAGGATCTGTAGTGGATACTTTGGTTGTTCACTCCGATGTGGTTTACATAAGCTAATGTGATCTGCTTTACTCACGGCGCCGTTACTTGGCAACGCCGGACGGGAAGTGATTCGCGACTCACAGGAAGTGCCGTGCGTGTCACTGTACCGGCGTGCGTTCCACACACGATGTTAAACTCCTTGTGTGGCCACAATGAGTTGTTTTAAAATCAATTTATGTGTGTGTCTGGTTTGTGCTGTGTTTATGTATTTGGCCTTATCCTGTGACAGCTGGCTGATATTAGCTTAATGATGGCCTGTTTGTTCATGCTGCTAATTGGATGATTGGGGTGTGTGGCTGCACCAAGGGTATATATGGTTTCACTATTCAGAGCAGTGCTAGGGAGATGGCAACCTGGTAATCTGGTCTTGACAAAGGCTCTGCTGTGAGCCGAAACGTTAACCTTCTGTTTGTGAATATGTGCTGTCTGGATTAAAATCTATCAATTTCACCCTGGAGAAGTCTGGTGAGTGCATCCTTATTTGTGCACACATATATATATATATATATATATATATATATATATTATATATATATATATATATATATATATATATATATCTATCATAGTAACATAGTATCTAAGGTTGAAAAAAGACAATTGTCCATCGGGTTCAACCTATTTGTGGTCTCCTATGCACGATTATTTTGTATGAAATTTTGACTGAAGTTGCTGACTGCCGTTCCGATTAACCCCTCTTTTTTATAATAACCATAGTGCGTGACTATGCCCCGTAACCCTAGATATCCTTATCCATTAGGAATTTATCTAACCCATTCTTAAAGGTGTTGACTGAGTCGGCCATTACAACTCCCTCAGGCAGGGAATTCCAATCACGTATCGTCCTTACCGTAAAAAAGCCTTTACGTCGTATTGTGTGAAATCTCCTCTCCTCTAACCTGAGCGAGTGTCCACGAGTTCTCTGTGTTGATCTAACCAAAAACAGGTCCTGCGCAAGATCTGTATATTGTCCCCTTATATATTTGTAAATGTTGATCATGTCCCCTCTTAATCTCCTCTTTTCCAGTGTAAACATGCCTAGTCTTGCAAGCCTTTCCTCGTATTCCAGCGTCTCCATACCCTTAATTAGTTTGGTCGCCCGCCTTTGAAACTTTTCTAACTCCAGGATATCTTTTTTGTAGTATGGTGCCCAGAATTGAACACAGTATTCAAGGTGTGGCCTCACAAGTGATTTATATAACGGGAGTATAATACTATCGTCCCTAGCATCAATTCCCCGTTTTATGCATGCTAATATCTTATTAGCCTTCTTTTCTGCAGTCCTACTTTGGGTACTACTGCTTAGTTTGCTATCTATGAGGACACCTAAGTCCTTTTCCAGTACAGAATCCCCTAATTTTACCCCATTTAGTAGGTAGGTGTTATTTTTGTTCTTGTTACCACAGTGCATTACCTTACACTTGTCTGTATTGAAGCGCATTCTCCATTTCGCTGCCCAAGCTTCTAATTTAACTAAGTCATTCTGAAGCGACTCAGCATCCCCCTCCGCATTTATAACTTTACACAATTTGGTATCATCTGCAAAAATTGACACCATGCTCTCTAGACCTTCTGTTAGGTCGTTATTGAAAATATTGAACAATAGCGGTCCTGATACTGAGCCTTGCGGCACACCACTTAGCACTTCAGTCCAAGTTGAAAAAGATCCATTAACCAAAACATGCTGCTCCCTATTATCTAACCAGTTTTTGACCCAAGGGCATATTGTGCTTCCTAGCCTTGATTCTTGTAGCTTGTAGATAAGTCTCATGTGTGGTACAGTATCGAATGCTTTGGCAAAATCTAAAAAGATTACATCCACCTCTTTACCCTGATCTAGGTTTGCGCTTACTGTTTCATAGAAGCCAAGTAAGTTGGTTTGACAGGATCTGTCCTTCATAAACCCATGTTGATTCTTTTAAATGACCTTATCGACTTCAAGGAACTTCTGAATACTATCTCTTAGAATACCTTCCAATACTTTCCCCACTATAGATGTAAGACTAACTGGTCTATAATTACCTGGTTCAGCTTTACTTCCCTTTTTGAATATAGGCACTACTTCCGCTATACGCCAGTCTTTGGGAACCATACCTGATATTACTGAATCCTTAAAGATCAAAAATAGTGGCTTTGCAAGTTCAGAATGAAGCTCCATTAGAACCCTTGGGTGAATACCATCGGGACCTGGTGACTTATTAATCTTTAAATGTTTTAATCGGTCACAGACTACTTCCTCGCTTAAATTAAGTACCTATCAGTGGGATATTCTCATTATTGAAATTACATGTTAGTCCCTGAATTGGGTCCTCTCTAGTAAATACTGTTGAAAAAAACTCATTTAGTGTGTCCGCTATGTCATTATCATTTTTGCTTAAGACTCCCAACTTGTCTTTTAAAGGGCCTATACTCTCCTTCTTTAATCTCTTGCTATTAATGTATTTACATTTTTTTTTTATTCACTTTGCTTTCCTTTGCTACTAGTTTTTCAGTTTCTATTTTAGCCGCTCTTAATTTCCTTTTTGCATATTTTGTTACATTCCTTATAGTGCTGAAATGACTCTGCTTCCCCGTCAGATTTGTATTTTTTAAATGGTCGCCTTTTCTTGCCCATAAGCTCATTAATCTTTTTGTTAAGCCACATCAGTTTATGATTTTTATTCCTTTTTTTGCTGCTCGTAGGAATAAATTTGAGTGTATTTTTAGCTAGCAGGAATTTTAGTACCTCCCATTTCTCCGTAGTATTTTTTCCTAAAAACAAACCTTCCCATTCAATATCCCTGAAAAATACCCTCATCTTATCAAAATTTGCTTTGCTAAAGTTTAGAGTCCTAGTTGAGCCAGTAATAGGGCTGTTTATGGAAACTGATATTGAATGTGACCATATTGTGGTCGCTGTTTCCTATGGGTTCCCCTACTATAATACCTGACACCAAATCCCCATTGTTTGTTAATACCAGGTCTAAGATTGCATTGTACCTAGTTGGTTCCTCAATTAGTTGAACTAAGTAGTTATCATTAAGTGTGTTTAAAAACATATTGCTCCTAGCAGTATCACATGAATCGTTTTTCCAGTTTATCTCTGGATAGTTAAAATCTCCCATCACTACTATGTCTCCTACTCCCGCTGCTCTTTCAATTTGCTTTAGTAACAATTCCTCATCAGATGCGTTGATACCAGGCGGCCTATAGCATACACCCAATACTAACTTTTTTATTCCTTTTTCCCCGCATGCAATTTCTACCCATAATGTCTCGACAGTGTCTACAGTCCCCTCCTGAATATCTTCCCGTATATCAGGTTTTAAAAACGGCTTTACGTAAAGACACACCCCTCCACCCTTTTTATTTAGTCTGTCTCTCCTAAACAGTGTATAGCCCTCTAGATTGACTGTCCAATCATGAGATTCGTCCCACCAAGTTTCAGTAATACCTATAATATCATACTGTTTGCTTGCTGCAAGTATTTCTAGTTCACCCTTTTTACCAGTAATGCTTCTGGCGTTTACATACATACAACTAAGATAAGTATTTTCCCTTGCGTTAGGGACATCTTTCACCTTATGTAGCAATGATGACCTGCAATCGTCATTGGTTAGTGCTTTGGTAAAATCTCTTTGAGTACCCATGTTAGTAACCTTACCGCCTGCTCTTACCCTCCCCCCAACTTCTCCCCCATTTCGTTTACTACCGCCATCCCCACTATTCTCACTGCATGACCCGTAGTTACTAGCTAAACCCTCCCCCCAGGCTCCTAGTTTAAAATCTCCTCCAACCTTCTAACCATCCTTCCCCCTAGCACCGCTGCCCCCTCCTCATTCAGGTGCAATCCATCGTGACAAAAGAGATGGCGCCTGACTGAGAAGTCAGCCCAGTGTTCCAGGAACACAAACCCCTCTTTCCTGCACCAATCCCTAAGCCACACATTTACCTCCCTAATCTCCCTCTGCCTCCCTGGACTAGCGCATGGCACGGGTAATAATTCCGAGAATATTACCTTAGATGTCCTAGCCTTCAGTTTTTTTCCTAAGTCCCTATAGTCTTTCTTAAGGACATCCCACCTTCCGCTAACTTTGTCATTGGTGCCAACGTGCACCAAGACAGCTGGATCTTTCCCAGCCCCTCCCAACAATCTATCTACCCGGTCCGCGATGTGCCGTACCCGAGCACCCGGGAGACAACAGACTGTACGGCGATCACGGTCCCGGTAGCATATTGCCCTATCTGCCTTCCTGATGATAGAATCCCCTACCTCCACCATCTGACTAGGTACCTCACTATCTTTTATCCCAACCGCGCCAGAGGGACCGCTCCTATGGATGCTAGAGGGAGCAGTCTCCTCCGGCACCGTCATTTCTTCACTATCATCCTCCGATTCCTCGTCCAGTCGGGCAAATTTGTTCGGGTTTGATAGTTCAGAGATGTCGAGCCTCCCTCTCTTTTTCTTCCTTCTAACTGTGACCCAGCTGGCTACCTGATCATCATCCTCTTCTACCAGTGACCCCTCCCGCAACTCCTCCACCGTTCTGTCTAAACTTCGCTCGAGATTGTGAATCTCCCTCAGTCGCGTAACGGTTTGCTCTAGATCAGTTACCTGGGCTTCCAGGGCAACCGTTCGCATACACCTCGTGCAGATGTAATCACACTGGGCCGGTAGTTCCAGGTGTGCATACATCTTGCACGACATGCACTGAGTGAGGTCCCCAATCACAGCCCCTCCCATATTGTTTGTAAGGGCTAACTCCCTGTTACTCTCAAAGAAAAAGCAGCAAAAATAAAAAGTAGAAGACAAACAATCTCACTTATACAATAATTAAGCTGGCTTATACTTATCTATCTTTGTGCGGTTCTTGGTCCTTCACTTTTATGCAGCCGTAGTACTCTCTCCTGCGGCACCTATACTCCACTTAGCAGTTGTTCCAGCTCACTGCACCTCCTTTTCACTCAGCTTCCAGCTCCTGCTAAAGAAAAAAAAAACACCCCTCACACACGCACTATCACAGCCCCTCTGCTACTCCAAGTAAGAGACCCTCTCACTCACTCACAAGGTCAGCCCCTTGCAGCCTCACCAGAAGTTTAATGGTACTGCTAATGTGTGTTCCTGATTGTGTATTATAAAACTCACCTTTTTCTGTATTCTAACTCACCTTTTTCTGTTACCAACTCACACTTACAAATCCAAGCAGCACTTTATAATACATGCCCTTACAAAGAGCAAGCTCCAAAGAGTCTAATCACTGATTATATAGGCTCAGCCAGCTGCTTTAGTCAGCCCCTCCTCCTCCTGATTACTCACACCTGATTCAACCCCCTCCCTCTGGCTTTTCACCTCACACTTTTTTTTCCCTCCAAAAAAAAAACCCCAGTACAGATACAAACACAGAAAAAAAAACAGTATAGATATAAACAATCAGATTCAGATTAACTTTCTCTCACAATAATCAGAACTCACCTTTTTATGTTACCAACTCACACTTACAAATCCAAGCAGCACTTTATAATACAAGCCCTTACAAAGAGCCATATATATATATCTCGGATGTAGTTATGTGACCGGTCACAATACCGGCACCTACATCCTGCCCACTCACAATCCCAGCAGTTGGCATGCCGACTAATGGAGACTATTCCCACTCATGGGTGTCCATGACACCCATAAAGTGGGAATAGAACCCATGGCGAGCGCATCTCGCCACTGAGCCCACAGCATGGAGATCGCAGCGAGCTCGCAAGAGGCTTTCTTGTTCCTGCCCTTCCCACTGGGCATCTCAATGCCTGGATGCCGGTGATGTTATGGTGACCAGCGGTTTCCAGACCGCCGTTCACACTATACACACACCCATATATATATGATCTGCACCTAGCAGATAGTGCGACCGATAGTGAGGTCTGATAGCTCAGATAAACTATATAGAATTTCATATATATATATATATATATATATATATATATATATATCTCAATGCAAAAAGTGTCCCTGGCACTCCAGACTTACGTTTAGCTTGCTCCGGTGCCCTCCTCTCAGATTTGCATCCGTGTATATCGTCCTTGTATGGGCGGCACTCAGAGACTTTAAAGGCAATTGCTTTAGTGAACAAAAAGCCCTGCAGGGCAAATTTATTTGTGACGTTTCGGGGTACTTATCCCCTTCCTCAGACAACTCAATACAGTGAACAGCGTGCAATATATAGACAAATCCAAATCTTACCCTCCATCTGTCACTGCAGTGTGTCCCCAGACGTTCCCGGCCGCCATCCCGTAATGGCACTTCCGGCCGCGGTTCTCCCGTCGTGACAGAAGTGACGTCACACGTCCGGCCCCGGTTGCCTTGGTTACACACTGTGGGCAATGACAAAGTATGATAAGCAGCGTACATAGCCGCATGCGTCAATACCATAAATATTTATGATGATATCATATCATTGTGGGACAAAGTGCAAAGTGCAATACATATATAAATATAAAAGTGACAATAAAAACATCAAACAGTTCATGTGCAATCTGACTTGGTAATTTAGTTTACACTATTTATAGTACAGAATTTAGCTACACTGATTCACTTTGATATATGTATTACGTTTTGATATTACCAAGTGTGGACACACTTTCTGATTCAATTGAATGAGAAAGTGTGTCCAAACTTTTCACTGATACTGTATATATATATTTATTTGCAGTCAGTTCAAACTGTGTGGATCACAGGGCTTTTAGATGCACATGAACAAAGCGCACCGAACAGTACAAGCAGTAGAAATATATATTTTATTCGATTTTTTCTGTTTTTTAGCTTGCAGCTCAGTCCAAACTGCGTGGATCACAGGCTTTTTACTGTAGATGAACATGAACAAAATGCACTAGGTTAAAGCACACCAAACAGTACAATTTACAGTAGAGTATAGTGCAGCACTCAGCAGCATACAGCATTAACCCTATACACAGTCACTATACAGCACTGCCACTTGTAAGACTCTGGACACAGCACAGCCAGTATAGCAGAGTATATCACAGCACACAGCAGCATGCCCCTATACAGCACTGCCACTTGTGAGACTCTGGACACCGCACAGCCAGTATAGCAGAGTATAGTGCAGCACATGGCAGTGTGCAGCATGCCCCCTTTACACAGTCACTATGCAGCACAGTCACTGTGAGGCTCTGGACACAGCACAGCCAATACATCAGAGTATAGTAGAGCATGCAGCAGTGTGCAGTGTGCCCCCTATAGACAGTCACTATACAGAGCACAGCCACTTGTTAGTGCTCTGGACACAGTACATCCACAGCAGAGTTAACACATCATACAGCAGTGTTTATTAGACTGAAATGGTACCAAGTCCCAAGCTGTGACACTTTATATAGAATCCAAGTCCCGTGAGAATCGGATGCCTGGAAGATGACATTTGGCCTCAATGTGGGATCCGTAACTTGGGTGGACTTGGATCCTCAATGTTCAACTCTGCTCATCTCTACTTATGTTGGATATCAAAAAGGACAGGCACAGTTTAACAAAACAAGCACTTCAGCGACAGTTCTTGGTTTGTTTGGGCCCCCACAAAACAATTTTGATCACTAATGAGGAAGTTGATGATGTGGGTGTTAATTATAAACTACCATAATTTTGTAAAATAGATTTCATGAGCTCCAAATGACATAACATGGAGGAGGTGCCTTTTGGTTAACGTCCCTACCTCTACTAACTTTGGCCTCACAAATGGAGCAGATGCCTTCGCAAACATTGGGTGTAATTCAGAGTTGATCATAGATGTGCTAAATTTAGCACATCTACTGTATGATCATTTACTCTACATGTGGGGGGACGCCAAGCACAGGGCTAGTCCGCCCTGCATGACAATCCCTGCCACCACCCCCCACCCCCACAAGTACAAAAGCATCGCACGGCGACAATGCTTTTGTACCTGACAAGTAGTTCCCTGCCAGTGCAGCTCCTGAGCACTGTCAGGGAGCTACTGGCCACGTCCTGCGTCGCAGCAGCTGCGTGTGACATCATGCAGCCACTGCAGCCCACCCCCACAATGGTACAGACACGCCCCTGTTGTCTGGACCGCATCCTGCCAACGGTATTCTAATGCAGTTTTCATGCCCCTCCCGCCCCACGAGCGTCTCAGCCTGTCAATCAAGCAGAGGCGATCGCAGCCCAGAGATGCTGAAAGCATCTCACTGGGCTTCCGTGGTGCGCAAATGCAGTGCGACTGCTGCGTGTGCACACTCCACAAAAAGATTCTGACTGCAATCGCTGCCACTGTAGCGATCCAGTCTGAATTACCCCCATTGTCAGGATTTGTGTAAAAATAATCCCACACCCAAGAGGTGACTTTTTTGGTCTTATTCCCAGGAATCAAAATGGCTTTCTTTTTATCATGGACAAGAACTGCTATCACTGGTGGCTGACTTACACAAATAACATTGCCAATATACTCATTCTCATTAGCAGCAGATAGTACACATATATCCCCCTCATTCTGTGCCACTGCCACGATAGCATCCTGGAGCTGCATATCTCTCTCTCCCTCACTCCCTGTCAGCGTTTTGGCACCAGTAGGACATGCTGAGCTGATCCTGGGACTGTTTGGGCAAATCCTCCTCTGTAAAGCCGCCTGCATGTCAGCGCTGTGCATTTTAGAGGACACTTAAGTATTCTACATGTCTGCTGACAGTGTTAGTTAAGAAAGAGCGCATTTAGTCAGGGTTATTTAGTACAAGTGCCCTGTGATATACATCCAGTATTTACTGTGCATTGTTATATCTATTGTCTGTATAGCCATATTTAATTACTCTGTATTGCTAGTCCAGTGCAGTTTTATTGCATGTCATAATTTCTGCACTGTTTATTGTGACTCTATGTGTGTGCATATAGCTACTGTTTGACCTCCATTTTGTGTATCTCACTCAGATTGCTATCCCTATATTCTATGACCTGAGGGGGCTAAGTGCGTCAGGGTTATTTTCTAATATAGGTGTTTCACAAGATATACTTGTGAACAATAGTACAAAATTTACTTATTGTGTATTTTTCTCTGTGAATTTTAGTCACCATATACCTCTAGAATTCTCTGTTTGTGCACATACACTACACAGGGGGTTCTTATCAGGTATGTGCTGCTGTTATTGTACTGGGTTGCCTCACATTGAGCTTTCAGATATGTCAGCTACAAGGGGCGACGGAGCTAGGGCTGATCCCACATTGCGTGGTGGTGGCGCTGCAGACACATTTGAGGAAAATATAGCCGCTGAGGGTTCTGGTAATGGGGGTTCCTTGCCTCCCAGTGGGACTGTAGCAACGGGGGTTCAAAATGACCCGCCTTGGGCTACTTTTTCCACGTTATTGAGTACGCTAGTAACTAGACTTGCGCCACCTATGGGACCTCCTTTGCCAGTACAGCCGCTTATGGTCCCTGCGGATAATCCGCCATGGGCAGATCAACTGTCCTCTCAGTTACAGCAATTGA
The DNA here is from genome assembly GCF_028390025.1 of Pseudophryne corroboree. NCBI lineage: Eukaryota > Metazoa > Chordata > Amphibia > Anura > Myobatrachidae > Pseudophryne > Pseudophryne corroboree. The sequence continues at coordinate 194,066,364 of NC_086454.1, forward strand.
ACCAATCTCTGACTAAACAGAAATCTAACCCTCACCCGCCGAAGACCACGGGGTCATCTAAGCGGGCTATTACTTCCTCACAATCCACCAACATCCCAGACACCTCGTCTGATGAGGATGGCGTATATACTGACCCCACAGATTCTGATCCTGATGCTTCTGATGGGGAATCTGTTTCACAGGTGGATGTTCCTGACTTGTTGGAGGCTATCAGGCTAACTCTTCAAATTACTGATGACCCAGAGCTGGATGCTGCCCCTAAAAAACCGGACAGGTTTAAACGTAAGAAAGTGGTTAAACAAGTTTTACCTCATTCTGACCATTTAGTTGACATATGTCAAGAATCATGGGAAAATCCAGGAAAGAAATTCACTCCTCACAGGAAGATGCTGGCTTGCTATCCCCTCGCGGTGGAGCTAAGTAAAAATTGGGAGACACCCCCGCCAGTGGATTCACAAATGGCGCAGCTGGTGGTATCCTCTGCTCTGCCTGTAACTACCGTCACGTCTCTGAAAGAACCGACGGATAAGCATGTGGAGGGTTGTTTAAAGGCGATTTACACTCTAACGGGTGCTGTGCATCTGCCCACCATTGCAGCGACTTGGGCTGCAGAGGCTATTGAAGCGTGGGCTCAGGAGTTGGAAGCTGAGATGTCTTCCAACACTTCTGATCATGCTAGACAATGTCTTTCGTATATTGTCACAGCTTCTCATTACGTTAAGGAGGCGGCTTCTGATGCTGGTATTCTGGCGGCCAAGGCTTCTACTACGTCCACACTGGCTCGCCAGATTCTCTGGCTGTGGTCCTGGTCCGTGGATCTGGACTCCAAGAAAACCCTGGAGGTGCTCCCTTTTAAGGGAGACATTATTTTCGGAGAAGACCTCAACAAGATAGTGGCTGACTTAGCTTTGGCTAAAACAGCATGTCTTACTAGTACTGCTCCTTTGGTACCGAAGGCTAAGAGTACTTCCTTTCGCTCCTTTCGTCCTTCAGGGAAAGCAAAAGTTCAGGCGTACCCGAAACAGGCTCGCACTTACAAACCTACCTAGTCCAAACCCAAACGGGCCTGGGCTGCCCGTCAGCCTGCTTCCAAGACTGACAAGCCTGCCGCATTACAGGGCGGGCCTCCCTCTGGGGGATCCCAGGATGGGGGCCCGACTTCTAGGGTATACCCAGGAATGGTTGAAGACCACTTCCAATGCCTGGGTACGGGAAGTCATCACTCGAGGTTACGCCATTTCCTTCAAAAATCGTCCCTCTTATCAATTTTGCCTGACAGACGTTCCTTCGGATCAGGTGAAGGCAAAAACTCTTCATTCGGTGGTACAGTTCCTCCTGAAGAGGCAAGGGGTACTATTCACCTCTGTTCCTAGTCACCAAACTGAATGGGTCCTCCCGGCCCATTCTCAACCTCAAGTCCTTGAACAAATTTGTGAGGGTCTCCAAGTTTCGTATAGAAACTCTTCACTCTATTGTTCTGGCCTTGGAACATGGAGATTATATGGTCTCCCTGGACATTCAGGATGCTTACCTGCATATTCCTAGTGCAATGTCGCATCAGCAATACCTGAGGTTTGTGGTTGGCAACCTCCATTACCAATTTTGGGCGTTACCCTTTGGTTTGACCACAGCTCCGTGAGTCTTCACCAAGGTCATGGCGGTAATGACGGCTGTACTCCGCCGTCAAGGGGTCAGGATCCTACCGTACCTGGATGACTTGTTGATCCTGGCAAATTCCCCAGAAATTCTCCTACGCCATCTGGATCTAACCAGTTTCTGCAAGCCCACGGGTGGCTCATAAACTGGAAGAAATCTTCCCTGGTCCCTGCTCAGAGCATAGTGCACCTGGGGCGTTGTTGGACACTCACAACCAGAGGTTGTTCTTGTCTCAGGAGAAAGTCCTGAAGCTTCAGGACAGGATTCGATGCTTCCTATCTCGTCCGCAAGTGTCGATACATTCGGCGATGCAAGTGCTAAATCTGATGGAGTCGGCTTTCAACATGGTGGAGTACGCTCAATTCCATTCCCGCCCTCTGCAGAAGTTGATCCTTGCCGAGTGGGACAGCCTGTCTCACCGGATCAGGTCTTGAATAATCTCCTTGTTGCCGCAGGTCCGTCTGTCTCTGAGCTGGTGGCTTCAGGACCAATGATTGAGCAGGGGTCGTCCCTTCTGGATCTCCAACTGGGTCCTTCCGACGACGGATGCCAGTCTGAGAGGTTGGGGCGTGGTGTTGGAGCAACACTCCCTTCAGGGTCGGTGGACAAAGGAGGAGTCTCTCTTCCCGATAAATATTCTGGAATTGCGGGCGGTGTACAACTCACTGAACTTGGCCCAGCATTTAATACAGCACAGACCTGTTCAAGTACAGTCGGACAACGCCACCACAGTGGCATACATCAATCATCAAGGCGGCACTCGAAGCCGCATGGCAATGAGGGAAGTATCACGGATTCTTCAGTGAGCGAACGCCATCTGCCAGCCATATCGGCAGTATTCATTCCCCGGGTCCTAAACTGGGAAGCGGACTTTCTCAGTCATCAGGACGTACACGCTGGAAAGTGGAGCCTCCATTCACAAGTGTTTCAACTCCTCATGGACAGGTGGGGCATTCCAGATGTGGACCTGATGGCGTCTTGACACAATCACAAGGTTCTGGTCTTTGGAGCAAGGACAAGGGATCCTCAAGCAGCGTTCCTGGATGCACTGGCAATTCCATGGAACTTTCAGCTGCCATACGTGTTCCCTCCGGTGTCACTCCTGCCCAGAGTAATAAGGAAGTTCAAGCAAGAAGGAGGAATCCTACTTCTGACCGCGTGGCCCAGACGGCATTGGTACTCAGACCTTCAGGGTCTCTCGATAGAGTGTCCCCTTCTACTTCCACAGCTCCTAGATCTCCTTGTTCAGGGCCCCTGTGTATATCGGGATTTAGCCCAGTTGGCTTTGACGGCATGGCTCTTGAAGCTTCCATCTTAAGGGTCAAAGGATTTTCTGAGGCTGTCATTCAAACCATGTTGAAGGCCCGGAAACCGGCTTCGGCTCAGATTTACCATAGAGTCTGGGATTCTTACTTTGCTTGGTGCACATCTAACAATTATGATGATTACAAGTTTAGTACGGCCAAAATTTTGGTCTTTCTACAACAGGGCCTGGATTTAGGCCTTCGTCTGGCCTCCATCAAGGTTCATATTTCTGCCTTGTCAGTTTGGTTCCAGAGAAAAGTTGTGACTTTATCTGATGTGCATACGTTCACTCAAGGTGTGTTGCGGATTCAACCTCCTTATGTCCCACCTGTGGCTCCTTGGGACTTGTCGGTGGTTCTGGAGGCGTTGCAAGGGTCTCCGTTTGAGCCTCTGCAGACCTTAAGTGGCTTTCTCTTAAGGTATTGTTTCTGCTGGCTATTGCCTCTGCTAGACGGGTGTCGGATTTAGGTGCCTTGTCTTGTGGGTCACCATATCTGATTTTTCACCGTGATCAGGCGGTTCTTAGAACACTTCCCGGGTATTTACCTAAGGTGGTGTCTTCTTTCCACCTGAATCAGGAGATCGTGGTTCCGGCCTTTGCCTCTCCTGACTTGTCTTCCAAAGAGCGGTCTTTGGATGTGGTACGGGCTCTCCGTATCTACTTATGTGAAGAGAACTGCTTCCCTTCGGAAGTCTGATTCTCTCTTTGTACTGTTTGGTTTTCACAAACGTGGCTGGCCTGCTCACAAGCAGACCCTGGCCAGATGGATTAGAATGGTGATTGCACATGCTTATGTACAGGCTGGCCTTCCAGCTCCTGCTACCATTAAGGCCCATTCTACTCTGTCTGTTGGACCTTCTTAGGCGGCCAAACGTGGTGTGACCCTTGAACAATTGTGCAAGGCGGCTATGTGGTCCTCAGTGAACACGTTCATAAGGTTCTATGCCTTCGATACTTCCGCCTCCCAAGATGCTTCCTTTGGACGCCGGGTTCTTGTGCCCACTACAGTGCGTCCCCTTTCCATAAAGAACTGCTTTAGGACATCCCCAATGTCATTCCCTGTGGAGCGCAGTGTACCCCTCAGCAGAAAACAAGATTTATGGTAAGAACTTACCGTTGTTAAATCTCTTTCTGCGAGGTACACTGGGCTCCACAGGGCGCCCACCCTGACGCATTTAGTTTTTTTGGTTAGTAAGGCATTAGCCGCTGACACTTTCTCCTGTCGTGAGAATGTGGTGTATGTGGTGTCGAAGTAAAAAAAAAAAAAATTCATAAAGAGAACATACAAACTACACACATTTAAGTCTCTATACTTGCAAATACGCGCAGCGAGCACAGCCATATATGGTAACACACGCATTTACACGGACATGCCACAGAGATGGATTCGACACTCATTTCATACAGTACATAATTATAATAATATTAAGCGCCAGACATCATGATGATTTAAAATTATCTAATGAATTAATGTCATGAATGTGTATTATTTGAACAAAGCAAGATAGACCTGTCATATTTACTATTAAAACAACCAGCTTAATGTGTAGATTAATTTGATACTTGTTATGAAGTTGTAGGACATTGCAGCGAATAGTTATGATTACATGTATAAAAGCTAAAATCACTTTTGTTAGAACAATGAATGTTACAGTGGACCGGGAACTCAGGCCAGCCCTTTGGATGTCTTCAAGGCTGAACCTGATCAGCATATACAAAGAGAATAGTGACTCATCATGAACCCCTCCCCCAGAAACTAGTTAACACATTTTGCTGGTCACACAGGAAAGTAGTTTTTTTTTGTTTTGGTCTGAGAGTGGCTGTAAAGTCTGAGACGATGATGGAGGTCTTGCATGATTTTACAGAGAGAGAGAAAGTCATATGGAGGGACAAATTTATGAGAAAGATATGGTAATTGTATCGCTGGCATGTAACTGAAACTGTATGTAATTGTATGTTTTAACTGCTTACTGTGTGAGTGTAACCATAGGTATACTGTACTTTGTAATATATATCGAATACATATCCTTTTAATACCAAATATATACTTCAATGAGCTTTGGAACTCAGATAATGTGTGGGTGTATTGTTTTCTCTTATGGGATACAGTGTTTTGCGATGTACAGCGCACTTTTATCGTATATGGTAATAAGAGGTGCAGGCATTTACAATATATATTAGAGCGGGCATTTAAAATATTTGTGAGAAATCAATTTGGCATTCTTAGTGGCTACTAACGATTGTCGTCTCTTTTACCTGCTACTGCATTGGACTGGTTAACAAAAACTGAGCTCCTGTGCACGGAGGCGGGGTTGTAGAGGAGGCGGCGCTATGCATTCTGGGAACAGTCAAAGCTTTTGAGCCTGTTGGTGCCTCGGATCAAGATCCTACTGTACACCCCAATGTCATTCCCTGTGGAGCCCAGTGTACCTCGCAGAAAGATTTAACAACGGTAAGTTCCTACCATAAATCTCATTTTTTGTTATTTACAAAAAAACTCTATGGACCCTGAGAGAGAGTGAGGAGTTCGCAAATATTTACGATTTCAAAAATCCCAGACTCAGTGAGATGCTATTCGGTGAGAGGAGATGAGTGGCACGGCACATACTGAGCTTTACACACACGAGTTGTAGAAAAAAACAAAAACTTTTTCTTATTTTCTTTATTATAAATGAGTGTTTATATTTATTAATGCAGTGACACAGCACCTACTGAACTTTATTACACACATGTTGTACAAAAAAAAAAATGTTTTTCACAAATAACTTCATCCAAATCTTTTGCAGGTACCATTGTGCATTGTGCACCAATAAAGGGTTAATGGTGGTCATTCTGAGTTGTTCGCTCGCTAGCTGTTTTTAACAGCCGTGCAAATGTTAAGCCGCCGCCCTCTGGGAGTGTATCTTAGCTTAGCAGAAGTGCAAACGAAAGGATCGCAGAGCGGCTGCAAAATAATTTTGAGCAGTTTCAGAGTAGCTCCAGACCTACTCAGCGTTTGCGATCACTTCAGACCATTCAGTTCCTGTTTTGGCGTCACAAACACGCCCTGCATTCGGCCAGCCACGCCTGTGTTTTTCCTGGCACGCCTGCGTTTTTTAGAACACTCCCTGAAAACGGTCAGTTGACACCCAGAAACGCCCCCTTCCTGTCAATCACTCTGCGGCCAGCCTGTGTAAAACTACTTCAGCTGTTGTGAAAGTACGTCGCGTGTGCGCATTGCGCCGCATACGCATAAGTGCCGTTTTTTTTGCCTCACAGCAAACGAATGCAGCTAGCGAACAACTCGGAATGACCACCAATGTTGACCTGTATTAGGAGCTCTAAGCTGCAATGTAGGCAATGACAAAAAACACCAATGTGCACCAAGGGTTAATGCTGCCCCTGTATTAGTAGCTCTGGGCTGCAATGTATGTACTGGGCACTGACAAAAACCCCAGTGCGCACAAATGGTTAATGTTGCCCAGTATTAGAAACTCTGGGCTGCAGCCACTGGTGGATTCAGGAAGGGGGAGAGGGGGAGGGGAGGAGGGGGCACCAGGGCACATGACCCCTGACATTTATGGAATTTTTTATTTTATTTTCTCATACGTCCTAGAGGATGCTGTGGTCCACTTCAGTACCATGGAGTATAGACGGTTCCGCAGGAGCCATGGGCACTTTAAGATTTTTTCAAGGGTGTGAACTGGCTCCTCCCTCTATGCCCCTCCTCCAGACCTCAGTTTAGAAAATGTGCCCAGGCAGACTGGATGCACTCCAGGGGAGCTCTACTGAGTTTCTCTGAAAGACTTATGTTAGGTTTTTTATTTTCAGGGAGGACTGCTGGCAACAGTCTCCCTGCTTTGTGAGACTTAGGGGCAGAAGTAGGAACCAACTTCCTGAATAGTTTCATGGCTCTGCTTCTGGCTGACAGGACACCATTAGCTCCTGAAGGGTACTGGACGCTTGCTGCAGCTATGTGCTAACTCCCACAGCCCGCTGTCACCCCCCCTTACAGAGCCAGAAGTCAGAAGACAGGTGAGTGTAAGAAGAAAAGGATCTTCAGACATCGTGACAGCTAAAAGGTACCACGCAGCGGGTGGGAACGCTGCGCGCCATGCTACCCATCACACACAGGCACTGCAGGGTGAGGGGGGCGGGCGCCCTGGGCAGCATGAAACCTACTAAAACTGGCATAAATAAGGGGCATAAGATGCTGAGGCACAGTCCTACCCCCACCAGTATAAATATTAGTTCAAAAGATCTGAGGGGAAACGCGCCATTAAGGGGGCGGGGCTTCCTCCTCAGTCAGCCAGCACACTGCTCAGCGCCATTTTCTCTCCCTCCAGGCTGCAGAGAAGAACGCTGGTCCTCCTCCACTGCTGAGCTAAGTATCAGGGTGCTAAACGGGGGAGCACAGTGAAATTTGGTGCTATACATATATAATATTGTGTGATTATAAATAGGTCTGTGGGCATTTTGTGTTACACAGACATTTTATTACTGGTGCTGGGTTGTGAACTGGCAAATCCTATCTGTGTCCTTCTGACAGACTTTACTGTGGGTCTGTCCCCTATAAGTCCCGGAGTGTCTGTGGTGTGATTGTGCATGTGTGTGACATGTCTGAGGCAGGGAGCTCATCCCCTGAGGGAGCCATTTTAGGGATACAGAGTTGTAATGTGGTGGCACTGCCGACACACCATGAGCCTGAGTGGGTGAAAGAATTACGTGATAGAGTAAATCATATCATTAAGAGATTAGATAAGTCTGAGTCTCGTGCAGAAAGCTGGATAAAATCAGTGGAAGATGTGATTTTTAGTGGTCCTGCTTTTTCATCCACAGGCATCACCTCTGGGTCACATAAAAGACCATTTGCACAAATAGTACTAACTGATACCGACACGGACTCTGATTCCTGTGTCGACACTAGTGATTCCAGGGAGATAGATCCTAAATTGGCAAAAAGCATTCAATACATGATTGTTGCTATAAGGGAGGTTTTGGAAGTTACGGAAGCCCCTCCGGTACCTCAGGAGAAGGCTTATTTTTATAAAGAAAAGAAAATTAATGTAACTTTCCCTCCTTCTCACGAGTTAAATACTCTTTTTGAGGGAGTTTGGGTAAACCCTGAAAAGAAATTTCAGATTCCCAAAAGGATTAAGGTTGCTTATCCTTTCCCGGCAGAGGACAGGAAAAGGTGGGAGTCACCCTCAGTTTTAGACAGTGCCCTGTCACGGTTAACAAAAAAGGTGATTCTCCCTGCACCTGGGACGGCTTCACTAAAGGAGCCGGCAGACCGCAAGTTGGAGACTACGTTAAAATCTATTTATGTGGCCAATGGTACGCTGCTCAGGCCCACCATTGCTTGCGCGTGGGTGAGTAGGGCTATTGAAATATGGTCAGAAAACTTGTCATCTGAAATTGACACGATAGATAGAGACGAGATTCTCCTAAAGTTAGGTCATATCAAAGACGTTGCTGTATACATGCTAGAGGCCGTGAAGGATATTGGGATTTTAGGTTCAAAAGCTGCTACCATGGCAGTCTCGGCTAGGAGGGCGTTGTGTATTTGCCAGTGGAATGCTGACGCAGATTCCAAGAGAAATATGGAGGCTCTCCAGTATAAAGGTGAGGCCTTGTTTGGAGATGGGTTGGATGCGTTGGTCTCTGCGGCTACCGCAGGTAAGTCAACATTTTTGCTTTATGCTCCAGCACCGACAAAAAAGACTTCTTTGCAGGTAGATGGAGAGGACGAGGAAAAAAGTCTGCAGCGTCTCCCGGATCGCAGGAGCAGAAGTCCACCCCTGCTTCTGCCATATCTGCAGCATGAAGCTGGGGCTCCCTTGCGGGAGTCCGCTCGGGTGGGAGCACGTCTGAAACTTTTCAGTCAGATCTGGGCTCAATCTGGCTTGGGCCCTTGGGTTTTGCAAATAGTGTCCCAGGGATACCAGCTGGAGTTTCAAGATGTCCCCCCATGCCGATTTTTCAAATCGACCTTGCAAGCTTCTCTTCCAGACAGAGAAGTAGTAAAGGCTGCAATTCAAAAATTATGTCAGGATCAAATCATTGTCCTGGTACCCTTGTCACAGCAGGGAGGAGAGTTTTTATTTAAGCCTCTTCGTAGTTCCGAAGCTGGACGGCTCGGTCCGACCAATTCTGAACCTAAAAAAAGATGGTAGCGGCCTACGAGGCCATACAGTTTGGCAGATTCCATGCCAGAGTTTTCCAGTGGGATCTGTTGGACAAGTGGTCCGGATTCCACCTACACTTGCACCAGAGGATAATCCTGTCATCCAAAGCCAGGATTTCACTCCTGTGGTGGCTGCACAGTTCTCACCTATTAGAGGAACGCAGTTTCGGGATTCAGGATGCAAGTCTCCGAGGCTGGGGAGCAGTCACACACGGAAGAAGCTTCCAAGGAAAATGATCAAGTCAGGAATCCTGTCTTCACATAAACGTTCTGGAACTGAGAGCCATTTACAACGGCCTTCTACAAGCGGTGCATCTTCTACAAGATCGGCCAGTGTAGATCCAGTCGGACAATGTAACAGCAGTCGCGTACATAAACCGTCAGGGCGGAACGAAAAGCAGAGCGGCAATGGCAGAGGGGACAAAGATCCTCCTCTGGGCAGAAAGACATGCGAAAGCTCTGTCGGCAATTTTCATTCCGGGAGTGGACAACTGGGAAGCAGACTTCCTCAGCAGACACGATCTCCATCCAGGAGAGTGGGGCCTCCACCAAGAAGTCTTCGCAGAGGTGATATATCTTTGGGGAGTTCCTCAAGTAGACATGATGGCATCTCGTCTCAACAAGAAGCTTCAGAGATATTGTTCCAGGTCGAGAGACCCTCAAGCAGTAGCAGTGGATGCACTGGTGACCCAGTGGGTGTTTCGGTCAGTATATGTCTTCCCTCCTCTTCCACTAATACCAAAAGTTCTCAAAATAATAAGAACAAGGGTTTGAGCAATCCTCATTGCCCCGGACTGGCCAAGGAGGGCTTGGTATCCAGATCTTCATGAGTTACACATGGAAGATCCTCGGCCTCTTCCTCCTTGCGTGGACCTGTTACAGCAGGGGCCGTGCGTATATCAAGACTTACCGCGGCTACGTTTGACGGCATGGCTGTTGAGTGCCGGATCCTAGCCCGAAAGTGGATTCCTAAGGAAGTCATTCCCACTCTTGTTCAGGCCAGGAAAGGAGTAACGTCAAAACATTTACCACCGTATTTGGAGAAAATATGTGTCTTGGTGTGAATCCAAGAAGGCTCCTACGGAAGAGTTTCAGTTGGGACGTTTTCTCCATTTTCTGCAGGCAGGTGTGGATGCGGGCCTAAGATTGGGTTCAATCAAGGTTCAGATTTCGGCCTTATCAGTTTTCTTTCAAAAACAATTGGCCTCCTTTCCAGAAGTTCAGACGTTCGTGAAAGGGGTGCTGCATATCCCAACCTCCATTTGTGCCTCCGGTGGCACCATGGGACCTTAATGTGGTGTTGCAGTTCCTTCAATCGGATTGGTTTGAACCTCTACAGGAGATAGAATTGAAGTTTCTCACTTGGAAAGTGGTTATGCTGTTGGCCTTGGCATCCGCAAGGCGGGTGTCTGAGTTGGGGGCCTTGTCTCACAAGATCCCTTACCTGATCTTCCATGAAGATAGGGCAGAGTTAAGAACTCGTCAACAATTTCTTCCGAAGGCGGTTTCGTCTTTCCATATAAACCAACCTATTGGGGTGCCAGTGGCTACTGACACTTTCACTGTGTCAAAGTCTATTGATGTGGTCAGAGCTTTGAAAATTTATGTCGCTAGAACAGCTCGGATACGGAAAACAGAGGTTCTGTTTGTTCTGTATGCTCCCAACAAGATTGGGTGTCCTACTTCTAAGCAGACCATTGCGCGCTGGATCAGAGGGACGATTCAGCATGCTCATTCCTAGGCAGGATTGCCGATACCGAATTCGGTAAATGCCCATTCTACTAGAAAGGTGGGCTCATCCTGTGTGACTGCCAAGGGGATCTCGGCATTACAACTTTGCCGAGCAGCTACTTGGTCAGGGGCAAACACATTTGCAAAGTTTTACAAGTTTGACACCTTAGCCAATGAGGACCTCAAGTTTGGTCAATCGGTGCTGCTGGGTCATCCGCACTCTCCCACCCGTACTGGAGCTTTGGTATAACCCCATGGTATTGAAGTGGACCCCAGCATCCTCTAGGACGTATGAGAAAACAGGATTTTAATACCTGCCGGTAAATCCTTTTCTCCTAGTCCTTAGAGGATGCTGGGCACCCGACCCAGTGCGTACTTTACCTGCAATTGTTAGTTTTTGTTACACGAGTATTGTGTTACGATTATTTTCAGCATGTTGCTGCAATTGTTCATGCCCGTTGGCGTGTGTTAAGTTGAATGCCATGTTGTGCAGCATGGTTGAGGTGTGAGCTGGTATGAATCTCACCTTTAGTTTAAAAGTAAATCCTTTCCTCAAAATGTCCGTCTCCCTGGGCACAGTTCCTATACTGAAGTCTGGAGGAGGGGCATAGAGGAAGGAGCCAGTTCACACCCTTGAAAAGTCTTAAAGTGCCCATGGCTCCTGCGGAACCATCTATATCCCATGGTACTGAAGTGGACCCCAGCATCCTCTACGGACTAGGAGAAAAGGATTTACCGGTAAGTATTAAAATCCTGTTTTAAGTAACAAGCACCAAGAGGAGGGTGAGGTAATGGTCACTCTTTATCCAGAACCAGCGAGCAATCAGTCCTCCTCTTCCTTGCACCCAGCAGCCCAGACTCCCAGTGATCCTGCCGGACTCACCTAGCTACACTCACTACACAGGGAGGACGTGAGGACACTGAGACCCAGACTGGAGAAGTGAGTACAGGGAACTGGGAAGATGAGAGGGGCCACAAAAAGGACAGTGGGCAGAAAGAGAGAGGTTAAGAGCAATGGGGAAGAATGTGAACAGGAGCAATGAGAAAGGTGGAAAAGCGAGTGCTAATTACCAACCCCTTGCCTGTCAGTGGCAGCACAGCAACCTGTGTCCACAGTCCAGCATGTGCTGTTGCGTGCTGGGCTGCATTGGATACAAGATGACTGCTAATCGCCCCCACTTTCCAACTGGCCCTCCTACCATTCCCATCACCCTCTGACTCTGTCTCCCACTATCTCTCCCTGTCACCCTTTGCTTCTACCTCTACATCCTTATCTCTCCCTGTAATCCACCGCCTCACCCTCTACCTCTTCCCTACATCATTATCTACCCATAACCCTCTCTCTCCTGTCACCCTCTTCCTGTCATCCACTGCCTCCCCCCATTGTCTTCTACTTTACCTGATACTCCCCCTGGCTTCAGCCACTTCTTCCCCCTGTCACCCATTCCCTGGCATCAACCACTGCCTCTCACTGTCACCCTATCCTGTTACTCTCTGCCTCTCCCTTTCAGCCACTGCCTTTCCATAACCCACTATCTCTCCATGCCACGCACTGCCTCATGCTCTGCTTCTCCCCTGCATCACTATCTTCCCATAAATCTCTCTCTCCAGTCATTCTCTTTCTCTACAAGGCATCACCCTCTTCCCGTCATATGAATATTAGAGATGAGCGCCGGAAATTTTTCGGGTTTTGTGTTTTGGTTTTGGGTTCGGTTCCGCGGCCGTGTTTTGGGTTCGACCGCGTTTTGGCAAAACCTAACCGAATTTTTTTTGTCGGATTCGGGTGTGTTTTGGATTCGGGTGTTTTTTTCCAAAAAACCAAAAAAACAGCTTAAATCATAGAATTTGGGGGTCATTTTGATCCCAAAGTATTATTAACCTCAAAAACCATAATTTCCACTCATTTTCAGTCTATTCTGAATACCTCACACCTCACAATATTATTTTTAGTCCTAAAATTTGCACCGAGGTCGCTGGATGACTAAGCTAAGCGACCCTAGTGGCCGACACAAACACCTGGCCCATCTAGGAGTGGCACTGCAGTGTCACGCAGGATGTCCCTTCCAAAAAACCCTCCCCAAACAGCACATGACGCAAAGAAAAAAAGAGGCGCAATGAGGTAGCTGTGTGAGTAAGATAAGCGACCCTAGTGGCCGACACAAACACCGGGCCCATCTAGGAGTGGCACTGCAGTGTCACGCAGGATGTCCCTTCCAAAAAAACCTCCCCAAACAGCACATGACACAAAGAAAAAAAGAGGCGCAATGAGGTAGCTGTGTGAGTAAGATAAGCGACCCTAGTGGCCGACACAAACACCGGGCCCATCTAGGAGTGTCACTGCAGTGTCACGCAGGATGTCCCTTCCAAAGAACCCTCCCCAAACAGCACATGACGCAAAGAAAAAAAGAGGCGCAATGAGGTAGCTGTGTGAGTAAGATAAGCGACCCTAGTGGCCGACACAAACACCGGGCCCATCTAGGAGTGGCACTGCAGTGTCACGCAGGATGTCCCTTCCAAAAAACCCTCCCCAAACAGCACATGACGCAAAGAAAAAAAGAGGCGCAATGAGGTAGCTGTGTGAGTAAGATAAGCGACCCTAGTGGCCGACACAAACACCGGGCCCATCTAGGAGTGTCACTGCAGTGTCACGCAGGATGTCCCTTCCAAAAAACCCTCCCCAAACAGCACATGACGCAAAGAAAAATTAAAGAAAAAAGAGGTGCAAGATGGAATTGTCCTTGGGCCCTCCCACCCACCCTTATGTTGTATAAACAGGACATGCACACTTTAACCAACCCATCATTTCAGTGACAGGGTCTGCCACACGACTGTGACTGATATGACGGGTTGGTTTGGACCCCCACCAAAAAAGAAGCAATTAATCTCTCCTTGCACAAACTGGCTCTACAGAGGCAAGATGTCCACCTCATCATCATCCTCCGATATATCACCGTGTACATCCCCCTCCTCACAGATTATCAATTCGTCCCCACTGGAATCCACCATCTCAGCTCCCTGTGTACTTTGTGGAGGCAATTGCTGCTGGTCAATGTCTCCGCGGAGGAATTGATTATAATTCATTTTAATGAACATCATCTTCTCCACATTTTCTGGATGTAACCTCGTACGCCAATTGCTGACAAGGTGAGCGGCGGCACTAAACACTCTTTCGGAGTACACACTTGTGGGAGGGCAACTTAGGTAGAATAAAGCCAGTTTGTGCAAGGGCCTCCAAATTGCCTCTTTTTCCTGCCAGTATAAGTACGGACTGTGTGACGTGCCTACTTGGATGCGGTCACTCATATAATCCTCCACCATTCTTTCAATGTTGAGAGAATCATATGCAGTGACAGTAGACGACATGTCCGTAATCGTTGTCAGGTCCTTCAGTCCGGACCAGATGTCAGCATCAGCAGTCGCTCCAGACTGCCCTGCATCACCGCCAGCGGGTGGGCTCGGAATTCTGAGCCTTTTCCTCGCACCCCCAGTTGCGGGAGAATGTGAAGGAGGAGATGTTGACAGGTCGCGTTCCGCTTGACTTGACAATTTTCTCACCAGCAGGTCTTTCAACCCCAGCAGACTTGTGTCTGCCGGAAAGAGAGATCCAAGGTAGGCTTTAAATCTAGGATCGAGCACGGTGGCCAAAATGTAGTGCTCTGATTTCAACAGATTGACCACCCGTGAATCCTTGTTAAGCGAATTAAGGGCTCCATCCACAAGTCCCACATGCCTAGCGGAATCGCTCCGTGTTAGCTCCTCCTTCAATGTCTCCAGCTTCTTCTGCAAAAGCCTGATGAGGGGAATGACCTGACTCAGGCTGGCAGTGTCTGAACTGACTTCACGTGTGGCAAGTTCAAAGGGCATCAGAACCTTGCACAACGTTGAAATCATTCTCCACTGCGCTTGAGACAGGTGCATTCCACCTCCTATATCGTGCTCAATTGTATAGGCTTGAATGGCCTTTTGCTGCTCCTCCAACCTCTGAAGCATATAGAGGGTTGAATTCCACCTCGTTACCACTTCTTGCTTCAGATGATGGCAGGGCAGGTTCAGTAGTTTTTGGTGGTGCTCCAGTCTTCTGTACGTGGTGCCTGTACGCCGAAAGTGTCCCGCAATTCTTCTGGCCACCGACAGCATCTCTTGCACGCCCCTGTCATTTTTTAAAAAATTCTGCACCACCAAATTCAAGGTATGTGCAAAACATGGGACGTGCTGGAATTTGCCCATATTTAATGCACACACAATATTGCTGGCGTTGTCCGATGCCACAAATCCACAGGAGAGTCCAATTGGGGTAAGCCATTCCGCGATGATCTTCCTCAGTTGCCGTAAGAGGTTTTCAGCTGTGTGCGTATTCTGGAAACCGGTGATACAAAGCGTAGCCTGCCTAGGAAAGAGTTGGCGTTTGCGAGATGCTGCTACTGGTGCCGCCGCTGCTGTTCTTGCGGCGGGAGTCCATACATCTACCCAGTGGGCTGTCACAGTCATATAGTCCTGACCCTGCCCTGCTCCACTTGTCCACATGTCCGTGGTTAAGTGGACATTGGGTACAACTGCATTTTTTAGGACACTGGTGAGTCTTTTTCTGACGTCCGTGTACATTCTCGGTATCGCCTGCCTAGAGAAGTGGAACCTAGATGGTATTTGGTAACGGGGGCACACTGCCTCAATAAATTGTCTAGTTCCCTGTGAACTAACGGCGGATACCGGACGCACGTCTAACACCAACATAGTTGTCAAGGCCTCAGTTATCCGCTTTGCAGCAGGATGACTGCTGTGATATTTCATCTTCCTCGCAAAGGACTGTTGAACAGTCAATTGCTTACTGGAAGTAGTACAAGTGGGCTTACGACTTCCCCTCTGGGATGACCATCGACTCCCAGCAGCAACAACAGCAGCGCCAGCAGCAGTAGGCGTTACACGCAAGGATGCATCGGAGGAATCCCAGGCAGGAGAGGACTCGTCAGAATTGCCAGTGACATGGCCTGCAGGACTATTGGCATTCCTGGGGAAGGAGGAAATTGACACTGAGGGAGTTGGTGGGGTGGTTTGCGTGAGCTTGGTTACAAGAGGAAGGGATTTACTGGTCAGTGGACTGCTTCCACTGTCGCCCAAAGTTTTTGAACTTGTCACTGACTTATTATGAATGCGCTGCAGGTGACGTATAAGGGAGGATGTTCCGAGGTGGTTAACGTCCTTACCCCTACTTATTACAGCTTGACAAAGGCAACACACGGCTTGACACCTGTTGTCCGCTTTTCTGTTGAAATACCTCCACACTGAAGAGCTGATTTTTTTGGTATTTTCACCAGGCATGTCAACGGCCATATTCCTCCCACGGACAACAGGTGTCTCCCCGGTTGCCTGTCTTAAACAAACCACCTCACCATCAGAATCCTCCTGGTCAATTTCCTCCCCAGCGCCAGCAACACCCATATCCTCCTCATCCTGGTGTACTTCAACACTGACATCTTCAATCTGACTATCAGGAACTGGACTGCGGGTGCTCCTTCCAGCACTTGCAGGGGGCGTGCAAATGGTGGAAGGCGCATGCTCTTCACGTCCAGTGTTGGGAAGGTCAGGCATCGCAACCGACACAATTGGACTCTCCTTGTGGATTTGGGATTTCGAAGAACGCACAGTTCTTTGCGGTGCTTTTGCCAGCTTGAGTCTTTTCAGTTTTCTAGCGAGAGGCTGAGTGCTTCCATCCTCATGTGAAGCTGAACCACTAGCCATGAACATAGGCCAGGGCCTCAGCCGTTCCTTGCCACTCCGTGTGGTAAATGGCATATTGGCAAGTTTACGCTTCTCCTCCGACAATTTTATTTTAGGTTTTGGAGTCCTTTTTTTACTGATATTTGGTGTTTTGGATTTGACATGCTCTGTACTATGACATTGGGCATCGGCCTTGGCAGACGACATTGCTGGCATTTCATCGTCTCGGCCATGACTAGTGGCAGCAGCTTCAGCACGAGGTGGAAGTGGATCTTGATCTTTCCCTAATTTTGGAACCTCAACATTTTTGTTCTCCATATTTTAATAGGCACAACTAAAAGGCACCTCAGGTAAACAATGGAGATGGATGGATACTAGTATACAATTATGGATGGACTGCCGAGTGCCGACACAGAGGTAGCTACAGCCATGGACTACCGTACTGTACTGTGTCTGCTGCTAATATAGACTGGTTGATAATGAGATGTAGTATGTATAAAGAAGAAAGAAAAAAAAAACCACGGGTAGGTGGTATACAATTATGGATGGACTGCCGACACAGAGGTAGCTACAGCCGTGGACTACCGTACTGTACTGTGTCTGCTGCTAATATAGACTAGTTGATAATGAGATGTAGTATGTATAAAGAAGAAAGAAAAAAAAAACCACAGGTAGGTGGTATACAATTATGGATGGACTGCCGAGTGCCGACACAGAGGTAGCTACAGCCGTTGACTACCGTACTGTACTGTGTCTGCTGCTAATATAGACTGGATGATAATGAGATGTAGTATGTATAAAGAAGAAAGAAAAAAAAAAACACGGTAGGTGGTATACAATTATGGATGGACTGCCGAGTGCCGACACAGAGGTAGCTACAGCCGTGGACTACCGTACTGTACTGTGTCTGCTGCTAATATAGACTGGATGATTATGAGATGTAGTATGTATAAAGAAGAAAGAAAAGAAAAAACCACGGGTAGGTGGTATACAATTATGGATGGACTGCCAAGTGCCGACACAGAGGTAGCTACAGCCGTGGACTACCGTACTGTACTGTGTCTGCTGCTAATATAGACTGGTTGATAATGAGATGTAGTATGAATAAAGAAGAAAGAAAAAAAAAACCACGGGTAGGTGGTATACAATTATGGATGGACTGCCGAGTGCCGACACAGAGGTAGCTACAGCCGTGGACTACCGTACTGTACTGTGTCTGCTGCTAATATAGACTGGATGATAATGAGATGTAGTATGTAAAAAGAAGAAAGAAAAAAAAACCACGGGTAGGTGGTATACAATTATGGATGGACTGCCGAGTGCCGACACAGAGGTAGCTACAGCCGTGGACTACCGTACTGTACTGTGTCTGCTGCTAATATAGACTGGTTGATAATGAGATGTAGTATATATAAAGAAGAAAGAAAAAAAAAACCACGGGTAGGTGGTATACAATTATGGATGGACTGCCGAGTGCCGAGTGCCGACACAGAAGTAGCTACAGCCGTGGACTACCGTACTGTACTGTGTCTGCTGCTAATATAGACTGGATGATAATGAGATGTAGTATGTATAAAAAAGAAAGAAAAAAAAAACCACGGGTAGGTGGTATACAATTATGGATGGACTGCCGAGTGCCGACACAGAGGTAGCTACAGCCTTGGACTACCGTACTGTACTGTGTCTGCTGCTAATATAGACTGGATGATAATGAGATGTAGTATGTATGTATAAAGAAGAAAGAAAAAAAAACCACGGGTAGGTGGTATACAATTATGGATGGACTGCCGAGTGCCGACACAGAGGTAGCTACAGCCGTGAACTACCGTACTATGGGGGTAATTCCAAGTTGATCGCAGCAGGATTTTTTATAGCAATTGGGAAAAACCATGTGCACGGCAGGGGAGGCAGATATAACATGTGCAGAGAGAGTTAGATTTGGGTGGGTTATTTTGTTTCTGTGCAGGGTAAATACTGGCTGCTTTATTTTTACACTGCAAATTAGATTGCAGATTGAACACACCCCATCCAAATCTAACTCTCTCTGCACATGTTATATCTGCCTCCCCTGCAGTGCACATGGTTTTGCCCAATTGCTATCAAAAATCCTGCTGCGATCAACTTGGAATTACCCCCCATGTCTGCTACTAATATAGACTGGTTGATAATGAGATGTAGTATGTATAAAGAAGAAAGAAAAAAAAAACCACGGGTAGGTGGTATACAATTATGGATGGACTGCCGAGTGCCGACACAGAGGTAGCTACAGCCGTGGACTACCGTACTGTACTGTGTCTGCTGCTAATATAGACTGGATGATAATGAGATGTAGTATGTATAAAGAAGAAAGAAAAAAAAACACGTGTAGGTGGTATACAATTATGGATGGACTGACGAGTGCCGACACAGAGGTAGCTACAGCCGTGGACTACCGTACTGTACTGTGTCTGCTGCTAATATAGACTGGATGATAATGAGATGTAGTATGTATAAAGAAGAAAGAAAAAAAAACCACGGGTAGGTGGTATACAATTATGGATGGACTGCCGAGTGCCGACACAGACGTAGCTACAGCCGTGGACTACCGTACTGTACTGTGTCTGCTGCTAATATAGACTGGTTGATAATGAGATGTAGTATGTATAAAGAAGAAAGAAAGAAAAAACCACGGGTAGGTGGTATACAATTATGGATGGACTGCCGAGTGCCGAGTGCCGACACAGAGGTAGCTACAGCCGTGGACTACCGTACTGTACTGTGTCTGCTGCTAATATAGACTGGATGATAATGAGATGTAGTATGTATAAAAAAGAAAGAAAAAAAAAACCACGTGTAGGTGGTATACAATTATGGATGGACTGCCGAGTGCCGAGTGCCGACACAGAGGTAGCTACAGCCGTGGACTACCGTACTGTACTGTGTCTGCTGCTAATATAGACTGGATGATAATGAGATGTAGTATGTATGTATAAAGAAGAAAGAAAAAAAAAACCACGGGTAGGTGGTATACAATTATGGATGGACTGCCGAGTGCCGACACAGAGGTAGCTACAGCCGTGAACTACCGTACTATGTCTGCTGCTAATATAGACTGGTTGATAATGAGATCTAGTATGTATAAAGAAGAAAGAAAAAAAAAACCACGGGTAGGTGGTATACAATTATGGATGGACTGCCGAGTGCCGACACAGAGGTAGCTACAGCCGTGGACTACCGTACTGTACTGTGTCTGCTGCTAATATAGACTGGATGATAATGAGATGTAGTATGTATAAAGAAGAAAGAAAAAAAAAACCACGGGTAGGTGGTATACAATTATGGATGGACTGCCGAGTGCCGACACAGAGGTAGCTACAGCCGTGAACTACCGTATGTGACCGGCATTTGGCACTCGGCAGTCCATCCATAATTGTATACCACCTACCGGTGGTTTTTTTTTTCTTTCTTCTTTGTACATACTACTATAGTATAGTAGCTTACTGTAGCAGTCTGCGGTGCTGCTGAGCTGACAGTGTCCAGCAGGTCCGTCATCAGTCATCATTACCTAATAAATATATTATCTACCTGTCCGGCTGCAGTACTAGTGATATTATATATACATACATATATATATTGATTTCATATCATTATCATCCAGTCTATATTAGCAGCAGACACAGTACGTTAGTCCACGGCTGTAGCTACCTCTGTGTCGGCACTCGGCAGTCCATCCATAATTGTATACCACCTACCCGTGTTTTTTTTTTTTCTTTCTTCTTTGTACATACTACTATAGTATAGTAGCTTACTGTAGCAGTCTGCGGTGCTGCTGAGCTGACAGTGTCCAGCAGGTCCGTCATCAGTCATCATTACCTAATAAATATATTATCTACCTGTCCGGCTGCAGTACTAGTGATATTATATATACATACATATATATATTGATTTCATATCATTATCATCCAGTCTATATTAGCAGCAGACACAGTACGTTAGTCCACGGCTGTAGCTACCTCTGTGTCGGCACTCGGCAGTCCATCCATAATTGTATACCACCTACCGGTGTTTTTTTTTTTTCTTTCTTCTTTGTACATACTACTATAGTATAGTAGCTTACTGTAGCAGTCTGCGGTGCTGCTGAGCTGACAGTGTCCAGCAGGTCCGTCATCAGTCATCATTACCTAATAGCTGGCGCTGCTGTTGCTGCTGCTGGGAGTCGATGGTCATCCCAGAGGGGAAGTCGTAAGACCACTTTTACTACTTCCACCAAGCAATTGACTGTCCAACAGTCCTTTGCGAGGAAGATGAAATATCACAGCAGTCATCCTACTGCAAAGCGGATAACTGAGGCCTTGGCATCATGGGTGGTGAGAAACGTGGTTCCGGTATCCATCATTACTGCAGAGCCAACTAGAGACTTGTTGGAGGTACTGTGTCCCCGGTACCAAATACCATATAGGTTCCATTTCTCTAGGCAGGCGATACCGAAAATGTACACAGACCTCAGAAAAAGAGTCACCAGTGTCCTAAAAAATGCAGCTGTACCCAATGTCCACTTAACCACGGACATGTGGACAAGTGGAGCAGGGCAGGGTCAGGACTATATGACTGTGACAGCCCACTGGGTAGATGTATGGACTCCCGCCGCAAGAACAGCAGCGGCGGCACCAGTAGCAGCATCTCGCAAACGCCAACTCTTTCCTAGGCAGGCTACGCTTTGTATCACCGGTTTCCAGAATACGCACACAGCTGAAAAACCGCTTACGGCAACTGAGGAAGATCATCGCGGAATGGCTTACCCCAATTGGACTCTCCTGTGGATTTGTGGCATCGGACAACGCCAGCAATATTGTGTGTGCATTAAATATGGGCAAATTCCAGCACGTCCCATGTTTTGCACATACCTTGAATTTGGTGGTGCAGAATTATTTAAAAAACGACAGGGGCGTGCAAGAGATGCTGTCGGTGGCCAGAAGAATTGCGGGACACTTTCGGCGTACAGGCACCACGTACAGAAGACTGGAGCACCACCAAAAACTACTGAACCTGCCCTGCCATCATCTGAAGCAAGAAGTGGTAACGAGGTGGAATTCAACCCTCTATATGCTTCAGAGGTTGGAGGAGCAGCAAAAGGCCATTCAAGCCTATACAATTGAGCATGATATAGGAGGTGGAATGCACCTGTCTCAAGCGCAGTGGAGAATGATTTCAACGTTGTGCAAGGTTCTGATGCCCTTTGAACTTGCCACACGTGAAGTCAGTTCAGACACTGCCAGCCTGAGTCAGGTCATTCCCCTCATCAGGCTTTTGCAGAAGAAGCTGGAGACATTGAAGGAGGAGCTAACACGGAGCGATTCCGCTAGGCATGTGGGACTTGTGGATGGAGCCCTTAATTCGCTTAACAAGGATTCACGGGTGGTCAATCTGTTGAAATCAGAGCACTACATTTTGGCCACCGTGCTCGATCCTAGATTTAAAGCCTACCTTGGATCTCTCTTTCCGGCAGACACAAGTCTGCTGGGGTTGAAAGACCTGCTGGTGAGAAAATTGTCAAGTCAAGCGGAACGCGACCTGTCAACATCTCCTCCTTCACATTCTCCCGCAACTGGGGGTGCGAGGAAAAGGCTCAGAATTCCGAGCCCACCCGCTGGCGGTGATGCAGGGCAGTCTGGAGCGACTGCAGATGCTGACATCTGGTCCGGACTGAAGGACCTGACAACGATTACGGACATGTCGTCTACTGTCACTGCATATGATTCTCTCAACATTGAAAGAATGGTGGAGGATTATATGAGTGACCGCATCCAAGTAGGCACGTCACACAGTCCGTACTTATACTGGCAGGAAAAAGAGGCAATTTGGAGGCCCTTGCACAAACTGGCTTTATTCTACCTAAGTTGTCCTCCCACAAGTGTGTACTCCGAAAGAGTGTTTAGTGCCGCCGCTCACCTTGTCAGCAATCGGCGTACGAGGTTACATCCAGAAAATGTGGAGAAGATGATGTTCATTAAAATGAATTATAATCAATTCCTCCGTGGAGACATTGACCAGCAGCAATTGCCTCCACAAAGTACACAGGGAGCTGAGATGGTGGATTCCAGTGGGGACGAATTGATAATCTGTGAGGAGGGGGATGTACACGGTGATATATCGGAGGATGATGATGAGGTGGACATCTTGCCTCTGTAGAGCCAGTTTGTGCAAGGAGAGATTAATTGCTTCTTTTTTGGTGGGAGTCCAAACCAACCCATCATTTCAGTCACAGTCGTGTGGCAGACCCTGTCACTGAAATGATGGGTTGGTTAAAGTGTGCATGTCCTGTTTATACAACATAAGGGTGGGTGGGAGGGCCCAAGGACAATTCCATCTTGCACCTCTTTTTTCTTTAATTTTTCTTTGCGTCATGTGCTGTTTGTGGAATGTTTTTTGGAAGGGCCATCCTGCGTGACACTGCAGTGACACTCCTAGATGGGCCCGGTGTTTGTGTCGGCCACTAGGGTCGCTTATCTTACTCACACAGCTACCTCATTGCGCCTCTTTTTTTCTTTGCGTCATGTGCTGTTTGGGGAGGGTTTTTTGGAAGGGACATCCTGCGTGACACTGCAGTGCCACTCCTAGATGGGCCCGGTGTTTGTGTCGGCCACTAGGGTCGCTTATCTTACTCACACAGCTACCTCATTGCGCCTCTTTTTTTCTTTGCGTCATGTGCTGTTTGGGGAGGGTTTTTTGGAAGGGCCATCCTGCGTGACACTGCAGTGCCACTCCTAGATGGGCCCGGTGTTTGTGTCGGCCACTAGGGTCGCTTATCTTACTCACACAGCTACCTCATTGCGCCTCTTTTTTTCTTTGCGTTATGTGCTGTTTGAGGAGGGTTTTTGGAAGGGACATCCTGCGTGACACTGCAGTGCCACTCCTAGATGGGCCCGGTGTTTGTGTCGGCCACTAGGGTCGCTTATCTTACTCACACAGCTACCTCATTGCGCCTCTTTTTTTCTTTGCGTCATGTGCTGTTTGGGGAGGGTTTTTTGGAAGGGCCATCCTGCGTGACACTGCAGTGCCACTCCTAGATGGGCCCGGTGTTTGTGTCGGCCACTAGGGTCGCTTATCTTACTCACACAGCTACCTCATTGCGCCTCTTTTTTCTTTGCGTCATGTGCTGTTTGGGGAGGGTTTTTTGGAAGGGCCATCCTGCGTGACACTGCAGTGCCACTCCTAGATGGGCCCGGTGTTTGTGTCGGCCACTAGGGTCGCTTATCTTACTCACACAGCTACCTCATTGCGCCTCTTTTTTTCTTTGCGTCATGTGCTGTTTGGGGAGGGTTTTTTGGAAGGGACATCCTGCGTGACACTGCAGTGCCACTCCTAGATGGGCCCGGTGTTTGTGTCGGCCACTAGGGTCGCTTATCTTACTCACACAGCTACCTCATTGCGCCTCTTTTTTTCTTTGCGTCATGTGCTGTTTGGGGAGGTTTTTTTGGAAGGGACATCCTGCGTGACACTGCAGTGCCACTCCTAGATGGGCCCGGTGTTTGTGTCGGCCACTAGGGTCGCTTATCTTACTCACACAGCTACCTCATTGCGCCTCTTTTTTTCTTTGCGTCATGTGCTGTTTGGGGAGGGTTTTTTGGAAGGGACATCCTGCGTGACACTGCAGTGCCACTCCTAGATGGGCCCGGTGTTTGTGTCGGCCACTAGGGTCGCTTATCTTACTCACACAGCTACCTCATTGCGCCTCTTTTTTTCTTTGCGTCATGTGCTGTTTGGGGAGTGTTTTTTGGAAGGGACATCCTGCGTGACACTGCAGTGCCACTCCCAGATGGGCCAGGTGTTTGTGTCGGCCACTAGGGTCGCTTAGCTTAGTCATCCAGCGACCTCGGTGCAAATTTTAGGACTAAAAATAATATTGTGAGGTGTGAGGTATTCAGAATAGACTGAAAATGAGTGGAAATTATGGTTTTTGAGGTTAATAATACTTTGGGATCAAAATGACCCCCAAATTCTATGATTTAAGCTGTTTTTTAGTGTTTTTAAAAAAAAACACCCGAATCCAAAACACACCCGAATCCGACAAAAAAAATTCGGTGAGGTTTTGCCAAAACGCGGTCGAACCTAAAACACGGCCGCGGAACCGAACCCAAAACCAAAACACAAAACCCGAAAAATTTCCGGCGCTCATCTCTAGTGGACAGTCACACAGGTCAGCGGTCAGTTCAGCTGTCATCAGCACACAGTAGCCACTGTGTGAAATGGCACCCAAATCATCATGGGAGGGACTTATATTGAATCCAAAACACACAAGATCTGATGCAAGGCAGATCTGAACAAGGCGGGAAAACTTAACTCGGGTCAGATTCCCTTGGATCCCTGAAGTTCGGACAGGCTCAGAAACAGAGCCCACATATCTCTAACTTTTATTCCTTGAAGAAGAGAGAAATGGAGAGTAGCAGAATAAAAGACGTATGAATGAAATTAGCAAGTATCTGCTCTTAAAGATATAAGGATGTTGGGCTACATTTGGTGCATGGTGATACTTTTGCTGTGATACCGTATATATTATCTGATGGTATCAGATGAATCACATTAATAATTTGTGTACTAAAATGTCTTATTACGCTGAAGAATTAAGACATCTGGGGTTGCTTTCAGCTGTGTTATGAATTGCCATTAGCATGATCTGAAATGTTCCATTCATTTTTCAAATTTCTGTCCTGTATTTTCGAGGCAATCTATCACTGAGCCTGCATGGTCGGGAGAGTCTAATATAATTTACATAGAATAACATAAGATTAATGTAGGCATATTTTAATGTATGCACATAAAACAAACACAGTCATTTATTTTAGATATAAAATTTAAATTTTATTGCCTCTTTATGTTATATTTATATTATCTTGCTTTGAAGAAATGGAGTAAAGAAAAGTGTTCTGTTTTTACTTGGCACAAAAATATGAATTCAAATACTCAGGAACTGTCGGCCATCTTCATTTTTCTTTATGTTTTATATTCTGTAAGTGTTTCCTATTACCTTGTTTAAGCTATTATTGACTTGTATCTTAGGATTTATTTTTCATTCATAGGTTACTGATTTCTTTTTCTGTTTATACCCCTTTGTACGTCTTTTATAAAGGTGTAGTATTACATGATGACATTAATAATGTTGATAGTCATCAGGTTGACAAGAGAATGTCAACATGGTTATAATGTCAACATGACCATGACAGCATTTATCATGTACTGTAGATACAGATCAAATATTGACATGTTAGATGCTCCAGCTGCGTCTTCTGAGTCCTGGCAGTCATGTGACAGTCACTTCTGGTGGATTCATCTGATGGAGTGGCGTTTCTGTGATTATACCAGGCCTGTCCCTAATCCCAAACCCTAACTCATCCTCTAGTGCCTAACCCTAAACTCCACATCCACAACCTAACTCTCAACCTTCCCCTGGTGTATATCCCTAACCATCCTGTCCAGTATCCTAAACCTCTTGTTGACATTCTGACAGTGTCAACATTTGACATGTCAGCAGTCTGAGAATGTTTATATGTTGACTTGTACATTTTAACAATGCCAAGATCATAACTGTCGTCATTGTTGTGTCAACTTATTGTCACACGCCAGGGGCAGCGGCCGCCGCGCTTACCCCTGCGTGTCCGCTGGTCCTCCTGGCGGTCCCCACCTCCGTTGGTCGCTGGGTCCCGGCATCTGGCGGCGCTGCTCCTGGCGGTTCCCCGGAGCGTGGGCGCCACCATTGTGCCCGGCTGTCACGTGGGTGGTGGGCGGGTGACGTCGCTGGCTCCCCTCCACCAATCGAAGGAAGGCGGGGAATTCAAAGGTGGACGCCGGACAGAGCCCGGCGCCTGAGTATCGTCTCTCCTTAGTGACAGACTTCAGTGCTCCCTTTGTGCAAGCGTGTTCCCTGTTTCACAGTCTCCAGTGTTCTCAGCATTCAGCGTGCCCTCCATCTCACAGTCTCCAGTGTTCTCAGCACCTCCGTGCCTCCAAGCCCCTCCGTGCCTCCAAGCCCCTCCATGCCTCCAAGCCCCTCCGTCCCGCCAAGTATCTCCGTCCCTCCAAGCACCTCTGTGCCTCCAAGCACCTCCGTGCCTCCAAGCGCCTGAGCACCTCCAAGCACCTCGGTGCCTCCAAGCGCCTCTGCACCTCCAAGCATCTCAGTGTCTCCAAGCGCCTCCGCGCCTTCAAGCACCTCTATACCTCCAAGCACCTCTGTGCCTCCAAACACCTCTGTGCCTCCAAACACCTCGGTGCCTCCGCACCTCCAAGCACCCAGTGCACTTTAGCGCAGTTTGTTCCTCCAGCACCTGGTATTCTTCACTGATTCATCAGCGCCTTTCAAGTTCTGTCTTTCAGGAGACCTTCAGCGTCCACACGTGCTTCCTGTCTGCCGACCTAATCCTGCATGAGGAAAACTTACATTCGGCCATCCCTGCTGCGGCCCAGTTGCGGTTCCTCTTCCCGGTCACCGGAAGAAACCCTGAGTCCACAATGCTCCCAAACCAGGTCAGTGATAGTATACTCAGGCCACATGGACCCAGGGGATAGGAACACAGAGTCGAGCGCCATCCAAAGTTTGGCTTCCCGAGTTCAGACTCAGGAGGAGACACAGGGCCAGGTGATGCAATATCTCCAGGAATTGTCCGGCCGATTGGATCAAATTCAAGCATCCTTAGCTTCCGTAATTCCGGTTTCAGTACCCGTAACTGCTCCAGTTGCCGTTTCCAGTAATGTCCAACCTCCGGCCGGTACCAGGTCACGTCTTCAGCTTCCTACTCTTTCCCGCTATAATGGGAATCCAAAGAATTGCCGTGGTTTTTTAAACCAGTGCGAGGTGCACTTCGAGCTTCTCTCTCATAATTTCCCTACGGATCGGTCTAAGGTGGCGTATATTATTTCCCTGCTCGAAGGGTCAGCGTTGGATTGGGTGTCTCCGTTATGGGAACGATCTGATCCATTGGTTTCCAATTACACCAATTTCATCACGTCTTTCCGAAGAATCTTCGACGAGCCCGGCAGGGCAACCGCCGCTTCCTCTGATTTGCTTCGTGTTCGTCAAGGCTCCCGTTCTGTGGGGCAGTACGTTGTTCATTTCCAGACCATTGCCTCAGAACTACGCTGGAATAATGACACTCTCAGGGCCGCCTTTTGGAACGGGCTTTCTGACCGTCTGAAAGACGAGCTGGTCACTAGGGATCTGCCGGATCCACTAGAAGAGTTGATCTCACTCTGCGTCAAGGTAGACCTCCGCATGCAGGAGCGTGGTGGTGAACGTAGTTGGTCGAATCGGTCCAGGTTTTGGCTTCTTCCTCCTAGGCAAGCGGTTGTACCATGTCCGGATGAGCCCATGCAAATTAACCGATCTCGACTGTCTCCGGAGGAACGACAGTGCCGTCGTGAGGGTAAACTGTGCCTGTACTGTGGAGCCGCAGATCACTTTATCAAGTTCTGTAAATCCCGTCCGGGAAACGGGCAGGCCTAGCTTGTTCTGGAGGAGTCAAGTTGGGGGTCACGACCAAATCTTCTCCGACTGTGGATTGTCTACTCTCCGTATCTCTGTTTTCTGAGTCAGTTGCCAAACCTCTTAATGCCTTACTGGACTCTGGGGCTGCAGGGAATTTTGTTTCTCTTTCTTGTGTTCAGAGGCTGGGTTTAGAGCTGCAGTCTATCAAAAGACCTATTACGCTGACTGCTATCAACGGTACCAAAATAACCAATGGTCTTATTACAAGTCGTACAAAGCCCATCAAGCTACAGGTCGGAGCTCTACATCAAGAGCGTTTAGAGTTCCTAGTGATTCCGGAGATACCCCACGATCTTGTCCTGGGGTTGCCTTGGCTCAAAATTCATAACCCTCACGTCGACTGGAAGTCGTCGCAAATATTGTCCTGGAGCTCGTTTTGTCACTCTAGTTGCATCACACCCGTTTATCCGCTCCGTGCGTCTTCCAGGTCGGATGAAGAACTCATTCCGAAGATCTATCGGGAGTTCGCAGATGTCTTCTCTGAACAGGCGGCTGATCAGTTACCACCCCATAGACCCTGGGACTGTCCCATTGAGCTTATCCCAGGGAAGATGCCACCCCAGGGGCACACGTATCCCTTGTCACTACCTGAGACCCAGGCTATGTCGGAATATATTAAGTCTAATCTGCTTAAAGGATTCCTCCGTCCCTCTACCTCCGCGGCTGGAGCGGGTTTCTTCTTCGTGAAGAAGAAGGATGGGGGATTAAGACTATGTATCGATTATCGTGGTTTAAACGATATCGCCATTAAGAATAAATATCCCTTGCCACTAATCACGGAGCTATTTGACAGGGTTCGTGGAGCCCATGTTTTTACGAAGCTCGACTTGAGAGGAGCCTATAATCTTATACGCATTCGACAGGGGGATGAATGGAAGACTGCCTTCAATACCAGGGACGGGCATTACGAATATCTGGTAATGCCGTTCGGTCTCAGTAATGCTCCTGTCGTTTTCCAGGGATTCGTAAACGAAGTCTTCCGAGATATGTTATTTCAAAGTGTAGTGGTGTATTTGGATGACATTCTGATTTTTTCCAAGAATCTTGCGGAGCACCGAGTACAGGTCAAAGGGGTACTTTCCCGCCTACGAAGAAATCGTCTTTACGGCAAAATTTCAAAATGTACCTTTGAGGTCCCTTCTATTCCGTTTCTCGGTTATGTCATCTCAGGCACGGAGCTTCGCATGGATCCGGAAAAACTCTCGGCCATTCGGGATTGGACTCAGCCTCTCTCTCTCAAAGCAGTACAAAGATTCCTGGGCTTTGCGAATTACTATAGAAAATTCATCAAGGGATTCTCCACCATTGTTGCAACCATTACTGCATTGACAAAAAAGGGATCCGATCCAAGTCTGTGGTCTTCTGAAGCCATAGTAGCGTTTGCCCCATTGAAATCAGCTTTTATGTCAGCTCCGGTACTCCAACAGCCAAATTTCACAGAACCATTCTTCTTGGAAGTCGATGCTTCCTCCGTTGGCATTGGAGCCGTTCTTTCACAGTACTCTTCTGATGGAAAGTTGCATCCATGTGGTTTCCATTCTCGGAAGTTCTCCTCTGCGGTACGAAACTACACTATTGGAGATCAGGAACTTTTGGCAATAAATTCTGCCTTGGAGGAATGGAGATATTTATTGGAGGGTGCTAAACATCTAATTACTATTTACACCGATCATAAGAACTTGCTGTATATCAAAACTGACCAATGTCTAAACCCCCGTCAAGCTAGATGGGCGCTCTTCTTCACTCAGTTCTCGTTTGTTATTAAGTACCGGGCTGGGACTCTCAACGCCAAAGCTGGCGCTCTGTCCCGTTCCCTAACGGCCTCAGATGAAGAGAATTCCCTTGAGAAGAGTCTAATTCTCAGTCCAGTTTCCATTTCCGCAGCTCCCACTTCTCTAGGACCTCCTCCTGGGAGAATGTCTGTACCGGTGGAATTTCGACCAAAGTTACTGCAGTAGGCCCATATATCCAAGTTCTCCGGTCACCCGGGAGCCCAGAAAATGTTCGAGTTTCTACGAAGGACATATTGATGGAACACCATGAGGAGGGATATACAAGACTATGTTAACTCTTGTCCACAGTGTGCTCAGCACAAAACTCCTCGTTTGCCCCCCTGCCAGTTTGCTTCGTCCACTGTCCATTCCTAGGAAACCATGGACCCATATTTATATGGACTTCATTACCGAGTTACCTCTCTCCAAGGGTTGTAATACCATCTGGGTGATTATTGACCGCTTCTCAAAAATGGCATACTTTGTTCCATTGACAGGTCTACCAACGGCTCCCAAGTTGGCTCTGCTATTTATCCGAGAACACTTTCACTTGCATGGGTTACCTCAGGAAATAATCTCTGATCGAGGGGTACAGTTCACTGCAAGGTTTTGGAGGGCTCTCTGTTCGGCGTTGCGAATAAAACTCAAGTTTTCATCTGCTTATCCACAAACCAATGGGCAAACCGAACGAGTCAACCAGGATTTAGAGACATTTCTCCGCATTTATCTCTCTCCTTCACAGGACGACTGGTTGGAGCGGTTACCCTGGGCTGAGTTCGCCAACAACCATCTGTATCACGCTTCCACTGGTGAGTCCCCATTCTTCATCAATTATGGATTCCATCCACGAATTCCAGAATTACCACTCCTTCCTTCAGAGGATGTTCCTGCTGTTACTTCCACTCTTCGGCATTTCAGTCGAATTTGGAGTAAGGTTCATGCTAATCTCAAGAAAATCTCCATTCGATACAAGTTCTTTGCAGACAAAAAACAACGAGCAGCTCCTCAATACAAGGTTGGCGACAGGGTATGGCTCTCCACCCGCAACCTCCGTCTAAAAGTGCCCGCTATGAAGTTTGCTCCAAGATTCATCGGGCCTTACCCAGTTTTAAAAGTCCTAAACCCTGTAGTCTGCAAATTGGGTTTGCCCTCTCACTTTCGTGTACCAAATTCTTTCCATGTTTCTCTCCTCCGGCCTCTCATTTTAAATCGTTTCCGGTCAGTGTCTCCTAGTCCGGTCTCGGTGGAGACCGAAGGTGGAACAGAATTTGAGATCAAAACGATTCTTGACTCCCGCTACTACCACAAGAATCTTCAGTACCTAGTGGAGTGGAATGGCTATGGTCCTGAGGAAAGAAGTTGGGTAAAAGCTTCCGAAGTCACTGCTCCTCGACTAGTTCGGATCTTCCATTCCAAACATCCAACGAAACCCGGAAAGTGTCCAGGGGCCACTCCTGGAGGAGGGGGTACTGTCACACACCAGGGGCAGCAGCCGCCGCGCTTACCCCTGCGTGTCCGCTGGTCCTCCTGACGGTCCCCGCCTCCGGTGGTCGCTGATTCCCGGCATCTGGCGGCGCTGCTCCCGGCGGTTCCCCGGAGCGTGGGCGCCGCCATTGCGCCCGGCTGTCACGTGGGTGGTGGGCGGGTGACGTCGCTGGCTCCCCTCCACCAATCGGAGTAAGGCGGGAATACAAAGGTGGACGCCGGACAGAGCCCGGCGCCTGAGTATCGTCTCTCCTTAGTGATAGACTTCAGTGCTCCCTTTGTGCAAGCGTGTTCCCTGTTTCACAGTCTCCAGTGTTCTCAGCATTCAGCGTGCCCTCCATCTCACAGTCTCCAGTGTTCTCAGCATCTCCGTGCCTCCAAGCATCTCCGTGCCTCCAAGCCCCTCCATGCCTCCAAGCCCCTCCGTGCCTCGAAGCATCTCCGTGCCTCCAAGCATCTCCGTGCCTCCAAGCGCCTGAGTGCCTCCAAGCACCTCGGTGCCTCCAAGCGTCTCTGCGCCTCCAAGCATCTGTGTCTCCAAGCGCCTCCGCGCCTTCAAGCACCTCTATACCTCCAAGCACCTCTGTGCCTCCAAACACCTCTGTGCCTCCAATCACCTCAGTGCCTCCAAGTGCCTCCGCGCCTCCAAGCGCCTCAGTGTCTCCAAGCACCCAGTGCACTTTAGCGCAGTTTGCTCCTCCAGCACCTGGTATTCTTCACTGATTCATCAGCGCCTTTCAAGTTCTGTCTTTCAGGAGACCTTCAGCGTCCACCCGTGCTTCCTGTCTGCCGACCTAATCCTGCATGAGGAAAACTTACATTCAGCCATCCCTGCTGCGGCCCAGTTGCGGTTCCTCTTCCCGGTCACCGGAAGAAACCCCGAGTCCACAACGCTCCCAAACCAGGTCAGTGATACTTATGAATATTAACTTTGGTATTGTCGACCTAATAACTACATTCCCTGTTTATCACAAACTTATATAAACATTAAAGATCAAACATTTTGCATCATCTTCCATTGTTGCTTGAACTGAAAGACATTTATATTTAAGAAATTGTGAGAGAAACATAAAGTCTAAGATATACCACAGTGTAAAATATACGTTATGGTAAGAACTTACCATTGATAATGGTATTTCTCCTAAATCCACAGGTTCCATTGGGATATGGTTGAGCGACAGCGGATCTTGCACCAATCGGTCAAAGCTTTCTGGCGTCCCAGCATGCAGCAGGCCCATCCATATATACTGCCTCCTGACTCAGGCAAATCAGTTGTTTTCCAACCCTTAAGGCAGGAACATCATGTAGAGCCCTAATCAGGCGAGAAGAACACATGCACACCCTTCCGTACAAGAGGGAAGAGGTTAGTGAGTAAAAGGATCCTCAAATCAGGTGCGTCAGGGTGGGATCACTGTGGAACCTGTGGACTTAGGATAAATAAAGTTATCAATGGTAAGTTCTTACCATAACGTATATATTTCTCTAGCATCCATAAGGGATATTGGGGACAGATTAGTACAATGGGGTATAGACGAGTACACATAGCCAGTACACTTTACATTTCTTCAACTGGGTGTGCTGGCTCCTCCCCTCTATGCCTTCTCCTACAGCTCAGTTTAGAAAAAAGTGCCCTCAGGATAGAATGTGTGGCTGAAGCATGGGTGAGGAGTACGAGTCCCTCCTGGGGGGGACCCGCTGTAGCCCCTGCCTGAGACTGGCTACTATCAGTTGTACCAAGCATTTATGTGAGGCTACATACCTTGGGAGACATGGCCAGTATAAATATTCAACGGTAGCTCCGGCGCCATGGCAGGGGGCGAAGCTACACAAGAGCGGGCTCAGCAGCATTTTGGTGCCTTCCTCTGCACAGCAGCAGCCTCAACAGCTCCTCCATATCAGTCCCTGGATCGCTGGTACCGAGTGTAGAAGGGGAGAGATGCTATATTTGTGCACAAGTAACATCCCTCTGAGGGATTTTTCATATTACAGTCCCACTGTTGTATACACAAAAAACGCTGACAGCCTCACTGGGGCTGTGCAGCGTTTGGTGCGCTGGGGTCCTCTCTCCTGTGTCTCCTCTCACATGCAATAGGGCATGCTTGTAATATATATATATATATATATATATATATATATATGTAATATATATATATATATATATATATATATATATATATATAGCTGTGTTGTGTGTATTATTCCTGTTTTTTTCTGCTTCACAATGGTAAAACAAAAGTTATGCAGTGTATGTAATGCTAGATTCTCTTCTAGTTCATCTGGCTCAGTATGTGAACAATGTAGTCAGTCATCTCAGAATGCTGATATCAATGTGGGGGAGAGTTCAGAGCCCTCCTGGTTGGGTGCTATCAGAACTATGATATCTGATATGTCATCTCAACTCACTGCAAATGCCAATAAGATGCAGGAACTGCAACAAGCAGTGGCTAGCCTAACTGCTAAACGTCCCCCCTGACTACTTCAGGTGCACAAAAAAGTGCTCTATCTGCACTCCTCTCAGATACTGATGATGATATACAGGATGATGGGGATGATGTGGACCCCAAAAGTGGGGATTCCACCCCTACCCAGGATATTGAACCCCTCATATTGGCTATTAGGGATGTGTTAAATCCCCCCTGGAGGATGCTAATACTCAGCAGTCATTTTTCCTCCCACAAGACAAACTGACAGTCATATTTCCTGATTCCAAGGAATTGGATGACTTATTTAAAATAGCCTGGAAGAATCCAGATAAAAAATATCAGGTGTCCAAGCGGTTTTTGCATACATTCCCCTTTGCCCCTGAAGGCAGGAAATTCTGGGAAGAGACTCCAGCAGTAGACGTCTCAGTCTCTCGTCTTTCTAAAAAGGCAGTACTCCCTGCTCCGGGCTCCTTTACAGTAAAGGACCCGGCAGATAGGAAAATTGAGACCACTCTAAAATCTATTTACATTGCTGCAGGTGTTGCTCAAAGGCCGGTCATTGTAATTCATTCCTGGGCTAATCAAATTAAGGAAGGTCTCTCGGGTGATATGACCTTAGTTAATACTGTTACTTTCCTGAATCACATTCAGGACATGGCAAGAGTCTTCTGTGACTCCCTTAAAGAGATTGGCAATATTAATGCTAGGACCACGGCTATGGCTGTGTCTGCGCACAGAGCCATATGGTTGTGTCAGTGGATTGCTGATGCTGACTCCAAACGTAATGTGGAATCTCTTCCCTTCACAGGTGAATGGCTCTTTGGAGGTGAATTGGACGCATGGATTTCCAAAGCTACTGCTGGAAAATCCACATTTCTCCCTTCGGGGGCTCCACCTGCTAGACGTACCTACCCGGGACCGTCTACTCAGTCCTTTCAGTCCTCCAGATTTCAAACTACTGCCAGAGGGGCCTCCAACGCAGCTAGAGGCTCCGGAGGAAAACCTAAGAAACCAAACGTTGCCAGATCTCAGGACCAAAATACCAGTTCTACTGCCGCAAAGCCTTCGGCATGGCTGTGCCCTCCTACCCAGAGGGAATATTGTGGTGGGAGTTCGGTTATGTCACTACAACCACATCTGGGATGGTTCCTGCCAAGATGCTTGGGTAAGGGACCTTATCTCTCAGGGTTACAAGCTGGATTTCGACAGTGCTCCTCCCCAGCGATTTTTCCAATCAGGCTTACCAGCTTTGGAAAATATGCATGGTATGCTACTACTGGCCATAAACAAGTTGGTCCAGTCCCAGGTCATTGTCCCAGTGCCCCTACTACAACAAGGACAGGGTTACTACTCGAGTCTGTTCATAGTACCAAAACCAGATGGGTCTGTGAGACACATTTTGAATCTGAAGTCCTTGAATCCTTACCTGAAGGTTTTCAAATTCAAGATGGAATCTTTGAGAGCGGTGATCACAGGCATGGAACAAAAGGAATTCCCTGGATATCAAGGATGCTTACCTACATATCCCAATTTGGCCTCCTCATCAGGCCTATCTAAGATTTGCCCTACTGAACGATCACTACCAGTTTCAGGCATTACCCTTTGGCCTGTCTACAGCTCTGAGGGTGTTCACGAAGGTGATGGCAGAAATTATGTTTCAACTCAGAGTCCAGGGGGGGTCTATGTAATTCCATACCTGGATGATATCCTGATAAAAGCGAGTTCCAGAGAGCTTCTATTGCTCCACATAGATCACACTATACAACTTCTGTCGCACCACGGATGGATCCTCAAATCTGCAGAAGTCCCACCTGGAACCGTCTCAGCGGCTCCTGTTTCTGGGGATGCTACTGGATACTTAGCACAGAAAGTGTTCATCCCAGAGGAAAAAGTGAGAACACTTCAAGAAATGGTTCACATGGTGCTCTGACCTACTTGAGTCTCTATTCATCTTTGCATAAAATTGTTGGGAAAGATGGTGGCCTCGTACGATGCGATTCAATTTGGAGGGTTTCATGCGAGACCATTCCAATTGGACATCCTGAACAAGTGATCCGATTCCCATCTTCAGATGTACCGGATGATTTGGCTGTCACCTCAGGCCAGAATTTCTCTCCTGTGGTGGCTACAGTCCTCCAACCTGTTGGGAGTTCGACATTTTGGGATTCAGGATTGGATCCTCCTCACAATGGATGCGAGTCTGATGGGGAGCTGTCACCCAAGGGGAGCAGTTCCAGGGCAGGAGGTCTGCCCAAGAGGCCCTACTGCCGATCAAGATTATGGAACTGCTGTTAGGTTCCTGGTGCTCAGAACAAGGGAGATGTTCCGTAGTGAGTCCAGAGCACCAGAACGTGATGTTGAAATAAGGTGTGGTGTGGAAATAGCCCCTAGCACCCTACCTCCATTGTTTCACCCGTGTGGTCAGTTCACGCCTGAGTGACTATGGTTTCTTGGGCCCACGGCAGCCACGTTTGAAGGGCGGATTAGGTCTGCCCAACTCCGATGCCCCCAGGTCTTAGAGTGAGACAAGGCATGAACCGAGACAGGATACTAACAAGGGGGCTTTTAACTAAAGCAAACAGAAGGCTAGGGGCTACTAACAACCCTAAAACTAAATATATGTGCGGCACGCCTCCAAAGGAAAAGAACAACAAAGGAAATACTGTCCACACGCTGACACAATATTGTTGTGTACCGGCGGTGACAGCATAAGCAGAACCCTCTGCAAAACACCAGTAACAAATGTAACTGAAGAATACTGCGGCCTAGGCCGACGGACGCGGCAAAGCCGCTATTCACGGAACCGGTACAAATACTGGCAAACGGACAGGAACCCCCAATGTAGCCGACACAGACTCTCAGAACCGGAGGACAAGCAGAATCCCAAACGACAGACCGGTGTACACCAAGAAGACAGATACTCGACCAGGCACAGACAAAGCCACAGGACATCTGGACAGGAACGCTTCACGGCAGGACACTGGAACCGACACTGGAACCGACACTGGAACCGACACTGGAAGCAGCTAGACAGACACTGCTAGACAGGAGCTCAGGAACTGGCAGGGACTAGCTCAGAACTCAAGAACTCTGGAACTATCACCAGCGTCTGTGTATTGCACTGAGCCAGAATATAACAGAGAGCCCTAATTAATTATGTCGTGCAGCTGCCCTGTTGCATGACTCCAAACTGACAAGATGCAATTAGCAGACAGGTGAGGCCAACCACATGGAAACAGGCTGCAATTACACAGACTCACCACCGACAGCAAACAAATAATCTTCTAAACCAGAGCAAAGGGAAATCCTGGCCTGCAAGAGAACTATAAACATAAAATAGGAATGAACCACTACCTGTGGTTCATAACAGTACCCTCTCCTTAAGGGTGGGCTCCGAACACCCCATGACACCCACGGGGAACAGAAACAGAAGTATAACACAAAATACATAACCAAAATGCAAAACAGGAATGAGCCACAGCCGTGGCTCATAACAGTACCCCCCCCCCTTGAGGAGGGGTCAACGGACCCCAAAATTCAGTCTTTCCAAAACAAGGGATACAAAAGACCTGGACACTCTGGTCTAACAGGCAAGAAAACAGTGCCCCCTCCCCCCCCCTTGACGGTGGCCACAGGACACAAGACAAGGAAAAAAAAAACCTTTTTTTTTTATATATACACCAAAAGGCAAGAGTCAGCAATATTTCTTTTTCTTTTTCTTCTTTTTACCCTGTGCTTGCTTGGCGACACCAGGAAAGGAAGAAATCTCTTGCTCAAAAAATTCTTCAAAACATATAGGTCGAGCAATCAGATGCTTCTTCCGTCTCCTACCAGAGTGCCCCGGCATATAAGAAACCTCATCAGTTTCGGAATCTGAGAACAGACCATAGATTGGTTCCATTCCCCTAGGTACTGAAACTTTAGAAGATTTCCTGTAGGGAGAAGACAGGAAAGCACATCCAGTAGCAATGGTAATAGGCTGTGATTTTTGTGCCGAGTTTACAGTATACGGTGGACTCTCAGCATATAAGACGGGTGACCTAGAGGAACCTGAACCAATTTCTTTGGAATCATATCTCTTAATAACTGCATCACTGAATGCCGGGGGATCCTGAAGAATGGGATCTTCAGATTTCAGAAAGCTGGACGCCCACTCAAAAGGCTCTCCTCTAAAGGAATATATCAGATAGAGCACAAGGTTCTCTGAAGTGATGCCCAGAAATGGTCTAGACAACAAAATGGTGTAATAGTGTTTGTAAAGCGCCAGAAATTGGACTAAGTCCCCATCAAAGATTATAGATGTTGAGATATCAACAGAGTCAGGATCTGCTTCCTTCCCATCTGACTGACTAGAGTGCTTTGCTAGGACCTGGTCACTACTGACCTAACTCGAGGCTGTGACTTTCTGAAACCCACCAGGGGCAGTGACTTTCTGAAACCCACCAGGGGCAGTGACTTTCTGAAACCCACCAGGGGCAGTGACTTTCTGAAACCCACCAGGGGCAGTGACTTTCTGAAACCCACCAGGGGCAGTGACTTTCTGAACCCCACCTGGGGCAGTTGCCCTTGGAACCCCACCCGGGGTAGTGACTTTCTGAACCCCACCCGGGGCAGTGGCCCTCGGAACCCCCTCTGGGGCAGTAGTCTTCGGGAACCCCGCTGGGGCAGTGGCCTTCGGGAACCCCGCTGGGGCAGTGGCCTTCGGGAACCCAGCTGGGGCAGTGGCCTTCGGGAATCCCGTTGGGGCAGTGGCCTTCGGGAACCTCGCTGGGGCAGTGGCCTTTGGGAACCCCGCTGGGGTCAGCACCTCGGATTCTTTTACTGGGACCGGGCCGTCGGCCTCCCTCTCTGGGACCGGGCCGTCGGCCTCCCTCTCTGGGACCGGTCCATCGGCCTCCCTCTCTGGGACCGGGCCGTCGGCCTCCCTCTCTGGGACCAGGCCATCAGCCTCCCTCTCTGGGACCGGGCCGTCAGCCTCCCTCTCTGAGTCGATAATTATCGAAACTTCTCCCGGGACAATGACTTCCGGTACTTTTGCTGAAGCTATAACCTTCAGAACCTCCACTAATGCTATGCCTCTTGAGTCCTTTCCTGGGGAAGCGACTTCTAGACCCTTCTCTGGGGCTGTGTCTCTCGAGACCCCACTTGGGGATATTACTTCAAAGATCCCTTCTGGGGTTTTGCTTCTCGAGTTCCCTTCTAGAACTATGGTTTTAGACACCTTCTCTGGAGTTGCGCTTTTTAAGTCCCTACCTGGGGTAACAGCTTCTGAGACCCCTTCTGGTATTGACACCTGAGCTATAATATTCGATGTCCCTCTATGACCCAGGGCATCGGGTACAGCTCCAGGACTCTGGGCATCGGGTACCGCTCCAGGTCTCTGGGCATCGGGTACCGCTCCAGGTCTCTGGGCATCGGGTACCGCTCCAGGTCTCTGGGCATCGGGTACCGCTCCAGATCTCTGGGCATCGGGCACCGCTCCAGGACCCTGGGCATCGGGCACCGCTATAGGACCCCGGGCATCGGGCACCGCTCCAGGACCCCGGGCATCGGGCACCGCTCCAGGACCCCGGCCATCGGGCACCACTCCAGGACCCCGGGCATCGGGCACCACTCCAGGACCCTGGGCATCGGGCACCACTCCAGGACCCCGGGCATCGGGCACCACTCCAGGACCCTGGGCATCGGGCACCACTCCAGGACCCTGGGCACCGCTCCAGGACCCCGGGCATCGGGCACCGCTCCAGGACCCTGGGCATCGGGCACCGCTCCAGGGGTTTGCAACTCTGCTTCAACAGGAAAATCAAGAGAGGAGAGAAACATTCTCCTTTGGTTCCTGAATCTATAATGGGGCTCCCTAGCCCAAGGACCCCAATTATAGGACAGAGTGCTTTTTAGTGTGGGTTGTGTGACAAGTACCTCTGCCACAGTAGAGACAGGAGTAGGTCTTGTATCCTGACTCAACTTGGCCAGAGGGCAGGACTTGTCGCCACACTTTGGCTTGCGCAACTCACAGGTCTGCAGATAGTGGCCTAAACACCCACAATATAGGTATAAATTTAAGTTTCTGCGATGCAGACACTCCTCTTCTGAGAGCCTGGGCCGCAGAAAACTTTTAAACTTTTTCTCTCCAACTGAACCTGAGGATTCTCTTGTCACCATATTGTGAGCAAGAGTCTCTTTAGAGGTAGATGAACTCTCAACGACTTCTGGCAAGATAAGCAAAATTTTAGTCAGAAGGTTTTGCAGTTGCTTTAAGGATTGCTGCAAAACTTCCAGTCGCTCAGGTTTCAAAGCACTGAAAGCAGAGTTCAGGGCTGAGAGAGATGCCTGCAGGGCTTGCATAGTTGGCATAGGAGGATTTTAAACTAGACTAGACTAGACTAGACTTTTTTTATTTTAAACTAGACAAGACAAGACTGGATTCTGCACACCGGACTGGATTCTGCACACTGAATTCTAGACAGGACTGGATTCTAAACACCAGACTGGATTCTGCACACTGAATTCTAGACAGGACTGGATTCTAAACACCGGACTGGATTATGCACACTGAATTCTAGACAGGACTGGATTCTAAACACCGACTGGATTCTGCACACTGAATTCTAGACAGGACTGGATTCTAAACACCGGACTGGATTCTGCACACTGAATTCTAGACAGGACTGGATTCTAAACACCGGACTGGATTCTGCACACTGAATTCTAGACAGGACTGGATTCTAAACACCGGACTGGATTCTTAACACTGAATTCTAGACAGGACTGGATTCTAAACACCGGACTGGATTCAAAACACTGAATTCTAGACAAGACACTGGACCAAAAAAGAAAAAACTACTATTTAGCTTTGTTTCTTTTTTGTTGTATGGCTGGTGATAATGTTAGGTTCCTGGTGCTCAGAACAAGGGAGATGTTGCGTAGTGAGTCCAGTGCACCAGAACATGACGCTGAAATAAGGTGTTGTGTGGAAATAGCCCCTAGCACCCTACCTCCATTGTTTCACCCGTGTGGTCAGTTCACGCCTGAGTGACTATGGTTTCTTGGGCCCACGGCAGCCGCATTTGAAGGGCAGATTAGGTCTGCCCAACTCCGATGCCCCCAGGTCTTAGAGTGAGACAAGGCATGAACCGAGACAGGATAATAACAAGGGGACCTCTAACTAAAGCAAACAGAAGGCTAGGGGCTACTAACAACCCTAAAACTAAATATATGTGCGGCACGCCGCCAAAGGAAAAGAACAACAAAGGAAATGCTGTCCACACGCTGACACAATACTGTTGTGTACCGGCGGTGACAGCATAAGCAGAACCCTCTGCAAAACACCAGTAACAAATGTAACCAAAGAATACTGCGGCCTAGGCTGACGGACGCGGCAAAGCCGCTACTCACGGAACCGGTACAAATACTGGCAAACGGACAGGAACTCCCAATGTAGCCGACACAGACTCTAAGAACCGGAGGACAGGCAGAATCCCAAACGACAGACCGGTGGACACCAAGAAGCAAGATACTCGACCAGGCACAGACAAAGCCACAGGACATCTGGACAGGAATGCTTCACGGCAGGACACGGGATCAGACACTGGAACAGACACTGGAACCGACACTGGAAGCAGCTAGACAGACACTGCTAGACAGGAGCTCAGGAACTGGCAGGGACTAGCTCAGAACTCAAGAACTCTGGAACTATCACCAGCGTCTGTGTATTGCACTGAGCCAGAATATAACAGAGAGCCCTAATTAATTATGTCGTGCAGCTGCCCTGTTGCATGACTCCAAACTGACAAGATGCAATTAGCAGACAGGTGAGGCCAACCACATGGAAACAGGCTGCAATTACACAGACTCACCACCGACAGCAAACAAATAATCTTCTAAACCAGAGCAAAGAGAAATCCTGGCCTGCAAGAGAACTATAAACATAAAATAGGAATGAACCACTACCTGTGGTACATAACAGTACCCTCTCCTTAAGGGTGGGCTCCGAACACCCCATGACACCCATGGGGAACAGAAACAGAAGTATAACACAAAATACATAACCAAAATGCAAAACAGGAATGAGCCACAGCCGTGGCTCATAACACTGCGGGCTATCTACAATGCTCTGATTCAGTCATCCCTTCTACTCCGGGATCAGGCGATCCAGGTGCATTCGGACAACGCCACGGCGGTGGTGTACATCAGTCGACAAGGAGGGACAAACAGCAGGGCCTGCATGTGAAAAGTGTCCAGAATACTCCCCTG
This sequence comes from Pseudophryne corroboree, assembly GCF_028390025.1. NCBI lineage: Eukaryota > Metazoa > Chordata > Amphibia > Anura > Myobatrachidae > Pseudophryne > Pseudophryne corroboree. Next base: position 194,108,389 of record NC_086454.1, read on the forward strand.
GGCAGAAAGAAATGCAATAGCACTGTCCGCAATCTTCATTCCGGGAGTGGACAACTGGGAAGCGGACTTCCTAAGTTGCCACGACCTCCATCCGGGAGAGTGGGGACTACACCCTCAGGTGTTTCAACAGATCGACAAGTGGGGATGCCCACACCTCGCCTTGATGGCCTCTCGTCTCAACAAGAAGCTTCGCTGCTATTGCTCATGAACCAGGGACCCTCAGGCGCAGTGGATGCGCTGACATCGCCTTGGCCTTACCAGCTGGTTTACCTGTTTCCTCCGATTCTGCTGATCCCAAGGGTGCTCAAGCGGATCAGACATCAAAAAGTGGAAGAAATCTCGATTGCCCCAGATTGGCCCCGAAGAGCGTGGTACGCGGCTCTTCTGGACATGTCCGTAGAGGACCCTTTGCCTCTACCACTAAGAAGGGATCTTCTTCAACAAGGACCGTTCATCTACCCAGACTTACAGCGGCTTCGTTTGACAGCATGGAAGTTGAGCATAACATCCTAGCTCAGAAAGGGCTTTCCAAAAAGGTCATTGCCACTATGGTGCAAGCCAGAAAACCTGTGACGTCAAAACACTATCATCATGTCTGGGTGAGATTTGTCTCTTGGTGCGAGGAACACAGATATCCCTCTGCAGAATTCAACTTGGGAATGTTCCTACGGTTCCTGCAGGCTGGAGTGGATAAAGGCTTATGTCTGGGATCTATTAAGGTCCAGATTTCAGCTCTTCCCATCTTCTTCCAGAAGAAGTTGGCTCTCTTGCTGGAAGCTCAGACCTTCTTGCAAGGGGTGCTTCACATATAACCTCCATTCGTGCCGCCTACGGCAGCTTGGGATCTGGATGTAGTGCTATGCTTTCTACAGTCCTCCTGGTTTGAACCTCTGATGACGGTAGAAGATAAGTACCTGACATGGAAAACGGTGATGTTACTTACCCTGGCTTCTGCTTGGTGGGTCTCAGAATTGGGGGCCTTGTCATGCAAAAGTCCGTACTTGGTCTTTTACGAGAACAGAGCGGAGCTCAGGACTAGACAGCAGTTCCTCCCGAAGGTGGTCTCCGCGTTTCACTTGAATCAACCTATTGCGATTCCATCCAGTTCTGACACTTCTGTTCCTCCAGAGGCATTGGATGCTGTGCGAGCCTTGAAAATCTATGTCAAGAGGACGGCTCGGATCAGAAAGACGGATTCCTTGTTCGTGTTCTATGATGCGCAGAAAAAGGGTTGCCCTGCTTCCAAACAGTCCATTAGGACTACTATCCAACAGGCCTATGTGTCGACAGCCTTGCCTGTTCCACAGTCTCTGAAGGCCCACTCTACAAGATCGGTGTGCTCTTGCTGGGCGACTGCTTGCGAAGCCTCGGCCCTACAACTATGTCAAGCTGCTTCCTGATCGGGGAAGAACACCTTTGTGAAGTTCTACAAGTTTGATACCCTGGCCAAAGAGGATAGCCAGTTTTGGCAGGCATCCCTTATGGATGCTAGAGAAAATAGGATTCTAAATACCTACCGGTAAATCCTTTTCTCGTAGTCCATAAGGAATATTGAGTGCCCGCCTCTGTGTGGTGACTTTCTGCAGGTTCTCTGTTATGTGTTCCTGTTCAGCTGTTGCTGTTCATGTTGCTGGCTAAGTTTTATGTTGGTGTGCTGGTGTGAAAATCTCACCCCACTTTTTGTTATGTTCCTTCTCTCAAGTATGTCATTCTCCTTCGGCCACTGTTTTATCTGAGCTGTAGGAGGAGGCATAGAGGGATGGAGCCAGCAGACCCTGTTGAAGAAATTTAAAGTGCACTGGCTACTTTGGACCCGTCTATACCCCATCGTACTAATCTGTCCCCAATATCCCTTATGGACTATGGGAAAAGGATTTACCGGTAGGTATTTAAAATCCTATATTCTCCTGCAGGGTCCTAGGGGTATCCACAGGATACATTGAGATGTCCCAAAGCAATTTAGTGGTGGGGACGCTCCTGATTAGACAGGAGAATCCTTTGCCCAAATTCAGCACCCTGAGAGGCAACAGTATCTACGGCATAATGTCTAATGAATGTGTTAATCTAAGACCATGTGGATGCCTTACATATCTGTTCTGCTGAAGCACCAAGTTGTGCTGCCCATGATAGACCTACCTTACGAGTAGAGTGAGTAGAGGCATTGGGGGTAATTCAGACCTGATCGTACGCTAGCTTTTTTCGCTGCGCTGAGATCAGGTAAGAACTGTGCATGCGTATGCACCGCAATGCGCAGGCGCGTTGTACAAATACAAAGCGGATTGTTGCCCAGCGATGGATTGTATGAAGAATCCATTTGCACAGCCGATCATAAGGAGATTGACAGGAAGAAGGCGTTTGTGGGTGTCAAAAGACCATTTTCTGGGAGTGTTTTTTAAAAACGCAGGCGTGTCCAAGCATTTGCAGGGCGGGTGTCTGACGTCAATTCCAGCCCCAGACAGGCTGAAGTGATTGCAGTGGCTGAGTAAGTTCTGGGCTACTCAGAAACTGCACAAAACTTTTTTGTACCGCCTGGCTGCTCGCAGCAGTGCAAATAACCCCTAGCAAGCGATCAGGTCTGAATTAGGCCCATTCTCCGGAACCGGGAGATCAGCCAGAGAATATGCTTCTGAAATCACCATCCGAGAGGCCATCCTCTCTTGTGAAATCCGTAGATAACAAAGAGAGAATCTGTTTTTCTGATAGCACTGGTACGATCTACATAGATCCTTAAGGCATGGACTACGTCCAACGATACATCTCCTGCAGAGAGGTCCGGCCCCTTGAAAGCCGGGACTACAATTTCTTTGTTAAGGTGGAATTTAAACACCACCTTAGGAAGATACCCAGATTAAGCACTGAGAACTGCTCTATCTGGATAAAAAAAATCAGAAATGGAGGACGACATAATAATGCACCTAAATCTGTAACTCTTCTAGCTGAAGCCATGGCTTTAGAAAGAGAACTTTAGCTGTCAACCATTTAAAATCCACTCTTTTAAGTGGTTCAAATGGGGCTACTTGAAGGGCCTTTAGAACTAAACTTAGGTCCCAAGGCACTGTATGAGGAACAAAAGAGGTTGAATGCGCAACATTTCCTGGAAAAAAAGTGCGCACATCCTGTAGGTTGGCAATTTTTTTTTTTTAAACCATACAGTTAGACACCTAGACACTCAAGGAAGCCACCCTCAAACCTTTATCCATTCCTGCCTGAAGGAATGCTAGGATTCTGGAAACTGAAAAACCTGAAGTCATGTTTCCGTTCACTGCACCATTGAATATAGGCTTGCCATATTGTGATAAATGCGAGCTGAGGAAGGTTTCCTTGCTTTAAGCATTGTTTGAATTACCTGTTATGAGAATCCTCTTGACTTCAGGATGGAGTTCTCAAGAGCCATGCCGTCAAAGACAGTCCAATCCAGATGTCTGTAATGACAAAGCCCCTGAATCAGTAGATCTGGATGTTGAGGTAGTAGGAATGGAGTATCCATCGCCCTCCTCTGCAGATCTGTGTACCAATGTCTTCTGGGCCAAGCCAGAGCTGTTAGTATCACAGAACTTTTTCCTTGTTTTACCTTTCTCACCACCCTGGGTAACAGGGCGATGGGAGGAAACACATAGGCCAGATGAAAGTTTCATCTCACTGACAGGGCAACCACAAAGATCGTTTTGGGATCCTTTGTTCTTGATAAGTATGAGGTCACTTTGTGGTTCTGATGAGACGCTATGAGATCTATCTCTGGCAACCCCCATCTATCAACCAGGGTCTGGAAGACTTCCGGGTGTAAAGCCCATTCGTTTACATGAATGGTGTGCCGACTGAGAAATCCGCTTCCCAGTTTAGGACTCCTGGAATAAATACTGCGGACAAGGCTGGAAGATGACGTTCTGCCCACTTTAACGTATGACTTACTTCTTTCATTGCTTTCCGGCTGTGAGTTCCTCCCTGATGGTTGAGGTACGCTACTGCTGTTGCATTGTCCGAGCGGATCTGGACTGGTTTCCCCTGAAGGATGTCCTTTGCCTGATGCAATGCCATGTATATCGCTTGAAGTTTCAATATATTTATTGGCAGGCAACTTTCTTCCTTGGTCCACTGCCCCTGGAAGCATTTTTTTTCCAGACACTGCTCCCCAGCCCTGAAGGCTGGCATCTGTTGTCAGAATTTCCCAATCAGATATTCAAAAGGGTCTCCCTTTGTCCAGATGGGCTGTCTGTAGCCACGAGGCTAATGACCTCCTTACTTCCAGAGGAAGAACCATAGTCTGCATTTTTATTGTCTGATGAAACCCATTCCACTTGCTATCTGTGCCTCCCAAACCAATAAAAGGTACTAAAATGATTACCATAATATAAAAGATGATACTTATAACACAAAATATGTGTCATAAGTATCTTCTTTGTATTATTTTAATCATTAATGACAGGGGAGGCACTGCCTACCCTGCCACCCCTTACTGCACGTCCCTGCTAAAAACAGGATGGAGTAGAAACCCTGTCCTCATTGTGCAGTAGGAGCTGGAATGATTACTCCTGACTGAAGCAATTTCTGAACTGCCTCTTGCAATGCTCTGGTCCTCGTCTCTACCAAAGACGGGCTGGTACAAAAAAACCTTTAAGGAGGTTTTTCATGAAAGCAAACGCATAACCGTGAGATACCGCTTCTTACACCCAGGCATCCGTGGTAGACTGCTGCCAGATTTGTACAAAATGAAGAAGTTGGCCTCCCACCCTGGGGTCCCCCAGGTGGAAGCCCACACCATCAGGCTGATGGCTTATCTTCTGTTTTAGAAGCCGGTCCTCTGGTTGCCCAATACTTTTTAGTCTTACCAGACCTGATATACTGGGACTGTTTGCTATCACCCTTTCCTTTTGCTTTTCCTTGAGACCGAAAGGGCTGAAAAGCTGGAATTTTAGGCTTAACTTTGTAAGTAGAAGGAAACTTAACTTTCTTGGAGTCTGCTTTTGATCCAAAATACTGGTTAACTCTTTACCAAAGAGAATGTCTCCAGTAAAAGGTAACAACTCCAAAACTTTTTTGGATTCTGAATCAGCTTTCCAGGTGCGTAGCCAAACTGCTTGGCGAGCGGCTACTGTTGAGGCTGATGCTTGAGAGGCAATAGTACCCATATCTAGGGCTGCTTCTTCCAAGAATATTGCAGCCTGTTTAATACGTGCCACATGGGATTTTTGCTCTCTAGATGACATTGAAATTTCCCCTTCCAATGTATCTGCCCAGTCAGCCACTGCTTGTCACGATCCGGGTATCTGGACGCCATTTCTTACCCATCAGATGCCTCCTAAGGCTGGCTCAGCGCTCCAGGACCGGATCCCATCTGTTATCCTAATGTTCACATTCCTGCATCCTCTCCTGTCTCTCTGAGACGCTGTCACAGTAACGCCTTATTACATCTGGCATGGCGTCTCCCGCGGCCTCCGCCGCCGTCCCTGAGCTTCTGCATGCAGAGTGTCAGAGTGGCGATTACGTCAGCCGCGGCCTCCGCTGTGTCCGCGTGGTTGGATGTGCACTTGTCCGCCTGGCGTCTCCTGTCTCCAGTGGCCGGCGCCGCCATTACTGTTTTCATTACCACATGGATTACAAACCAAACTTCCCTCCAAGTGTCTGCATGGGCGCAGCCATCTTGGATTCTGTCAGCTGATCATTTCCTCCAATCTGTTGTCAGTATTGTTAATCTGCATAATTGCCTAGCCAATCCCTTCCTTGCTGCAGGTATAAATACACTGTGCCTGAGCAAGGAAGGCGTCAGTGCTTTGGTTGTCAAACCTAGTTCCTGTTTGTCTCTCTCCTGTGATTGTCTTCCAGGTTCCAGCTCCTGTCTCAAGACTTCCACCATAGAGACCCGCACCAGCATTCCACCTGCGGTGTAGCCTGACTCTCCAATCCATTGTGGATTCATCTGTTTCCAGCTACAACATTACCTGCTTCCAGCTCAGCTTCCAGCAGAGTACAGCTTCCCTTAAAGGGCCGGTGTCCTTTCTACACTTTACCACTCTCCACCGGTATTATTATTTCTCCGCTCTCAAGTTCTACATTTCAGTTCATATTTCATCGCTCCCAAGTTCATTTATTATTTAACTGGTTCCAGCCAGTATCCACTCCGTGCTAACAACAGTCTGGTTCCAGCCAGTATCCACAGCAGCTGTTTTACCTTCAGCAACCCAGCTTTTCCTGGAACACCAGCTGGCACAATCCTGGGTTATCTCCATTGCTACAGTCGGGCCTGGTAAGGACTTTCCATCTAGAAGATCATAAGAACTATCTCACACTACCAGTGCCCTGTGGCTCCTGCCATCCTGTAGTACCCAGGAACTGTATTTATTATTTGCTGACTTTTACGTTTTCTTTTACTGCTGCTGTGTTGCGGAGTTGTCATAATAAACATCATTGACTTTTATCCAAGTTGTCGTGGTCACGCCTTCGGGCAGTTATTATTCATGTTACTTGCATGTCCAGGGGTCTGATACAACCTCCCAGGTTCCGGTACATCTCAGCCCCTACAACTGAGGCTGCCTCCCGTCAGCTCAGGCCCTCAGTTGTGACAGTAAGCACTGACCTAATGAATCCAGCCGGAGACCAGGATCAAGCGGCCAGGCCGATGCAAGAACTGGCAGCCCGACTAGAACATCAGGAGGCTGCACAGGGCCACTTCATCCGCTGTCTCCAGGATCTCTCTACTCGGCTGGATGGGATTCAGACAACTCTCCGTGGATCAGGCGCATCTGGTGCGTCAACCACAGTGACTCCAGCTATAACCCCACCCACCTTACCCATTTCTGCTCCACGTCTTCATCTTCCAACGCCAGCAAAATTTGACGGATCTCCAAGATTCTGCAGGGGATTTCTCAACCAGTGTGAGATTCAGTTTGAGCTACAACCTGGCAATTTTCCCAGTGACCGTACAAAAATTGCCTACATCATCTCTCTTCTCAGTGGCTCCGCCCTTGACTGGGCATCACCGTTATGGGAGAGGTCCGACACCCTGCTATCTTCTTACACTGCATTCGTGTCAACATTCAGGCGCATCTTCGACGAGCCAGGCCGGGTAACCTCAGCTTCATCCGAGATTCTCCGTTTACGCCAGGGGTCACGTACTGTAGGACAATATCTGATACAGTTCCAGATCCTGGCATCCGAACTGGCATGGAACGACGAGGCCCTGTATGCTGCATTCTGGCATGGCTTATCTGAGCTTATTAAAGATGAGTTAGCTACCAGAGACTTACCTTCTAAGTTAGATGAGCTAATCTCACTCTGCACGAAAGTTGATTTACGTTTCAGAGAGAGAGCAACTGAGCGTGGAAGATCATCTGCTCCAAAATCTTCTGCTCCTCCTCCTCGTCAACTGTCACCATCTAAAGATGAGCCCATGCAAATTGGCCGTTCCCGTTTAACTCCTGCTGAGCGCCGAAGACGTCTCTCTGAGTCTCTTTGTCTTTACTGTGCAGCTCCGTCTCACACCATCAATGCCTGTCCCGAACGTCCGGGAAAACTCCAAACCCTAGCTCGCCCAGGAGAGGGCCGGCTAGGAGTAATGATCTCCTCTCCATCTCCTCATGATTGTAATCTCCCAGTCTCGCTTCAAGTTGCTCAACGTTATCGGAACGTCATTGCTCTCCTTGATTCCGGAGCAGCTGGGAACTTTATTACTGAAGCCTATGTTAAACGGTGGTCCCTACCCACCGAGAGACTTCCTTCCTCCTTTTCATTAACTGCCGTGGATGGCAGTAAAATTTTTGATACTGTTATTGCTCTAAGGACTCTACCAGTTCGTCTGAGAGTGGGAGTTCTTCATTTCGAACTTATTTCACTTTTAGTGATTCCAAGAGCCACACATCCTGTGGTCCTGGGCCTTCCATGGCTCCGTCTTCACAATCCTACAATTGATTGGACGACTACGCAAATCCTGGCATGGGGTTCCTCCTGTGCAGAGACATGTTTGTTTAAAGTATTGCCTGTCTGTTCTTCCTCCCCCAGGTCGTCTGATGTTCCACCTCCTCCATATCAAGATTTCACGGATGTGTTCAGTAAAGCTTCTGCTGATATCCTTCCTCCTCATAGAGAATGGGACTGCCCGATTGATCTCGTTCCAGGGAAGGTTCCACCTCGAGGCCGAACTTATCCGTTGTCTCTGCCTGAGACGCATTCTATGGAGGAATACATTAAAGAGAACCTAGCAAAGGGGTTCATTCGACCTTCTTCTTCCCCAGCCGGCGCAGGCTTCTTTTTTGTAAAAAAGAAAGATGGTGGTCTGCGGCCGTGCATCGACTACAGAGGTTTGAACGACATTACCATCAAGAACCGTTATCCTTTACCCCTGATTACTGAGCTCTTTGACAGAGTTAGCGGAGCTACCATCTTTACAAAGCTGGACTTGCGAGGTGCATACAATCTCATCCGGATCCGTGAGGGTGACGAGTGGAAGACCGCCTTTAACACCCGTGACGGACATTATGAGTACCTCGTCATGCCCTTCGGATTGAGCAATGCTCCAGCTGTCTTCCAGCATTTTGTCAATGAGATTTTCAGAGACATTCTATACCGTCATGTCGTGGTCTATCTAGACAATATCCTCATTTTTGCCAACGATTTAGAGGAACATCGTTTTTGGGTTAAAGAGGTTCTGTCCCGTCTCCGTGTCAATCATCTCTATTGCAAATTAGAAAAATGCGTCTTTGAAGTCAAGTCCATTCCGTTTCTAGGGTACATTGTGTCCGGTTCCGGACTAGAGATGGATCCTGAGAAACTACAAGTAATTCAGAATTGGCCGGTACCCTTAACCCTCAAAGGGGTCCAGAGGTTCTTAGGGTTCGCCAATTATTACCGAAAGTTTATACGAGACTTTTCCACCATTGTGGCGCCTATTACTGCTTTCACCAAGAAGGGTGCTAACCCGTCCAAGTGGTCTGAAGAAGCCATGCAAGCTTTTCATCTTTTAAAACAGAGGTTCATCTCTGCGCCTGTCCTGAAACAGCCTGACATCGACTCTCCTTTCATCCTAGAGGTGGATGCCTCCTCCGTTGGAGTAGGAGCGGTGTTATCTCAGAGGGCTAAAGATGGCCATTTACATCCTTGCAGTTTCTTCTCCCGGAAGTTCTCCCCAGCTGAGCGCAACTATGCCATTGGCGACCAGGAGTTGCTAGCCATCAAGCTCGCTCTAGAAGAGTGGAGGTATCTGTTGGAGGGAGCTTCTCATTTAATCACCATACTTACAGACCACAAGAACCTTTTATACCTGAAGGGCGCACAATGTCTCAACCCTCGTCAGGCCAGATGGGCACTTTTCTTTTCCAGGTTCGACTTTAAACTCCAGTTCTGTCCGGGCTCTCAGAATCGCAAGGCCGATGCCCTTTCCCGCTCATGGGAGCAAGAAAATGAGTCAGAGTCTTCAGACAAGCATCATATTATAAATCCGTTGGCATTCTCCACGGTAGGGATGGACTCTACGCCCCCATCAGGGAAAAGTTTTGTGAAGCCGATGCTAAGGAAGAAGCTCATGCATTGGGCCCATGCTTCCCGTTTTGCCGGACATACAGGTATCCAAAAAACCCTGGAGTTTATCTCTAGGTCCTATTGGTGGCCAACTCTGAAAAAGGACGTCTTGGAGTTTATTGCATCTTGCCCAAAGTGTGCCCAACATAAAGTATCCCGCCAGTCGCCTGCGGGGCAACTGGTTCCACTATCCGTTCCCCGTCGACCATGGACCCACTTGTCGATGGATTTCATTACAGACTTACCCATGTGCAACAAGTTCAATACCATCTGGGTGGTAGTTGACCGGTTCACCAAGATGGCACACTTCATTCCTCTCACCGGTCTTCCGTCAGCTTCCAAGTTGGCTCAAGTATTCATACAAGAGATCTTCCGACTCCACGGTCTTCCTGAAGAAATTATCTCAGATCGAGGAGTTCAATTCACAGCCAAATTCTGGCGTAGGTTATGTCAAGTCCTCCAAGTCAAGCTAAAGTTTTCCACGGCTTACCATCCTCAGACCAATGGTCAAACCGAGAGGGTGAATCAGGACTTGGAGGCCTTCCTCCGCATCTATGTGTCCTCCTCTCAAGATGACTGGGTTCAATTACTTCCCTGGGCCGAGTTCTGTCATAACAACCAGTATCATTCTTCATCTGCTTCAACACCATTCTTCACTAACTTTGGATTCCACCCTAAAGTTCCTGAGTTCCAACCGCTTCCAGCAACTTCTGTTCCCGCAGTGGATATCACCTTGCATCAGTTTGCCAATATCTGGAAGAGCGTACGATCAGCTCTGCTCAAGGCATCGTTCAGGTACAAGAAGTTTGCGGATAAGAAGCGTCGAGCAGTTCCTGCTCTCAAGGTGGGTGATCGGGTATGGTTATCCACGAAGAATTTGAGGTTAAGAGTTCCCAGTATGAAGTTTGCACCTCGCTATATCGGTCCTTTCAAGATTGAACAAGTCATCAATCCTGTTGCTTACAGACTCCAGTTGCCTCCCTTCTTAAAAATACCCAGGACATTCCATGTTTCCCTGTTGAAACCGCTGATCTTGAATCGGTTTCATTCCTCACTTCCTCCAACTCCGAAAGTCCAAACTCAACGAGGCGTTGAGTATGAAGTGGCCAAGATCCTGGACTCACGTCACCGTTACGGTCAACTACAATATCTTATTGACTGGAAGGGTTATGGTCCTGAGGAACGTTCATGGACCAATGCTTCTGATGTCCATGCTCCTGCCTTGGTCCGGAGATTCCATTCCAAGTTTCCTCAAAAGCCAAAGAAGTGTCCTGGGGCCACTCCTAAAGGGGGGGGTGCTGTCACGATCCGGGTATCTGGACGCCATTTCTTACCCATCAGATGCCTCCTAAGGCTGGCTCAGCGCTCCAGGACCGGATCCCATCTGTTATCCTAATGTTCACATTCCTGCATCCTCTCCTGTCTCTCTGAGACGCTGTCACAGTAACGCCTTATTACATCTGGCATGGCGTCTCCCGCGGCCTCCGCCGCCGTCCCTGAGCTTCTGCATGCAGAGTGTCAGAGTGGCGATTACGTCAGCCGCGGCCTCCGCTGTGTCCGCGTGGTTGGATGTGCACTTGTCAGCCTGGCGTCTCCTGTCTCCAGTGGCCGGCGCCGCCATTACTGTTTTCATTACCACATGGATTACAAACCAAACTTCCCTCCAAGTGTCTGCATGGGCGCAGCCATCTTGGATTCTGTCAGCTGATCATTTCCTCCAATCTGTTGTCAGTATTGTTAATCTGCATAATTGCCTAGCCAATCCCTTCCTTGCTGCAGGTATAAATACACTGTGCCTGAGCAAGGAAGGCGTCAGTGCTTTGGTTGTCAAACCTAGTTCCTGTTTGTCTCTCTCCTGTGATTGTCTTCCAGGTTCCAGCTCCTGTCTCAAGACTTCCACCATAGAGACCCGCACCAGCATTCCACCTGCGGTGTAGCCTGACTCTCCAATCCATTGTGGATTCATCTGTTTCCAGCTACAACATTACCTGCTTCCAGCTCAGCTTCCAGCAGAGTACAGCTTCCCTTAAAGGGCCGGTGTCCTTTCTACACTTTACCACTCTCCACCGGTATTATTATTTCTCCGCTCTCAAGTTCTACATTTCAGTTCATATTTCATCGCTCCCAAGTTCATTTATTATTTAACTGGTTCCAGCCAGTATCCACTCCGTGCTAACAACAGTCTGGTTCCAGCCAGTATCCACAGCAGCTGTTTTACCTTCAGCAACCCAGCTTTTCCTGGAACACCAGCTGGCACAATCCTGGGTTATCTCCATTGCTACAGTCGGGCCTGGTAAGGACTTTCCATCTAGAAGATCATAAGAACTATCTCACACTACCAGTGCCCTGTGGCTCCTGCCATCCTGTAGTACCCAGGAACTGTATTTATTATTTGCTGACTTTTACGTTTTCTTTTACTGCTGCTGTGTTGCGGAGTTGTCATAATAAACATCATTGACTTTTATCCAAGTTGTCGTGGTCACGCCTTCGGGCAGTTATTATTCATGTTACTTGCATGTCCAGGGGTCTGATACAACCTCCCAGGTTCCGGTACATCTCAGCCCCTACAACTGAGGCTGCCTCCCGTCAGCTCAGGCCCTCAGTTGTGACAGTAAGCACTGACCTAATGAATCCAGCCGGAGACCAGGATCAAGCGGCCAGGCCGATGCAAGAACTGGCAGCCCGACTAGAACATCAGGAGGCTGCACAGGGCCACTTCATCCGCTGTCTCCAGGATCTCTCTACTCGGCTGGATGGGATTCAGACAACTCTCCGTGGATCAGGCGCATCTGGTGCGTCAACCACAGTGACTCCAGCTATAACCCCACCCACCTTACCCATTTCTGCTCCACGTCTTCATCTTCCAACGCCAGCAAAATTTGACGGATCTCCAAGATTCTGCAGGGGATTTCTCAACCAGTGTGAGATTCAGTTTGAGCTACAACCTGGCAATTTTCCCAGTGACCGTACAAAAATTGCCTACATCATCTCTCTTCTCAGTGGCTCCGCCCTTGACTGGGCATCACCGTTATGGGAGAGGTCCGACACCCTGCTATCTTCTTACACTGCATTCGTGTCAACATTCAGGCGCATCTTCGACGAGCCAGGCCGGGTAACCTCAGCTTCATCCGAGATTCTCCGTTTACGCCAGGGGTCACGTACTGTAGGACAATATCTGATACAGTTCCAGATCCTGGCATCCGAACTGGCATGGAACGACGAGGCCCTGTATGCTGCATTCTGGCATGGCTTATCTGAGCTTATTAAAGATGAGTTAGCTACCAGAGACTTACCTTCTAAGTTAGATGAGCTAATCTCACTCTGCACGAAAGTTGATTTACGTTTCAGAGAGAGAGCAACTGAGCGTGGAAGATCATCTGCTCCAAAATCTTCTGCTCCTCCTCCTCGTCAACTGTCACCATCTAAAGATGAGCCCATGCAAATTGGCCGTTCCCGTTTAACTCCTGCTGAGCGCCGAAGACGTCTCTCTGAGTCTCTTTGTCTTTACTGTGCAGCTCCGTCTCACACCATCAATGCCTGTCCCGAACGTCCGGGAAAACTCCAAACCCTAGCTCGCCCAGGAGAGGGCCGGCTAGGAGTAATGATCTCCTCTCCATCTCCTCATGATTGTAATCTCCCAGTCTCGCTTCAAGTTGCTCAACGTTATCGGAACGTCATTGCTCTCCTTGATTCCGGAGCAGCTGGGAACTTTATTACTGAAGCCTATGTTAAACGGTGGTCCCTACCCACCGAGAGACTTCCTTCCTCCTTTTCATTAACTGCCGTGGATGGCAGTAAAATTTTTGATACTGTTATTGCTCTAAGGACTCTACCAGTTCGTCTGAGAGTGGGAGTTCTTCATTTCGAACTTATTTCACTTTTAGTGATTCCAAGAGCCACACATCCTGTGGTCCTGGGCCTTCCATGGCTCCGTCTTCACAATCCTACAATTGATTGGACGACTACGCAAATCCTGGCATGGGGTTCCTCCTGTGCAGAGACATGTTTGTTTAAAGTATTGCCTGTCTGTTCTTCCTCCCCCAGGTCGTCTGATGTTCCACCTCCTCCATATCAAGATTTCACGGATGTGTTCAGTAAAGCTTCTGCTGATATCCTTCCTCCTCATAGAGAATGGGACTGCCCGATTGATCTCGTTCCAGGGAAGGTTCCACCTCGAGGCCGAACTTATCCGTTGTCTCTGCCTGAGACGCATTCTATGGAGGAATACATTAAAGAGAACCTAGCAAAGGGGTTCATTCGACCTTCTTCTTCCCCAGCCGGCGCAGGCTTCTTTTTTGTAAAAAAGAAAGATGGTGGTCTGCGGCCGTGCATCGACTACAGAGGTTTGAACGACATTACCATCAAGAACCGTTATCCTTTACCCCTGATTACTGAGCTCTTTGACAGAGTTAGCGGAGCTACCATCTTTACAAAGCTGGACTTGCGAGGTGCATACAATCTCATCCGGATCCGTGAGGGTGACGAGTGGAAGACCGCCTTTAACACCCGTGACGGACATTATGAGTACCTCGTCATGCCCTTCGGATTGAGCAATGCTCCAGCTGTCTTCCAGCATTTTGTCAATGAGATTTTCAGAGACATTCTATACCGTCATGTCGTGGTCTATCTAGACAATATCCTCATTTTTGCCAACGATTTAGAGGAACATCGTTTTTGGGTTAAAGAGGTTCTGTCCCGTCTCCGTGTCAATCATCTCTATTGCAAATTAGAAAAATGCGTCTTTGAAGTCAAGTCCATTCCGTTTCTAGGGTACATTGTGTCCGGTTCCGGACTAGAGATGGATCCTGAGAAACTACAAGCAATTCAGAATTGGCCGGTACCCTTAACCCTCAAAGGGGTCCAGAGGTTCTTAGGGTTCGCCAATTATTACCGAAAGTTTATACGAGACTTTTCCACCATTGTGGCGCCTATTACTGCTTTCACCAAGAAGGGTGCTAACCCGTCCAAGTGGTCTGAAGAAGCCATGCAAGCTTTTCATCTTTTAAAACAGAGGTTCATCTCTGCGCCTGTCCTGAAACAGCCTGACATCGACTCTCCTTTCATCCTAGAGGTGGATGCCTCCTCCGTTGGAGTAGGAGCGGTGTTATCTCAGAGGGCTAAAGATGGCCATTTACATCCTTGCAGTTTCTTCTCCCGGAAGTTCTCCCCAGCTGAGCGCAACTATGCCATTGGCGACCAGGAGTTGCTAGCCATCAAGCTCGCTCTAGAAGAGTGGAGGTATCTGTTGGAGGGAGCTTCTCATTTAATCACCATACTTACAGACCACAAGAACCTTTTATACCTGAAGGGCGCACAATGTCTCAACCCTCGTCAGGCCAGATGGGCACTTTTCTTTTCCAGGTTCGACTTTAAACTCCAGTTCTGTCCGGGCTCTCAGAATCGCAAGGCCGATGCCCTTTCCCGCTCATGGGAGCAAGAAAATGAGTCAGAGTCTTCAGACAAGCATCCTATTATAAATCCGTTGGCATTCTCCACGGTAGGGATGGACTCTACGCCCCCATCAGGGAAAAGTTTTGTGAAGCCGATGCTAAGGAAGAAGCTCATGCATTGGGCCCATGCTTCCCGTTTTGCCGGACATACAGGTATCCAAAAAACCCTGGAGTTTATCTCTAGGTCCTATTGGTGGCCAACTCTGAAAAAGGACGTCTTGGAGTTTATTGCATCTTGCCCAAAGTGTGCCCAACATAAAGTATCCCGCCAGTCGCCTGCGGGGCAACTGGTTCCACTATCCGTTCCCCGTCGACCATGGACCCACTTGTCGATGGATTTCATTACAGACTTACCCATGTGCAACAAGTTCAATACCATCTGGGTGGTAGTTGACCGGTTCACCAAGATGGCACACTTCATTCCTCTCACCGGTCTTCCGTCAGCTTCCAAGTTGGCTCAAGTATTCATACAAGAGATCTTCCGACTCCACGGTCTTCCTGAAGAAATTATCTCAGATCGAGGAGTTCAATTCACAGCCAAATTCTGGCGTAGGTTATGTCAAGTCCTCCAAGTCAAGCTAAAGTTTTCCACGGCTTACCATCCTCAGACCAATGGTCAAACCGAGAGGGTGAATCAGGACTTGGAGGCCTTCCTCCGCATCTATGTGTCCTCCTCTCAAGATGACTGGGTTCAATTACTTCCCTGGGCCGAGTTCTGTCATAACAACCAGTATCATTCTTCATCTGCTTCAACACCATTCTTCACTAACTTTGGATTCCACCCTAAAGTTCCTGAGTTCCAACCGCTTCCAGCAACTTCTGTTCCCGCAGTGGATATCACCTTGCATCAGTTTGCCAATATCTGGAAGAGCGTACGATCAGCTCTGCTCAAGGCATCGTTCAGGTACAAGAAGTTTGCGGATAAGAAGCGTCGAGCAGTTCCTGCTCTCAAGGTGGGTGATCGGGTATGGTTATCCACGAAGAATTTGAGGTTAAGAGTTCCCAGTATGAAGTTTGCACCTCGCTATATCGGTCCTTTCAAGATTGAACAAGTCATCAATCCTGTTGCTTACAGACTCCAGTTGCCTCCCTTCTTAAAAATACCCAGGACATTCCATGTTTCCCTGTTGAAACCGCTGATCTTGAATCGGTTTCATTCCTCACTTCCTCCAACTCCGAAAGTCCAAACTCAACGAGGCGTTGAGTATGAAGTGGCCAAGATCCTGGACTCACGTCACCGTTACGGTCAACTACAATATCTTATTGACTGGAAGGGTTATGGTCCTGAGGAACGTTCATGGACCAATGCTTCTGATGTCCATGCTCCTGCCTTGGTCCGGAGATTCCATTCCAAGTTTCCTCAAAAGCCAAAGAAGTGTCCTGGGGCCACTCCTAAAGGGGGGGGTGCTGTCACGATCCGGGTATCTGGACGCCATTTCTTACCCATCAGATGCCTCCTAAGGCTGGCTCAGCGCTCCAGGACCGGATCCCATCTGTTATCCTAATGTTCACATTCCTGCATCCTCTCCTGTCTCTCTGAGACGCTGTCACAGTAACGCCTTATTACATCTGGCATGGCGTCTCCCGCGGCCTCCGCCGCCGTCCCTGAGCTTCTGCATGCAGAGTGTCAGAGTGGCGATTACGTCAGCCGCGGCCTCCGCTGTGTCCGCGTGGTTGGATGTGCACTTGTCAGCCTGGCGTCTCCTGTCTCCAGTGGCCGGCGCCGCCATTACTGTTTTCATTACCACATGGATTACAAACCAAACTTCCCTCCAAGTGTCTGCATGGGCGCAGCCATCTTGGATTCTGTCAGCTGATCATTTCCTCCAATCTGTTGTCAGTATTGTTAATCTGCATAATTGCCTAGCCAATCCCTTCCTTGCTGCAGGTATAAATACACTGTGCCTGAGCAAGGAAGGCGTCAGTGCTTTGGTTGTCAAACCTAGTTCCTGTTTGTCTCTCTCCTGTGATTGTCTTCCAGGTTCCAGCTCCTGTCTCAAGACTTCCACCATAGAGACCCGCACCAGCATTCCACCTGCGGTGTAGCCTGACTCTCCAATCCATTGTGGATTCATCTGTTTCCAGCTACAACATTACCTGCTTCCAGCTCAGCTTCCAGCAGAGTACAGCTTCCCTTAAAGGGCCGGTGTCCTTTCTACACTTTACCACTCTCCACCGGTATTATTATTTCTCCGCTCTCAAGTTCTACATTTCAGTTCATATTTCATCGCTCCCAAGTTCATTTATTATTTAACTGGTTCCAGCCAGTATCCACTCCGTGCTAACAACAGTCTGGTTCCAGCCAGTATCCACAGCAGCTGTTTTACCTTCAGCAACCCAGCTTTTCCTGGAACATCAGCTGGCACAATCCTGGGTTATCTCCATTGCTACAGTCGGGCCTGGTAAGGACTTTCCATCTAGAAGATCATAAGAACTATCTCACACTACCAGTGCCCTGTGGCTCCTGCCATCCTGTAGTACCCAGGAACTGTATTTATTATTTGCTGACTTTTACGTTTTCTTTTACTGCTGCTGTGTTGCGGAGTTGTCATAATAAACATCATTGACTTTTATCCAAGTTGTCGTGGTCACGCCTTCGGGCAGTTATTATTCATGTTACTTGCATGTCCAGGGGTCTGATACAACCTCCCAGGTTCCGGTACATCTCAGCCCCTACAACTGAGGCTGCCTCCCGTCAGCTCAGGCCCTCAGTTGTGACACTGCTTTAGCTATCCAGGCTGAGGCCATTGCTGGTCGAATGATTGCCCCAGACAGGGAAAAAATGTTTTTTAGCAAACCATCTACTCTCCTATCCGTGACCTAATTTAAAGAAGTTGAAGGCAGAGGTAATGTAGATTTTCGCACTAAGCGAATCACATGCGTATCTACTTTAGGGGATACCTCCCTCTTTAAACAGTCCCCAGTCGGAAAAGGATAATTGGAATTCCATTTCCTAGGAATTCTAAATTTCTTACTGGGTGTAACCCAAGCCTCTTCCATAATTTCCATCAGCTGTTCTGATCCAGGAAAACTCAGTCTTAACAATATTACAGAGAAGAAGCTACAACCAATGGATACATACGTTTGTTCGCCTGCACCACCCGGATCCAGTCCTCACTCAATCTGGAAAGATGACCTTCAGAGAATAGACCGAGGCGGCCAGGAGGCTTGGTTTTTATACAATAGTCCAAAGCATGAAACAAAGGAAACTGTAATCTCTTCATCCATAGGTCAAAGGGCTGGTCATTTACAGTACAGGAGGGGTCATAGGTTGGTTTGAATAGGTGGGCGATGCCTGGTCCAGGTGCACTTGCAGATGTTCTCCACTGGGTTCCCGCCGAATATCAAGAGTACAGTAAATACAGTGTAATATTAATATTGTACTCCTGCGCATATCTATGCGCAGGAGCGTGCTACTTTCTGCAAACTGCAATCGGAATATTGCCCATAAAATACTGTACAGCTGGATACCAAACACCACCTCCTAACCTAATTCTGTCCCCTCATATCCTGTAAAGTTGAATCCCTCTGTTTTTATACCTCTGAAACAAATGTAACTTGCTGGTGTGGTGCGTGTAGGCTGTGTGTAAATTATGCACTATATGGATTAAATATCAGATATGTCTTTGTGGCTTTTCCATGCGAATGCATATGCTACCGTATTTACTCATACCATGCGCTAATACGCAGGACCTCGTGAGCCAATATACGCAACGTGCGAGTATGCGCATGCACAGCAGAACAAGCATCCGCACGGAGGCCACTCTGTGTGGTGTTTGCTCGTGATGCTTGTGGGTCAAATATTTTCAACTTCGACAAGTGGTACTGCCGTATATGTCCAGTGATCCTGCCGTATATGTCCAGCGGTACTGCCGTATAAATCCAATGACCCTGCCATATAATTCCAGTAATCCTGCCGTATAATTACAGTGATCCTGCCGTATAATTCCAGTAATCCTGCCGTATAATTCCAGTAATCCTGCCGTATAATTCCAGTAATCCTGCCGTATAATTCCAGTGATCCTGCCGTATAATTCCAGTGATTCTGACGTATAATTCAAGTAATCCTGACGTATAATTCAAGTAATCCTGCCGTATAATTCCAGTGATCCTGCCGTATAATTCCAGTAATCCTGCTGTATAAATCCACTAATCCTGCTGTATAATTACAGTGGTACTGGCATATAATTACAGTGATCCTGCCGTATAAATCCAGTGATCCTGCCGTATAAATCAATTGATCCTGCCGTATACTTACAGTGGTACTTGCGTATAATTACTGTGATCCTGCCGTATAAATCCAGTGATCCTGCCGTAAAAATGACAGTAGTACTGGCGTATAAATCCAGTCCAGTGATAGTGCTATATATATATATATATATATATACACATACATACATACATACATACATATATATATCTATATATATATATATATATATATATATATACATACATACATACATAAACATATTCACACATACATACCCTGTTGCAAACGGATTACTGAGGCCCTAACAACTATGCTGGTGTTAGACATGCGTCCGGTAACCGCCATTAGTTGAGTGGGACTGCAGTGCCAACCCTAGATGGGCCAGGTGTTTGTGCTGCACACTTGTGTCACTTAGCTTAGTCATACAGCTACCTCATTGCCCTCATTTACTTCTTGGCATGATGTGCTGTTTGGATACTATTTTTTTTTTACGTGCCCTCCTGTCTGACACTGCAATGCCACTCCTAGATGGGCCAATCGTTTGTGTCGCCTAGCTTAGTCATACAGCTACAGTACCTCATTGCACCTCTTCTGCATCTTTGCATGATGTGCTGTTTGGGGCCTTTTTTTTATATCTGCCCTTCTGTCTGACAATGCAGTGCCACTCCTAGATGGGACAATTGTTGTGTCGCTTAGCTTAGTCATACAGCAACTTTGGTGCACCTCTTTTTCATCTTTGCATCATGTGCTGTTTGGGGCATGGTTTTTTAAAGTGCCATCCTGTCTGACACTGCCGTATAACTCCAGGGGTACTGCTGTATTAGTCCACC
Source organism: Pseudophryne corroboree (assembly GCF_028390025.1). Classification (NCBI taxonomy): domain Eukaryota; kingdom Metazoa; phylum Chordata; class Amphibia; order Anura; family Myobatrachidae; genus Pseudophryne; species Pseudophryne corroboree. The sequence goes on from NC_086454.1 coordinate 194,128,389, forward strand.
AATTGCAGAATTTTTTAAAAATGACAGGGGCGTACTTGGAGATGCGGTCAGTGGACTGCAAAATTGCGGGCCATTTTCGACATTCAGCCACTGCATGCCACTACTAGATGGGCCAGGTAGGTGTGTCGCTTAGCTTAGTCATACAGCAACCTTGGTGCACTTCATTTTCTTCTTTGCATCATGTGCTGTTTTTTAAATCTTCCATCCTGTCTGTCACTGCAGTACCACTCCTAGATGGGTCAGGTGTTTGTGCCGCTTAGCTTAGTCACCTAGGTGCAACCTTTTGGCCTAAAAACAATATTGTGAGGTGTTCAGAATAGACTGGAAATGAATGTTATTGAGGTTAATAATACCATAGGATCAAACTGACCCCCAAGTTCTGTGATTTTCGCAGTTTTTTTTTTTTTTTAAATCATCCAGATCCAAAACCAAAACACGAAAAAAAACCAAAACACAAGCGGGGAATTAAAACCAAAACACGAAAAGTGCCCACCGCACATGTCTAATAATAAGCAATATGAGCACCTATTCAACTACAGATACAGTTCATGTATGTAGGCAAAACATATTACTGGACTACTTTATAAAAAAGTTTTAACCGTATTCAGACGCATAGCGAAAGAAACCACAGTAATATTATCATACTCATATGCATTACGCACTTCTCCAACTATTCATCCTCAAGGGTAGATAGACACTTAGTGCTGTATAGCCCGTACTCAGGAGAGTGGGATACAGGGAGACTTACCCCGCTTCCAGGATCGATCAATACGTTTGCGCTGAGCGGATCCAGACGCTATAAGTGTACGCCGTCACTCCGTGAACCTATAGTGAACACAGACACCCAAGTGAACACTGACGCACCAGTCACACAGCCGCCTATGCCGCGACTGAGTCCCTTAGTACACAGCGCCTTGGTCGGAAGCGGGAATTCAGTTCATGGTGTGAGACTCGGAGGAAAACGGTCATGAACCGGGGGGAGGGGTGACTAGAGGAGCGTCTGACTCCCCATTGCCGACATCAACCCTAGGGATCGCAGCCTCATGCTTCCCCTGGAGTCTATGATCCCTAAGGCCTAGCGCTGGTGCACTCTCGATTGCAGCCGCATCAGTTACTTTTTGGTAGTCTCCTCCCAAACAGTGCGGCTGTGTCCATGTTCCCCCTCTAAGCGGAACCGATGCCTTACCTTCCCGCCATGCTATGGCCACAGCCTGGTACCGTCTGCTGGACCTGCTAGTTTTATCCAACACAGACGCCCGCCGAAACAGCACTGTACTCATGGGTAAGCGTTGTCGCGACCTGGCGGGGAGTTGTTGGAGCGACTCTTTCTAAGGTGCGTATAAGACGCTGTTAAAAAAGATCACTCAGAAAAAATAATAAGACTATAAAAATAAAATAATAAAGCTTTTGGCTGCTAAAAACCAGCAGCCCTCTGACCACGGTCCGGCTCCTGCCACACCAAACAAAAAACTGATTTGCCTGAGCCAGGAGGCGGGGATATATGGACGGGCCAGCTGCATGCTTGGAGGCCAGAAAGCTTTGACCGATTGGTGCAAGATCCGCTGTCGCTCAACCATATCCCAATGTATCCTGTGGATACCCTGTGGACCCTGCAGGAGAAAATGTGTCCGTATTTTTGAAAACGTCCTCAGTGTTATTCCCAATAAAGGATGTTACTGTTTAACCAAATGTAATGCGACTTTTGGCTGAGTTATACACAGATACAGTATAGCCTCATTTACAGTAATGTGACATTTTGAGGTAAGCAAATTTGGCATATGTTTATTGTTGTAAGATGCAAATTTCTTAAGAAAGCTTAAACACAATCATAAGATCAAAATAATGTGTAAGAAATGAATCAGTATGTGATGCAATACAGAGATTGTTATGAACCCCAAAGCTATCAGCAAAGTGTTTGCTCTGTGAGTCTGATTTCCTTATAGAACTTGTTACTGTGCCAACAAAGTGAATTTTCACTATGCTTATCCCCCTTTTATAGTGTAAATGGCCCAGATGGTCAGAGCTTGGGACTGGTTTTTGGGTTATGCCCACAATGCCTATTCACCCATAGTGGCTGTAATCATGAATCCACGATGTGAACACAGGTGCAGGTTTCACTTTGACACTGAGAAGTTATGCCCTTTTAAATAAGATTTGTATTCAATATGGGAGAGCTATTAATTCCTATAAAACATCCACCTTAATAAAATCTAAGTGATTATTTAAGTAACTATTTCTATTTTTGCAATATTTAATCTATAATCTTTCCAATTTGAGTGCAAAGTGAGCAAACCGCTCTCAAAATTGGGCAGACGTGATGAAAATTGGTCCCGCAGCACCCTTACATTTTCTTAATCAGTATAAATCCCAAACAGGCTCTCCTTTGATCAGCACCGTACACAGCCATTTGTGTCATTACCAGAATTATGCGTTGTAAATGCTGATTTACTTACAGGACTAAAAGCAATACCTTAAAACCCACACAATACACTTTAAAATCGAGCCGCTGCGGCCACTGTATGCAATCTTTAACCTATGTACTGTACTTATTACTCAGTTTGCGTACAAAGTCTCGTACCGTGTACGCACTTTGCGTACTAACGCTGCGACGGACGTACAAAGTACACGTGGTGCATACACACACAACGACACGCCGTGAGCACTATGCAGCTTCACATGTGTCTGGAATACACTTACAAATCTAGCAGGGAAAGGAGACACAACACCAATTGTATTTAGGAAGTTGGGATCCGACACGCCAACATATAATTGATAAAAGGGGGTTACAGCAAAGATACAATTACAATAAGAGAAATAGGCTACAGTCAATGGTACATACGTTTGTTCGCCTGCGCTTCCCGATCCGTTCCTCAGTCATCAAGGTAGATGACCTTCAGAGATTGAGAGATTGACCGGGCCTGCAGCTGGCTTTTTATACATTTGTCCAAAACCTGATACAATGGGAACTGTAATCTCTTTGTCCATTGGTCACAGGGATGGTCATTTACAGTACAGGAGAGGTCATAGGTCAGTTTGAATAGGTGGGCAATGTCTGGTCCAGGTGCACTTGCAGATGTTCTCCTCTGAGTTCCCGCCGAATATCAGGAGTACAGTAAATACAGTTCATATTAATATTCTGCTCCTGCACATAACTATTCGCAGGAGCATGCGATCTTCTGCAAACCAACACCAGAATATTGCTCTAAAAATACCCTACAGCTGGATACCAAACACCACCTTATAACCTAGTTCTGTCCCCTCCTATCCTGTAAAGGTGAATCCCTTTGTTGCTGTACCATTTAAACAAATATAAATCGCTTGTGCAGTGCATGTGGGCTATGTGTACATTGTGCACTATGTGGATTAAATATGTAATGTGTCTTTATGTCTTTTCCATGCGATCACAAATACTACCGTAATTACTCATACCACGCACTAATACGCAGGACCGCATGAGCGATCATATGCAAATTGCGAATATGTGCACGCACAGCAGAACAAGTACGCGCACGGAGGCCATGTGTGTGTAGTTTGTACGTGATGTGTGTACTGAAATATTTTTGACTTCGACAGTCCACCCTTTGGCAGTCATCAATAACTGCCACACTTTACTACTAAACAGAAAATGTTATCTACACAATATATATAAGTTTGGATGATCGGGGGAGAGTTGTAGGTGGGAAATGTATAACCTAGTGGGATAGTAAAAAGCATGTATGTATGAATCAATGTCTGAGGGGCATGTATCATCGTGCCGTATATGTTCTAAATAAGCTTCAAGGTATTGCGAAGTATACATTAAATCCTTCTCATCCCGTATGAAGGGTCTGTACTCGGGCAAACAAACACTACCAAGCTTCATTCGGGCAAGGGCTTTTAGTCCCTTGCCTCTTCGGCTTCCAGTACCAACAAATGGGGAGCACATTTAGTTGATGATACATGGAGGGGGAACATATGTGAGTGCTAGTATATGTGGATAACACCTGTCGACTATGTGTGCCATTAACTGGAGGTTGCAGAGATGAAGATAAGACACATATAAATATATATAAATACATTCACATAAACATTTGGGTAGGGCTGACGTCTTTTCCGGTTGGATCTTTTCTGGGTAAGGGGGGAAACAAAGAAAAATGGTGAAAGAAACAGGCCATGAAATTCATTTGCAATCCTTATCATAACACTGTCTCTATGGATGGATCACAAATCAAATCTGCTGCTGTAACAGCACTCTCGCTCCTTAGACTCATCAAATTTGTGCTGTGCTTGCGCTGCGTTAGAATTCGAACACACCTAAATATCAGGCCAATAATTATGATGGCTCCCAGGATACAAAGGAGAAACTTCCCCACACTTATAATAATGGGGGTCATTCCGAGTTGTTCGCTCATTGCCAATTTTCGCAACGGAGCGATTAAGGCGAAAATGCGCAAGCGCATGGTACACAGTGCGCATGCGCTAAGTATTTTAGCACAAAACTTAGTAGATTTACTCACATCCGAACGAAGAATTTTCATCGTTGAAGTGATCGGAGTGTGATTGACAGGAAGTGGGTGTTTCTGGGCGGAAACTGACCGTTTTCTGGGAGTGTGCGGAAAAACGCAGGCGTGCCAGGATAAAACGCAGGAGTGGCTGGAGAAACGGGGGAGTGGCTGGCCGAACGAAGGGCGTGTTTGTGATGTCAAACCAGGAACAAAACTGCCTGAACTGATCGCAGTGTAGGAGTAAGTCTCGAGCTACTCAGAAACTGCTAAGAATTTTCTATTCGCAATTCTGCTAATCTTTCATTTGCAATTCTACTTAGCTAAGATAGACTCCCAGAGGGCAGCGGACTAGCGTGTGCAATGCTGCTAAAATCTGCTAGCGAGCGAACAACTCGGAATGACCCCCAACATTCTGTGCCCACTCTCCTAACCCTGAGAACCATTTGCGTGGGTTCAACCATGAGTCCCAGCCAGACAGTTCATTACCCACAGTCGCTAAGGTAAGATTGGGCTTCCTCCTGAACTCCCACTTCAACTGCAAGATCTCATCCATCTTCTGATCGATGATCTCCGTGGGGTCGTCAGTGCTGTTTTATAATATACGTACAGCACTTCACACCATATTGAGTTGCCAGGGTAACACAGTACCCACCTATCACGGCTGTAACCTAATTAAGGACCATCCTGTGCTGGATCAGTTCTTTCTTGTAGGCTTGTAACTCCCTTCCCGTATACCTGAAGGTGTCATCATACATCTCGGTGATATTGTCTATCAAATTCGCTAGCGCATGGATGTACCTATAATTTATAGTTTCTCTGGCAGTACGGGTGATATCTAATGCGAGAAGGAACTGAATCCCAGTGGATTCATGGATCAAATCAGAGGCTGTATGCTCTTCCCTATCTCTGAGGTGTCTCTTGATGATGTGTTCATAGTGGGTATGAGTATAAGGAGTCTGAACACTGCGGTGAACGTCTTTCATTTTGTCGTGGGTTATGGTCATGACCTCTGGTAGTACCCTTCTAATGTAACACAATCCCTCAGAGCTCAGAGTAAGCCACTTGTACGCTTTCCTCCCACATATGAAATAGGCATCATCTGGGAGAACATTGGGGACAAAATGTAACATCACCATATTGCAAACTTTGCATGTAAAGAAATCAAATCCTAGTTCACTCATTTGCTCAGTACAAGTATCGGGCTGGATGATGTGGGCACAATACCCCTGCGATACCTTTCCAACCCACATGGTTTTGCTTCCACATGTATACCAGTACCGAAAATACCTCCCACTGTTGGCTATCTTGCGTACAAGTTCAGAGTCAATAGGTATCCTATCCGCTCTGTGTGAAAAAGTAAATGTCTGGTTATTCCAAGTCACTTCTCAATTTCCTGGTTTTCAGAAATTGGAAATATTAAAACACAACAGGGACCTATCTACGTTGTACTGGTGGAGCTTCAAGCTAGGGGGCCTAGATATATTGAATTTCTTGTCCACCGGTCTCCCACCCCGTAATTAAAGTACCTCATCTATTGCTAAAGGATATGGTATTAATCCTGACTTACTCTGTACTTGAGGTACCTGTAAGCACACCCAACATTCTGTCTGGTTTAAGACCTTACCCACTGAGTTGTAATCACTCAACGGATGTCGGTCCAAGTCAATATTAATGTTGGACTGACATCTCTGGATGCACCCGTCTTCGACTATGTTCTCACAATTCCTACAAATACAATTTTCATCAGACAATAACCCTTCACATTGCCTCCGAGCTCCATGACTACCAGAGCGCTTACTGATACCAGCCTTTACTCGAGTGATGTGCTGCTCCTGAGATCCTACAAATTTGTACTCCCCATCAGAACCCATTCCAGATACTTGCTCGACCTCTCTGGGACCCTCACCAAAACAAATTGTCCTGGGCAAAACCAGTATTACTAGCAGAACCCGAAACGTAGTCTCTTGTGATAGATCCATTTCGTTAGGGGAAAGAAGGAAAATAAGGAGGAGAAAAGAAAGGAAAATGCAGGGGGGGGGGGTGAAAAAAGAAAATGGTACGACAACCGTCCTTGATCTTGTTGCTCTCCGCGCTCAGGTGCCGTTCAACAGTTCTGCCTCTCAGCTTTCCCGGAACAAACACTCAAGTGATACGAGGTTCTCTTCACCTTGCTCTTTGAACACACAGTTCACTTGGAACACACAGTTACCAAACTACACAATCTCGATAAATGTGAGCAATAAAACTACTTTGTCACGAGTTTTCTCCGGGTCAGCGACCTTCTTGCAGTGGGACGAGAGGACCCAAGTCTCTCTTTCGGCGACCTTTAATGCTGTAGTGCTGGTTAACAAGACTTGGTACGGTCCTTCCCATCTGTCAATGAGGCAACCTGAGCGTAGAAAATGTTGTATCATCACATAATCCCCAGGCTCAATGTCATGACAATTACTGTTCGGTAGGTCAGGAATCACCAGCTTTAGATTTCTTTGTTGATTTTCTCAGCTGCTGGCACATCCTAACCAAATATTTCAGTTATTTCATTATTGCATTTGAAATCATCCTGGGGGTCTATCATTACATGAGGTTGTCGACCAAAAAGAATTTCAAAGGGTGATAAGTTAAGTGGTGACCTTGGAGTGGTTCTGATGCTGTACAACACTAGTGGCAAAGCTTCTGGCCACAGCAATCCAGTTTCAGCCATCACTTTGCTCAGCTTGTTCTTAATAGTGCTGTTCACTCTCTCTACCTTCGCACTCACCTGTGGTCGGTACGGAGTGTGTAGCTTGCTATTAATTCCCATCAGTTTGCACATGACCTGAAAGACTTCACCTGTAAAATGGGTACCCCTATCACTTTCAATCACTCTAGGGATACCATATCTGCACACAAATTCCTGCACAATTTTCTTTGCAGTGAACGTAGCAGTATTTGTGGCAGCAGGGAACACTTCTACCCAGTTGGAAAACACATCAATACATACCAACACATATTTCAAATTCCTACAGGGTGGTAACTGTATGAAGTCGATTTGTATTACCTGAAAAGGTCCGTCTGTAGGAGGGATATGGGATGGCTCTGTTGAAATTTTCTTACCAATATTCTTCCTCAAGCAAGTAACATAGTAACATAGTAACATAGTATCTGAGGTTGAAAAAAGACAATTGTCCATCGAGTTCAACCTATTTGTGGTGTCCTATGCATGATGATTTGACTAAAATTTCTGACTGATGCTGCTGTCAGGCATTGCATTTTATCCCTATTAATAGTAACTATAATGCATGACTATGGATATCCTTATCCAATAGGAATTTATCTAACCCATTTTTAAAGGTGTTGACAGATTCCGCCATTACAACTCCCTCGGGCAGGGAATTCCAAACACGTATTGTCCTTACCGTGAAAAAGCCTTTACGCCGTATTGTGCGGAATCTCCTCTCCTCTAACCTGAGCGAGTGTCCACGAGTCCTCTGTGTTGATCTAACCAAAAACAGGTCCCGCGCAAGCTCTGTGTATTGTCCCCTTATATATTTGTAGATGTTGATCATATCCCCTCTTAGTCTCCGCTTTTCCAAAGTAAGACATGCCATTGCTCTCTTACCTGCATGGGAAGAGAATCCTGGCTCACTCCAGTAGGCTCTTATCAGCTTGCACATACCCTCTTTGCCCAGATGAGTCAGACCGTGTGCCACCTCAGCTAGGCTGGGAAGATATGCTCTGTGGGCCACTGGCTTACCGTGTCCATCTGTACAAAGTCCTGAGGACTCCTGACCATACCACTTCAACTTCCAGACTGCCTTTTCCTGTAGGGAACACACGTTTTGCATTTCAATTAGCTGCTGTGTGCTATCAGTTGTGTGAAGTAGAACATCTGTGGAAAGCAAAAAGAGGGGAAATAATAAAAATAAATTGTCAGGTTTGCGTTCACCATCAGGCTGTCACACCATCATGCATATCGGTGTCTGCACACAGTCTCCTTTCACCAGTATTCTCATTCTCCACCCTTTGTGATGGCCAGGCACACTGCAGTAATACTGGTGTCATTGTGCTGGTGAGATATACTGGGTTCGGGCAGCACTCTGAAGGGCCGAGTAGGCATGTGGTGTTTGAACTGTAATTCTGTCCATGTATTGTACCTTCCTGTTGGTAAACGTAAGAGATGAGGAGGAAACTTTGAAGAAAAATCACATAGAGGTTAGTAACAGATAAATTTGTAGAGGCAAAGAGGATTTTATAAAATTTGACAACTGGATTGGGCACTATGGGGTATGACTTCTCTACTTGGTCTACTCCCCTTAAAAAAAATTATATGTGTGTTGTATCTCTACTGGGACTATCCCAGCCATCAATCCAGTGTCCTGTCCATCCTAAGTTCATAGGGAACCCGGTATCTGTGAGATAATTTCCTCTACCTGTGATGGACAAGAATCTATAACAGTGAAATGTAACATTAGTCTTCATGGGTGTCTAACATAATTTGTACTTCCTGAGCGGGAGCACATTATATGTATATCATATCTAACAAAGCTCCTGTTAAGTTAATCAGGGGCCATTTCTGCTAGAGAAAGAAAAAAAGTTTAGAGGCCCTATCTAAACCCCAGCAAGTTTTGTCAAAGGGTAATGTTGCATATATTCCGTCTGTGTTTTCTATATGGCTCGTGATTCTTTACTATATGTCCCTTGGTCCCATATATGTGTTTAATAATGTGGCTTGTGTATTCTGTCTAGGGGGTATATATTGACTATGTGTCCTACTACTCCTACAATCTCTGGTAAAATGTCCTTTCTGTCTACAAATGTAACATACTCTTGTTCGTGATGTACCATCAGGGGTCTGGGGTTTGGGCTGATGAGTCTTTCCTGTAAGAGCCTGTATACCTACTGTCCTCAACCTCTCCTCCTGTTGTTCTCTGTGCCTAACAATGTTCTTGTGATTCTCAATAGCGCACTCATTAAGATTAGCTACTGTGACCCCTCTTCAATTTGGTAACGAAGTCTGCACCCTGACCCTAAATGCCTTATTGAGCCCGTCCATTAGCACAGAGACAGCCACCTCCCTGTAATTTGTATCGTTCCCTATATCCGATACCGCAGTGTATCTAGCCATTATTTGCAACGCTCTATGGAAATATTCAGATGTCATTTCATTTTCTCTCTGTTTTATGGAAAAATTTTTGCTCCACTTAACAGCAGTGGGGAAATACAATCCTAGTTGCATGTTGATTCGTTCCACATTCTCCTGATTGTGTTTGTCAGTCATAGGATTATCCGACTAATTTACAATCCGTGATAAATTTTTGGGTGTCAATATTAGGGGGTAGGCACGCTTTCGAGAATGTCTGCCAATCTTTGTTTGCCGGTTCATGGCCATTACCCAGGTCCCTGATAAACTTCTGACATCTGTCTAAATGCTTCTGGGCATCAGGGAATTCTGAAATGATTGACCGCAGTTCTGATCTGGACCACGGGCAATACATTGCATTATTCCTGGTGAGGATTACTCCCTGACTATCGGTTCTCCTTTCAGTGGGGGATACTGTTACTGCTCTTACTGGTTGGACAGGGCCCACCTGAATTTCCTGTAAGGCGATTGCCTGTATGAGGGCTGAGAGTTGGATGGATGCATCATTTTCCTCTGACCTATGACCTTGGAGAGAGTTCAAAACAGGATACAACTTGCAAGGGTTAAGGTTAACATTGATTCTGCATTTTTCTATCATTTACAGATATACCATTGATTGTAGCCATTCTCTCCCCTTCGACCTGTGTCAGTAATGGTGTGTTCGTGCCCTCATTCCTGCTAGGTTTGGAACTTGCTTTGTGAGTTTGTTCCCTTTGCACCTCCCTCTTGTTGCCACAGATTTAAACAATCGTTATGTTTGATCCTTTGTTTTCTAGATTTGATCAGAAATATTCCAATACCTACATTCTGCAGTACCTCTGGTTCAAAGCTACCCACCCCGGGAAATGCTGCCCTATCTTTAGCAGTCATACATACCCATTCATTGCAAAAAACCTCCGTGTGTGAACCATATTTCTCACACATAATAAACCTTGCTGACCCTCTCGGCTGCAATTCTCCAGCCTGAACCCTGCATACCAAACGTCTCTCACTTGAGCAACTGGCTCCCATATTTGTGGGTCTTGCCTTCTCAGCCGTTCCCACAAACACCAAAATACTCAATGCAAGCAGACGGTGAAAGTTACTCGAGCGCCTTTCACTCGCCCTCGCCCACGCTGGCCAGTACAACGATACACTGTTGATAGTGGATCGCAATGTACCCAACTTAGGGCTCCTATAAGACCTTACAACACCGTAATTTCTTTCGGTGGAGGTTCTGTTGGAATATTTTCCTGAGAGAGGCAGCGAAAATTTCATCTTTCCACTGGAATTTTTGTAGGGTGATAAAAACAGTTGCCTAATAACTATTGCTTTACCCTTTCCAATGGAAGTCCACCAGGGAGTTTTCCCAACGTTATCAAAGAAAAACCCCTTTGTCTATACAATCACGTCTGCGTATGCTTTTCTACAGCGCATATGACACAATGGTATCACATTGTGCTGTGTAGAACACACGGACGTGTGATTCAACGCACAGCCTATAGATACTAGATATCTATGTGCCCTACGATTGCTGTAGACCACCTAGAACACCTAGACCACCTAGATTTGGGACACCTAGATCACCTAGACCACTTCAGACCACCTAGACAATACGTAGGGTTTCGAACCCTATGCCACTGAGCCTCTACTAACCCAGTGTTCCCACGGGATCCCGATTGCCGGTTCAATCACAAGCATGTCTGCTTTCACTTACTCAGGTACACCTTGTTTTTCTTTTCTGTACAGAAAATACCACTCCCCTAGGTTGGTTACTTTAACCCAGAGGTACTTACCGTTTTAAACTAAATTTTTAAGGTAACCTGTTTTTGAAATCGGATAGTTATGTGCTATTGTAGTAAATGTATACTATCCCGCCTTTAATTGAACAAGTATCGTGTGCTTTGTACTTGGCGTCCGTATTACTATGCAACCTTGCGTAAATACATGACCAGCGTGCCTTTTACGCCATGAGCGCTCTCCTGTACTTTGTCCTTACCACGTGTACAAAAGTGCATCCGCAATTCAACAAACCACACAGTCTCTATAAATATGAGCAATAAGAGCTACTATCGCTCATAAACACAACCCACACTTGTTCTGTATAACCCTTAAGACTGGGCCAGAACTGGCTTTTGTGTTTTTAGAATTACTCCCTTAAATACATTTATTTCAAATTTATCTGTATAGCAAACAAATGTATCCGATTTCACACAGGTTTAGAAATGACTAATAACCTATGGCAACACTATGTGAGGGGGAGTATGCAAAATATTGTTACACTTTGCTACGCTTTTGGCGCCAAAAAAAATTACACAGATTTTTAAATAGCTTTTTTTTCCTGTTTACCTACGGGTTTTATCAGCACCTCTGCAGACCAGACAGAGCAGACGCAATCTAACAGCACACAAATAGGGTTTTAAAACCTCCAGCAACCAGAAAAAGGTTTAACGTGAAGATGTATTTCCACCCTTTGCTGATAGATTAAAGTCTGCTATGATCTGCTAGCCTTTGAGTGTGTGAAAAACCGTATCGAGCCCCCAATTGTAAATGCTGATTTACTTACAGGACTAAAAACAATACCTTAAAACACACACAATACACTTTAAAATCGAACAGCTGCGGCCGCTGTATGCAATCCTTAACCTACGTACTTATTACTCAGTTTGCGTACAAAGTCCCGTACTGTGTAATCACTTTGCATACTAACGCCGCAACGGACGTACAAAGTACACGCGGTGCATACACACACAACGACACACCGTGAGCACTATGCAGCTTCACGTGTGTCTGGAATACTCTTACAAATCTAGCAGGGAAAGGAGGCACGACACCAATTGTATTTAGGAAGTTGGAATCCGACCCGCCAACATATAATTGATAAAAGGGGGGTTACAACAAAGATACAATTACAATAAGAGAAATAGGCTACAGTCAATGGTACATATGTTTGTTCGCCTGCGCTTCCCGGTCCGGTCCTCAGTCATCAAGGTAGATGACCTTCAGAGATTGAGAGATTGACCGGGCCTGCAGCTGGCTTTTTATACATTTGTCCAAAACCTGATACAATGGGAACTGTAATCTCTTTGTCCATTGGTCAAGGGATGGTCATTTACAGTACAGTAGAGGTCATAGGTCAGTTTGAATAGGTGGGCGATGTCTGGTCCAGGTGCACTTGCAGATGTTCTCCTCTGGGTTCCCGCCGAATATCAGGAGTACAGTAAATACAGTTAATATTAATATTCTGCTCCTGCGCATAACTATTCGCAGGAGCGTGCGATCTTCTGCAAACCAACACCGGAATATTGCTCTTAAAATACCCTACAGCTGGATACCAAACACCACCTTCTAACCTAGTTCTGTCCCCTACTATCCTGTAAAGGTGATTCCCTTTGTTGCTGTACCATTTAAACAAATATAAATCGCTGGTGCAGTGCATGTGGGCTATGTGTACATTGTGCACTATGTGGATTAAATATGTAATGTGTTTTTATGGCTTTTCCATGCGATCACAAATACTACCGTTATTACTCATACCACATGCTAATACGCAGGACCGTGGGAGCGATCATACGCAAATTGTGAATATGTGCACGCATGGCAGAACAAGTACTTGCACGGAGGCCATGTGTGTGTAGTTTGCACGTGATGTGTGTACTGTAATATTTTCGACTTCGACAGCGTGTGCTGAAATCCATGATCCCGGTGCTTGTACAAATTTCAGAGTGGCACGCTCAGGTCAAATTGCATCTGCAGGCGCAAGTGCTGCCAAAGTAATCATTTCTAACCACAACTTCTCTTACAGTATCAAAAATATTATTAGACACAACTGTGATTGATTGATTGATTCATTCATTCATTCATTTATTTGACCATGTGACTTTTCATTCATGTGAATATGGGCAATCGCAAATTGACCCCACTGATGCTGCTGTATGATCATTAAGGTGTTTAACTAACAAATAATCCATTTTATTGATAGACATGATTAGCATTGTACATTATTAGGAAACTTACTGTATGTAGTTTTAGATCTCCTCGCAAACCACTAACATGTTGAGGGAGCAGGGCCGGTGCAAGGTCTCTCTGCTCCCTAGGCAAAGCTTCAGCCTAGTGCCCCCTAACCTGCAACCACCACACCACCACCTCCTGGAGGGGAGATACAGGTGGCCACTAGGTGGGCTGGGGTAAATTGCATCATTATACATATACAGATAAAAAGGGATAACTCTCAAAGACTTATAAAGTGATAAAGTATATTGTAAACAATGCAAAAAAGAAGAGTAGAGGACTGCTGCGCCTGAGAGAGCTGCGGTCGGGAAATCAATGGGTGGTCACTCAAACACCGTAAAACAATCGTACACGAAAAAATATGAGATCCCTTCTGCGCTCATCAACGATTCACAATGTACAATACTGTAATAATGGGGTATATTCTCAGTCAATTAGTCCATGAAACAACTTCGATTTTTGACCAGATTCTTTTCAATACAGGAAGAGTTTATAAGTGGGAGGACTGAATGCGTACCATACTCACATGGAGTCGCACTATGTCCCTCGTATAAAGGTATCTTTTATTCCTCTGTTCTTTTTCTTCCCAAATTCTCCGGAGTGAAGAGTTAAAAAAAGAAAGAAGACAGGAGAACACCTAATAGTGAAGTACGTCCGTTTAGGCAAGAAGTCACTGGATGAAGATGCGTGAAAGGATGTGGTAAATGTGGTTTAAAAATCAATAATCCAGAATTTTCATCCTCTCTATGGGTGGAGGTGCAAATGTGAAGATATTCAGAGTAAACGCGTACCGTACTCACGTCAAATCACAGTTGTTGCTGCATATAAAGGTATCTTTGATCTTTCGTTCTCCCTTCTTCCTCTCCTTAGTCCAGTAGTGATCCTGAACCGATGATTCTTATTCTCGGCGACAAGGAGAGAAAAACACGAGGACGACTGATAGTGTAGTATGTTGGTAACACGTAATCATATACAAATTTTCCTATGGTGGAGAGTGCTCTCTAAATTTATTCTGATAACTTGGTGCGTACCATACTCACATCCATAAAGGGAGGAGAGAAGTGTATAAAGGTATCTTTGCATGCACTGTTGTCTATTGAGACCTGGGGATGTTACTGGAAATCATTCATACTCCGATAGGACAGAGGCTATGCGAAAGGAATATAGGCGTTCCTCACTCACACTTTATAATGTTGAGGCCTGTGTGTAAAGGTATCTTTGGAGTGGTCCTGGATATACCGAATCCCCGATTCTCTCGTATTGAGCGATGTATGTGTGGGGAGAAAGACCCAGTGTCAATAATTCCAGATTGAAGTGATTGACACACAATATTTATTTAATACAAAAAAAAAAAACTGTGTTCAAACCCTTTATATTGACTGTTAAATTTAACAGTCAATATAAAGGGTTTGAACACATTATAAGAAAGAATTGGGGATTACTTCTGCAGGATCCTGTGCTTAAAGAATATATATCTGATAAGCCGCGTTTTATTTATCGAAAAGCTGATAACTTAAGGAAACGTCTAGTTAAAAGTGCACTAGAGGTCCCCAAGAGAACCATGACCATTAAAAATAAAGGCTTTTATCGGTGTGGCTCATGCCAAATGTGTCGAAACTGCAAGAACAATACATCAGTCATAACTAGCTACACGTCTACAAGTAACCAAAAGAAATATGACATTGGTGAATTCATAACGTGTGACAGTAAAAATGTTGTTTATCTCATACAATGCAAATGTAATAAACAATATGTTGGGAGAACAACTAGAAAGCTTAAAGAAAGAATGGCTGAACATCTCAGGAATATCAAAAAAGGACTACCAACACATGGGATTTCTGCACATTTTAAAGAAACATACGACTGCAAAATCTCTGAACTGGCTTCGTTCTGTGGCATTCAGGCGGTATTAGGGAATTGGAGAAAAGGCGATATAGAAGAAAGACTCGCCAGGACGGAAATGAGGAGTATATTCAATCTGGGTACATTGAAACCTAAAGGTCTCAATTTAGAATTTGAAACTAAATGGTTCCTCTAGAGAATGTCCAAGCCTATCTATGATTCCTGTCTTGGTACCACCCCATCCTGGGTCTATCCTCTTTCCACCCTACCTCCTGGCACTGTCCGTATATTTTTTAACCTAATTTTTAACCTTTTTTCAACCTTTCTTGATCATATAAGGTTTTTTCCATCATCGACCATTTCATCCTGTTTTTTTAACATCAGGGGTATTTCTAATATCAGGGGTATTTATGATTCATCAGGATTTGTGAACTTCACCAATAATTTTGGATATACCATTTTGTTCCTCTAAGGTCAATCTATTAAGAATTTTTAATTGTGCTAACGATTTACTGATTTTAGTATACCATCTTGTTCTTTTATGTGCAATCAGGCATTTTTTCATATTTTTTCATTTTATATTTTTGCTAATAATTTATTGATTCAGGATATACTTAATGTTATTATTATATTATTTCATGTTTTTATATTGTTTAGCATATTCTGCACAAACTTTATACAGCAGTATATACAGCAGTATCTGTTGCCAGCCGCTGTCCGTGTTGGAACGCACAGCCATTACTTTATACAGCAGTATCTGTTGCCAGCCGCTGTCTGTGTTGGAACGCACAGCCATTACTTTGCGTTCCACAGACAGGCACCAGTGAATGTCCGCGGCATGTGGAGCGCACTGACGCTACTTCCGGTTACGGACACGGAGGACGTATACGTCACCTCCGTGTCCGCGGGCGCCCACACTATTTAGATATGTTATTTCTACCATCCAGCTAGGATAAGGGGACCGAGTGGATCATTCACTCGCCCCGCTTTCAATTTGAGTTAATTTTAAAGTGGTTTGTCAATGGCAGTTGGTCCGAGGTGGAACGCACGGGCGTCACTTCCGGGCCGCTGTGCGTTCCACAGGACAGGAAGTTAACGCTATCTCGTCCGAAAAACGTTTTTAAAAACGTTTTTAAAATGGTATATGAATTTTTTATTGTAGTCTTATATCCACTAGTGTACACTCCATGTTTGTGGAACATTCATGTGATATCTATGTCCGATTTTATGCTTGTCTAAATTTTCTGGGATGTAATCCCACCCCCACCACATGACTTCCTGTTGGGGGGTATAAATAGTCCAACAAGTGCCCTCACTACACGCCTTGAAAAATACATTTCTGTCGAAACGCGTTGGTGTGAGGGCCAGGACCATTGGTGACTAACTTGGACGGTACTAGCTAAGGTGAGGATTGTCCGGACATCTTAAACATCTTTTTTCATCTTGGCTATGACCTAACCTGTTTTAACCATGAGTTCACTGCCAGTCTTTGTCTGATTTTTTTTTGTATTAAATAAATATTGTGTGTCAATCACTTCAATCTGGAATTATTGACACTGGGTCTTTCTCCCCACACATACATCGCTCAATACGAGAGAATCGGGGATTCGGTATATCCAGGACCACTCCAAAGATACCTTTACACACAGGCCTCAACATTATAAAGTGTGAGTGAGGTACGCCTATATTCCTTTCGCATAGCCTCTGTCCTATCGGAGTATGAATGATTTCCAGTAACATCCCCAGGTCTCAATAGACAACAGTGCATGCAAAGATACCTTTATACACTTCTCTCCTCCCTTTATGGATGTGAGTATGGTACGCACCAAGTTATCAGAATAAATTTAGAGAGCACTCTCCACCATAGGAAAATTTGTATATGATTACGTGTTACCAACATACTACACTATCAGTCGTCCTCGTGTTTTTCTCTCCTTGTCGCCGAGAATAAGAATCATCGGTTCAGGATCACTACTGGACTAAGGAGAGGAAGAAGGGAGAACGAAAGATCAAAGATACCTTTATATGCAGCAACAACTGTGATTTGACGTGAGTACGGTACGCGTTTACTCTGAATATCTTCACATTTGCACCTCCACCCATAGAGAGGATGAAAATTCTGGATTATTGATTTTTAAACCACATTTACCACATCCTTTCACGCATCTTCATCCAGTGACTTCTTGCCTAAACGGACGTACTTCACTATTAGGTGTTCTCCTGTCTTCTTTCTTTTTTTAACTCTTCACTCCGGAGAATTTGGGAAGAAAAAGAACAGAGGAATAAAAGATACCTTTATACGAGGGACATAGTGCGACTCCATGTGAGTATGGTACGCATTCAGTCCTCCCACTTATAAACTCTTCCTGTGTTGAAAAGAATCTGGTCAAAAATCGAAGTTGTTTCATGGACTAATTGACTGAGAATATACCCCATTATTACAGTATTGTACATTGTATATTGTAAACAAAGTAAAAAAAAATTAGACTTTGTTCACAATATACTTTCACTTTAAAAGTCCTTGAGTGCCGTCTATTCTTTATATACTGTATAATAGTGTATATGGGGTTTGGTGGGGATATTTAATTGGGGTTAAGTACAGGATGCCGCTTGTCAGAATACTCACAGCGGCATCTCAATAACCATAATATCGACATTTTTAATGAAATGTATTAACCTCTTACGCTAGCCCTCCCTCCCACAAACCTAATTGTAACCCCACCCCTGACATATTAACATTCAGGATGCCGGATGTCTGTATTCCAGTGTCGGCATTCAGTCAGGTGTCGGTATTTTGGTGTCAGTATTCTGAATGCCAGCAACCAATTCTCTGGTATGCCAACTATATTATTTTATTTGCATGTGTATACATACATATATATGCACAGACATACATATATTTGTATGCTCCTTATTGTGTTCCATCTCCCCATCTGTAAGTTCATTACTGACCCGCATACAGAGACATCCTTCATTTTTTTTTTAATAGATGACTTCAGTGGTGACCTTCAGTGGTCAGTGCCCCTAGGCAGCCACCTAAAGCTGCCTAATGGTAGAGCCGGCCCTGTGTGGGAGACTGTTTAATATATGGGCCTATTATGGATTTGGATGTTAACCCAATAGTTTACATATACTGTAAATCTGATTGTGGGGAACTGCATACAGTATGTCGACCCTGTTTTGTAGGTGTGCCGAGCCCAGGTTCTGCTTCTATGGATAGAAACTTCCTGATCCTAGCAGAGGCGTTCCTGCAGTCAGTCTCAGTAAGCTTCTGCTTATGCAGATGGCCATCAGGATGGTTGCAATGGCGATTTGATGCAGGCAGGTAATCGCAGATGAAGGTTTTTTCCCAGAAACTGGCAGTAACCATAGAAGCTACAGTATGAAGGGGCCTGGCAACTTACCATGTATTTGCAAATGCATGAAACAAATATCTCTGCATTTCTATTACCATATAGTTTTCAAGTATTGTTGCAAGTACAGTACTCTTTAGGGTGCAGGGGATACCTGGGGTAAAAGCCTCCTCTTTTTGTTTTCTGTGACACCTCCCTTTCATGCACCTGATAAGTGCTGACAGAGTGATTGTGCAACTTCCACTGTGTTTGCAGGGCAGGAAAATTGCAAGGACATAGGACCTGGGGGGTCATTCCGACCTGATCGCATGCTGCACTTCTTCGCAGCGGTGCGCATGGGTCGGAACTGCGCACGCGCGTCATTGCCTTGCGACGGACGTTGCTGGGCAAGGACCCAGGAACGAGGAAAGCGGTCGCGGCAGCGACCGCAAGAAGATTGACAGGAGGAAGGCTTGTCGGGGTGTCAACTGACCGTTTTTCGGGAGCGGTCCAGTGAACACAGGCGTTTCCAGGCATTTTGAGGGCGGATGTCTGACGTCAAATGCGGGACCTGCATCGCTGGATCCGTTGCAAATGGTAAGTAGGTCTAGGGCTAGTCTTGTTTTACGTGAAACTTTTTTAGCATAGCAGGGCTTCACAAGCATTCGCAGCCCTACTAAAATACACTCCCGCATAGGCGGCGTCAGGTTGATCGCACGAGCAGCAAAAAGTTGCTGCGTGTGATCAACTCAGAATGAACCCCCTAATTCAGAGTTGATCGCAGCAGCAAATATGTTAACAGATGGGCAAAACCATGTGCACTACAGGGGAGGCAGATATAACATGTGCAGAGAGTAAGATTTGGGAGGAGTGTGTTCAAACTGAGATCTAAATTGCAGTGTAAAAATAAAGCAGCCAGTATTTACCCTGCACAGAAACAAAATAACCCACCCAAATCTAACTCTCTCTGCAAATGTTATATCTGCCCCCCCTGCAGTGCACATGGGGGGTAATTCTGAGTTGATCGCAGTAGCAAGTTTGTTAGCAAGTAGGCAAAACCATGTGCACTGCAGGGGGGGGCAGATATAACATGTTATAACTGCCCCTCCTGCAGTGCACATGGTTTTGCCCAACTGCTAACAAAGTTCCTGCTGCGATCAACTCGGAATTACCCCCATGGTTTTGCACAACTGCTAACAAATTTGCTGCTACGATCAACTCTGAATTACCCCCATAGTGAGAACCTTTAGAAATGTCTGTTGAGTACACCAAATCAGATACAAAATATCCAAGAATGCCAGAGAACTGGAGCTTCAATGTAAATTAAAAGTGGTAGGACCTGAAATAGCAGTATAAAAGTTTAAGCTTGTTTAATTTAGTTAGGGAGAGGCTATGCAAAATAAAGATTCATAAATCACCTGGTCCGGACGGACTTCATTCGAGGGTTCTTATGGAGCTTAAGGCACAACTAGTAAGACCCTTATACTTGATTTCCAATAGTTCACTTAGATCCGGCATGGTACCGAAGGATTGGGGTATAACAGAGGTAGTGCCATTATTTAAAAAGGGATCCAAAAATCATCCGGGTAACTACAGACCGGTTAGTTTGACATCTATAGTGGGGAAAATATTGGAAGGAATTATAAGGGATAGCATACAGGACTATCTGCAGACTACTAAGATTATTAGCAAGAACCAGCATGGGTTTGTAAGGGATAGATCATGTCAAACTAACTTACGAGGAAGTGAGTGACAATCTTGACCAAGGCAAAGCAGTGGATCTGGTCTACTTAGATTTTGCAAAAGCCTTCGATACAGTGCCTCACAGGAGACTAATCATCAAATTAAAGGAGCTTGACCTAAGAAAAACTGTTTGTACATGGATAAGTAACTGGCTTGACAACAGGGTACAGCGAGTAGTGGTCAAGCTGGACACCGGTAGACAGCGGAATACCACAGGGGTCCGTACTCGGGCCACTACTGTTCAACATATTTATCAGTGACCTAGAAATAGGCCTGGAAAGCACAGTTTCAATCTTTGCAGATTATACTAATACCCCTTTTCCACTAGCTTTTTAAAACACGGGTAAATGCGCGGGGGCGCGTATTTACCAGTGTTTTTTCCTAGTGGAAAACGGTCCCCATGTAAATTTCCGGATCAAGTGATCCGGGAATCCTACCCGGGTAGCTAGCCAGGTTGAACACGTGTTCAACCCGGCTAGCTGTCTAGTGTGAACGGGAGCCGTGTCGAGGCAACACGGCTCCCGTTCACAGTGTATGGGAGGGCGACACTGGGAGATCATGTGATCTCCCAGCGCCACCCCTGCCGCGTCATTAGCCACGTCACCAACCCGGCAATTGCCAGGTTGGTGAGCGCCGTCTGAGGGGGCTGTAGCACGGGTCGCAGCCGTGTCAGGCGACACGGCTGTGACCCGTGCTACAGTGGTGGAAAAGGGGTATAAACTGTGTAGGATAATTAATTCAGAAATAGATGTGGAGTCTCTGCAGAATGACTTATGTAAACTTGAAACCTGGGCGTCTAAATAGGGAATGAGGTTCAATATAGAAAAATGCAAGGTTATGCATTTTGGGACTTAAAACAAACTTGCATCCTACATATTAAATGGAGAAAGTCTAGGGGTAACAGTTTTGGAAAAATATTTGGGGGTACTCATTGATAATAAGCTTAATAACCGTATGCAATGTCAAAGCGCAGTAAAGAAGGCAAGTAAGGTGCTAGCGTGCATAAAACGGGGAATTGAGACAAGAGATGAGGATGTAATTCTGTCATTGTACAAATCATTGGTATGTCTGCACCTGGAATATTGTGTTCAGTTTTGGGCACCACTGTATAAAAAAAAAAAAAAAAAAATACCGGGGAACTCGAAAGGGTTCAAATGTGAGTTACTAAATTGATTAAGGGGCTAGAGGGACTGGATTACGAGGAAAGACCCACTAGGTTTTGAATATGTACACACTGGAAAAGAGGCGCCTAAGAGGAGACATTATTAATGTCTTCAAATATGTAAAGGGGCACTACAAAGAGTTATCAGAGGAATTATTTATTAAAAGAATTCTGTTTAGGACACATGGGCACTCGTTGAGGCTGGAGGAAAAAAATTCCGTTCACAATGGAGGAAAGGGTTCTTTACTGTTAGAGCAATCAGGATTTGGAATTCCTTGCCAGAGAAAGTGGTAATGGCGGACTCTGTAAATGCATTTAAAAAAAAAAGGATTGGATGAATTTCTGATTGAAAAAGGATATCCAAGGTTACAACGTTTAAAATATTGACATTGTTAATCTGGGTGTAACATGACTATAGTTGTTAATTAGTCATAAAAACATTCAGCAGGTACAGTAAAATAAACTCAACTTAATACAGAATACAGGTTGAACACAATGGTCATTTTGCCTCTTTTCAACCTCAATGTAATTTGAAGTGGGGAGCAACCTTCTGCAGACTGAGAACATGTTGGAAAGCGCCATGGGAAAAATGACCCACTGTAAGAACTCTGCAACTAAGGAAAAATGCCACTTGGAAGTTGGAAAAGCAGAGGAGGAAAAGAAGTGGGATAAAACTCTGAAATTGGATTATAGACCCAAAATGATGTCAAAAATCTTCACTGAACTTAGGGTTCCAGAAATACAAAAATTTAATTTTTCAGTGGAAAGTAGAACTTTACAGAAAGTTAATGTTGTCAATCTGTTGAAGAGTAATACTTCTGTAAGTGAAACAGGGCATTCATGCCACCAAGATGGAACTTGCAATGCAGCTGAATTTGCCTGTGAGGAAGTGAAGTTGTCTCATACTACAAAGGGGGTAATAAAGATCTAATCGCTGCTGTGCATTTTTGCACAGCATGCCATCAGATTTGAACTGCGCATGCATCTGATCCACACTGCGCCGGCAATATGGATGGATGCTACGGGGATGTGCACCCTGCGACGGGATGGTGCGAAGGATACAGTTGCACGGGCGTTCGCAAGGAGATTGACAGGAAGAGGCCGTTTGTGGGTGGCAACTGACCATTTTCCAGGAGTGTCCATGAAAAAAAGCAGACAGGCTCAGGCGTTTTGAGGGAGGGTGTCTGATGTCAGCTCCGGATCCAATCAGGAGGATTCAGTCGCAGCGGCTGAGTTAGCCCTGGGCTGCGCAGAAACTGCACAAACTGATTTTTGTGCAGCTCTGCTAATGAAGCAATCGCACTCTTACACAGGCTTCTCCCCTCCCCCTGTAGGAGGCGACTATCTGATCACAGGGCAGCAAAAAAGGAACCCAGTGATCATATCTGAATTACCCCCAAAGCTTGCTGCAAGTAAACCAGCAAAACCGAATCTGAAAATCAAGACCTCTGTGGAGAGTGAACTTCAATCTGTGTTGATAGAACATGTTAAAGTTGTTCATCCTATTTTTAAGGTCCAAAAAGCAGATGTTTAAGAAGATCCGAGAGATACAGTATAAGCCTATATAATAAAAATTTCAGATAGCCTTCAAAAGTGTAAAATTAAGTTTGTGGATCAATAGAATGAACAGTGAAGCATATTTAGTGGACAAGAGAGTCAATATGTGAAGATTATAATGTTGGTGGCCCTCAGGAGTGGTTGGGATTGAAATGCCAGCAGTTGGGATGCCAGTGGTCAGAATACTGTACCAACTGCGGCATCCCAATGATCAGAATCCCAACAGGGGAAAGGTAAGTATACTTATTTTCCCCCACTGGCACCCTAATCCTAACCCTCCCTTCTAGCAGCATAAACCTAAAAACTGTGGCAATATGAGGGAAAATTGAATTGATGAGACATGTATTCTTTGTGCAACAGGAGGGATGTGCCCACACAGGGAAGAAAGGGCAGGTGAGTACACATAATTTCTGCAGAGTAGAGTCAGTCTGGAAGATTCTGCAATCAAGATAGGCTGTGGCCTGTGTATTCTACCCAAATGGGGTTGGGAAAGCCATTCAGAGCTCAATATGCTAGGAAGCTACTGAGGGCCAGGATGCCTGAGCCTATAGAAGACAAGGAAGGCCACCAAACTCTGGGAATGCATTGCCGAGAAGCCAGACTGGTGGGCCTGTTGAATGTGAGTTGCACTGTACCTTGAAAGACAGGACTGAGACTGTGAGTAGCTGTGGTATCCAAGACAAGCCAGGCTGCCAGTAAAGCGCCATTCCATTTATTTACCTGAAAAACCTGTGTTTGGATCCTGATTGAGCACTTAAACACTGCACAAACACATTCCTCAAGTGATCTAATTACCCCAAGTCATCACTATATATATATATATATATATATATATATATTATATTATTAAAGAGATGCGCGGTTTGTTTTCCATGAAAACTGGACCTACCTGAGCTTCCAGGATCTCCTGCCTGCCTTGAAATGCAAATCTAGGCAAAACCTTGTGATCCTGCTCTCGGATTTCGTGGTTTTACTTTGGGTGCCAGTCACATTGAATTCAATGGCTGAATGGTGATTGGCTGAGAGAGCTATCTGTCATGGCTCTCAGCCAATTAGCATTAGAGTTCAATGGGCACAGACTTAAAAATATCAGCCGCCACCACCTCCCCACACTGAGGACACTGCCAGCACCCCACCCTACTGCCAAGACTCTTATACACCCCTCTGCTAAAACCCCAGCACAGAGGACACCACTGGCACCCCTGCACTGCCCACACTGCTGGCACGCTCTCACAGAGGATACTGCTGGCCCCACACACAGTAGACCCCACTGCAACCCCATGACAGAGGACACTGTCAGCACACCCACAGAGGACACCGTTGGCACCCCCACACTGCCAACATTGCCAACACCCCCACACAGAGGAAACCATTGGAATACATGCACTGCTGTCACCGCCAGCACCCCTGCAGAGAGGACACCACCAGCACCCCTGCACAGAGGACAATGCTGGCACCCCTGCACTGTCTACACCATCCTCCTCTCAGACACTACCACTACATGTACCATCAGGGTCCCCTTCCTGCCTGCTGTCACAGTGCACTTTTGCTGTATCCAACCCACACTGTATCCGGCCTGCTTTCTAACCTGCACTATAGTCAGCTTCACTATATCAAACCTGTACTGTATCCAATTCACACTGACTGTATTTGACCCACACTTTATCTGACCTGTACTGTACCTGACCTGCACTGTATCGAACCCACACTGTATCCAACCTGCAATTAAACTTGCACTTATCCGACCAGCACTGTATTCATCCTGCACTGGATCTGACCTGCACTGGATCTGGTCCGTGTCACAAAGTATTACCTTTAGTAATCTTGTGGCGAGCGAAGCAGAGCAAGCCAACGAGCCCAAAGCGCGGCGAGCAAAGCGAGCCCACGAGGGGACTAATTTCAACAATGTTAGGAAAAATATTTTAAAACACAAAATAACGCAAATAATCAATATTATATAATAAATACCACCCCCGCAACTGAATCCAGGATCCCAAGATGCATGCCAGACTAACATTTCAGTAACTAATGAACTTCCCACTGACTAACATCACCTTTTATTGAAGAAAATAAATTTGCAGACAAATAATGAATTGAAAGTTTGATCATTTAATTTAGAATCTTACTGGTTTACAATATACAGAGTTATCTTGGACAATCTCTGTAAGTGTCATTTCTGATACCCACCACAATCTGTTGACTTTTTAGGAGATTGAATACCTTTGCAAGCCATTGTTTATATATTACAACTTTTGTTTTTGTCTTCCTATTTGACAGAGTTCTTTCTTCTCCTCATAAAGTACTTTAGATTGCTGATATTTCTATGAATGCTAAACCTTTTATACAAGGGCTGTTCAATAGACACTCTGATTTGGGAAAATAATTTCTTAAAACTAAGCACCATCAGCCCTGCCATTTCTGGTGGAAAGGATGGTACATATTACTGTAAAGTGAGGTTTTTCCCAAATAACAATTTTAAACTTGTCATTTTGTGTGGTTTTCACATTTATCAATTTTTCAAAGTAAAAACTACCCATCAAGATGCATTTATTCAAACTGGCAGAAGGCAAACTGCTTGCTGCTTTTGTGACCTGAGATTCATACAAACAGGGCAATTTATCAAGTAGTGGTTTGCAAGTTTATATAAATATGCAAGAACAGAAGCACATTTTATAAGATCTCATTGGTGAGATTGCTCAAATTGTATGCATTCTGAAATCTGAATATGATGCCTGTAAAAACAATTCCTGACTATTGGTGGCTTAAATTATGGAGATAAATTGTTTACTTGACACAAGACAAATTTTTATACAGAGCAAAAGGACTTATATATAATTCCTATCAGACATTAAGGGTCTTTTTATGAGCTTTGGGTTAGAAACAAGCCGATTTGCATGTTTTAAAACCACCACACATTGCATGGGATTTTATGGAAACTGCAGATTATTAAATGTTTGTATTTTAAAACCGCTTCTGATATAGGACAGCATACAGTACAAAGCCACTATGTCTAAGCAGCAATGTATTAAAGTGTGGCCCATACATACATACATACATACATACATACATACATCGCTGCTTAGACATAGTAACACTAAATTGGTTCAAGTTCATGAACAGGAGACCACCTGGGATGGCATAACTAAACTGCTCAGAACTTCATAAAACTTCTTCAGAACATTAAAATGTGTACCCTTGTAGGCAGGGCCTGGGCTCTGGGCTATGTTCGGCGCCCTCCTGCAAACTATAAAATTTTGCCCTCCCTCCCTTAACTCATAAAGGGTCAGTGTGCGTCACAAAAGAGGGGTGTGGTCTCACATGGAAGGGGTGGGGACACACAACAGCACCTCACAATAGTACCTCCAATTCAAATTACGCCACATTGTAGCACAATCTTATTCACATTATACTGCACATAGGGGGTCATTCAGACCCGTTTGCATGCTGCAGTTTTTTGCAGCCATGCAAACGGGTCTGTACTGAGCATGCGCACGGGTCGCAATGCGCAGGTGCATCGTTGGCCGGCGACGATGGTCACAGACAGCGACGGAATGTACAAGGAAAGGGATCACAACAGCTGCAGCAAGAAGATTGTCAGGAAGAAGGCGTTCATGGGCGGCAACTCACCGTTTCCAGGGAGGGTCCGGGAAAACGCAGGCATGGGCAGCCGTTCTGGAGGCGGATCTCTGACGACACCAACAGTCCAGATTGTCGCAGCGGGTAAGTCCTGGGCTGTGCAGAAACAGCACAAACTTTTGTTTGTGCAGCTCTATGCACAGCCGATCGCATCCCTGCACTGTGATTACCCACTCCCCCTGTAGGCGGTGATTACCTGGTCGCAGCAGTGCAAAATACAGCCTGCATGTGACCAAGTCTGAATTAGGCCCATAGTTCCTATGACTCATATTACACAACATAGTAGTGTCCCACATACATATGTCCAGCATTGACTGGGTTTATTTTTTTAAGCTATTATATTTTTCTTCTCTCTTTTTCCTCCACTCTCTCACCACCCCCTTTCCCCATCTATTTTCCATCCCCTCTTTCCCCTTCTTAATCCCACTAAATTGGGAGTTACAGGGAGGGTTAGGGCAGGGACACTGAGGGGGAGTTACAGGGAGGCTGAAGGCAGGGATGCTGATGGGACTTACAGGGAGGGTGAGGGCATGGATGCTGAAAGGGAGTTGGAAGGAGTGTGAACTGTGAGGAGCACTGAGGGGGAAGTTACAAGGAGGGTGAGGGCAGGAACACTGAGGGGGAAGTTACAGAAAGGGTGTGGGCAGGGAGACTGACGGGAGAGTTAGAGGGAGGTAAGGGCTGGGATGCTGAGTAGTTACAGGAAGGGAGAGGGCATGGATGCTGAGGGGGGAGTTAGAGGGAGGGTGAGGGCACACTGAGGGGGGAACTACAGGGAGGGTGAAGGCAGGGGCACATAGGGGGGAGCTACAGGGAGGGTGAGGGCAGGGGCCTAAAAATAGCTTTATTTGAATAAATAAAATACTCTAAACATTCATATACAGACTATAAGCCACAGACTATAAGCTATGGAGCGAGCCCCCCTTTCTAGTCACTTACCAGATACGTGAAGTGTAAGTAGTGCCTCCTTTCTAGTTCAGGACGATGCAGCAGCAGCAGCCTGTCACACATGGGATTCAGAGCAGCTCACACAAGGGAGGCGGAGCTCGGGATTCGGAGAGGACATCTGTGTCAGTGTATTAGTATGGTCTTTCTGGGCGGGCAGGCGCATATTAATTAAGTTTCCATGGCACATCTCTTCTCTTCATGCTGCTGGTGGCGCTGCTGCCTGTGGTAGGTGTGATAGGTGCTGGCGGCAGCCGGCAGCAACAGGTAGGATAGTGCGGCTCTGTCAGTAAGGAGGCAGGGAGGGGGGAGCCGCTTTTCCTGCTGCCAACGCCGCTACTGCCTGTCAGAGTGTCAGGCGCTTGCAGCCGGCAACAATAGTGCACATCAGTAAGGTCGCAGAGCAGGGAGAGCGCCTCTCCGACCCAGCGCTGCCCTGTTTTGCAGGACCTTGCTGAGCGGGTAGCGCCGGGCCTGCTTGTGGGTTCCCTTCACTCCCAATAGTTGTCCATGAGTTTTGTTATACTAACCCAGCTTGTTTTTTAGATAAACCTTGGGACATAACTATTAATTATTTATATTATTATGGCATGGGGGGGGGGGGAGCTAGACTGCACACCCTAATTACAAACATAATGAGAGGTGCTACCATCCTAAGACTTGTAGTTCCACACAGAAAGAAGAAAAATTGCAGGTGCAAATACCAAGCACTGTAAACCCTGCAATTTAACATAGAGCAAAAATGAGGTGCTTGGCATAATTTCTGTCCAAAAATATATGGGTCCACCCACCACGTCCAGGTGACCATATCATCAGGTGGGTCCCTAGAACTAAGGTTTAAGTCCAGGACATGCTAACCCATGTTCTGAACTTTAGCCAACTAGACTTTATATTTTTTAAGATTTTAAGACAAACCTTGAGATAATTAGTAGATTGGCTTCAGTGAATTCAGTAAAAAAAATTTGCATAAAGATATCAGAGCAGGTAAAAAACATAAATTCAAGAAAAGTAACATTTAGGGAATAATATGGTAGCTGTTTTTATCAAACACTCTATTTTTTCATAGTTTATGTAAAATCATATGTTCACTTCAGTGGACATAATGCAATACAAAGATCCATACTGCATGCAAGGTTTATCATGGCATATAGGCTTAATTTAAATATTTTTCCCATATACTGTAGTAGCCACATATGCCAGTTTTTACAGCCTTATATCATTACAGTATATGTTATGTTAATTTTTTATCATTATAAATGATTTCATATTATTATCATTAGTAGCAGCTGTGGTAGTAGCGGCGGATGCTTTATTAGTATTGTTGTTATTTTCTCCATATATCAAGAGCATCTAGTAACAGAGTTGTGTACAGAGTAGAGATGAGCAGGTTTGGTTCCCTGAGAAACAAACCCTACCGAACTTCACTACCCAAGCTCGGATCCAAGCCCGGCTTGGGTTTTCCCACCTGACTCGGAAACCAAAACGAGGCAAAACGTCATCATCCCGCTGTCGGATTCTCGAGGGTTTTGGATTCCATATAAGGAGCCTCGCGTTGTTGCCATTTTCACTCCGGCATTGGAGAGTGTAACGAAAGGACGTGTCTCCGTCCTCAGTGTCTGTGCAGGAGGGAAATTGGGGTGGCGATTCCAGTGCTGTCTTGTGCTGCTCAGTCCAGTCACAGTGGTGGTGTCCTCTGCTGCCATATGTCCAGTGCTGCTGTATAATCCAGTCCATTGCAGTGGTGCTGTGTTGTCCTGCATCAGTCCAGTGGTGGTGTCCCTGTGCTGCTGTATAAGTCCAGTGGTATCGCAATATATATCCAGGGACACTGTCGTATAAGTCCAGTGATACTGCTGTATAAGTCCAGTGATGCTGCCGTATAAATCCAGTAGTACTGGCGTATAAATCCAGTCCAGTGATTCTGCCGTATATGTCCAGTGATACTGCCATATATGTCCAGTGGTACTGCCGTATAAATCCAGTGATACTGCCGTATGAGTCCAGCGGTACTGCCGTATAAGTCCAGTGGTACTGCCGTATAAGTCCAGTGGTACTGCTGTATAAGTCCAGTGATACTGCCATATAAATCCAGTGGTACTGGCATATAAATCCAGTCTAGTGATTCTGCCGTATAAATCCAGTGATACTGTCATATATGTCCAGTGGTACTGCCATATAATTCCAGTGATACTGCCGTATATGTCCAGTGGTACTGCCATATAATTCCAGTGGTACTGGCGTATAAATCCAGTCCAGTGATACTGCCGTATATGTCCATTGGTACTGCCGTATAAATCCAGTGATAATGTCGTATATGTCCAGTGGTACTGCCGCGTAAATCCAGTGGTACTGGTGTATAAATCCAGTCCAGTGTTAATGCCATATACTGTAAGTCCAGTGATACTGCTGTATAAATCCAGTGATACTGCCGTATATGTCCAGTGGTACTGCTGTATAAATCCAGTGATACTGCCGTATATGTCCAGTGATACTGCTGTATAAATCCAGTGGTACTGGCGTATAAATTCAGTCCAGTGATACTGCTGTATAAGTCCAGTCCAGTGGTGCTGCCATATAGGTTCAGTGGTGCTGTCCTGTGCTGTATATTATTTACTCCAAATAAAGGGGCTATTAATATTTAATCCAAATAATTTTTACAGGGTATTCCCTGTGTGGTGTAGAGGTATGCTTATCTTTGCTGCATTTTGTTATATAACTCCAGAAAAATAATGGAGAACAAAAATTTGGAGGATAAAATAGGGAAGGATCAAGAACCACTTCCTCCTACTGCTGCTGCTGCTGCTGCTGCTGCTGCTGTTGTTGCTACAGCTGGGAGTCGTTCGTCATCCCAGAGGGGAAGTCTGAAGACTACTTGTGCTACTTCAACTAAGCAAATGACTGTCCAACAGTCCTTTGCGAGGAAGATTAAATATGACAGCAGTCATCCTGTTGCAAAGCGGATAACTGATAGCTATGTTGGTGTTAGACGTGTGTCTGGTATCCGCCATTAGTGCAGTTGGACTGCAGTACCAACCCTAGATGGGCCAGGTATTTGTGACGCACACTTGTGTAGCTTAGCTTAGTCATACAGCCACCTCATTGCACCTCTTTTACTTCTTTGCATGATGAGCTGTTTGGGGACTATTTTTTTTAAGCACAATAGATACAAATATTCTCAAATTGCGCTTGCAAAAAGACAGTAGCAGCCCGTGCTGACACAAAGACAGAGCTTTCACCAGAGACAAGAGATCAATCTTTATAGAACTAGAACTTAAGCAGGACAAAGGGGACTCTGGGACAATTGGACCTTGCAGCCACAACAGATCCAGGAGTCTCTTCATTGATCTTCCCAGCACTGGGTGTGACATCTGACTCTCTGAGGGACTCCAAGTACATCTGGACTGACGTGACTGTTGGGGACATTAACCAGGGAACTGGTGATATATGCATTTATGTTTTTTCTTTATGTGAGTGCAATGTTATATTAAATATTTATTCTTTATACAAACGGGATTGCACTATATTGTTTTCTTTACATTCCAGTTCTATAAAGATTGATCTCTTGTCGACCATATGAGGATAATAAAGATTAATTGATCTTCGTGATAACCCTATCGGGGTGATAAGCGCTGATTCATCTGTATTCATGTGAGTGGGACCAATAAACAAGCCTTTTTCTATGGTGCCATCTCTTATTTGCACTATTGGATTCTCCTTTAATTTTTAGGAATAATGATCTACACTATGATGGATTTCTGAATTGATTTGATAGCGATATTTACTGTCAGTTACCATTGTGTAAGCAATTTATTGCATCTTTTTAAATGGTAGCGCCACGTGAGGCCACTCCTTATTTATTCCACTATTTTTTTTAAGTGCCATCCTCTCTGCCACTGCAGTGCCACTCCTAGATGGGCCAGGTGTTTGTGCCGCACACTTGTGTTGCTTAGCTTAGTCATACAGCCACCTCGGTGCAACCTTTTGGCCTAAAAACAATATTGTGAGGTGTTCAGAATAGACCGGAAATTAGTGGAAATGAATGTTATTGATGTTAATAATACAGTTGGATAAAAAATACCCCCAAAATCTGTTCTCTAAGCTGTTTTTATGATTTAAAAAAAAAATCATCCAGGTCCAAAACCAAAACACAAAAGGGTGGTCTTGGCAAAACCAATCCAAATCCAAAACATGAGCATAAAACCAGAACCAAAACCAAAACACAAAACATGAAAAGTGCCCCCCCCCCCCCCCCCCCGCACGTCTCTGGTACAGAGTAGTATAACATACCCATGGACAGAGTGGATCCTTATGGATTAATGACAGGAAATGATACACTTGGTTGTTTTTCCACTTTATTGATGTCACTTATGTAATCGCATAGCTGCTCTATTTGATGACAAGAGTCAGTTAGATTTATTATTATGATTATTATTATTTTTATTACCAGTTATTTATACATATTCATCAGCGCTTTACAGAGAATAGACCTAAGAAAAAAATGAGGACTACCTCCACTGCGCACAGTCTACAGAGTCTATTAAATGTCTCAAAACATTCAGAAGTGGGTAAGAGAGTGGATTGATGGTCTTCTTAAAACTTCCTTCTCTTAGTCAAATGAGTGGGAATCTTCTCTCTGACTTGGTCCAATGTCCCTCAAAAAGAAGAAGAAAAGGAAAGCGATATCGTGTAGTAGGTCCTAGGTTAAATGATGGCGGGTTGTTCTAGGATTTCATGATTAGGCGAGATGTTTCGTACCGTACTCACGTCTAGAGAGAAGGGTTTCCACATATAAAGGTTTCTTTATGGGTCCAAACTTCTCCTAGCTGAGTATATGGGTGGTTCGGACTTCTTTCAGTTTTTCCCAGGTGGTATCCCAGTGCGAGAAATAATGGAGAGAACAGCCGAATTAATAGACCACAATGAAGTCTATTCCATCAGTTAAAATCATAGCCGGAGGGATAAACCAGCTTACCGTACTTACACTAAACAAATGTATAAAAAGCACATAGAGGTATCTTTAACCATGATTCATTGTCAAGTACGTCACTTGGTGTTTAAAATATCACTTGGCATTTAAAATATCAGTGGGTCAGCGTACCCAACTTACAGTCTTCCAGGTGTTGTCTATCCCGTAGCGGTTTCTTTCTCCACCTCCTTCTCAGAATGTGGAACTCCACCCTTGAATACACCCGATCTCAGTATAATAAAATATGTATCAGGGATAGAGGTATTAAAAAGGAATTTATTGAGCAAAAAAAAAAATTTAAAAAAAAAAAAAAAAAAGAACACAACAATAGTGTCAAATCCTAATAGACCGTCCAGAAGATGTTAAACACAATCAAAAAAGATGAGATAGATCCAGATTACCTCACCTTAATAATAGTGATCTGGAAGGTCAGTAAGTAGTGTATAGCCCTCACACCAACGCGTTTCGACCACCTTGACAAAGACCTCTGGTCGAAACGCGTTGGTGTGAGGGCTATACACTACTTACTGACCTTCCAGATCACTATTATTAAGGTGAGGTAATCCGGATCTATCTCATCTTTTTTGATTGTGTTTAACATCTTCTGGACGGTCTATTAGGATTTGACACTATTGTTGTGTTCTTTTTAAAAAAAAAAAAATTATTTTTTTTTGCTCAATAAATTCCTTTTTAATACCTCTATCCCTGATACATGAATCATGGTTAAAGATACCTCTATGTGCTTTTTATACATTTGTTTAGTGTAAGTACGGTAAGCTGGTTTATCCCTCCGGCTATGATTTTAACTGATGGAATAGACTTCATTGTGGTCTATTAATTCGGAAAAGAAAGAACTTAGCGCTTGGGTGAGAAACACTGCACTGAGATTGTCAGCAGCCTCCTGTTATAGGGAATTGCCAATCCCTAACATAAACCACTAACCAAACAAATTAACAGGTGGCGCTTGTCAATCAGTTGAAATAAAAAAACATTTATTTAAGCACAATGAATAAGATTACAACACACTCCCGGGAGAATAAAAGAATGTAACAGAGTTCACAATAATAAAAATGTGCCCTATAATAAGGCTGCTTATTTCATTCCTCAGGAAACCAGTTATAATTTGATGAACTTAAATGCACATGTTAAATAGATAACTGCGCCCAGAGGATTTGCACTATCAGTAATATATTTTTGATGCAAACAAATTAAAATATAAAATATATATGTGTAAATCTTTGGAAAAAGACGCCCTGCTGGCGTTGAAACGCGTTAAGGACACAGGTTCGACTTGGAAGGATTCACACTCCCATCAGCCGCTGCACCAAAGCATTGTCCGTGCAGAGTAGCCCACTCTTACAGCATCACCACCGGGAGCACCTGCATTTGCACTGCATTTCCCATCCCCGTTGCTACGGCCAACCACGCCATCTGGGGAAGTGGTCACCATCGGTGCTGTTTCCCTGCAACCCGGCGCAGACCGGCGCACTCCGGAATATCAGCTCAAACAGCCTCCTGTCTGCAAGTGCGGAGGTACCGGAGGCAGTGTAATCTACCTGCACAGCTCGGTGAGGCACACTGCACGGCGCAGCACACTTTACCCGCTGAGGCTCTGGTGCGTTTCCCTGACAGCACAGCGGGACGACACCAGGGAGCAAGGATAGAATAGGCTCCTGCCCAGCGGAGGTAATTCAACAAAGTGTCTTTACAATTAAATACCAACTGCAGTGGATTTGTGACTCATTCAGTACCTTTTGGTATACCAAGACGTGAGTGACTTTTGTTATGATAGTATATCAATCAATTAATTATTTACACATATATATTTTATATTTTAATTTGTTTGCATCAAAAATATATTACTGATAGTGCAAATCCTCTGGGCGCAGTTATCTATTTAACATGTGCATTTAAGTTCATCAAATTATAACTGGTTTCCTGAGGAATGAAATAAGCAGCCTTATTATAGGGCACATTTTTATTATTGTGAACTCTGTTACATTCTTTTATTCTCCCGGGAGTGTGTTGTAATCTTATTCATTGTGCTTAAATAAATGTTTTTTTATTTCAACTGATTGACAAGCGCCACCTGTTAATTTGTTTGGTTAGTGGTCTATTAATTCGGCTGTTCTCTCCATTATTTCTCGCACTGGGATACCACCTGGGAAAAACTGAAAGAAGTCCGAACCACCCATATACTCAGCTAGGAGAAGTTTGGACCCATAAAGAAACCTTTATATGTGGAAACCCTTCTCTCTAGACGTGAGTACGGTACGAAACATCTCGTCTAATCATGAAATCCTAGAACAACCCGCCATCATTTAACCTAGGACCTACTACACAATATCGCTTTCCTTTTCTTCTTCTTTTTGAGGGACATTGGACCAAGTCAGAGAGAAGATTCCCACTCATTTGACTAAGAGAAGGAAGTTTTAAGAAGACCATCAATTCACTCTCTTACCCACTTCTGAATGTTTTGAGACATTTAATAGACTCTGTAGACTGTGCGCAGTGGAGGTAGTCCTCATTTTTTTCTTAGGTCTATTTTGTATGGTGTTGAGTGACACCTGGGTACTACGCAACTGCAGCCGGTCGAGCGCAGTGGTTCACTATTTTTGCTTTCTCCGCTTTACAGAGAATATTTGGCCATTCACATCATTCCCTGCCCCAGTGGATCTTACAATCTATGGGGGTCATTCCGAGATGATCGTAGCTGTGCTAAATTTAGCACAGCTACGATCATTCACACTGACATGCGGAGGGATGCCTAGCATAGGGCTATCCCGCCCTGCATGTCAGTGCCGCCGCCCCCCCGCAGAAGTGCAAACACATCGCACAGCGGCAATGCCTTTGCACTTTAAGAGTAGCTCCCGACCAGCGCAGCTTTAGCGTGCTGGCCGGGAGCTACTCATCGCTCCCCGGGCCGCAGCTGCTACGTGTGATGTCACACAGCCGCTGCGGCCCGCCCCCCGTTTGGTCCGGCCATGCCTGCGTTGGCCAGACCGTGCCCACGAAACGGCAGCCAAACGCCGCCGTTCCGCCCCCCCCCGTCCCAGAGACCCCCTCAGATAGAGGTGCTACTGCGGCGCCAGCGCATGCGCTGTTCTGACCCGATCGCACCACTGCAATAAACTGCAGTGTGCAATCGGGTCAGAATGACCCCCAATATTCCCTATAACATGTACACACAGACACATTCCCGCTAGAGTTAATTTTGTTGGGAGCCAATTAACCTACCGGTATATTTTTGGATTGTGGGAGTAAACCGAAGTATCCGGAGGAAACTCACGCAAGTACGGGGAGTATATACAAACTCCACACAGTCAGGACTGTAGTGGGAATCAAACCGATGACATCAGTACTGTGAGGAGGTAATGCTAACCATTACAACATCCATACATTGAAACCTATACTGGATTTCAAAGTATCCATTGCTCTAGAGCAGAGGTGGCCAAAAGGTAGATCGCAATCTACCGGTAGCTTACAGAACATCCGCCAGTTGATCGCGACAGATGTACCAGAAAATAACTGTAAAAAGCCTGCCACCGCTGCTTCTCTTCACAGTTACCAGGGATGCAGTGTTCGGGTGCGCAGGTGACGCAATGACGTTACCCGCGATGTGAGGAGCCTGATCGCTAGTTGAATCCACTTTGATCCAGCCATCGGTGGCGACGACAGGAGAAGCAGCCAGCGGGAGGCCATGCAGCATAAAAAAAGGGAGCCGTGACTGCGGGGAGAGGGAGGACTGAAGCTAGGCAGCGAGACAACTTGTCAGGTAAGTTATGCAAAGGGGGGTTTCTTCACAAGGGGAGGGTGGATCTGCAAAGGGTGGAGGATCTTCACAGAAAGGATTATTGTACAGGGGGCTATTATGCAGGGGACTGGAAGGGGGGTATCTGCAAAGTGGAGGATTTGCACGGAGGAGGGTATTGTACAGGGAGGGGGCTATTATGCAGGGAAGTGGAAGGGGGATCTGCAAAGGAGGGATTTGCACAGAGGAGGGTTATTTGACGTTGTCATTATTAATGCTATTTTTAAATGCGAGTATTATTATTGGTGTTATTTGATGCCAGTAGACCACCTGTAAGTAAGTGAACAAAAAGTAGATCCCAGGTCCCAAAATTCCGGCCACTCCTGCTCTAGTGGAAGAGGAAGACGAAGTGAGACATTACCTTAATTAAAGTGCAGGGCTGTGTGAAAGGCGCCCCCTGAAATATGGTTAATTGTGGGAAATCACTGGGCAGAGTTTATGAATGCAAAACATGCTAACAGGCACCACAATGCAGCTAGTACACGTAAAACTAAGGAAATTTGCATGTTAAAATCAATCTAATTCAGAAAAATCGAAAAAAAAGTCTAACTTTCTAGGTATGGAGCAAACTCAGAAGAAAAGGAAAATATTTGTGTTATAAATACTGAGGACATTTTTATTTATGGATGATTATATTCATAAATAGGCTTAAATAATGTATTGTTTTAAATCTAGAGGATTTTTTGTTTCTGGGGGAAAAATACAGTAAGTAACATTATTAAGAACAAACTTGAACTATACCAGAGTCAGGGCCGGACTGCCTAACTAGATCTTCTGGGGTGGTGCTGCGAGTCCACGCCCCCTGACACGTGGCAATCCCCTGTGAGCTGTGTCGTGCCCCTCCCCCCACAAGCGGTGTCAGTTTCAAGGGAAATGGGAGCATGCCACGATCCACGAACCCTTTGTGCGGCGTATTCGTGCGCCCCCCCTGTGACATGTGTGGGCCCCACGTGATGTTAACAAATGCCAAGGTTGATTCATAAACCCAGTCCATCCCTGACCAGGCGCTACATGTAGTGGGATGACATTTAGGCAAAAATGTGAGTTTAGCGATAAACTTGCATGTTTTGCCGTTCTTGCAAATGTAATAGGGCGCGAATGTGGTTAAACTCACATTTTTCATGGTAATTCAAAACTCACAATATAGCAACTCAAATCCAGATGTTTTTCAATTAAAAAGACAGAACTCGGGCAATGTATTCCATTGCGCGTTTGTAACTCGCACCCAAAACCTTACAAAATATCACAAAAACAATAGACCAGGTTCAGATAGGAGTGTTTACTGTCATGTCATTGATAAAAACACTTATGTGATGTCAAAGTCAGAAAAATATCTCTATGCACACTACCATATTTGCACCTCACACAGGTCCGTGCTGCGCATGCGTGCGCTCTCCCGTACGTGCGCATACTCACAGTCGCGGGCACCCGCAGGCGCACGGTATGCGTATTTATGGTAGAGTTTATGTGATCGTAGCGTGCGACTCAATCGTTACATATTTTCACTATATAATGTATTTTGTAGATCATGGTCCCTTTGATAGATTCTGAAAGTTTAGTTAACATAGCATGTTCCTGAACAGAGAGATCCCTCTTTGTG
Source organism: Pseudophryne corroboree (assembly GCF_028390025.1). Taxonomy (NCBI): domain Eukaryota; kingdom Metazoa; phylum Chordata; class Amphibia; order Anura; family Myobatrachidae; genus Pseudophryne; species Pseudophryne corroboree. The sequence goes on from NC_086454.1 coordinate 194,166,576, forward strand.
TTGTACGAAGGGTCTAACAGGGGTCATACAGTGGTGTTTGGTACCCATCGGAAGAGTATTTAAATAGCAATATTCCGGTGTTGGTTTGGAGCGGATTAATCGCTCATGCGAATAGTTGTGGACATAAGAAGTTTATGTCCATTTACTATTATTTGTTCTTATTTAGTCATGCGGCGGGAAACCCAGTATCCCACCCACCTGAACAGTTGGAAGCAGTCACAGCCCACCTGTATGAATCAACCTATGACCTTTTGTTATAATGCGAAGCCGAATTCCTGTGTCCAATGAACAATGAGATTGTAGGGACCATTGAATTGTATTGTGTGAGGGGCATAAATAGGCAGGCCGACCATATCCAGTGCACTCTCTTCAACGGTTCTCATTGCTGATAATCGGCAGCTGGATATCGAGGCGCATGCGATCGTTTCCCCTTGTGCATAAGTGTTTCTCCGCAACTATATTGATCTTCTTGTTATTGTGGGCCAATTTCTCTCTCTCTCTCCCTTCTCCTCTTTCTCTCTTATTTTCCTTTAAATAGTAATTGTATTATATTTCCTGTGTAGTTAGCTGGTTAGGTAGTCTATGTTATATTGTAGTGTATGATTTGTATTTGTATTAATTCTTTTGCAAGTATATCATTCATAATATATATATTAGGCGTTGGACCCTAAGCACGGTATCTGTGTATTTCTTATAGTGTTTAGTATTCTCAGAGCGTCGGTGACGCTCAAACAGCTTTTAAATTAATAAGGTTACACTAGGTTGCATCTACACCCTATCTCTACACTAAGGTTTTACAGCATATTTCATTGTTTATGGTTTAGATATAAAGGTTTAACATTGTGAGCGTCAGCGCCGCTGGTGATCTCCTCGTGGTCCCGAGCGTCCGCTACGCTATAGCGAATCATTACGTTAGTCAGCAGCCAATAGCGTGCCTGCCAGTGATCTCTTGGCCGTGAGCGAACGTGACGCTTGAGCGTCTCGACTACGGCTAAGCGATTGTTACGCAACGTGCGTACCCTTACGGTACTTCATACGTAGATAGCGTACAGTGTTCTTAGACCTCATAAAGGGTATTATATAAGATAAATATTTAGCTTTATCAATTGCGGGCTCGTCCTGTCCTTCACACATCTGCACTAGGTAATTTCAGCAGACATTATCCAGCAGCAAAGGGCGGGAGATCATATTCCTCGTAGTGCTGTTTGGATAAGCGTCTGCTTCTCTTAGTAAAGGGTGCTGAAGGAATCCAGGAACCGGAGGTAAGAACAACACGCTAGTCTCTTTTAAAACTGTTTATTTTTCTGTCTTGCGTACACACGCACGCACACATATATATCTGCATTTCTTTTTTTCATTTGTGTATTTTCGTATATCACTCTCCTGTTTGCCAGTTTTATAGTTGATAAACGTGCTAAGAGAGATTTGCCGCTATTTCATAGTTTAAGAGTAAAGGTAATATAGTTAAAGTATAGACAAACACACAGCTGTGCCTGAGAGACAAGGCGAAGTCAGTGTGGTGCGTGGTAGATGATAAAGGATCATCTACATTGATAAACGTATAAATTGTGTTACGGTGGATCTTTGCTTTGCGTACACGTGTCTCTAACAAAGGACTGAGACTTGTGTACGCAACCCAAGGGCCGACGCACGCAGCGTATATTACGCAACGGAGCGTACGGGTACGCCCACGTAACTCAAATCACAAGTGTTAATTTTTTTTTCAACGCGATAAATAGCGCAACGCGGTAAATAACGCAAGGCGATAAATCGCGCAAATCTATTTTAACATTCAAAATTTAAATTAATAGATCCTTCTCCTAATTTGTAACACATCTGGTCTAAAGAGAAATTTCTGCGCAGAAATAGAAATAGAAACAAAAGTGTATATGTGGTGAGTGAGTGTTTTTACAATTTTTGAGGTTGAACCACAAGAAAAGTCGAGTTCTCGTGAGGTACATGCGTGTAAGTGATGTACATGGTGGCTAGGGAGGCATCCCTGGTTAAAACATACAATTTGAGCATTAGAGTGTAGCAGACCAGGAGGTCATACTGTAACAGACCAGGAGGTCATAGCAGACCAGCAGGTTCAGGTACAGCAGACAAGGAAGTCCGCTATACAGTCCACAGGCACAACACCAAGAAAGGGTTGGTGCAACAACCATATAGGCCATACAAGCTCTGGCTGAAGGAATTCGCAGCCGCAATTTTCGATTCCACTGGTCGCTCCGTACATAAGATTAGTTGCTTATGTGCTGAACGATTGTACCGCACGTAATTGTGTGCATTAGTAAACCTGACCGGTACTATTTGTGTACGAAGGTCATAAACGCTATTTGTACATTCTAACGTGATTTGTGTAATTTTTTTTATTTTAAGGGAGGTTCGCTGCTCACTCAGGAACTATCCAACAACCAATAGTTACTGGAAAGAGGAAGTGTTCTTCGGATCACCCTCACAGGTTCCAGTAAATAGAGGTTCAGGTCGCAGGGGCCCTAGGTTGAGTACGCCAGCACCATATCGGTGTGATCAGGTCGTATTGGTCGGCGTGGGCGAGTGAGTGGGGTACTCGGTAAACCGCCACCATCAGCCTATTTTGAACATTTTGGTTTGCGTAAGGGTTGGTTGAATAAAGCAACACCTTCGAACTATGGGGGCCACTTGTTCAGGTAGGGGGCGATCAACCTCGGTTCGGGTTGATTCAGTGAACCGACCAGTCGGGTCGGCAAGATACGTAATGTGTGAGAAATACGGAAGTCACACAGAAGCTTTATGTGATGAATGGGAGAGAATGACGGTACATGACGGGGAGAAATTCCCAAGAGTAGGTAGCTTCAGCACAGAAGTGTTAACGAATTTAAGGAGAAGGATATGTCTCATTAAATCAGCCAAGAGACGAATCAAACATTATGATTATTTACAGTTGTGGCAACAGGAGGGTGACATACAGAGAGGATTGGCTCAGGTGGCGGGATCTGGCTCGATCAGAAAACTGATAGCCACGGCCCCACCGCCACCATATATATCGGGAGAAAAATTGGTTGCGGAGAATGACGCATTAAGGTGTAACAAACAAACACTTAGCAACTGTGTAAATGTTAAAGATAATGTTAACCAATTAACCAATGCAAGTATTAACCCGTGCAAGTTGTACCCTGTTTTGAACTTTCCTCAGGAGTGTGATCAAGAGGACGAATCGGCAACAATTTCAGCGCTCTCTCTACCAGCCACCATAGCAGAGACCACTGTAGGCACAGCTCAACCCCCGAGATTAGTAACGAAAGCCCCTAGCGGAGGGATAGGTGAGGTCGTATCAACGGGTAAGTACGGCACCATACACTATGCTGAAACTATTTCACCACAGCCTGTAGAATCTACACAGGATGAGGTTGTTAGAGTTAATCCTGTTAAGGTAATAGTAGTTCCAAATGGGAAAACAGACACTTCAGGAGTCACTCCTGTTAGGAACATTGCCATGTACAGCCCATTTTCCCGAATGGAATTAAGGACCATAGTGTCGGAATTCCCTGACCCTAGAAAAGACTTAGTTGCCAGCCAAAAATACATCAGAGACCTAGGTAACACGTTAGAGCCCAACAATAAAGACTGGCAGATATTGCTGAGAGCATGTTTACCCTCCAATGTCGACGCAGCTCAATTTTTAGCTGACTGTGGATTAGATCAGGATGTACCTCTTACAGATGTGTACAACAAAGACAATGTAAAAAGAATAAGCTTACAGTTAAAAGAGTATTTCCCAGCCGTAGTTAAATGGAACAAAATATTCTCCATTAAACAGAAGGAGTCAGAAACAGCTGCAGAGTATTTTCACAGAGCATTATCAGAAATGGCAAAATACACAGGCATAGAGGACATTAAAACAAACATAAACCATCGAGAAGTAGCAGTATCGGTACTGATGGATGGTTTAAAAGAATCATTAAAGACTAGGGTACAGACCACACAACCATGTTGGCGAGGTCTGTCTGTGGCTACTTTGAGAGAGGCTGCTATTGATCACGATAGGAACATCACCAGACACAGGGAACAACAAGGTGATAAGTTAATGGCAGTAAGTATACAGGCCCTGACCACAAGGCAGCCTTTGTTTATATCACCAAACCCTGTGGGTAAGTCAAATGTGGTTACTTGTTACTCTTGTCATAAACAGGGACACATGGCACGAGATTGTAGAATGAAGAATTCACGAAACTCATACCAACCCCCTAGACAACGACACGACACACGACATTGGGAGCAAGGTCCGCAGAAACGGAGTTATGAGCCACATACAGGGGAAACAAAAAGATACCCCCCGAACAGAGACTGGCAAGCCTCTGGTAGCTCCCAATTAACTCCATCACAAGTAGTTGCTGCCAGCGGAATTCAGGGAGGTCACCATACCCAATAGGGGTGTGGCCATACCTGTAATCTGCAGCCAGTAAAATTGATTGCAAGTCCTGGAAGTGAACCAGAAATTGCAATCAATGTAGCTGGTAAATCATTAAACTTTCTTGTAGACACAGGGGTGGCCAAATCAGTGATAAATTCGACAGTGGGCATGAGAACCACTGGTAAGACAATTCCAGCCATAGGGGTAACGGGAGTAGTCCAGCACTACCCTGTTAGCAAACCAGCCGAGATTACAGTAGGGCCTTTACATACCAAGCATTCCTTTTTGCTGGCTGCATCGGCACCGACTAATCTCCTGGGAAGAGACTTACTGTGTAAAATGGGGTGCGTCATTTATTGTACTCCTGAAGGTGTATTCTTGGACATACCTGAGAATCACGCTCAGGAAGTGCGAGACATGTTAGACTCCCCGTCAAAATTAATGTCACATACCATTATGACAAATAGGACTCCCTCCCAAGTAGAAGAAATGACATCTCAGATACCAGAGTCACTTTGGACTAAAGATGGACAGGACACTGGATTAATGGCAAACGTAGCTCCGGTAGTTGTACAAGTAAAAGATGGTAGGATAGCTCCAAAAATCCCACAGTACCCTCTGAAGCCAGAGGTGGAGTTAGGAGTGTATCCCGTAATAGAGCGCTTGCTACAACAGGGCATTCTGGTAAGAACGTCCAGCACTGCCAATAGTCCCATCTTCCCTGTTAAAAAGAGTGGGGGGAGGGGTTACCGGCTAGTGCAGGATCTAAGGGGGATTAACAAAATAGTTGAGAGTCAGTTCCCCGTAGTGCCAAATCCAGCTGTCATCCTAATGCAAATCCCTCCCACTGCGAAATTTTTCACTGTTATTGACCTCTGCTCCGCTTTCTTTTTGGTACCTCTGCACCCTGACAGTCAATATTTGTTTGCATTTACATACAGAGGAGTCCAATACACATGGACTCGATTACCACAAGGATTCATAGATAGCCCAAGTATATTTTCTCAGGCTTTGCATGTTTGTTTACAGTCTTTCCAACCAGTGAGTGGATCAGTATTAATACAGTACGTGGATGATCTACTACTGTGTTCTGATTCATTGGAAGCATCCCTGAAGGATACGAAACAGCTCCTGTTTCATCTTTCAGACACAGGACACAAGGTTTCCAAAGACAAGTTGCAATTATGCCAAACTAAGGTAAAATATTTGGGACACTGTTTAACACAAGGACTGAGACACCTGACCGCTGATAGAATTCAAGCAATTAGAGACATGACTCTGCCACAAACCCAGCAACAGATCAGAACATTTTTAGGAATGTATGGGTATTGCCGTAACTGGATCCCAGGGTTTTCCATCCTAGCGTTACCCTTGCAGGAGATGGTCTCCTCAAACAAACCTGATCGGATTTCACATACAGACGAGTCTGAGACAGCATTTGAGAGACTTAAACAGTGCCTAACGCAGGCACCAGCATTAGGTATGCCTGACTATGGGAAACCCTTTGAACTATACGGAACAGAAAGTGCTGGTTGCGCGGCAGGCGTACTAACCCAAAAGCACGGTGATGCCAGCAGGCCGGTAGCATATTACAGCGCTCAGCTAGATACGGTAGCGCGATCCCTCCCCACATGCTTGCGAAGCGTTGCTGCGATAGCATTGCTAGTAACGAAAAGCGAAGACGTCGTGCTAGGTCACAACCTCACAATTCATACACCACATGCAGTGTCAGCCTTGTTGAATTCTGCCCAAACCAGACACGTCTCATCAGCGCGGTTTACAAGATGGGAATTGGCACTAATGGCCCCCGTAAACATCACCATAAGGAGATGCAGTGCATTAAATCCTGCAACATATCTCCCAGGTGTGCCTGGACAGGCACAAAGGGTGGAGGATGAGAGTGGTGGGGAAGGAGAATTTAACACAAAGGAAGACACTCATGATTGTATGGAATATTTGACCCAAAATTTTACCGCAAGGCCTGACATCAGTGACAACCCACTGGAAGATGTAGAACTTACGTTCTACACGGACGGTAGTTGTCATAGACAGTCAGACTCGGGAGACTTGTGTACTGGATACGCAGTCGTAGATGACCAAGGCACCATAGAAGCGGAACCGCTAGGCCCACCTCACTCAGCCCAGGTTGCTGAACTGGTCGCCCTAACCAGAGCATGTGAATTGGCTAAGGGCAAATCAGCCAATATCTACACCGACTCTAGATACGCATTCGGGGTAGTCCATGATTTCGGAGCCCTATGGCGCCTCAGAAATTTCATGACGGCAGCTGGTACACCGGTAGCGCATGCAGCTCACATAAAAAGGCTTCTAACAGCAATACAGGAACCCGACAGAGTGGCTGTTATCAAATGTAAAGCACACACATATAGCCAAGACCCAGTATCACTTGGTAACAGCCGAGCAGACGAAGCTGCTAAATTAGCAGCTGCTACCCCCAGACAGACAGACACCACACAACTGATGGTATTTAATACCATCAACACACAGAAGTTGTGTGAGATGCAAAATTTGTGTTCCACACAGGAAAAGGCAGTCTGGAAGGCAAAGGGATATGGTCAGGAGTCCTCAGGACTCTGGACGGATGGACACGGTAAACCAGTGGCCCCCAAAGCATGCCTTCCATGCTTAGCTGAGGCAGCTCACGGGCTGACTCATATGGGCAAGGAAGGGATGTGCAAGTTGGTAAGAGCATATTGGTGTGCCCCAGGATTTTCTTCTCATGCGAGTAAAAGGGCAATGTCATGCCTTACCTGTCTGAGAAAGAACATCGGAAAGGCAATACCTACAGAACCATCTCATATCCCACCTGCCGGCGGCCCTTTCCAGGTAATACAGATTGACTTTATTCAATTACCCCCTTGTCGAAATTTGAAATATGTACTTGTTTGTATAGATGTTTTCTCAAATTGGGTCGAAGCATTTCCGGCGGCCACAAATACCGCTATGTTTACTGCTAAGAAAATTGTGCAGGAATTTGTATGTAGATATGGTATCCCTAGAATTATCGAAAGTGATAGGGGTACCCATTTTACAGATGATGTCTTTCAAGGAATGTGTAAATTGATGGGAATTGATAGCAAGCTGCACACTCCATACCGTCCACAGGCGAGTGCGAAAGTGGAAAGAGTGAACAGCACTATTAAAAATAAACTGAGTAAAGTGATGGCAGAGACAGGATTGACATGGCCAGAAGCTTTACCCATTGTACTGTACAGCATCAGAACCACTCCCAGGTCCCCTCTTAATCTGTCTCCCTTTGAAATCTTGTTTGGTCGACAACCGCATGTTATGATTAACCCTCAGGATGATTTGAAGTGTAACAATGAAGTGCCTGTAAAATACTTGATTAACATGAGTAAACAGTTGAGGAATCAAAATGATAATCTGAAGTTAGTGATTCCTGATTTACCAGATAGTAATTGTCATGACATTGAACCTGGGGATTATGTAATGATACGGAATTTTCTACGCTCAGGTTGCCTTATTGACAGATGGGAAGGACCATACCAGGTCTTATTGACTAGCACTACAGCATTGAAGGTTGCTGAGAGAGAGACTTGGGTTCATTCGTCCCACTGTAAAAAGGTTGCTGATCCAGAGAGGCCCCGTGATAAGGAACAGACGGTAGAGGTTGTATCACTGGAGTGTCTGTTCCAGGAGGACTGAGGCGGCACCTGAGCATTGAAAATCACAAGACCAAAAGCAGTTGTCGATCCCCTGTTCCCTTTTATTGTTTTTCTCCAACTTCCCATCCCCTCTCCCTCAAATTATTTTTTTTCCCCCTTCTCATTCTTCTCCGTTTCCTCCTACAAGATGGACTTGCCCCAAGAGACTGTGATCCGGATTTTCCTGTTGACCATGATGTTGACCAGAACAGTCTGTTCCGGCGAGAGTACCATGGAGGTCGAGAGAGGTTCTGGAAGGGGTTCTGATGACAGAGATGGAGGCGTAGTTTTCCAAGAACAACATAATCAACAAGCAAAGGCGAGTATCAGAAAACGATCCGATAACATTGACCATAGAAGGAATTGTGAAGGATTGTTAGCTGAAGAAAACTGTATCTGTCGGCTCTGTAACAATGTCATTGAGGATGGGTGCATAAAGAAATGTCAATCCAGTTTTAATATCCATATGGACCGGCATCCATTGAGTGACTATCACTCCTTAGTGGGTAGTGTGTTAAATAAAACAGATTGTTGGGTATGCTCTCAAGTACCTCAAGGTCATAGCAAATCAGGGCTAGTACCATTTCCTTTAATGTTATGGGAGGTACTTGAGTTAAGTGGTGGGAGACCGGTGGACAGGAGGTTTAATATCTCCAGCCCTCCTAGTTTGAAGCTCCACCAATACCATGTGGATAGGTCCCTATTATGTTTTAACATCTCCAATCCCCGAAAGCCGGGAAATTGGGAAGTGTCATGGAGTAATCAAACCATGACCTTTTCACATAGAGCAGATAGAATGCCTACAGATACAGAGCTTATACGCCACATAGCCAGTAGAGGAAAATCTTTCCGGTACAGGTATACCTTAGGAAATAGGATTATGAGAGTTGGAGAGGTATCACCAGGATACTGTGCACATATCGTACAACCTGATACGTGTACTAAGCAGATGGAAGAATTAGGGTTAGGAGATTTCACATGGAAGGTGTGTAATATGGTTATGTCCTACTCCGTCCCATATGTTCTCCCCGATGATGCATATTTCATATGCGGGAGAAAGGCGTATAAGTGGCTTGCCCCAAACTCTGAAGGATTGTGTTATATTGGAAAAGTACTGCCTGAAGTAATGACTGTATCACATGACAAAATGAAAGACATACACCGTGTTGCCCAAACTCCTTATACTCACACCCATTACGAGCACGTAGTTAAACGGCACCTGATAGAAAGAACAGAGCATCCGGCCTCTGACATGATCCATGAATCCACCGGGATTCAGTTTCTAATCGCGTTAGATATCACTCGCACCGCTAGAGGAGTGTTGAATTATAAATACATATCTGCGCTTGCCAATTTGTTAGATAATATCACTGAAATGTATGATGACACGTTTAGGTATACTGGAAGGGAACTTCAAGCTTATAAAACAGAACTGGTACAGCATAGAATGGTTCTTAATTACCTCACAGCAGTGACAGGCGGATATTGTGTCACACTGGCAACACAATACGGCGTGAAATGTTGCACATATATTACGAATAGCACCGAGGACCCGGTCGAGGTCATAGACCAAAAGATGGACGATATTCTCCAACTGAAGTGGGAATTTCGCAGGAGACACAATCTCACTCTTGCTGCTGTAGGTAATGAGCTGACTGGTTGGGTGTCATGGTTGAACCCGCGAAATTGGTTCTCTGGTTTAGGAGACTGGGCTCAAGGAGTCATAATGGATGTTGGGAAGTTTCTCCTATGTATCTTAGGTGTTATCATAACGATTGGTTTGATATTTAGATGCGGTCAGGCTTTAATGAGGTGCAATCGTCGTACTAGGGTAATGAGTTTAAGGAGCGAGGAAACTGTAATTCCAATGGACTTGATTTATGACCCAAATGTAGAAACAATGATGTGATGAAAATGCGATTTCTACGGTCCGTTTCATTCACCTGTTTTTCCGTTTCCTCCAAGGTAAAAAGACCCACTTGGACGAGGAATTTGATGAGCCGATATACAGACAACAGAGAGATTAAAGAAGAAGTTTTGACAACCTGATACACAGATTTTTGATGAACTATGCCATGGATCCCCAGTTTCCCTAGAAATTTTAAAATTACGCTAGCCCAACACTTTTGTAAATCTTTGGACATTGACAGCTTTTGCTCGCACCTTATGGGCAAAAGCACAAAGAAGACTGCATTCAACAGACACCAAACAAGACCTCAATCGACGAATGTACATTTACCTGACATAGAATACCACCGCATTTACCGTAATTATGTCTTTTCTTCATTTCTACAACCCTCAGGTAATGACACACATAGTCGATAGGGAATACAGGCACAGATATCAGCAATCACATATCTCCCCCATTCATGTATCATCAACTAAAATGTGCTCCCCCATTTTGTTACAACCAAAGCCGAAAAGAGCTCGGTAAAGTTTGACAGCCCATCCACAGACCCGTACCACGGGATAAGAAGGAATTAAAATGTATACTTCGCAATACCTCGAAGCTTGATTTAAAACACGTACGGCACGATGATACATGACCCCCAAGCACGGATTCATACACACATGCTTCTGCTATCTCACTAGGTCATACCCTTTCCCTACCTTATCCTCTCCTCCCCTACCCAACCATGTAAATGTATTAACCCCTGACATATATTTTTCTCTTTTTGAAATGTTTTAGAAGGTGGCAGTTATTGTTGACTGCCAAAGGGTGGACTGTCAAAGTCAGAAAAATATCTCTATGCACACGACCATATTTGCACCTCACACAGGTCCGTGCTGCGCATGCGTGCGCTCTCCCGTACGTGCGCATACTCACAGTCGCGGCACCCGCAGGCGCACGGTATGCGTATTTACGGTAGAGTTTATGTGATCGTAGCGTGCGACTCAATCGTTACATATTTTCACTATATAATGTATTTTGTAGATCATGGTCCCTTTGATAGATTCTGAAAGTTTAGTTAACATAGCATGTTCCTGAACAGAGAGATCCCTCTTTGTATTGTACGAAGGGTCTAACAGGGGTCATACAGTGGTGTTTGGTACCCATCGGAAGAGTATTTAAATAGCAATATTCCGGTGTTGGTTTGGAGCGGATTAATCGCTCATGCGAATAGTTATGGACATAAGAAGTTTATGTCCATTTACTATTATTTGTTCTTATTTAGTCATGCGGCGGGAAACCCAGTATCCCACCCACCTGAACAGTTGGAAGCAGTCACAGCCCACCTGTATGAATCAACCTATGACCTTTTGTTATAATGCGAAGCCGAATTCCTGTGTCCAATGAACAATGAGATTGTAGGGACCATTGAATTGTATTGTGTGAGGGGCATAAATAGGCAGGCCGACCATATCCAGTGCACTCTCTTCAACGGTTCTCATTGCTGATAATCGGGAGCTGGATATCGAGGCGCATGCGATCGTTTCCCCTTGTGCGTAAGTGTTTCTCCGCAACTATATTGATCTTCTTGTTATTGTGGGCCAATTTCTCTCTCTCTCTCTCTCCCTTCTCCTCTTTCTCTCTTATTTTCCTTTAAATAGTAATTGTATTATATTTCCTGTGTAGTTAGCTGGTTAGGTAGTCTATGTTATATTGTAGTGTATGATTTGTATTTGTATTAATTCTTTTGCAAGTATATCATTCATAATATATATATTAGGCGTTGGACCCTAAGCACGGTATCTGTGTATTTCTTATAGTGTTTAGTATTCTCAGAGCGTCGGTGACGCTCAAACAGCTTTTAAATTAATAAGGTTACACTAGGTTGCATCTACACCCTATCTCTACACTAAGGTTTTACAGCATATTTCATTGTTTATGGTTTAGATATAAAGGTTTAACATTGTGAGCGCCAGCGCCGCTGGTGATCTCCTCGTGGTCCCGAGCGTCCGCTACGCTATAGCGAATCATTACGTTAGTCAGCAGCCAATAGCGTGCCTGCCAGTGATCTCTTGGCCGTGAGCGAACGTGACGCTTGAGCGTCTCGACTACGGCTAAGCGATTGTTACGCAACGTGCGTACCCTTACGGTACTTCATACGTAGATAGCGTACAGTGTTCTTAGACCTCATAAAGGGTATTATATAAGATAAATATTTAGCTTTATCAGTGACATTTAGACACAGCTGTACCACATAATTAACACAGACATCCCTACTGTATATCTTACGCACCCACTGCACCCGTGTAGCATAATTTAAATGATATAATCTGAGCCATTATGGCACAGCTGCACACCATAATCTACAATGACATCCCTATATCTCTCACACCCACAGCCATTGCATTTGTGTGGATGTAGCAATGGAGTTTTTGCAGTCTTCTTTGGAGCAGTTTGTCTGTTGTCTGATCATGTCTATTGTCTGATCACTTTGGGGGAGTTGTGCAGGAGGAGGGCTCAGAAGCAACACCAGATCTAGGTCCATATTAGGATACATGCCAGGTGTACCTATAGAGAGAGGGTGGACCTGGGCTCGGTCTCAGATCAGGAGGTGGTTGAGATGTCTAGGCTCATCCGCACAAACCTCCTGAAGTTATATGAACAGGTGAGAGAGTAGCCTCTGTGCTTCTAATTCTGTGTGCACATTTACAAGGGCATCAGTTTGGGCCTGAATGCAGTATCTTGCGTGAGGTATTGGAGTTGGCCTTTAATAGTTTGGTTGAGGTCTTGGAGCCACATATCTATATTATGGCCCACTCTAATTCTTGCACCCGGGGCTGCTAGAGCAATAATTGTTTGTTTTCTCATGTGAAACATCATGCAGTCCATTTGTTCAGTTTGTTTTTGCATAAATGCCAAATGGGAATTCCTAAAACTGTCCAGTGACAAAGCAAAATCCCACACAGATGGAGTTCACTGTGGTGTTGAAGAATGTAATGACTGAAATAGGAATGGAGAGGGTTAAACATCCATGGGCTGGGGATGACTCTCTGGGGACATGTGATTAGACATCCAATAGGGATGCAAGCTGACAGGATCTAGCAGGTTCATATTGCTGGGTAAAAGGTGGAGTTTCCTCTTTTTCTGGTGTTTCCCGCCCTCCCTCCCTCCCCTTTTTTGTGGTAGTTGGGGGTGGATAGTTGCGTTGGCTGATTGGCTGGAAAGAACGGCAGGTTAATTGTTTTTAGAATTATCTAGATGTTTGTAATGATTATTGCAGGTTTGGTTGGTGCGCTCACCTTTGTTGACTATAGGCATCTGCTGGATCACCCGGTCGGGGACAGCGTCACCACCCGGACGGGTGTGTAGTCAAGGTATAAGGGGGAGTGGATACAGTTTGTTGTTTTAGGCTAAGTTTTTGAGTTAGGTACAGTCGTATGGGTTGGGGGTAGAAGTTAGCCGTTCTTTCTTGCCCACCACTAGTTAATCTTCATTCAGACATTTTTAGTTATAAGTTATTGAATAAATCAGCTAACAATTTCTGCCAAATCTAAGTCTCCGAGTCTTTATTTTAGAGTTACGAGTTAAGGGTTTATCGAAAGCACAGAGTTATCCATCAGCCTTATTATGTTTAATGTGATGTTGTTGCTGGTTGCTATCATTACCAACATCTGTTATGTTTGTTTAAGCAGGCACAAGCAAATCTTTTGGTGTCAACACCAGAACTTGATCCTCAGTTGCTTCTTCACCCTCAACATCAACAGGTGGTCTGGGTGGTTGTGGATGTGATGAGCCTACAACATAAACATTATAGGTAATTAATCATAGTTTTCATGGCAAAATTTAAAAAATAAACAATTCATGTTTTACAGAATATATGTTGTAAAATGTCACAAAATGAGGGCAAATAACTTATGTAATATTACAACTGATTCACAATACCACACATGTAGTCATTACAATAAATAGGTTTTTTTTTAGGACTTAACAGCATTGTCCTGATGTTGAAGTGATGGTCTTTATTTGGAAGGTTCCTTCCTCCTGACTGCTGCAACGTCATTGTTAATAGATACCATTTTAGTGTAAATTTATCATTTTCTGCTGAGTAGATAATCCTATACAATAATCACCTTTATGGGGGGTATTGAAGTGTTTTGCATGCTGGAGGCCACTAGATAGCGCCCAATGGATCAACTCAAGTGTTGCTCCGTTCGGCTGTGCACAGCTGCCAGCACTGGTATTACTGTTATGTTGTTTTGTCATTTTGATGGGCTGGTAACTAGTGTTATATATTTATTAGCAGTTTCTTATATAGCGCAGCATATTCCGTTGCGCTTTACAATTAGAACATCAGTTATAGAACAAAACAGGGCAAAGACAGACATAGCGGTAGGAAGGCCCTGCTCGCAAGCTTACAATCTATAGGGAAATAGGTATTGATACACAAGGATAGATGCAACCTGTTACATAATGTTTCCCCAGATTGCTAGGTTCTTAGTGGGTTGTATGATATGATCACCCAGCAATGTTGGAAGACAAAATGTGAGGTTATGGGGACTGTGCAGAGGGAATGTATCTGGATAGGGAAGCATTGAAGGTTATGTGTGTGGGTCAAGAATTTGGTAGGCTTGTCTGAAGAGATGAGTTTTCAGGGAACGTTTAAAGGTTTGGAGACTAGCGGAGAGTCTTATTGTGCGTGGGAGGGCATTCCACAGAGTGGGTGAAGCCCGGGTAATGTCCTGTAATTTTGAGTGGGAACAGGTAATACATCTGGATGAGAGACGCAGATCTTGTGCAGAGCGGAGGGGTCTGGTAGGGAGATATTTTTTGAGATGAGTGAGGAGATGTATGATGGTGCAATTTGGGTAATAGCCTTGTATGTAAGTAAAAGTATTTTATATTTGACACGGTAGAATACCGGTAACCAATGGAGGGACTGATAGAGCGGATCAGCAGACGAAGAACGTCTGGCGAGGAAGATTAGCCTCGCAGCTGCATTTAAAATGGATTGAAGTGGTGAGAGCCTATGTTTGGGAAGACCAGTAAGGAGACTATTACAATAATCAATGCGGGAGATGATGAGTGCATGGATCAGAGTTTTTGCAGTGTCTTGTGTAAGATAAGGGCGTATTTTGGATATGTTATCTAAAAACAAATCAACAAATATTATTTATACTGTAAATGCATAAATAAAACATAAATAATTGTTTGTGGTTAATACACATTTACACTATACACATGTTCCTATTATTGTAGCCTAGGGCAAAACATAAAAGTGAACATGTGTTTCATAATTAGAGATGAGCGCCGGAAATTTTTCGGGTTTTGTGTTTTGGTTTTGGGTTCGGTTCCGCGGCCGTGTTTTGGGTTCGACCGCGTTTTGGCAAAACCTCACCGAATTTTTTTTGTCGGATTCGGGTGTGTTTTGGATTCGGGTGTTTTTTTAAAAAAACCCTAAAAAACAGCTTAAATCATAGAATTTGGGGGTAATTTTGATCCCAAAGTATTATTAACCTCAAAAAACATAATTTACACTCATTTTCAGCCTATTCTGAACACATCACACCTCACAATATTATTTTTAGTCCTAAAATTTGCACCGAGGTCGCTGTGTGAGTAAGATAAGCGACCCTAGTGGCCGACACAAACACCGGGCCCATCTAGGAGTGGCACTGCAGTGTCACGCAGGATGGCCCTTCCAAAAAACCCTCCCCAAACAGCACATGACGCAAAGAAAAAAAGAGGCGCAATGAGGTAGCTGACTGTGTGAGTAAGATTAGCGACCCTAGTGGCCGACACAAACACCGGGCACATCTAGGAGTGGCACTGCAGTGTCACGCAGGATGTCCCTTCCAAAAAACCCTCCCCAAACAGCACATGACGCAAAGAAAAAAAGAGGCGCAATGAGGTAGCTGTGTGAGTAAGATTAGCGACCCTAGTGGCCGACACAAACACCGGGCCCATCTAGGAGTGGCACTGCAGTGTCACGCAGGATGTCCCTTCCAAAAAACCCTCCCCAATCAGCACATGATGCAAAGAAAAAGAAAAGAAAAAAGAGGTGCAAGATGGAATTATCCTTGGGCCCTCCCACCCACCCTTATGTTGTATAAACAAAACAGGACATGCACACTTTAACCAACCCATCATTTCAGTGACAGGGTCTGCCACACGACTGTGACTGATATGACGGGTTGGTTTGGACCCCCCCCAAAAAAGAAGCAATTAATCTCTCCTTGCACAAACTGGCTCTACAGAGGCAAGATGTCCACCTCATCTTCACCCTCCGATATATCACCGTGTACATCCCCCTCCTCACAGATTATCAATTCGTCCCCACTGGAATCCACCATCTCAGCTCCCTGTGTACTTTGTGGAGGCAATTGCTGCTGGTCAATGTCTCCGCGGAGGAATTGATTATAATTCATTTTAATGAACATCATCTTCTCCACATTTTCTGGATGTAACCTCGTACGCCGATTGCTGACAAGGTGAGCGGCGGCACTAAACACTCTTTCGGAGTACACACTTGTGGGAGGGCAACTTAGGTAGAATAAAGCCAGTTTGTGCAAGGGCCTCCAAATTGCCTCTTTTTCCTGCCAGTATAAGTACGGACTGTGTGACGTGCCTACTTGGATGCGGTCACTCATATAATCCTCCACCATTCTATCAATGTTGAGAGAATCATATGCAGTGACAGTAGACGACATGTCCGTAATCGTTGTCAGGTCCTTCAGTCCGGACCAGATGTCAGCATCAGCAGTCGCTCCAGACTGCCCTGCATCACCGCCAGCGGGTGGGCTCGGAATTCTGAGCCTTTTCCTCGCACCCCCAGTTGCGGGAGAATGTGAAGGAGGAGATGTTGACAGGTCGCGTTCCGCTTGACTTGACAATTTTGTCACCAGCAGGTCTTTCAACCCCAGCAGACCTGTGTCTGCCGGAAAGAGAGATCCAAGGTAGGCTTTAAATCTAGGATCGAGCACGGTGGCCAAAATGTAGTGCTCTGATTTCAACAGATTGACCACCCGTGAATCCTTGTTAAGCGAATTAAGGGCTGCATCCACAAGTCCCACATGCCTAGCGGAATCGCTCCGTGTTAGCTCCTTCTTCAATGCCTCCAGCTTCTTCTGCAAAAGCCTGATGAGGGGAATGACCTGACTCAGGCTGGCAGTGTCTGAACTGACTTCACGTGTGGCAAGTTCAAAGGGCATCAGAACCTTGCACAACGTTGAAATCATTCTCCACTGCACTTGAGACAGGTGCATTCCATCTCCTATATCGTGCTCAATTGTATAGGCTTGAATGGCCTTTTGCTGCTCCTCCAACCTCTGAAGCATATAGAGGGTTGAATTCCACCTCGTTACCACTTCTTGCTTCAGATGATGGCAGGGCAGGTTCAGTAGTTTTTGGTGGTGCTCCAGTCTTCTGTACGTGGTGCCTGTACGCCGAAAGTGTCCCGCAATTTTTCTGGCCACCGACAGCATCTCTTGCACGCCCCTGTCGTTTTTTAAAAAATTCTGCACCACCAAATTCAAGGTATGTGCAAAACATGGGACGTGCTGGAATTTGCCCATATTTAATGCACACACAATATTGCTGGCGTTGTCCGATGCCACAAATCCACAGGAGAGTCCAATTGGGGTAAGCCATTCCGCGATGATCTTCCTCAGTTGCCGTAAGAGGTTTTCAGCTGTGTGCGTATTCTGGAAAGCGGTGATACAAAGCGTAGCCTGCCTAGGAAAGAGTTGGCGTTTGCGAGATGCTGCTACTGGTGCCGCCGCTGCTGTTCTTGCGGCGGGAGTCCATACATCTACCCAGTGGGCTGTCACAGTCATATAGTCCTGACCCTGCCCTGCTCCACTTGTCCACATGTCCGTGGTTAAGTGGACATTGGGTACAACTGCATTTTTTAGGACACTGGTGAGTCTTTTTCTGACGTCCGTGTACATTCTCGGTATCGCCTGCCTAGAGAAGTGGAACCTAGATGGTATTTGGTAACGGGGGCACACTGCCTCAATAAATTGTCTAGTTCCCTGTGAACTAACGGCGGATACCGGACGCACGTCTAACACCAACATAGTTGTCAAGGACTCAGTTATCCGCTTTGCAGTAGGATGACTGCTGTGATATTTCATCTTCCTCGCAAAGGACTGTTGAACAGTCAATTGCTTACTGGAAGTAGTACAAGTGGGCTTACGACTTCCCCTCTGGGATGACCATCGACTCCCAGCGGCAACAACAGCAGCGCCAGCAGCAGTAGGCGTTACACGCAAGGATGCATCGGAGGAATCCCAGGCAGGAGAGGACTCGTCAGACTTGCCAGTGACATGGCCTGCAGGACTATTGGCATTCCTGGGGAAGGAGGAAATTGACACTGAGGGAGTTGGTGGGGTGGTTTGCGTGAGCTTGGTTACAAGAGGAAGGGATTTACTGGTCAGTGGACTGCTTCCGCTGTCACCCAAAGTTTTTGAACTTGTCACTGACTTATTATGAATGCGCTGCAGGTGACGTATAAGGGAGGATGTTCCGAGGTGGTTAACGTCCTTACCCCTACTTATTACAGCTTGACAAAGGGAACACACGGCTTGACACCTGTTGTCCGCATTTCTGGTGAAATACCTCCACACCGAAGAGCTGATTTTTTTGGTATTTTCACCTGGCATGTCAACGGCCATATTCCTCCCACGGACAACAGGTGTCTCCCCGGGTGCCTGACTTAAACAAACCACCTCACCATCAGAATCCTCCTGGTCAATTTCCTCCCCAGCGCCAGCAACACCCATATCCTCCTCATCCTGGTGTACTTCAACACTGACATCTTCAATCTGACTATCAGGAACTGGACTGCGGGTGATCCTTCCAGCACTTGCAGGGGGCATGCAAATAGTGGAAGGCGCATGCTCTTCACGTCCAGTGTTGGGAAGGTCAGGCATCGCAAACGACACAATTGGACTCTCCTTGTGGATTTGGGATTTCAAAGAACGCACAGTTCTTTGTGGTGCTTTTGCCAGCTTGAGTCTTTTCAGTTTTCTAGCGAGAGGCTGAGTGCTTCCATCCTCATGTGAAGCTGAACCACTAGCCATGAACATAGGCCAGGGCCTCAGCCGTTCCTTGCCACTCCGTGTGGTAAATGGCATATTGGCAAGTTTACGCTTCTCCTCCGACAATTTTATTTTAGGTTTTGGAGTCCTTTTTTTTCTGATATTTGGTGTTTTGGATTTGACATGCTCTGTACTATGACATTGGGCATCGGCCTTGGCAGACGACGTTGCTGGCATTTCATCGTCTCGGCCATGACTAGTGGCAGCAGCTTCAGCACGAGGTGGAAGTGGATCTTGATCTTTCCCTAATTTTGGAACCTCAACTTTTTTGTTCTCCATATTTTATAGGCAGAACTAAAAGGCACCTCAGGTAAACAATGGAGATGGATGGATTGGATACTAGTATACAATTATGGACGGACTGCCACGGTTAGGTGGTATAAAAAAACCACGGTTAGGTGGTATATATTATAATAATAATACAATTATGGATGGACGGACTGCCTGCCGACTGCCGACACAGAGGTAGCCACAGCCGTGAACTACCGCACTGTACACTGGTTGATAAAGAGATAGTAGTATACTCGTAACAACTAGTATGACACTATGACGACGGTATAAAGAATGAAAAAAAAACCACGGTTAGGTGGTATATATTATAATAATAATACAATTATGGATGGACGGACTGCCTGCCGACTGCCGACACAGAGGTAGCCACAGCCGTGAACTACCGCACTGTACACTGGTTGATAAAGAGATAGTAGTATACTCGTAACAACTAGTATGACACTATGACGACGGTATAAAGAATGAAAAAAAACCCACGGTTAGGTGGTATATATTATAATAATAATACAATTATGGATGGACGGACTGCCTGCCGACTGCCGACACAGAGGTAGCCACAGCCGTGAACTACCGCACTGTACACTGGTTGATAAAGAGATAGTAGTATACTCGTAACAACTAGTATGACACTATGACGACGGTATAAAGAATGAAAAAAAAACCACGGTTAGGTGGTATATATTATAATAATAATACAATTATGGATGGACGGACTGCCTGCCGACTGCCGACACAGAGGTAGCCACAGCCGTGAACTACCGCACTGTACACTGGTTGATAAAGAGATAGTAGTATACTCGTAACAATTAGGATGACACTATGACGGTATAAAGAATGAAAAAAAAACCACGGTTAGGTGGTAGGTATATAATAATAAATAATACAATTCTGGTCGGACGGACGGACTGCCGTGTGCCGACACAGAGGTAGCCACAGCCGTGAACTACCGCACTGTACACTGGTTGATAAAGAGATAGTAGTATACTCGTAACAATTAGGATGACACTATGACGGTATAAAGAATGAAAAAAAAACCACGGTTAGGTGGTAGGTATATAATAATAAATAATACAATTCTGGTCGGACGGACTGCCTGCCGTGTGCCGACACAGAGGTAGCCACAGCCGTGAACTACCGCACTGTACACTGGTTGATAAAGAGATAGTAGTATACTCGTAACAATTAGGATGACACTATGACGGTATAAAGAATGAAAAAAAAACCACGGTTAGGTGGTAGGTATATAATAATAAATAATACAATTCTGGTCGGACGGACTGCCTGCCGTGTGCCGACACAGAGGTAGCCACAGCCGTGAACTACCGCACTGTACACTGGTTGATAAAGAGATAGTAGTATACTCGTAACAATTAGGATGACACTATGACGGTATAAAGAATGAAAAAAAAACCACGGTTAGGTGGTAGGTATATAATAATAAATAATACAATTCTGGTCGGACGGACTGCCTGCCGTGTGCCGACACAGAGGTAGCCACAGCCGTGAACTACCGCACTGTACACTGGTTGATAAAGAGATAGTAGTATACTCGTAACAATTAGGATGACACTATGACGGTATAAAGAATGAAAAAAAAACCACGGTTAGGTGGTAGGTATATAATAATAAATAATACAATTCTGGTCGGACGGACTGCCTGCCGTGTGCCGACACAGAGGTAGCCACAGCCGTGAACTACCGCACTGTACACTGGTTGATAAAGAGATAGTAGTATACTCGTAACAATTAGGATGACACTATGACGGTATAAAGAATGAAAAAAAAACCACGGTTAGGTGGTAGGTATATAATAATAAATAATACAATTCTGGTCGGACGGACTGCCTGCCGTGTGCCGACACAGAGGTAGCCACAGCCGTGAACTACCGCACTGTACTGTGTCTGCTGCTAATATAGACTGGTTGATATTTAAAGAGATATTAGTAGTATACAACAATACTATACTGGTGGTCAGGCACTGGTCACCACTCCTGCAGCAAAAGTGTGCACTGTTAATTAATATAATTGTACTCCTGGCTCCTGCTAACAACCTGCAGTGCTCCCCAGTCTCCCCCACAATTAATTATAAGCTTTTAATTTATACATTGATGACTGTGCAGCACACTGGGCTGAGCTGAGTGCACACAGACTGAGTCACACTGTGTGACTGACTGTGCTGTGTATCGTTTTTTTTTTCAGGCAGAGAACGGATATAGCAGAGAGAAGTGAACGGATATATTATATTAAATAAAAGTTAACTAGCAACTGCACTGGTCACTGACTGTGGTAAACTAACTCTGTCTGCGACTCTGCACAATCTCTCTCTATCTAATCTATCTATCTCTATTCTAATGGAGAGGACGCCAGACACGTCCTCTCCCTATCAATCTCAATGCACGAGTGAAAATGGCGGCGACGCGCGGCTCCTTATATAGAATCCGAGTCTCGCGATAGAATCCGAGCCTCGCGAGAATCCGACAGCGTCATGATGACGTTCGGGCGCGCTCGGGTTAACCGAGCAAGGCGGGAAGATCCGAGTCGCTCGGACCCGTGGAAAAAAAAGTGAAGTTCGTGCGGGTTCGGATTCAAAGAAACCGAACCCGCTCATCTCTATTCATAATGTTAATAGTTTTTACTTATGGACTGATTAATGTACTCATACATTTAAAACAATGCAGTGGTGTATAAATAGTTTCCCTCCATGTACTGTGGAACAACAGCTCCCAGAATGACACTGAAAGTGTCATCATTGTTGAAAGTGTGTCAGGGTATGCTGGGATGTGCTGTTCAACAAAAGTTTGAGGACCATGTTTAAACACATAGAAAAACATACAGCAGAGACACAAATATGATAAGCATATAAAAGAGGCTTATATTGGTTGTTTACTTACCAGATGCTGCCTGGGCTTGTGTCCTTGATTTCTGGCAATACTTCTGATGGAATGACCTGTTTTAATTCCTCTTCATAAGAGCTATAGGGGGTCATTCTGACCCGATCGCACGCTGCACTTCTTTGCAGCGGTGTGATTGGGTCAGAACTGCGCGTGCACATTGCGCACGCCCGTCGCCAGGCAACGGTGCCGGGAATGAGGAAAGCGGTCACAGCGGCGACTGCATGAAGATTGACAGGAGGAAGGTGTGTCGGGGCGTCAACTGACCGTTTGCCGGGAGTGATCCAGCGAGCGCAGGCATGTCCAGGCGATTTGAGTGCGTATGTCTGACGTCAAATCCGGGACCTGCATCGCTGGATCCGTCGCAAATGGTAAGTAGGTATAGGGCTGGTCTTGTTTAGCATGAAAGTTTTTTAGCATAGTAGGGCTGCACAAGCGTTCACAGCCCTGCTATGCTAAAATACACTCCCCCCATAGGTGGCATCAAGTTGATCGCATGAGCAGCAAAAAGTTGCTACGTGCGATCAACTCGGAATGACCCCCATAGTGCACAGGTATTTGCCATCCACCCTCTGTCCAGCGGGCCTGCTTCACCTCACTCTTTTCACATCATTAAATGGGTTGACGGCATTAACCACATTTTTGACGCTCAACTACATTTCTTTTTTGTGATCCTCCGAAGTGTGTGATGTACTTGGTCACCTAAGGGACAATGGAACACTCACACCATAACATGCACTAATGCACAATCTTCTTGGTACATAGGGGGTAATTCTGCTTGATCGTAGCAGCAAATTTGTTAGCAGTTGGGCAAAACCATGTGCACTGCAGGGGGAGAGCAGGTATAACGTGTGCAGAGAGAGTAGATTTGGGTGGGGTGTGTTCAAACTGAAATCTAAATTGCAGTGTAAAAATAAAGCAGGCAGTATTTACTCTGCGCAGAAACAAAATAACCCACCCAAATCTAACTCTCTCTGCACATGTTATATCTGCCACACCTGCAGTGCACATGGTTTTGCCCAACTACTAACAAATTTGCAGCTACAATCAGGTCTGAATTATCCACATAAAGGGGGTAATTCCAAGTTGATCGCAGCAGGAAATTTTTTAGCAGTTGGGCAAAACCATGTGCACTGCAGGGGAAGCAGATATAACATGTGCAGAGAGAGATAGATTTGGGTGGGTTATTTTGTTTCTGTGCAGGGTAAATACTGGCTGCTTTATTTTTACACTGCAATTTAGATTGCAGATTGAACACACCACACCCAAATCTAACTCTCTCTGCACATGTTATATCTGCCTCCCCTGCAGTGCACATGGTTTTGCCCAACTGCTAACCAAATTCCTGCTGCGATCAACTTGGAATTACCCCCAAAGTGCACATTGCACCCAGTATGCATCTTAACAGGCATATGGCCAGAAACATCATCTTCCATCTCACCAACAGAAATCACCTTAACCTCCTGCTTCACACTACCTCTCTCATTCTCCTCACTCACTGCCTCACCCACAACTACCTCCTCCTCCACCATGCTCCTCTGATGTACTAGAGTCATGGTTGACATGCTTACAAACTCTCTTTTTCTCTCTCTATGGGGGTAATTCCAAGTTGATCGCAGCAGGAAACTTTTTAGCAGTTGGGCAAAACCATGTGCACTGCAGGGGGGGCAGATATAACATTTGCAGAGAGAGATAGACTTGGGTGGGTTATTTTGTTTCTGTGCAGGGTAAATACTGGCTGCTTTATTTTTACACTGCAATTTAGATTGCAGATTGAACTCACCACACCCAAATCTATCTCTCTCTGCACATGTTATATCTGCCTCCCCTGCAGTGCACATGGTTTTGCCCAACTGCCAACAAAATTCCTGCTGCGATCAACTTGGAATTACCCCCTATGTCTCCTATCATAAATGCCTCACTACCTATCAAAGACAAAATGGTAGCTCAGGGGGTTTACATAGGGTGTGTGAGGTGTAGTCATGGGTCATTTGGGTGCCAATGGGTGATGTCCTTTGAAATGAGTGAAATTGCAATGTAAATCTTGCATTCCATTTGGTCAAAAAAAACTAACATGCTTTCTGGTCTGTATGAGAACTCACATGCAGCTACTGTTTTGCTTTTTTACTAAAAAATTTGCACCACATTACATTTACGAGTTGCAGCACCAACTCGCACCTTCTCAACGTGCAAGCTGCTTTTTACTGAAAACTTGCCTTGCATTACATCCAGCCCCAGATGTTTATTTTTTTTTTTCATTTTACCTTACTTTTTGCTAGTAGAAAAAAAAACTTTCATGATTAAGATAATGTTCAATAAAGTAGGGCAATTTGTTATTTTGCAGATGCATGATGTCCACTCAAGTGGACAAATGTATAACCTCTGTTTGTTTTATAGTAAAAAAAACAACAACTTTTTTTGTGTTTTTATAAGCCCTGAAGTCTAATAAAAATCATTTAAAAAATCTTGCATTAGGATAACATAATTCATGCATGAAAGGGTTAATGCAAAACCAAGAATGTACTAAGGTGAAATCAATGCTGCTTTAAACCAAACGTCTATCATTTTAATCATTGGGAATACCAGTAGCATTAAAGGCAACAATGCATCAGACTTTACAACCGTGAAGTTATAAAGACGGTGGCAGAGACATTCTGATTAGGAGTGTGGGGAAGGAGGAAACACTTGAATAACTAATATGTCATATATCTGGTGATCATCTGCTTGATATGTCTCTGTAACTCCACAGATCTCCACTAATACACAATTTAGTGACCCACCAAAACTACATACAGTAGTTGCACATCAGTTAATATCTGCCCTTATGATCGCTATCTGTGGCAGTATGGGATGTACAGTAGTTTCAGGGAAAATTACAAATGTATTCATGCTGGGAAAGATGCTTCAATAATAAGAAGCATGCACAGGGGATGATAAAGCCAACAGTACCTTTTTGGTAAATCATTTCACTGCCAGGTTTTATTCTGGTATCTTACAGTAGGTCACACATGTGCACAAAAAGAGTTAAGGTGTGTACACACGGTGAGATAAATCTGTAAGATTTTGACTATATAGTCTAAATCTTAAGGAAAGTTAGGCAGCTTGCGATACCGATTTAGTCCCGATGCGCGCTCCCGTGGTGTCGGTATCGTAAGGATAGATAGACTGTGCAGGCAAGTCAGTCCTGACTATCTAGTTTACTATCTAGTACAAAGTACAGTGCATAGACAAAATCGAAAGTACAGATAGTCAAAATCTGTGCTTTTTTATGTCCTAGTGCTGGGGTCCACATTAGTACCATGGGGTATAGACGGGTCCACCAGTAGCCATTGGCACTTTAAGAGTTTGAGAGTGTGGGCTGGCTCCTCCCTCTATGCCCCTCCCACCAGACTTAGTTTAGAAAATGTGCCTGGAGGAGCCCGTCACAGCTAGGGGAGCTCTACAGAGCTTCTCTAGTAAAAGTTTTTCTTTAGAGTTTATTATTTTACAGAGAGGCTGCTGGCAACAGCCTCCCTGCTTCGTGGGACTAAGGGGGCGAGTAGTGTCCACCCTGTGGGGTCTGAGCCACTATCTCCACTGACAGGACACTGAGCTCCTGAGGGGATAGATTGTTGCCCACCACAGGGGATCGCTCACCCCAGCAGCATGCCGCCACCCCCGTACAGAGCCAGAAGATAAGTGACAGTAGTATAGTGAACCACTTTTCATCAAACTTTTGACAGGTGCCCCGCCCACTTTTAATTGTGTTTAATATAAAACTGATATCAAATGATATAAAACTGATATCAAATGATTATTGATTGGCTATTAAGAACAGAATCTGACCCTTAGACAAGCCGCATTTATATTAAATGGCTAACCAAAAAAATCTTATGAAATAGGCGTATTAAACGGTATTAAAGGCAGGCAGTTATTGCGGTGTTGATAAATATTATAAGGCTAATAAAGGCAAGTTCAAAAGAACAGAAATTAAAAAATGGTTTCAAGAACAAGACGCTTACACGTTACATAAACCGGCACGAAAAACATATAAAAGGAACATGATTTGCGTATCGGATATAAATCAGCAATGGCAATGTGATCTGGTTTCGCTCATAGACATTGCAAAGTACAATGATGGTTTTAAATATATATTAACCATCATCGATATATTCAGTAAGAAAGCGTGGGCGGCTGGTCTAGCATCCAAGAATGCGACAACAGTCGCTAATGCTTTTGAAAAAATATTCCAACAGAGTTGCTTGCCAAAGAAGTTGCAAACCAATAATGGTAAAGAGTTTCTAAGCAAAATCTTTAAAAAAGTGTTAGAAAAATACGGCATACATCATTTCACAACCAATAATGAAGTGAAAGCGGCTGTTATAGAACGCTTCAATAGGACTTTAAAAACAAGGATGTGGCATTATTTCACAGCGCAGAACAAGTACAGATATATAGACGTCTTAACAGATTTCATAAACAGCTATAATAACACATACCATAGAACGATTAAGTGTACACCATGCGATGTGTGGCCCTCTAACGCTTTGAGAATTTTCAAGATGACTTACGGCGATTACTTTAGAACTAAAAAAATTACACCGCGTTTTTACATCGGTGAACATGTATGTATTTCCAAATATAAAGATGTATCTCAGAAAGGGTATGAACAGAATTTTTCTGAGGGAATATTTGTCATACAGAATGTGAACACTAAAGGTCTTAAGCCGCTTTATAAGTTGACGGATCTCTACAGCGAAGAAATTACCGGCCGTTTTTACCCTGATGAGCTACAAAGCGTACCCAAAAACTATAATAGAATATACAAAGTGGAAAAGATTTTAAAACATAAGAGGGTCACCGGTCGGAAATACGCGTCAGTCAAGTGGCGCGGGTACCCCACAAAATGTAACACTTGGGTTGACGCATCAGAGATAAAAGATATATAAAATGTGCTGCGCTCTAAACAAGACGCGTGATGGATGACAAGTCGTTTTACATAACCTTACCCAGCAATGCCTCAGCATCCTATACAGCATGTGTAGAACCTAAAAAACGTAGGTTACAAAATTATTCTAACAATTGTAATTACATCAATAATGGTGAAATGCCTGGTACACAACGTGCAGAAACTAAGAGGGGGTCCAGACTCTCAAAAAGTGCTATAGGAGATATAATCACAAACAACTGTGCAAGCGGTAATGAAGACAGAGAGATTATCACGATCCCAGATACACAGGTTCATGAACAAACAGTCGATTCTAGTGTTAAAATTACAGAGCCGGCAAGAGCTAAGAAATCGTGGCGCCTATCAAGAAGTCGTGTTAACAAAGAGTGTGCACAGTTGGTGCAACCCGACATAATTATAATACCAGACACACAGGCTAGCCTGATAATTATTACTGATACACAACAATTTATGCATAGTGATGATCCTGTAACCAGGGGTGATCAAGGCATAAATGCACAAGAATTTTATACAGATTGTATAGAGATACAAGCCACACACGACAACCAAGGCGATTCAACACCTCAGAACAACACGGTCAATGTGCAGACGGCGGTTCATGATTCTGTAACAACTGAAGTGGTCGTTGTAGATCATCAGGCCTTGTTATGCCGGATGATGTTGCGACAACGTCATTAGACATAGCAGGCGGACAAAAAAACACAGTTGACAAAACCACAATGACAGAACATAATCACAAAGCGATAGAAATACAACATTATGCGTTGATAGGTAAGCTTTTGTTATGCACACCAGTGCCTGCAGGAAAGTACTGGTGTCAGAACTGTTATGCACTCCAGTGTCTGCAGGAATGTACTGGTGTTTGAACTGTTATGCAAAACAAATGGACTCACAGACAAACTGGGGAATATGACATAACGTACACAGAAGGTAATAGGGTAACAAAATGCACACAAAGTGAACAGAGAAGCCCAGAGGCTAAGGAACTGGGTATCTCCCTTGTATTAGAACTGCACAGATGGAAAAAGCAAGATGTAGTGTTTTAATACGTAGAGAACCTGAAATGCTGTTGCTAAGGGCAACAGCAAAACCCTAAAGGGTTACCAACGGGTGTGGCAGTAAACTCCTTGGTCAGAGATGGAATGATAGACACAAGGAGAGTCTCCACAATCCTATTTCTCACTTGCAGTGCACAGGTTTTAGCTTACTGCCACTAAACTGACCCCTGACACCTAGCACAGTGAGACAGGATTAGACAGGCAAGTCTTAGAATACAGCCGCAAACTTGCTAAGTTCACAGAGTAGTAACAGAACCCCAGCAAGCTAAACGACTGACTCCAGTCTTACTGCTAGGTCTGGATTGGCAGAGTGTAATACCAAATCCCCAGGCCTATTTGCAGTAAGCAACAAACAAATACAAAGCTACACAGTACTGGCTAACTTTCATGAACTGACTAACCAACAAAGATTCAGCAGCATCTGCTTACCCTGAAAAGAGGCCTTATAAAGCAGGTGCTGTCCACGCCCCACTCAGACCTCACAGACTGTGAGCACAAAAACCAGCACCGGATCCCCTGCCGTGCACAGAGCCTATAACCACTGCACAGCAAAAGACCCGAACCGGAGTATCAGCTGCGCTCAGGTTACTCCACTAGCACTTGTCTCCCGGTTGCCATGACGACGTGGCAGCACAGGGCAGGAGACCCTAACAGTACCCCCCCTCTGACGAGGGGTCAAAGAACCCCTACCACCGGGTTTATCGGGGAACTGCGAGAAGAAAGAGCGTATCAGTCTGGGGGCATGAAGATCACAACTGCGCACCCACGACCGCTCCTCCGAGCCATACCCCTTCCAGTGCACCAAAAATGACAGCCGACCCCGAACCACCTTGGAGTCAAGAATCCTTTCAACAACAAACTCCCTCTGGCCACGTATCAGAAGAGGGGAAGGTCTTCCACTGGAAGAAGGATTACTAATCGCCCGTTTTAAAAGGGAACAATGAAATGTTTTATTGATACCCAAAGAACGGGGCAGATCTAACTGAAATGCCACCGGATTGATAACCCTGGTGATCTTATAAGGGCCGATGAACCGGGGCCCTAACTTATGAGATGGCTGTCTCAACTTCAAATTCTTGGTAGACAACCAGACGAAGTCTCCTAATTTGAAGCTGCAGGGTCTTTTCCGCTTATCAAAAACCCTTTTGGTCACTAATGACACAGACACAAGGGCTTTCTTCACTTTCCGCCAAATACCTCTAAGGACCGAAACCACAGAGGAACCACCAGACGTGGAGTCCAGGGGGTCAAAAGAATTGGCCTTAGGATGATGCCCATACACACAAAGGAAGGGAGAGATCCCTGTAGCAGAGTGAGCCGCGTTGTTATAGGCAAACTCCGCCATGGACAGATGAGCAACCCAGTCAGTCTGACACTTGGAGACATAACACCTGAGGAACTGCTCCAAGGACTGGTTCACCCTTTCAGTCTGCCCATTAGACTGCGGATGGTAGCCTGACGACAAGCTGACAGAAATCTGGAGATCGGAACAAAATGCCCTCCAGAATTTGGCCACAAACTGGGATCCGCGGTCAGAGACCACATCAAGTGGCAACCCGTGGAGACGCACAACATGCAGCATAAATAATTCAGACAGGCGTCTGGCTGATGGCAGCCCAACCAGTGGAACGAAGTGCGCCATCTTCGAAAACCTGTCAACGACAACCCAGATGGCTGTCATCCCCGAGGATTTGGGCAAGTCCACCACAAAATCCATTGAAATGTGGGTCCATGGCTTAGATGGGATAGAGAGTGGATGTAATGGGCCAACAGGAACCCCTCTAGGAGTCTTATTTCGGGCACAGATGTCACATGCCCGAACCCACTGATCCACATCCTTAGCCACCGAGGGCCACCACACCGCCCTAGATAGCAACTCCCGAGTTCTGGCAATACCCGGGTGACCTGCCGACTTCTTGGCATGGAATTCCAGGAACACTCGCTGTCTTAACCTAGGAGGCACAAACAAAAGACCTACCGGAAGGTCTGGAGGAGCCTGCTCCTGTGCTCTAAGGACTAATGATAAGAGGTCCTGGGTAATGCCCACTTTAATACATGATGGGGAAACAATGGGCAACGGCTCCTCGGTGGTCTCCTGGATTGGAGCAAAACTCCGCGAGAGCGCATCAGCCTTGATGTTTTTTGACCCAGGGCGATATGTTATCAAAAAATTAAAGCGAGCAAAAAACAAAGCCCATCGTGCCTGCCTGGCATTGAGACGCTTCGCTGACTCTAAATATGCCAGATTCTTATGGTCAGTGAGAATTGAGACCACAAACTTAGCCCCCTCAAGCCAGTGTCTCCACTCCTCGAGTGCATCCTTAATAGCCAACAATTCCCGGTTACCCACGTCATAATTCATCTCGGCAGGCGAAAATTTACGGGAAAAGTAAGCACAGGGATGAAGGCGATTATCAGACACTCCCATCTGAGAAAGCACTGCCCCAATACCCATCTCAGAGGCATCCACCTCCACCACAAAAGGACGCTCTGGATCTGGGTGTCGCAGCACCTTGGCCGAAACAAATGCCCTTTTGAGACGGGCAAAAGCCGCTTTAGCCTCACAAGACCAGTGAGCAACATCCGCCCCTTTCTTAGTGAGTGCCACCAAGGGCGCCACTATAGACGAAAATCCAGCGATAAATCGTCTATAAAAATTCGCAAAGCCCAGGAAACGCTGAAGCGCCTTCAAACTAGTGGGCTGCACCCAATCCAGGACTGCCTGTACCTTGGAACCCTCCATTTGGAAACCTTCTGGGGAGATAATATATCCTAGAAATGCGATTTGCTGAACTTCAAATTCGCACTTCTCCAGCTTTGCCCCAAGCCGGTGGTCTCTGAGTTTCTGGAGGACTAAGCGTACATGCTTCCGATGTTCCTCCAGGGAATGGGAGAAGATTAGGATGTCATCTAAGTATACAACTAAGAATCTATCCAAATATTCCCTGAGCACATCATTCATGAAATCCTGGAAGACTGCCGGGGCATTACAGAGCCCAAAAGGCATCACCAAATATTCATAATGCTCTGAGTGGGTATTAAAGGCAGTCTTCCATTCATCCCCCTCTCTTATTCGGATTAGATTGTACGCACCGCGTAGGTCAATCTTAGAAAAAATGGTGGCAGTACGAAGCTGGTCAAACAAGACCGAAATGAGAGGCAGTGGGTATGAGTTTTTAATTGTGATACGGTTCAATTCCCTGAAGTCGATGCAGGGTCGCAACGAACCGTCCTTTTTACCAACGAAGAAGAACCCCGACCCAACTGGAGACTGTGAAGGTCTGATAAATCCCTTAGCCAAGTTCTCCTGAATGTACTCTGCCATATTTGAAAAACAAAAGGATTGGAAACCGCACTGGTGTAGTAAGTGTATGTGTGAAATGATAAACTATCTGTAATTAGCTGATAATAGAATTCAAGGTATAAATCCTCATTCAGGGAAGCAGACACTTAAGGTAATACACTCCTTATTTTTATGTGTCAAAAAGACTGCCCATCAGCGGTGCTCCCACGAGTCAAAAATATATTGTAAACACAGAAACAAGAGAAGAAAGGAGACTCTTTTTGGGAAGCACTCTTATACAGATAATAATGTATGGCTGATTGCCACAATAACTAACTAAAATTCAATACTTTAATGATTTTCGTTAAAAAAAAATTAATTACTGAGGAGTTCAATAAGCGCCAATATCTGTTTAAATAGTGACATTGCGAAAATATGAAGAAAATATTTGTAATTAATAAGGTACAAATACCTAATGTAAGCCGAGATGGGTAGCTTTGTGATTTTGTGAAATAAAAAACACCAGCTATGGGACAACCTGTGGTCAAAAATATGTTTATTCAATATATATATATATGACCATCATTTGAAGACTGCTGCATATCCCAACTGGGAATTGAATCCTAGCAGGTAGTTAAATCATAGGTCATGACCGATAAGTGAATCAATGCTCTATTCCAGTGACAGAAAGGGTAGCAAATACTTGCAGTACCAGGGTGTTCCTTGGTGGTCTCCCAGCCAAGTACTTGAACCGGCCCTCCACTGCTTGGCTTCCAAGATCAGATGAGATTGGGCATCTCCAGTGGGGTATGACCGCAGACCTTATGCTTACCCTTGTCACACTGTGTCCTTAATTGGGCACAGGTAAGAGCCAATTTGTGATATTGTGTAGACCACAGGTGTCTAAGTAGCTGATGAAAAAGAATAAGGAGTTATTTCTCAAGGATATAAACAAAGACACAAAAATCAGATACCCATCTAGATATTTACGGTAGAGGTGGTCGCAAATACAAGTAGAAAAACACACCTATTCTGCACAGATAATTAAGAATGTCTATAACGTCTACTTCTAGATTAAGCAGTAAAGGAGGCCTCCAAATTTGGACTCCAAGACCTCAAAATAGATGTATCCCACATATACTCAGGATTATGCAGTAAGGTATATCAAATTAGTGATATTCCAGCTCCAATGCCCCACCATAATTAACCTTCAAGCAGCGGGGAAAAAGCACAACAGAATTTATGCCACATATATCATCAATTGAGTGTTTTTTAGAAGAGCACGGAATTCTGCATAACACACATTAAGAATATATTCATGTGTTTGATAGAATCCTAAATTGGATGCATCACACAAACACTAATGGATTATGCAGTGGGATATATCTTGAACAGTAATATCTCTGACTCTAATGCCCCACCATGAATCACCTTCAGGTAGCGGGGGAACAACACGAACAGTAAGTGTACCATATATATAATCAATTGGGTGTTTTCAAAAAAAGAGAGCATGGATTTGTGCATTACATGTAGAAAAAACATTCATGTATTTAATAAGCTCCAAGAATGGTCGATGCCTCTGCATCTATGATTTTGGTAGCTAATGAGCATTTATTGACTTACTGTTGTTTTTTTATCTGTTGCTCATGCAAATAATGAGGTATTCTCTGTGCCTTCTGGGTATGAATTTATCATGCACAGAGAAAAGAAGAAAAAGTGCTTGAGTCAGAATATTACCTAATCCGGTTATGCAATAGTTTTGTGGTGTCCTACTTGTATAAAGAAGAAATTAAGGGAGAACCTTGTGGAAGGTGCTGGCCGCGTCTGCCCGCGTGTTGCCTGCTGCTGTACTCCGGCCGCACTGTTCTTCCTGTTAGGCTGGTTCCCGTAGCGACGAACTCTGCCGTGGTCGGCTAGTTGCGGTCACGTGTGCGCATCACGTGACCGTGAGGTTATTGCCTCTCTTACCTTCTGCCTGACGTACGTTTCGCAATATTGCTTGGTCACAGGGCGTCAGTCACTGACGCCCTGTGACCAAGCAATATTGCGAAACGTACGTCAGGCAGAAGGTAAGAGAGGCAATAACCTCACGGTCACGTGATGCGCACACGTGACCGCAACTAGCCGACCACGGCAGAGTTCGTCGCTACGGGAACCAGCCTAACAGGAAGAACAGTGCGGCCGGAGTACAGCAGCAGGCAACACGCGGGCAGACGCGGCCAGCACCTTCCACAAGGTTCTCCCTTAATTTCTTCTTTATACAAGTAGGACACCACAAAACTATTGCATAACCGGATTAGGTAATATTCTGACTCAAGCACTTTTTCTTCTTTTCTCTGTGCATGATAAATTCATACCCAGAAGGCACAGAGAATACCTCATTATTTGCATGAGCAACAGATAAAAAAACAACAGTAAGTCAATAAATGCTCATTAGCTACCAAAATCATAGATGCAGAGGCATCGACCATTCTTGGAGCTTATTAAATACATGAATGTTTTTTCTACATGTAATGCACAAATCCATGCTCTCTTTTTTTGAAAACACCCAATTGATTATATATATGGTACACTTACTGTTCGTGTTGTTCCCCCGCTACCTGAAGGTGATTCATGGTGGGGCATTAGAGTCAGAGATATTACTGTTCAAGATATATCCCACTGCATAATCCATTAGTGTTTGTGTGATGCATCCAATTTAGGATTCTATCAAACACATGAATATATTCTTAATGTGTGTTATGCAGAATTCCGTGCTCTTCTAAAAAACACTCAATTGATGATATATGTGGCATAAATTCTGTTGTGCTTTTTCCCCGCTGCTTGAAGGTTAATTATGGTGGGGCATTGGAGCTGGAATATCACTAATTTGATATACCTTACTGCATAATCCTGAGTATATGTGGGATACATCTATTTTGAGGTCTTGGAGTCCAAATTTGGAGGCCTCCTTTACTGCTTAATCTAGAAGTAGACGTTATAGACATTCTTAATTATCTGTGCAGAATAGGTGTGTTTTTCTACTTGTATTTGCGACCACCTCTACCGTAAATATCTAGATGGGTATCTGATTTTTGTGTCTTTGTTTATATCCTTGAGAAATAACTCCTTATTCTTTTTCATCAGCTACTTAGACACCTGTGGTCTACACAATATCACAAATTGGCTCTTACCTGTGCCCAATTAAGGACACAGTGTGACAAGGGTAAGCATAAGGTCTGCGGTCATACCCCACTGGAGATGCCCAATCTCATCTGATCTTGGAAGCCAAGCAGTGGAGGGCCGGTTCAAGTACTTGGCTGGGAGACCACCAAGGAACACCCTGGTACTGCAAGTATTTGCTACCCTTTCTGTCACTGGAATAGAGCATTGATTCACTTATCGGTCATGACCTATGATTTAACTACCTGCTAGGATTCAATTCCCAGTTGGGATATACAGCAGTCTTCAAATGATGGTCATATATATATATATTGAATAAACATATTTTTGACCACAGGTTGTCCCATAGCTGGTGTTTTTTATTTCACAAAATCACAAAGCTACCCATCTCGGCTTACATTAGGTATTTGTACCTTATTAATTACAAATATTTTCTTCATATTTTCGCAATGTCACTATTTAAACAGATATTGGCGCTTATTGAACTCCTCAGTAATTAATTTTTTTTTAACGAAAATCATTAAAGTATTGAATTTTAGTTAGTTATTGTGGCAATCAGCCATACATTATTATCTGTATAAGAGTGCTTCCCAAAAAGAGTCTCCTTTCTTCTCTTGTTTCTGTGTACTCTGCCATAGCCTGAGTCTCAGGACGTGACAGGGAGTACAACCTGCTCTTGGGAAGCTTAGCATTTGGCAACAAATCAATGGCACAGTCATAGGGGCGATGGGGAGGTAGTACCTCTGCAACTTTTTTGGAGAACACGTCCGCAAAATCTGCATAACACCCTGGCAATCCTGGCAAACTTAGCTGCGAGAGCCTGACTGGAAGGCTCAAGCAACTCCTGAAACAATCAGTACCCCAACTAAGAATCTCCCCAGAGACCCAGTCAAATTGAGGATTGTGGGCCCTTAACCAGGGTAACCCCAACACCAATGGGGCAAAAGTACAGACAGTCACATAAAAGGACAATTTTTCAGAGTGTGTGGCTCCAATAAACAAAGAAATCTGGCTAGTGCAAGAGGTAATTTTACCTTGGGATAATGGTTCCCCGTTTAACCCACAAATCGCAATTTCCGATGCCAAGGGTACTAAGGGAACAGAGTGTTTCAGGGCGAATTGGCGGTCCATAAAAACCCCATCGGCCCCACTGTCCACAAAGGCCTCAGTCTTGACAGTTTGACCGAGGATCTTCAAGGTCACCGGAATGATAAAAGTCTTCTTGGGAAATTCTGACTTCTGGCCTGACAGGATATTTCCCATCACCCTCAGGCCCTGAAGTTTTCCGGCTTTTCTGGGCATGATACTACCACATGACCTTTATTCCCACAGTACAAACACAACCCCTGCTGTCTCCTCCGCGTCTTCTCACGCGAGGAGAGGCGGGTAGCCCCAATCTGCATAGGCTCCTCAGAAAATTCCTCAGAGTCTGAGGTTCCCTTGGGAAGGAAGGAAATCTCAGTCTCCCTTTCAAGCCTACGCTCTCTCAGCCGTCTATCCACCCGGATGGATAACTGCATGAGCTGATCCAAGCTATCAGGCAAGGGATATTGTACCAGTTGGTCCTTTATCTGGTTAGAAAGACCTCTTCGGTACTGGTGTCTCAGGGCTGGGTCATTCCACTGGGTATCATGGGCCAACCTCCGAAACTCCGTACAGTAAACCTCAACTGGCCTTCGCCCTTGCTTAAGGATCGAAATCTGAGCCTCGGCTGAGGCCGTCTTGTCAGGGTCATCATACAACATGCCCAGTGCCGTAAAAAAAGCATCAACACTTTTAAGCGACGGACAGTCAGGCTGCAACCCATATGCCCAGACCTGTGGGTCTCCTTGTAGCAAGGAAATCACTATGCCCACCCGCTGAATCTCCGACCCAGAAGACTGAGGCCTAAGCCGGAAGTATAGCTTGCAGCTCTCCTTGAAACAAAAGAACTGCGAGCGATCTCCAGAAAAACGATCCGGGAGATTTACTTTCGGCTCCTTAACCCCTGCAGGTGCTGCTGCTGCGGGAGCTCCGCCAGCAGCCTTGGAGGTGTGCATTTTAATGGACAAATCATTAAATTGTCGAGTCAGGACCTGCACCTGATCGACCACCTGTTGCAACGTATTTTGAGGGGTATGCTCCATATTCCCACAAAATTTCAACAGGAGTATTAGGCTGCTGAATATGTTATGCACACCAGTGCCTGCAGGAAAGTACTGGTGTCAGAACTGTTATGCACTCCAGTGTCTGCAGGAATGTACTGGTGTTTGAACTGTTATGCAAAACAAATGGACTCACAGACAAACTGGGGAATATGACATAATGTACACAGAAGGTAATAGGGTAACAAAATGCACACAAAGTGAACAGAGAAGCCCAGAGGCTAAGGAACTGGGTATCTCCCTTGTATTAGAACTGCACAGATGGAAAAAGCAAGATGTAGTGTTTTAATACGTAGAGAACCTGAAATGCTGTTGCTAAGGGCAACAGCAAAACCCTAAAGGGTTACCAACGGGAGTGGCAGTATACTCCTTGGTCAGAGATGGAATGATAGACACAAGGAGAGTCTCCACAATCCTATTTCTCACTTGCAGTGCACAGGTTTTAGCTTACTGCCACTAAACTGACCCCTGACACCTAGCACAGTGAGACAGGATTAGACAGGCAAGTCTTAGAATACAGCCGCAAACTTGCTAACTTCACAGAGTAGTAACAGAACCCCAGCAAGCTAAACGACTGACTCCAGTCTTACTGCTAGGTCTGGATTGGCAGAGTGTAATACCAAATCCCCAGGCCTATTTGCAGTAAGCAACAAACAAATACAAAGCTACACAGTACTGGCTAACTTTCATGAACTGACTAACCAACAAAGATTCAGCAGCATCTGCTTACCCTGAAAAGAGGCCTTATAAAGCAGGTGCTGTCCACGCCCCACTCAGACCTCACAGACTGTGAGCACAAAAACCAGCACCGGATCCCCTGCCGTGCACAGAGCCTATAACCACTGCACAGCAAAAGACCCGAACCGGAGTATCAGCTGCGCTCAGGTTACTCCACTAGCACTTGTCTCCCGGTTGCCATGACGACGTGGCAGCACAGGGCAGGAGACCCTAACAGCTTTGGGAGGATATCAGCTGCATGGAACAGGTTGCAAATTATGTGTCAACGCGATTGAAGAAGTTAATGCGCAGCGGCGATAGAGATCTGCGTATGCTTAAAAGATTAATTAAAGAATACGCTGTGGCATCTATGAAATACAGCGATCAGTCAGATGGAACATGGACATTCATAATGGAAAATTTATTAGCAAAAAAAAATGACTAGATATGATTGGACGTGGATTGAAATGTGATGAAATTAAGTTATGCTGGCAGAAAATAAAAGCTGATGTAATGAGAAGTTCTGTTGTAATGGGCGTTTTGTCACGCTGTAGGAAATTAAAAGTGAAACGTGCGATAAATCAGTTATTAAAATTGTGTAAACATAGGGTTACTGGTCAGGTGTTGGGTACACTGGTTAGTGACTATGTTGACCGCGTAGCACATTCATCAGTGCCAGCGATAGAACTCAATCCTGCACCAACAGCAGTTGTTGAACATCCGGGATCACCCATAGTACACAGGCCACCAACACCCGTTAATAACAATGACACCCTGTTTTTTAGAATCTATTGATAGATTTGAAAGACATTACCCCAATTTCAGGGCATCTGAATACCATCATCATTTCAGGTTTGTCAATCTGGACAGGGTAACGTCATTTGTAGACTCTGTGCTGTCAATACACAAAGCTATACAGGCAATGCTCGATGATTATATGCATGAATTGGATCCTAACGACTGCTTACAGCTAAGGTTGGAGGGTGGTGGACTACATAACGCCATCTATTCACACCGTAAACAGCATGGTTCATTAGATGCCATCGGTTTTTTGAATCAGATAACAAACATGTTGTAAAGTAATGCTGAGGTTTTATTTGATACAGAGTTGAAATTTGTGATCTCTGTTTTCAAGAATGGTAAACTGTTGTGTGTAACAGTAACAGATTTAAAGATAAGATTTATCGACTCTTTAAATTTTTTGCCCATGCGACTCCAAAGTTCCAAAGGCAATTTTCCACATTTTTTTAACACTGCCGCTAACCAAAATTACATAGGTTCTATGCCCTCAATAGAGTATTTTGGTGTACAATACATGTTAGCTGAAGATCAAGCAGAGTTTACAGAATGGTATAAAAATGCCAAACAAGTCCAATTCAACTTTCAATATGAACTCGCACACTACTGTAAGGAGGATGTCAAAATTTTACAAAAAGCATGTAGCTCTTTCAGAGACGCTGTTATATCTATGACGGAACAAGAATATGTAATAACTAAGAAGAAAGGTAACGTCATTGTTAAGAGACACATTGACCCCTTTCAACTGACGACCCTGGCCGCGGTCTGCATGGCGATGTACCGGTGCAAGTTTTTACCAGAAAATACCTTGGCGCTTGTAACGGGGGATAACTATCACAAAACTCAGAAGCAATATTCAACACCGGCCATACAATGGTTGATGTACATAGAACACCGAGAAGGTATAGAAATATGACACGCTTTACAAGGGGGTGAAAAGAAAGTTGGTAACTATCACCTTCAACGGCGTTTGAATTCCAAGGTTGTTTTTACCACGGCTGTGGCGCATGTTATAATGGCGATGATAAAAATTACCTATGGTCAACTGCGACACAAGACGCAAGTGAGAATGAACTTTCTTAACTATGCGGTTTTCACATACGTGTCATTTGGGAATGCGAATGGAAAAAAAATGGTAGAGTCTGATGAGAGTCTACAATCTTTTCTGAAGGGTAAACAATTACCCGAACCATTGGACCCCCGAGCAGTGCTTTACGGTGGTCGTACAAACGCCATAAAACTGCATCACAAAGCACAGCCGGATGAACAGATTCACCACTATGATTTTACCAGTCTGTATCCTTTTGTCAACAAAACCAAAATGTACCCAATAAAACACCCACGTATAATCTATCAAAATTTTGGGGATGTTACAAAGTATTTTGGTATTGCCAAAGTAAAAGTGTATCCACCACGGGGTTTTTTCTTTCCTGTTCTATCTGTTAAAATGCGTGACAAACTTATGTTTCCTTTATGTCGCACATGTGCTGAGTCTGGACAGACAGAGCCTTGTATCCATAGCGATGAATGCAGGGCAATTCCGGGTACATGGTGTACTCCTGAGTTAAAACTGGCTGTAGTCAAGGGTTACAAAGTGTGTAAAATCTATGAGGTGTGGCAATTTGATGAACGATCTGACGATTTGTTTTCAGGTTACATTAAAATGCATTTTAGGGATAAACAAGAGGCATCTGGTAATCTCAATTGGTGTACAGACTCTGAGAAACACCAGGCGTATATAGACGCCTATCAAAAAAATGAAGGTATGTCTTTATGACCCGATCAAATAGAAATCAACCCCGCAAAAAGACAAATTTCAAAATTGTTTTTAAACTCCTTATGGGGAAAGTTTGGTCAACGTAATAACATGCCCAACATTTGTCTAGTGTCTGACCCCGACAAGCTTTTTAAATACGCGTTTTTACCGCACTATGAGGTGTCTGCTTTAGACTTTATAGATGATAGTACCGCAATGCTTAATTGGAGATATGCAAAAGATCATTACTCCAAAGCTTCCAATAAAAATATATTTATAGCTGCGATTACAACCGCGCAAGCTAGGATTGAACTGTACAAACTATTGGATAGATTACAAGAACGTTGTCTTTACCATGATACAGATTCTGTGATTTTTGTCGGCAGGCCCGGTGATTGGAATCCACCATTGGGTGATTATCTAGGCGAGCTGACTAGCGAGCTGCCAACAGGTGCCCATATAACCGAGTTTGTCTCATGAGGTCCCAAATCATACGGATATCGTCTAAACAATGGAAAGACTAGTTTAAAAGTTAAAGATATAACGCTCAATGTTGATAATGCACAACACATTAACTTTGAAAGTCTGAAAGACCTGGTCTTAGATTATCTTTTAAACCCCGAAGGCGACGATCAGAAAAAAATTGTGCTTTGTCAACCTGGTATAGTCCGATTTAAAAAGTACTGGCAGATTGAAACGCGCACACTGCAGAAAACGCAAAAGTGTGTTGACACTAAACGGAGACTTACAGATAACTTCACAACAGTCCCGTTCGGGTATTAGGATGGATGTTCGGTTACAACACCCCTTCTCACATATTTTAGCAGGCCCCTCCAATTCGGGTAAAAGTTATTTTGTGAAAATGTTGCTGGAAAATGCACTTACGCACATATCACATGGGCCTGATAATATTGTTTGGTTTTATGGCTGTTGGCAACCTATGTACGATCAGCTTCTGCGTGATTACCCAAGCATGTGATTTATAGAGGGTCTACCTGAGACTTTTAACGACTACCAACTTTTTCCCCTTGATAGGATTAATTTAGTGGTTGTTGATGATCTGATGGAGTCGGCTAGTAATAATTCTGAGATTGAGAAAGCATTCACAAAGTGTACACCACAGAAACCTCAGTATCATGTACCTAGTGCAAAATTTCTTTTGCCAAGGTAAAAAGAGCAGGACGATACATCTAAACACAAAATATATGGTCCTTTAAAAAAAAAAACGGGATAAATTGCAGGTGACGACGCTGGCTAGACAAATGTACCCCACTAATAGTCGGTTCTTTCTGGATGCATTCCAAAATGCAACTTCCACACCGTATGGCAATTTACTGGTTGATTTAAGAACCAATACGCTTGACAAATACCGTTTACGAAGCGGTTTATTTCCACCGGCTGAACCGGTGGCTTATGTCCTTAAAAAGAGAAGCTCTAAAAATCTATAAACGCACAACTTTTAGTCATTTGTCATAGTCCTATCAGCCGTGAACATGTCAGTCCGGATAAGCCGTAATTGGTCGCTTTTAAAGACGCTAATAAAGGCGACACCGACCCAAAGAAGTGCTATTTTATCCAACGCTTCAAATGATTTGGTGACTGCCATTTGTTAGATAGCCCTCAACATACTTAAAGGTAAAATACCATTGTCACAAAGACAGTTGAAGTACCTTACAAAGAAGCAGCATCTTATAAAATCTCTTTGTAATAAGAAATGCACCATTGGTAAAAAGAAACGTTTGGTGAAACAATCCGGGGGATTTATTGGGTCGTTGCTTGGTTTTGCTATTCCATTAATAACAGGGCTTCTGACTAACTGCTGATGGAATACGCTGAGAAAATGTATCTGGTGCCCCAGCGATAGATAGAGCGTTTACAAAACAAACCCAATTCCAATGAAATACGTAAAACAGCCACAGAAGGTCTAGATGTAGAGATCATAAACATACTACAGAATAACAATTTATCAGAATATGAAAAGGCAAAACGTTACACGGCCGCTTTGCAGAGGTATCTGGTCCTGAGTAAACAGACTGATGGTGAAATGTCAACTTTAACTCTTTTATCACCTGGTACAAATGTCTTTGATGAAACAATTAACCCTGCACATCCGGATGCTGCCAATTATGTTTATCATGAAATACTGAGCGGTGTTAATGCGAGGTATAAAAAAAACTGTGAAATACTATTGAATAAAATGACACGCTCTAAGCACATCACAAACTGGAATGCTAAAGGCGAGTTTCTGTATAAAGGCACAGCTGTACAGGGTTCCAACATGATGGATTTAATAAGAAGCATCACACAAAACCATAGCGTGACGAGTCGTAAGATGCTGACTGGCTGGCCTGAATTTATGCGTGTTTTGTCTGAATTAAATGTGCCATCCACATTTGTTAGTAATGCGTCAACTAGATTGTACCTAGACCGTTTAAAAGCAGAGGCGAACGATGACTGTGATGTTGCTGTATCATCGCTCGCACAACCGCAAAACCTTAAGAAAAGACGTATAAATGTTTTAAGTTCACCCGGCCTAACAACGCCGCATGGCTACTTACTACCTAGGAAAAGAGCCGTAGATCTGTTTCAGGAATCACCGTGGTTGACATTCTAATGTATAACTACTGTTTGTTTGTTTATTTATTTTTGTAAATTTGTGTGCTTATTTTGTACCACAATGTATGTTTTGTATTTTTACTAAATTATGTCAAGAAATCACCATATTTGTAGTTTTTACACGTAGAACTGTAATAAATGACATATTATAATAATGCATTGGCAATGTATCTGTAAATAAACTTTGTGATCTAATAAAATATATTCATGATTTAGAAAGACCCGTTTTTTCTTTATTCTAATCAGTTGTCTTTGAAAGAAACTTACAAATACACAACAGCATAAAGATTAAAAACATTGATGTTTATTTTAAAATAATCATAGTTATGACGCATTGTACATAAAAGGCGTCACACACATTGGTTATTACAACAAGTTACACAATTCTGAATATATTTATCTGTATAATGACTCAAACAATGGCTTCTTGGCATACGTCTTACAAAGTTTGAAGCTAAACGGTCATTATGTTTTGTATCATTACTAAACTGTGTCAAGAAATCATCATATTTGTAGTTTTTACACATAAAAAATATAAAGTAAATACAGTATTGACCGCATACATCGCTTGAAAAATCTTGTAACTGACGGTTTTGGTGACAAATACTTTTTGAATTAAAATGTAAAAACTTTATGATATTCTTTGGGAAAATGTCACTGTCCGGCGAGAAACCGTAGGAATCAAAGAAATAACAAATGCCATGTTCATTAAAATAAACAGCCAACCAGTGTTCGCAGGGCTGCCCGCTGCTATGCGTGTTTATTACAAAGGCGCAGGGGTAATGCATCAGTTTATCGGTAGGCAACAGATCACATGGATACGTTCCTTTAAAAATATGCCGTGTGCTTTGCGCAGCGTACAGAATACAGTTTATCTGTAATGTGTTCATTTTTCAGCAGCGTAGTGTTAGTTTATTTCATTTATAGATAATTGTACAGCACATCGTACCTTTGATTAATCTCGATGATGTTATCAAATAGAGCGTATATTATCACATTGACTGTCCGGTCCAACGCTTCTGCAAAGTGGAATTCGGCACGTAGATTGCCCGTTCTTATCAGGGAGAGGTGTTCTCCACATTCCTGCTCCGGCGACAGATCAAAAGCAAATAGTGCGTAACCTCTGAGGTACTCTTCACGGTCAATCAGTATACCATTGTCAGAT
This sequence comes from Pseudophryne corroboree, assembly GCF_028390025.1. NCBI lineage: Eukaryota > Metazoa > Chordata > Amphibia > Anura > Myobatrachidae > Pseudophryne > Pseudophryne corroboree. The sequence goes on from NC_086454.1 coordinate 194,210,473, forward strand.
TTCTGCTTATTTGTGATCTGTATGAGTGACATATACTCTCTTACAGCATTACCATGTTCAAAGTCTGGTTGAAATGGTTTTGCAGGGTGCGGTGTTCCATCCAGATAAAGGGACGCAAAACTTACATTTTTATGTTCAAAGCAAAGGGGATTCCGGATATGGATTCCTGAAAATGCTTCGTTATCCACAAAGCCGACTATGACGGTTTTCGGCACTTGACCTAAAAATAGATTTTCTAGATTAACTACTCTACTGCCTGCTGGCACGCTGTAGATTTTCACTCCAACGCGGTCAATTGCGTATTTCGTGTTGCCGTTTAGCAGGGCCTGCGCATGCCCAATCCGCACGGCTGGTGAGACCTGCACTCTTTTCACGAACAGGGACGCCGCTGTGATCTGTATTTTAAAGGCATCCGCTTCAGCCGACATTAAGTAGAATGCGTCTTTGTTTCTGGTAAGTTTAATCTTCAGGTCAACGGCGTTTAAAATTAGTTTATGTTGATGGAAAAGGTCGCAGTGAAGCGGTCCTAGCAATTCCACCGTGCGACTCTGCTCTGTCGCTCCTGCTCATTTTTTGAACCCCGTATTCGGCCCGTCCAGCACCGTGTTGTTAAATTCTCCAGCCAAATCTTTGTAAAATAATCCTGTTGTGTGCTTTGTTGACAAAATATAGTCTCAATGTACGTGCGGTATGCATAAAGATTGTTGGATTGTGATATGAGCCTGTCGCCAAAAGTTACATCCACTTGGTTGAGTAAAGTCGCTATGGGGTAATTAATAAGTGCGACCCGTGTACCTTGCGGTATCAGTGTGTTATCGGTTTGTACGATCTTGCACGTCACGTACAGCAGTGTGTTGTTCAGATTGTAGTAGTGTTCGCCGCTGGCCGCTATATAAAATTCAAGCGGCGCTGTGTCGGATAATGCCGCTAACGGTTGAACTTCGACGTATAGACTTTTCTCTATGCTAGTTTGTGTCGGGGGCACGTCAAAAAGATCCAGCTCTGTTTTTGCGCATTCAACGGACTCGTGGTGTATGAAAGACATGTTTAAAAAATATCACCAACGGAGCGCTTCGGCTTTCTCTTCTTCTTTGAGTTGCGTCATCTCTGGTTTTCATTTAAAAATGGTATGTCCCAAGGCGGAAGCGCTATCATACGCTTCCGTTTTCTTTTAGACATGCCTTTTCTTGTAAATATTGAACCATCTTGTTTTGCTTGGTTCGCATCGTGTATCTTATTCATCACGGCTGTTGTGGCTTGTCCGATAACGTCTTTCGCTATATTACGTGCCGCGGTCTTCATATGCGGTTTAGCTAACTCTAAACCTCTCCGGAAAAGAGGAACAGCTTTTCTGAAAAGACTTCGAAAAATGCCGCCTAAACCGCATCCGTACATGTACGCACTGCCATGAAAACCTGGTAATCCATTACCGGCCTGCGTTTTATAATATTGCGCATAGAGATCCGGATCGCCATAATTTTTAACAGCGACCATTCTGTTTAGTTAATAAATATCGTTTTTTGCGACGTCTAAAGTGTAGTTTCATGATCACTTTACCAAACTTAAATGAGAGGTTCTTGTTCTGGTCGTTCTTTATCTCTATGGCTACAGTGTCAAAATGCGCTTTGCACAATGGTACGTTTCTCATATCATATTGTGATCACTTCGTTGTTATATCCCTTAATTTCAACTGTGCGTAGTAGCGGTACGTAGCTATCACGACCCTCTGGTGCTCGATAATGTCAGTATACACGTACAGCGTATATTGGCCGCCTTCGATGTCGGCGCATGGTTTAGAAATCTTAGTTTTAGGTTGTAAACCAAGGATCATCGTCAGTTTATCACCGGCTGTAAGATGATACAGCCGCTTACTATCGCATGTTACAACGTGTTCAAGCGGATCGTACACTAGTATTAATCCGCCATCCAGTTTATGTCGCCCTATTTCCGCGTTGATTACGTCCAGTAGCGTGTCGATTGTTTTATAAAATCCGGGTTTAATGCACATGGCTGTGAATTCCACAACTGGATTGGAAAACATAACATCCTGTGTTATTTGTAACTTACAATCTTGTATATCCAAGGTATTCCACGTGTGCGGATATTGTATTTCTGTAAAAGCGACTTCCCACTCACCGCTTAAGTGTGTCAACTTTGCAAGTTTTGTTGTATAGTTAGAAATCTTATGTTGCGGGAAAGTATCCGCTGAGGCATTGCTGGGTAAGGTTATGTAAAACGATTTGTCATCCATCGCACGTCTTGTTTATAGCTCAGCACGTTTTATATATCTTTTATCTCTGATGCATCAACCCAACTGTTAAATTTTGCGGGGTACCCGCGCCACTTGACTAACGCATATTTCTTGCCGGTGACCGTCTTATGTTTTAAAATCTTTTCCACTTTGTATATTTTATTATAGTTTTTGGGTACGCTTTGTAACTCATCAGGGTAAAAACGGCCGGTAATTTCTTCGCCGTAGAGATCCGTCGACTTATAAAGTGGTTTAAGACCTTTAGTGTTCACATTCTGTATGACAAATATTTCCTCAGAAAAATTCTGTTCATACCCTTTCTGAAATACATCCTTATATTTGGAAATACGTACATGTTCACCGATGTAAAAACGCGGTGTAATTTTCACAGTTCTAAAATAATCGCCGTACGTCGTCTTGAAAATTCTCAAAGCATTAGAGGGCCACACATCGCACGGTGTACACTTAATCGTTCTATGGTACAGATGTAGCCAACTTTATCTTGACTGATTCTCCGCCTAGACGGACGTTAAGTCACGCTAAGGCGATAGCTGAGTTTAATCACAGGTAGGTGCGTTGAGGCGATCTAGATACTCATCATGCATTACACATCTCCACCACTGTGTGGCTAATGCTCCACTAATCCAGTACTTTCGATCGTACAGTATAGCGGCGGATTGATCTACAGCTCTGGCAATTGGTCAGTGACGACTGTAATGTTAATACTGTAGGCGTAACGGGAAGCAGTGGAAAAAGATGGTGACCTACTGTAGAGTACTATATGTGTATGGAGTACTGTATGTATATGGAGACGCAACTAATTGTGTAAAAGGAAGAATGTACAGGACAATGTATAAACACCGTGCTTTTAAAATACATGAGCGTCTGAGTTCGCTAATGCATAATGGGAATGGAGGGCTAGCAGGAGGCGGTGGAAAATACCGTGCTTTACAACTGCGAGCGTCCGAGTCCTCTAAGGCATAAACCAACACCAATGGGTTGGGGGCCGGGCGCTGTTTGCAGTACTTTTACACATGAAATTGGGAATCCCTCATGAGGCGTCGTGGGCTAGGGATGAAGGCTCCCACCTCCCACGCTGGGGGTCCAGGGTTCGAGACCTGATGTGCCTTCTTTTTATTTTTTTTATTTTTTTATTGTAATAATACACTGTATTATTTTATTTACATTGTAAGACAGTCAATGGAAAGGTGCACACAAGTTACATATAAATCAGAGTACATCTGCAGGAGCGATTCTTTACGCTAAATGCAACTACACAGCGGGAATGAAATGAGTGTATTCTGACGCTACTAACTGAGCAAAACAGTACTGTAGATCTTCGGCGTTTGTGTATTGCACAGGACCTGAATTCCCTCCCTGTGCAAGCTCCCAGGGGGGAAGGGCGATGGGGGTAGGGGGAGACGATGGAAAATACTGTGCCTTTGAAATGCAATTACATGAGCGTCCGAGTCCACTACGGCATACTGTAAACCAACACCAATGGGAAGGAAGTGACAACCTTTTTTTTAATGTGTTCCCGTGACATTCACTTTAATATTTTTTTTTTCTCATTAATACATCCAATGGAAGGATACACACAGGTTTCACATAAATCAAAGTACATCTGCAGGAGCGATTCTTTACGCTAAATGCAACTGCACAGCGGCAATGAGTAGAAATGAGTGTATTCTGACGCTACTAAGTGAGCAAAACAGTACTATATAGTAGATCTTCGGCGTTTGTGTATTGCACAGGACCTGAATTCCCTCCCTGTCTACTGCATGATCTGTGCAGGCTCCCAGGGGGGAAGGGCGATGGGCTAGCAGGAGGCGGTGGAAAATACCGTGCTTTACAAATGCGAGTGTCCGAGTCCTCTAAGGCATAAACCAACACCAATGGGGTGGGGGCCGGGCGCTGTTTGCAGTACTTTTACACATGAAATTAGGAATCCCTCATGAGGCGTCGTGGGCTAGGGGTGAAGGCTCCCACCTCACACGCTGGGGGTCCAGGGTTCGAGACCTGATGTGCCTTTTTTTTTTTTTTAAATTGTAATAATACACTGTATTATTTTATTTACATTGTAAGACATTGTAATAATTATATAAATCACCTGTATAAAGTATTACCTGTTATATTCGAAAGAAATGGTCAAGCCACAAATATGTAGTTCTGTACTGTATTTTCTGTTTAAAATTTTAAATTGGTGCATTATTAAAAATGTTTATAAAATTGCCTTTGTCTGATTATTGCATAAACTAATGTAGAATATTATACAGTAGTAATGTTATTGATGTGTATGAACAGTTATTTTCAGTTTTATAAGTCCTGAATAAGAGTACTGTACATTTTGATCAGTGCAGTACATGGAATCGGATGTTGTAATAAATACTTTTTTTTACATTAATATTGATGCTTTTCCAATAAATATTCCATTTTACAGTATGGTACGGTACAGTACATGAGGGTACCTGTACAGTATGATACGTCATTATGGGGGAGAAATACTGTATCCACTAAATGTACAGTAAAATGTTTTTTTCTTATTACAAACACACAAATGCATCCCAGATGGAAATCTGCTATACACAGCAGACAGCTTATGGTGACAGAACTTCCCTACTGTATCCCCACCCATAGTCGTGGTATATTTTAGATTGCCTAATGATACACTCCTGCAGCATTGCCAATGATTCATGTAAAACCTGTGTGCAAACAGTATCTGTATTGAATGCAAAGTACAGTAAGAGTACAGTATACAGTATTATCAGAGCCATACCTGACCAACATGATGCCCTAGGCTAGATTTTGGCTGATGCCCTCTTGCACAGATGCTACGTAGTTCCGCCTCTAACCCTGCACCCCTTTCCCAGCACCCATTTTGGCGCTCCTACCCCCTATAATCTAAATAAGAACAATGTGCACATTTAGTGCCAGCCCAAAACAGTGTACAGTATGTTCTTGCTGGGAAGGGGCATGGTAACACAATAATACCCCAAGATGAAATGACACAACACAGTACTGCAACTTTATTCACATTATATCATGCAGTAGTGTCTCTTATTCTCATTACATCATATCATAGTACCACATTACTCCTAACAGTATTGCCCCTTATTCACATTACACCCCACCACATTGATCTTTATTTACATTAGGCCACAGGTTCTCAAACTCAGTCCTCAGGACCCCACACAGTGCATGTTTTGCAGGTCTCACAGAATCACAAGTGAAAAAATTAGCTCCACCTACTGTATGGACCTTTTAAAATGTGTCAGTTAGTAATTAATACACCTGTGCACTTGCTGGTTTACCTGCAAAACATGCACTGTGTGGGGTCCTGAGGACCGAGTTTGAGAACCACTGCATTAGACCATGCAGTAGTGCCCTTTCCTTATTTTACACCAGAAAATATTGTAGTACACCTTATACACATACAGTACAGTAATGCCACACATTAGTAATGCATTTCATATTTACATTTTCTGATTTAATTTCATAGAGCCGCAGTCACTCACAGAATATAGGCATGTACTGTAGCATCTCATTTTATTCAGCAGAAGCTGATTATTCCCGTTTGGCTAGTTTGCCGCCTCTGTACAGTATATTACAATAGAAAAAAGTTATAGTGTCAGTGAAAAAAGCACCTCATGACAGATACTGTACACAAGCTCATGTCTAAATACTGTATACTGTAAGCAGTGATATTAAGGGGTACAGTATATGCAATTGCGGTCGAATTCCGGCAGGAATACGGGGAAAAAATGGACACGGGATCCCCCATCTTTTTAGAACCAGCACCGGGCTCTGCGCCTGGTCCTGGTGCAAAAAATATGGGGGACAAAAAGCATAGGGGTTCCACCTATTTTTTGAACCAGCACCGGGCTCCACTAGCTGGACAGATAATGCACAGCCGGGGGACACTTTTATACCGGTCCCTGCGGCCGTGGAATTTAATACCCAACTAGTCAAACCTGGCCGGGGTACCCTGGAGGAGTGGGGACCCTTTAAATCAAGGGGATCCCCCCTCCAGCCACTCGATTATCCCTATTGCCCCTGTGTATTGTAGCTAGGGGATTGTGACGCTCCTTCAGCATTGCCCCATAGCCTGCAAAATCTGTGCTGTTACTTGCTCCAAAGCTGAGTGCCTCCTAGGAGCTACTGTAGGAGTCACAGGCGGTAGCCATTTCAATTGAGTCTGCCCTGCTATAGAATTGTATGTGTACCGTACGGTGCATAGAACCTTTACAGTAGAAACTCTCCTGCAGCTTTGGCCTGCTTTATGTAAAACTTGTGTTTTGTCAGTTTGCTATGCGATCGAGCCCGGTGTAACGTAATGTGCATAGACCTCGCTTATCTCTGTGTATTTTGGCTAGGGGATTGTGACGCTCCTTCAGCATTGCCCCGTAGCCTGCACAACTTATGCCATTTCTCACTACATACCCGAGTGCTGCCTGCCACGAGGTGGGGGTTCAGGGGTAGTGGTCATTTTGCCTGTGTGCTATGCGATTGAGGCCGGTGTACCGTAATACTGTATGCAGACCTAGCTTATCCCCATCGCCCCTGTGTATTTTGGCTAGGGGATTGTGACGCTCCTTCAGCATTGCCCCATAGCCTGCAAAAGGGTTCAGGGGCGGCGGCCATTTTGCCAGTGTGGTATGCGATCGAGTCCGGTGTACCATAATGTGCATACTGTACTGTAGACCTCGCTTATTCCTGTTGCCCCTGTGTATTTTAGCTAGGGGATTGTGACGCTCCTTCAGCATTGCCCCATAGCCTGTACAATCTGGACTGTTACTTGCTCCGTAGCCTAGGGCCTCTGTGGGCAAGGAGTCATAGGGGGTAGCCATTTCTATTGAGTCTGCCCAGCTACAGAATTGTATGTGTACTGTACGGTGCAAAGAACCTTAACAGTAGAACCGCTCATGCAGCTTTGCCCTGGTTTATGTGAATAAAAAAAATAATAAAGTGTCTGAAAAAAACTAACATGCATTCGTACTTTAGGAATCGAACCCGGGACTCTGAGTATAGGAAGCGGAACACTTCACCACTTCGCCGCAGACAGATGAATAAATCCATTGGTTTTGATTATGCTGTAATGGCTACGGGATTAGGACGCTAACATATTGTACAAAATTCCTAATCTTGAGAGGCAATAGTCAACTTCTAACACATCCATTTGCGACAGTGTACACTACTGGTTTTATGTTGTTTTGTCTGCGGGACTTGGACGCTCACATCTTCATAAAGTACTGTAGATGGATCATATACTGTATGCTGTACTATTTGCGTCTGTGTCGTATATACTGTATTAAATAATGCAGCGTAATGAGTATTTACTGTATGCAGCGTAATGAGACGCCTTAGTAAAGTAGTCCTTATTATATATTTCAGTATTGTATTTTACGGGAGACCACACGCATGCTCAGTGGTGATTGTAAAAAGCGACATCTGGTGGCTGATCGCAGGTATTACACGTAAAGGTAACGCCAAACGCTCTGTCTGCCTCCGTGCGATTAGGTACGCCTCTCTGTGACTAGGCGCGCCTCCCTACGCTGCGTATGCTCGATCGGGACAAACGCATCAGCCACTCAAGATAAAGGTGGCTACATCTGTATGTGTTATTATAGCTGTTTATGAAATCTTGTAAGACGTCTATATATCTGTACGTATTCCGCGCTGTGAAATAACGCCACATCCTTGTTTTTAAAGTCCTATTGAAGCGTTCTATAACAGCCGCTTTCACTTCATTATTGGTTGTGAAATGATGTATGCCGTATTTTTCTAACACTTTTTTAAAGATTTTGTTTAGAAACTCTTTACCATTATTGGTTTGCAACTTCTTTGGCACGCAACCCTGTTGGAATATTTTTTCAAAAGCATTAGCGACTGTTGTCGCTTTCTTGGATGCTAGACCAGCCGCCCACACTTTCTTACTGAATATATCGATGATGGTTAATATATGTTTAAAACCAACATTGTACTTTGCAATGTCTATGAGCGAAACTAGATCACATTGCCATTGCTGATTTATATCCGATACCCAAATCATATTCCTTTTATAGGTTTTTCGTGCAGGTTTATGTAACGTGTAAGCATCTTGTTGTTGAAACCATTTTTTAATTTCTGCTCTTTTGAACTTGCCTTTATTAGCCTTATAATATTTATCAACACCGCAATAACTGCCTGGCTTTAATACCGTATAATACGCCTTTTTCATAAGCTTTTTTTGGTTAGCCATTTAATATAAATGCGGCTTGTCTAAGGGTCAGATTCTGTTCTTAATAGCCAATCAATAATCATTTGATATCAGTTTTATATCATTTGATATCAGTTTAATATTAAACACAATTAAAAGGGGTGGGGCACCTGTCAAAAGTTTGATGAAAAGCAGTTCACTATACTACTAGTGACGAGTGATTCACCGACCCCCCCTAGCAAGCAGGGGGCCGGTGTAAAGATGGTGGAAACTGGATGGGAGCGCAGTACTAACTGCGCTCCGGAGGCTCAGCGGTACTTAGTGCGGAGCTGTGAGGGGCTCCCTGAGCCAGCGCCTGAACCCTGCACTGGTCAGCAAGCCTGTCGGGGTCCGTGGATCTCAGCCAGCATTTTACCTCAGGCCAGTATAATCCTTGTGAAGAGCGGGAAGACAGCGCCATTTTGGGGGCGGAGCTTCTCAGAGCGGACCCAGCAGCGTTCAGCGCCATTTTACTGCCTGCACAGCGCTGCCCAGGAAGAGAAAGTCCCTACACAGCAACTCCAGCTATCTCTCACGGTACCAGGAGGGGAGGCTGCATAAAGACTATGTAACCTATTAAGGTGCACAGTCAGCGCTGGTAGGGGTCTCCCTTTACATTAAAAGCGCTGTGTGTGGGTTGGCTCCAATCTCTGTGTCTCTCTTGCCATTCTTGGGGGTGAAACTCTGTCTGTCCTCGTGTGTGTGTGTGTGTGTGTGTGTGTGTGTGTGTGCAGTGTCTGTGGTCTCCATTAAGCTATGTCCAGGGACTCTGTGTCATATGCTGCAGAGGATATGTCCTCTCAGGATGATCCCATTCCATGCAATCAGGATTGCACTGGTTTAGCACAGATACCAGCAAGGGAGCCTGATTGGTTACCCTCTATTAAATCTATGATTTCTCAGATTTCAAATAGGGTTGCACAAAATGAATCTGCAACTCAGGCTTTACAGAACTCTATGGCAGTCTGGCCCAGTTCTGGTACCTCAGGGCTCCCCGCTGTATATTCACATAAACATGCTCTTGCGCAGATCATGCAGGATAACACGGATACTGATTCTGACACTGCAGACAATGATGGGGATGTGTTGCGGGGGGGGGGGCAGCATCTCTTGCTAAAGGGTGCCTTTGATGATAGAGGCTATTAGAGATGTGTTGAATATTGCTGATACAACACCCAAGCAGGCTGAGGAGGCTTACTTCACTGAGAATAAGAAAGCCTTGCTAACCTTCCCTGCGTCAAAGGAATTAAATGATTTTTTTGAAAAGGCTTGGGAAAATCCGGATAAAAAATTCCAGATACCTAAAAGGGTTCTGGTGTAATTTCCTTTCCCGGTAGAGGATAGAAAAAATAGGAAAACCCGCCTATTGTTGACGCGTCAGTATCAAGACTTTCAAAAAAGGTGGTTTTACCTGTTCCAGGATCTACTGCCTTGAAAGAGCCGCCTGATCGTAAAATTGATAACACGCTCAAATCCATGTACACGGCTTCTGGGGCGATACTTCGTCCCACTATTGCCAGTGCTTGGATTGCCAAAGCTATAGTAAAGTGGTCAGGCACGTTACTTGAATATTTGGATACTATGGAGAAATGTGATGTTGAATTGTTTTTACGTAACATTCAGGATTTGGCAGGATTTCTGGTAGAATCCATGAAAGACCTGGGTTCCATGGCTGCGGGAATTTCTTCCATGTCTATATCAGCTCGTCGAGAACTGTGGTTGCGCCAGTGGTCTGCAGACGTGGAATCCAGGATAAGTGTGGAGACCCTACCCTACACAGGTCAGGCTCTCTTTGGGGAAGTGTTAGATGCAGGGATCTCCATGGCTACGGCGGGTAAGTCACCTTTTCTTCTTCCCTCAGTTACACCTGCTCCGAAAAAACCCTTTTCTCCAACTGCATAACAGCCCTTTCGACCTACCAAGCCCAGAAAGGCCAAGCCGTCCAACACCATCTTTCAGGGAGGTCGGCCCAAGTCCAAGAAACCTGCTGCTGCAGGTTCCCAGGAACAGAATCCTGCTTCAGGTACACCAAAGTCCTCCACATGACGGTGGACTGCACTCCCCGGAGGTGTGGCCGGTGGGAGCGAGACTCAGGCATTTCAGTCACGTCTGGGTGTCATCCGGCCTGGACCCCTGGGTGCAAGATAATGTTTCCCAGTGGTACAGGCTGGAATTTCAAAATCTCCCTCCTCACCGATTTGTCAAATCAGGCTTACCAGCTCTGCTGGCAGACAGGACTGTCCTGCAAGAAGCTGTCCAGAAGTTGGTGGAGGCACAGGTCATTGTGCCAGTACCACCTCATCTGCAAAACAAAGGTTACTATTCGAACCTTTTTGTGGTACCGAAACCGGATGGTTCGGTCAGACCCATTCTGAACCTAAAATCACTAAACCCTTTTCAGAAGGAGTTCAAGTTCAAAATGGAGTCTCAAAGGGCAGTGATATCAGGTCTGGAAGAGGGGGAATTCCTAGTATCCCAGGATATCAAGGATGCGTACCTCCACATTCCAATTTGGATGCCGCATCAGGCTTATCTCCGCTTCGCATTGTTGGACTGTCATTTCCAGTTCCAGTCCCAGCCATTCGGCCTCTCCACAGCACCGAGGATATTCACCAAGGTGATGGCGGAGATGATGGTACTCCTCCGCATGCAGGGGGTGTACATAATTCCATATCTGGACGATCTGCTGTTAAAAGCATCATCCAAGGAGAAGCTGTTACGGTCCATAGCTCTCACGACCCAGCTTCGCAGGGAACATGGTTGGATCCTGAATCTTCCAAAGTCACATTTGGAACCAACCAGGAAGTTGTCCTTTCTGGGAATGATCCTCAACACGGAAGTGCAGAGGGTGTTTCTTCCAGAGGAAAAAGTGTTGGTGATTCAAACGATGGTTCGGGATGTCCTGAAGCCAACCCAGGTGTCGGTTCTCAGTGCATTCGCCTTCTGGGAAAGATAATATGAGGCTGTGCAGTACGGAAGGTTTCACGCTCGGTCCTTCCAACTGGATCTCCTGGACAAGTGGTAGGGATCCCATCTACACATGCACCAGAGAATACTTCTGTCACCAAAGGCCAGGATTTCACTCCTCTGGTGGCTGCAATTACCTCAACTTCTGGAGGGCTGCAGGCTTGGGATTCAGGACTGGATCCTACTAACCACAGATGCAAGTCTCTGGGGCTGGGGTGCAGTCACTCAAGGGGAAACCTTCCAATGAAGGTGGTCAAGTCTGGAAGCCGGCCTGCCAATAAATATTCTGGAACTAAGAGCCGTCTACAACGGTCATCTCCAAGCGGCCCATCTTTTGAGAAATCGGGCCATTCAAGTGCAGTCTGACAATGTGACAAAAGTGGCTTACATAAACCGACAGGGCGGAACGAAGAGCAGAGCTGCAATGTCAGAGGTAACAAGAATCATTCTCTGGGCAGAAAAACACACGTTGGCGCTGTCAGCAATCTTCATTCTGTGAGTAGACAACTGTGAAGCGGCCTTCTTCAGCAGACACGATCTCCATCCAGGGGAGTGGGGTCTCCATCCGGAGGTGTTCAAGGAGGTAACAGATCTTTGGGGTGTACCCCAAATTGACATGATGGCCTCTGATCTCAACAAGAAGCTTCGGCGGTATTGTTCCAGGTCGAGGGACCCGCAAGCAGTGGCGGTGGACGCCCTAGTGACTCCGTGGGTGTTCCAGTTGGTTTACGTGTTTCCTCCACTTCCACTCATTCCAAGAGTTCTCAAACTCATAAGGAGAACAAGAGTTTAGGCAATCCTCATTGCTCCGGACTGGCCAAGAAGGGCTTGGTACGCGGATCTTCTGGATCTACTGCTAGAAGAGCCGAGGCCTCTTCCTCTTCGGGAGGACCTGCTGCAGCAGGGGCCGTTAGCCTATCAAGACTTACCACGGCTACGTTTGACGGCATGGAGGTTGAACAACAGATACTAGCTCGGAAGGGTATTCCAAACAAAGTTATTCCTACCTGATACAGGCTAGGAAAGGAGTAACATCAAAATATTGCCATCGTATTTGGAAAAAATATGTATTTTGATGTGAGTCCGAGTAGTTTCCTGTGGTGGAGTTTCAACTGGGACGTTTTCTCCTCTTCCTGCAAACAGGTGTGGATATGGGCCTGAGGTTAGGATCCATAAAAGTCCAAATTTCGGTCCTATCCATTGTCTTCCAGAAAAAGTTGTCAGCCCTCCCTGAGGTTCAGACTTTTTTGAAGGGGTTCTGCACATCCAACCTCCCTTTGTACTGCCTACAGCGCCATGGGATCTTAACATGGTGTGCAGTTTCTCCAATCGGACTGGTTTGAGCCTCCACAGGAGGTTGAGGTCAAGTTTGTTACGTGGAAGGCTGTCACTTTGTTGGCTTTAGCTTCTGCTAGACGTGTGTCGGAGTTGGGGGCTCTGTCCTGTAACAGCCCATATTTGATCTTCCATGAAGATAGAGCTGAGCTCCGGACACGTCAGCAATTTCTTCCGAAGGTTGTGTCGGCATTTCATATCAACCAACCTATTGTAGTGCCAGTGGCTACTGACTCCTCAATTTCTTTAAAGTCCTTGGATGTTGTAAGGGCTCTGAAAAGCTATGTGAAGAGGACTGCTCGTCACAGGAAATCAGACTCTTTGTTTGTCTTATATAATACCAAGAAAATTGGGTGTCCTGCTTCTAAGCAGACTATCTCTCACTGGATCAGGTTCACTATCCAGCATGCGTATTCTACGGCAGGATTGCCGTGTCCTATGTTTGTAAAGGCCCACTCTACTCGGGATGTCTCGCCATCACAACTTTGTCGAGCAGCAACTTGGTCTCTGTCGAACACATTTGCAAAGTTCTACAAGTTCGATACTTTGGCTTCTGATGACCTGAAGTTTGGTATATCAGTTCTGCAGGAGCCTCTGCGCTCTCCCTCCCATTCTGGTAGCTTTGGTACATCCCCATGGTGCTAATGTGGACCCCAGCATCCTCTAGGACGTAAGAGAAAATAGGATTTTGGTTAACTACCAGTAAATCCTTTTCTCGTAATCCGTAGAAGATGCTGGTCGCCCGCCCAGTGCTTTGTTTTCCTGAAAATTGTTATCTAGTTCAGTACAACTTTATTTTGGTTACATACTGCATTATTGCTTGGTAAGTAATGTTTCAGCAGTTGCTGAGTTTTCAAGCTAGTTAGCTTGATGTGCCTTGTATGTGTGAGCTGGTGTGAATCTCGCCACTATCTGTGTATAATCCTTCTCTCGAAGATGTCCATCTTCTCGGGCACAGTTTCTATACTGAGTCTGGTAGGCGGGGCATAAAGGGAAGAGCCAGCCCACACTCTCAAACTCTTAAAGTGGCAATGGCTCCTGGTGGACCCGTCTATACCCCATGGTACTAATATGGACCCCAGCATGCTCTACGGACTACGAGAAAAGGATTTACCGGTAGGTAACCAAAATCCTATTATCTGGGCTCTGGGGGAGTTCAAGGGAAATCACATAGTCAAAATTGGGCATAGTCAATATCTCACTGTGTGTACACACCTTTAGAGGGAAGAGTCTGAATAGATCAATCTTCAATTAGACTCCATTCCATTGAAGACTTTGATGCAAAGTAACAGTGTACACTATTACTTACCTTCCAGATACAATATGTAGTCAGCAAACCATCTGGCTGCACAGGCACCAGTACCAGCAAGCAAGAGACTCCCCTGTTTAAATTAGAGTCCCTCACAGGGGTTAAAGTGAGCCGGAACGGGCCGGAACTGCGTTCCGTCAGTTCCACCAGGAGACGGAACGCAGTTCCGCCTCCCCCGGCTCACCTAACCCGATGTCCCAGGCGGCGCTGCAGGGAGATGCCGGGCGCCCGCTGAGATCGCGTTACCAGCGGGCGCCCGTCTCCCTCTCCGCAGCGGCAGCCGGAGGCAGGAGCTCAGTACTGAGCTCCGGCTTCCGGCTCTGTCAGTGCGCGCTATGGGAGAGACGTCATGACGTCTCTCTCATAGTGCAGAGGAGCGGGCGGCGAGAGAGGACTGCGGCGGGAGCGGGGCTAGGTAAGTATAGTTCTCCCCCCCCCCTCCCTCCCTCTTCCCTATATGTGTACCACAGGCGTTTCTACTGGGGGCCTTTACTACTGGGGCAAACTACAGAGGGGCAAACTACTGGGGGGCTCTAGTACTGGGGGCAAACTACTGGGGGGCTTTACTGCTGGGGCAAACTACTGGGGGGCTCTAGTACTGGGGGCAAACTACTGGGGCAAACTACAGAGGGGCAAACTACTGGGGGGCTCTAGTACTGGGGGCAAACTTCTGGGGGCCTTTACTACTGGGGCAAACTACAGAGGGGCAAACTACTGGGGGGCTCTAGTACTGGGGGCAAACTACTGGGGGGCTTTACTGCTGGGGCAAACTACTGGGGGGCTCTAGTACTGGGGGCAAACTACTGGGGCAAACTACAGAGGGGCAAACTACTGGGGGGCTCTAGTACTGGGGGCAAACTACTGGGGGCCTTTACTACTGGGGCAAACTACAGAGGGGCAAACTACTGGGGGGCTCTAGTACTGGGGGCAAACTACTGGGGGGCTTTACTGCTGGGGCAAACTACTGGGGGCAAACTACTGGGGGCATTACTACAAGGGGGCAAGCTACAAAGGGGCAAACTACTGGCAGCATTACTACTGGGGGCTAAACTACAGGGGGGCATAATTACAGGAGCTAAACTACTGGGGGTATAACTACAAGGGGGCAAACTACTAGGGACATTACTAACTTTGGCAAACTACATGGGGGCTAAACTACAGGGGCTAAACAACTGGGGGCACAACTGCAGGGGGCATTACCACTGGGGGCTAAACTACATGGGGCAAACTACATGAGGGCAAAACTACTGGGGGCATTACCACTCAAAGGCTAAACTAGAGGGGGGGGGAGTAAATTGCTGGGGTCATAACTGCAGGGGCATTACCAGTATGGGCATGACTACTGGGGCTAAACTACAGGGGCTAAACGACTAGGGGCAATACTACACAGGGGCATTACCATTAAGGGCATTACTGATGAGGTGCACAGCTAATGAGGGCATTGTAAAGGGGGCACTTCATAAGGGGCACTACTGTTGGGGGCATTGCATAAGGGGCACTACTACTGTGGGCATTGTATAAGGGGTGCTACTGCTGGGGGCATTACTGTATGGGCCGACAAAGAAGCTGCGTTCCCGGTCCGCTCTCAGTTGCTCCACCCCTACCATCGCCGCCGCACTGGAAGCCCTGGTTCCAGACTCCCAGCTGCAGCGGATCTGGGACCAGGCCGGCTTTATTATCCCTGCCGCTGCATCGAGCTCCTGTGACCGCGGTGCAACTAGTTCAAATCTGTCGCTGATTGGCTGCCGGTCCGCAGCAGTTTTGAAATATTAGCGCCGTGGTCACAGGAGCTCGATGCGGCGGCAGGGATAATAAAGCCAGCCTGGTTCCAGATCCACTGCAGCCGCCCTCAGCCTCTTCTGCCGCCCCGCCCTCGGACCTCTGCGCACCCACAGTCTCCTCCTCCGCACTATCTCCGAGGCCCACAGCCTCCACGTCACGCCTACCACAGCCTACTCATCCACAGCACCGCAGACCACCGCCGCTGCTAAACAGGTAATCTAACCTGCTGCCTTTCTCTCTCCCTAGTCCCTACTGTATTCCCTTGCTGTCACTTTCCATGTCCCTGCTGTCACTTTCCATGTCCCTGCTGTCACTCTCCCTATCACTCTGTCACTCTATAATGTGAATTTCGGCTCATTCTCTGTGCTATAATGTGAATTTTGGCTCATTCTGTGTGCTATAATGTGAATTTCGGCTCATACCGTGTGCTATAATGTGAATTTCGGCTCATACTGTGTGGTGTAATGTGAATTTGGCTCATACTGTGTGGTGTAATATGAATGTGGCTCATACTGTGTGGTATAAATGTGAATTTCGGCTCATACTGTGAGCTATAATGTGAAAGGGGTCCTACTATTGTGGTGCATAATGTGTATAAGGGGTATATAATGTGGTAAACTACACTGAAGGGCACGCCCCCTTTTGTGTGGCCACGCCCCCTTGTCAGGAGTGCACGCGCTGTTATGATTCCCGTACTCCAGACCAGAGGAGATCTTATGGCAGAGGTCTGGGTACTGGAAAGATATGCTGGTTACGGGAGCAGGAAAGCCTAGTAACCCCTGACGCCCTAACTCCGTTGTCTCGCCCGTGTTGTCAGAAATCCCCTGCGAGACTATGGTTGCTTGAGCCCATGGCAGCCGCGTTCGAAGGGCGGATTATGTCTGCCCAACCCCGATGCCCCCTCAGGTCTTAATGGGAGACAAAGGGAAATCCGAGACAGGGTGATAACAAGGGGCCCTCTGACTAAGCAACCAGGCCAGGGGTTACAAGCTATCTAACTTAAACCAAAAGTATGTGCGGACAAACCGCCAGGGAAAAGGACAACCAAAAGATCCCCTGATCCGTTACTCCTATCCAGCACCGCTGGATACCAGAGTGGATCTGTGGGAGCGGAATCCTCCGCAAAAACTCCGGAACACAAAGAAACTAAATAATAAATAGTAAGCGGTCAGGCCGCAACACACGGCTACGCCGCGACTCACGAACACCACAGGATGTTAAAGGTGCTCGGTCGGACTCCAGGAATAGATGACAAATTCCGAGATACTGGATCACTGAGGACAGGAACAACCGGATAGAGCAGGACTGGAAACTCTCTGTAACAGACTCAGCAAACAGGAAGCTATCACCGGCGTCTGTAAGAAGTCCTGAGAGTGCCTTTATTTGGGAACCCTCCAATCAGGATCCAGACAGGATAATAAACATCATGCCGTGCAGCTGCATGCTGCACGGCCAGGATACAAATGAACTCATTATCTAGACCTAGCAACGGGGAACGCGGTCCGACAGTGGCGTCCCCGTTGCTATGGTCTGAGCGGCTCCGTGCGCCCGGCGTCTAGCGTTGCTAGGGAGCCGGCGGCTGTGTGCCTGCGGCGTCCCTATTTGCTAGGAGCCGGGCCGCACTGACGGGCGGACCCTCGGCGCCTAACAGTACCCCCCCCTTGAGGAGGGGTCAAGGAACCCCTAAAGCCAGGTTTCTGAGGAAATTCTCGAAAAAATGCCTTTTTAAGCCTTGGAGCATGGAGATCCTCATCCAGGACCCAAGACCTTTCTTCTGGACCATAACCTCTCCAATGCACCAAAAAATAAAGCCGACCCCGGGACAACTTGGAATCGAGAACCTTCTCCACCAAGAACTCCTGCTGACCCTGTACATCTATTGGTGATTTCCCCTGAGGGATCTTGCGAGGAAATCTACTGGACGAAACATATGGTTTTAACAAGGAGCAATGGAAGGTATTCCCGATCCGTAAAGTTTTTGGTAAACGTAACCGGAAAGCAACTGGGTTGACTTTTTTGATAATATGAAATGGTCCAATAAATTTAGGACCCAATCTGGCTGAGGTATGTCGAAGTTTAATGTTGCGAGTCGACAACCATACCCTATCTCCAACTTTAAAAGTGCACGGCCGCCGGAGCCTGTCAGAAAAATTTTTCTCCCGAAATGCCGCTTTTCTGAGAGCCAGGTGCACTTTTCTCCAAATGAGTTTGAGATGAGAGGTCAAGGTCAGTGAGGAGACAGAGGAATGTTGAAAAAAGGAATTAGCTCTGGGGTGAAAACCAAAAACTGTAAAAAATGGAGATACATTGGTGGAGGAATGACAGGCATTGTTGTAAGCAAACTCTGCTAACGGAAGAAACTCAGACCAGTCATTTTGGAGTTTGGCCGAGTACAAACGCAAATATTGTTTCAATGACTGATTAACTCGCTCAGTCTGCCCGTTGGATTGGGGATGGTAGCCAGACGTTAAAGATAATTTCATCTTTAATGAGGCACAAAAAGACTTCCAAAATTGTGCAATGAATTGTGGACCCCGATCAGAAACAATATCAGTGGGTAACCCATGGAGTCTGAAAACATGGCGGAGGAACAAAACTGCCAATCCCTGGGCAGATGGCAATCGGGGAAGAGCAATGAAATGGGCCATTTTGCTAAAACGGTCCACTACCACCCATATGACTCGGCATCCGGCTGACAGAGGGAGGTCCACCACAAAATCCATGGAAATATGAGACCATGGCCTAAGAGGAACATTCAAGGGCATAAGTTGACCGATAGGCAAGGAACGGGGAACCTTATGCTGTGCACAGACCTGACAAGAAAAAACAAACTCCTTAACGTCTTTGGAAAGACCAGGCCACCATACCGAGCGGGAAACTAATTCAAAGGTTTTAGCGATCCCCGGATGCCCGGCAACTTTGCTATCGTGAAACTCCGTCAAAACTGTTGCTCTCAAAAACTCGGGGACATAAAGACGACCAGCAGGAGTATTTCCAGGAGCTTGATGTTGAAGCTGCTTTAACTGGGTAAATAAATCTTGTGTGAGGCCTGCCCGAATGACTGAAGACGGAAGTATGGGAGTAACAGGACTGTTGTCTTGAACTGGAAGAAAACTGCGTGACAGGGCATCTGCCTTGGTATTCTTGGAACCTGGCCTGAAGGTGATAATGAACTTGAAACGAGTAAAAAATAAAGCCCAACGAGCTTGCCGGGCATTCAGCCGTTTAGCTGATTCAATGTATTGAAGATTTTTGTGATCAGTCAAAACTGAAATGGTATGAGTGGCTCCTTCAAGCCAATGCCTCCACTCCTCGAAAGCCCATTTAATAGCCAGTAATTCCCGGTTACCAACATCGTAGTTGGATTCAGCAGACGAGAATTTCCTGGACATAAAGGCACAGGGATGTAATTCTAGGGAATCCGGATCCTTCTGAGATAGGATGGCCCCTACTCCAACCTCCGAGGCATCAACCTCAACAATGAAAGGCAAATCTGGGTTGGGATGTCTGAGGACAGGGGCTGAGACAAAGGCTTGTTTCAAGGCCTGAAAAGATAACTCCGCTTCATGTGACCAGTTGGTAGGATCTGCTCCCTTCTTAGTCAGTGCCACAATGGGAGCAACTAGGTCAGAGAAAGAGTGAATAAATCTTCTATAGTAATTCGCAAACCCTAAAAAGCGCTGAATTGCTTTTAAATTGGTGGGTTGCGCCCAACAAAGGATGGCTTGGAGCTTCTTTGGTTCCATACAGAATCCCCGAGGGGAAATAATGTACCCTAAAAAGGATACCTCCGTGACATGAAATTCACACTTCTCCAGCTTGGCATATAGGTGATTTTCACGTAATTTCTTTAGAACCTGACGCACCTGGGTAACATGTTGTTCTATAGAGTCAGAATATATCAAAATATCGTCTAAGTAGACTACAACGAATTTTCCAAGAAATTCACGGAGCACATCGTTAATGAGATCCTGGAAAACTGTCGGAGCGTTGGACAGGCCGAATGGCATAACCAGATACTCATAGTGGCCTGACTGAGTACTGAATGCCGTTTTCCACTCATCCCCTGACTTGATTCTGATAAGGTTATATGCTCCTCTCAGGTCAATCTTAGAAAAAATCACAGCCGAACGTAGCTGATCAAAGAGGACAGAAATCAGCGGCAAAGGGTAAGTATTCTTTACTGAGATTTTATTCAAGGCTCTAAAGTCAATGCAAGGTCTGAGTGATCCATCCTTCTTCTCCACGAAGAAGAAGCCTGCACTTAAAGGGGATTTAGATGGCCTGATAAATCCTTTCCCTAGACTTTCTTTAACATACTCATTCATGGCCACAGTTTCAGGTCCGGACAATGCATATAACCTTCCCTTAGGAAAAATGGCACCAGGAATTAACTCAATAGCACAATCATAAGGCCTATGGGGAGGCAGAATATCCGCATTGCCCTTGGAAAATACATCAACAAAATCCTGGTATTCCACAGGAATGGGTGCGGAAATGACAGCAGCTATTCTGATGGGAAGCGTAATACATTCTTTATTACAGATGGTACCCCATTGTAAGATCTCCCCCGACTGCCAATCAATGATGGGATTATGAAAGGCCAGCCAAGGGTGACCCAGAACCACAGGAACTGCTGGACAATGGGTAAGGAAAAACTCAATCTTTTCAGAATGCAGAGCTCCTACCGAAAGTAGAACAGGAGGTGTACAGAGAGAAATAACCCCATTGGACAAGGGACTCCCATCTAAACCATGCATGGTGATACACCTACCCAAGGCTAACTGAGGAATACCTAAGGCCTTGGCCCATGTTAAATCCATAAAGTTCCCTGCAGCTCCACTGTCCACAAAAGCCGAGACCGAGGAACAGAGGCTGCCAAAGGAAACCTTAGCTGGAACCAACAGTGAATTATTTGAGGAGATAAGCTGCAGACCAAAGTGAACCCCCTCACAACTCACTTGGTCGAGGCGTTTCCCGACTTGTTCGGACAACTACGGGCAAAATGTCCCTTACCCCCACAGTATAAACAAAGACCAGAATTTTGCCTTCTGGTTCTTTCTTCAGGAGACAGTTTGGAGAGGCCTATCTGCATGGGCTCCTCTATGTCCACAGGAATGGAAAAAACACAAGGAGTAGACCCGACAGATGCTCCTTTTTCAGCCCTCCGCTCTCTGAGACGACGATCAATCTTAATAGAGAGCTCCATGAGTTTATCGAGCGTCTCAGGAGCGGGATACTGAAGGAGACTGTCTTTTATAGACTCGGATAAGCCGAGGCGAAACTGACTGCGCAGGGCTGGGTCATTCCATCCACAGTCGTTCGACCAACGGCGAAACTCCGTACAATAAATCTCTGCGGGATTCCTACCCTGTCTGAGAGCACGCAACTGACTCTCGGCGGATGCCTCTCTATCAGGGTCGTCATACAATAGCCCTAAAGACCCCAGAAAGGCGTCTACAGACAATAAAGCCGGATCGTCTGTCTTTAAACCAAAAGCCCAGGTCTGAGGATCCCCCTGTAGCAAAGAAATAATAATTCCTACCCGCTGAGATTCAGTACCTGAGGAGACTGGTCTTAAACGAAAATACAGTTTACAAGACTCTTTAAAATTAAAAAACTGCTTTCTATCCCCAGAAAAACGGTCAGGCAGATGCATTTTTGGTTCAGGAATGACCCTCGGGGAAGTCCGTAACAGATCTTCCTGTGACCTCACCCGAAGGGACAGATCCTGAACCATCTGAGTAAGCTCTTGAATCTGGCTAACTAAAAGCTGGCCAGGATTTGGCCCAACACCGGTGGGATTCATGAGGCTGACAAATCTCCCAACAGAATAAAGGAAAAAATTAACTCCTGTTTAATTTTAAATGTTAGTCTGGCCGGTGATAATGTTATGATTCCCGTACTCCAGACCAGAGGAGATCTTATGGCAGAGGTCTGGGTACTGGAAAGATATGCTGGTTACGGGAGCAGGAAAGCCTAGTAACCCCTGACGCCCTAACTCCGTTGTCTCGCCCGTGTTGTCAGAAATCCCCTGCGAGACTATGGTTGCTTGAGCCCATGGCAGCCGCGTTCGAAGGGCGGATTATGTCTGCCCAACCCCGATGCCCCCTCAGGTCTTAATGGGAGACAAAGGGAAATCCGAGACAGGGTGATAACAAGGGGCCCTCTGACTAAGCAACCAGGCCAGGGGTTACAAGCTATCTAACTTAAACCAAAAGTATGTGCGGACAAACCGCCAGGGAAAAGGACAACCAAAAGATCCCCTGATCCGTTACTCCTATCCAGCACCGCTGGATACCAGAGTGGATCTGTGGGAGCGGAATCCTCCGCAAAAACTCCGGAACACAAAGAAACTAAATAATAAATAGTAAGCGGTCAGGCCGCAACACACGGCTACGCCGCGACTCACGAACACCACAGGATGTTAAAGGTGCTCGGTCGGACTCCAGGAATAGATGACAAATTCCGAGATACTGGATCACTGAGGACAGGAACAACCGGATAGAGCAGGACTGGAAACTCTCTGTAACAGACTCAGCAAACAGGAAGCTATCACCGGCGTCTGTAAGAAGTCCTGAGAGTGCCTTTATTTGGGAACCCTCCAATCAGGATCCAGACAGGATAATAAACATCATGCCGTGCAGCTGCATGCTGCACGGCCAGGATACAAATGAACTCATTATCTAGACCTAGCAACGGGGAACGCGGTCCGACAGTGGCGTCCCCGTTGCTATGGTCTGAGCGGCTCCGTGCGCCCGGCGTCTAGCGTTGCTAGGGAGCCGGCGGCTGTGTGCCTGCGGCGTCCCTAGTTGCTAGGCGCCGGGCCGCACTGACGGGCGCGCCCTTCGGCGCCTAACACGCGCCTTCGGCGCGCACATAATTGCACCCTTCACTTTTCCATACCCCCACTTCAAAATTTCCACTTGGGTACTACTACTGTGGGCATTATTACTATTGTGTGACCACGCCCCTTTTTTTAGACCACACCCCTTTTTGCTGTGCGCGCCTACGGCGCGCGCAATACCTTTATTTCTTGGGCGCCGTGGGGAGGGGGGTGAGTTCCACCACCTCTCTAGGACCACTTTAAGCACTGGTCCCTCATGTATGTTTTAGTCAGTATGGAGGTGATCGGGAACATTTAGTGCCCTCACCCATGTATGGAAATGTGTTTTAGATAGTCCAGGGTAATATTGTCTATAGATAATAGTTGTTTACCAGATAATAACTACTTAGATACTACATCAGATGAAAGAGAGGTGTCAGGACTTGATTGGTTTGTGTTCTTGAACTGGTATCTGCTGTTGGAGCTGCAGATGAAGTAATGTGTAAGAAGCTGAGTGGCTTGATGAAATTCCTGTGAGTGAACAGGAGCTTGAAATATTGTGGGCATGCTAGACATGGCTGAGGATTATACAAGAGCATACAAGGTCTCCTGAGCCAAAGTGGAATAGCTGTTCTAGGCTGTTGAGACTAAGAAGTAACTGGTAAGATCTGGTATAGCTTGGCTCTGGAGGCACAAGGACTAAACACTGTGCTGGACAAATAAGGGCAGTTCTGTGCACTCACATTGTTGCTGCCCAGCTGCATGAACAACCAAATTTAATTGGAAACCAGATCTACCGAGAATTGGATAGACACAAAACTGTGCAAAAGTCTTAGGCAGCTGTGGAAAAAATGCTGAAAAGTAAGAATGTTCAGTTTCTTCAGAAACTATGCAAGTACCTAGAAGAATTGATGCTGTTTTGAAGGCAAAGGGTGGTCACACCAAATATTGATTGATTTAGATTTCTCTTCTGTTCCTTCACTTTGCATTTTGTTAATTGATAAAAATATACTATTAGCACTTCTATTTTTGAAATAATGCTAACTTTGCAACATGTTTTTTCCACACCAACCTAAAACCTTTGCTTAGTACTGTATATGCATAAATGCATAAATTCACATCTGCGCATGTACTGCATGCAAAGATTCTTCATATTCATCAAAGCATTGAGATCAGTCCCTAAGTATTCCAAAGGTATTTGGCTGGCATTTTTACAAGTATTTGACTGTTCCACACTATTATACAGTAGCATGAAATGTATTGTGTGCCTGGCAACACCTTCATTGCAAGAGCTGGTAATAGCTTAGAAGCGTTCAGCATTTTTAGTTATTGAAAAGAACCTTTAACTGACTGCTATGGTGTACGCACAGGCATTCTCTTAATAGCTCTTAGATAACTAATAAGAGCAGTGCATGCAACATAAGTACATACAGTTACAGTGAAGGTCCTTGTGCGATTAAAGTATTGAGAAGATCATCTTCTTCTTATTGTGCCCTCTCCTTCTCCATGTTCTCTATCCATGTGCCCTCTCCATGTACCCTACTCTTCATACTCACAGCTGTAATCTCTCTATGTATCTCCTCCCTGCACCCCTTTGTTCCCTCTCTGCTTGCCCCCCTGTGCCCTTTTGATGTATTCTATTGTCTTACTTGCCTTCACTCTCTCGGATCTTCTTGCACCTGTCTGGGTACACTACCATATACCCTTGGGAGCTGATTCCCCCCAGTCAATATAAAGTCCCAGTGTTCCCCCTCTGTACATTCCAGTACACTGCTGATCTTAACATACCTGGGGTATTGCCTGGGGCGGATTGTGATTGAAAACCAGCCCAGGAAATTTATGGAAGCAACCCTAATGGAGGTGTGGTCTGATGAGGGGGTGGGGTCTGTTGAGGGGGGAGCAGGATCCCTCTTTATAGGGCCTTATTGTATGCAAATGTGGCATACCTTGCGTCTTTGCTGCCGCTGTGTCTGAGACCGGTGGTGGATTGGGAACTAAAAGTGGCCCTGTAAAATTTTGTACAAGTGGCCCAACATGGGCAGCACAAGAGGTATAACATACCGCATAACCAGTGCCGTAACTAGGCATTTTAGCACTGTGTGCAAGAAATGGCATTGGCGTGCCCCCCCCCCCTATGAAAAATAGGGGCAGTGTGTGCACAAAAAACATATTTGCGTGGCTTCATGGGGAAGTGGTGTGGCCACAAAATAATACCAATTCATACTACGGTGCACAGTAATCTCCATTATTCAAATTACGATGCACAGTAGCGCCACTACACCAGGTAGAGCCCCTTTTACACATTACGGCAGACAATCCCCCTTTTTACACATTACGGCAGCCAGTCTCCCTTTTTACACATTACGGCAGCCAGTCCCCCTTTTTACACTTTACGGCAGACAGTGTACCCTTTTTACACATTACGGCAGACAGCGTCCCCATTTTACACATTACGGCAAACAGCGTCCCCCTTTTTACACATTACGGCAGACAGCATCCCCTTTTTACACAGTACGGCAGACAGCGTTCCCTTTTTACACATTACGGCAGACAGCGTCCCCTTTTTACACATTATGGCAGACAGCATCCCCCTTTTTACACAGTACGGCAGACAGTGTCCCCCTTTTTACACATTACGGCAGACAGCGCCCCCTTATTACACATTTCAGCAGACAGCATACCTCTATTTACACATTACGGCAGACAGCGTCCCCCTTTTTACACAGTACGACAGACAGCATTCCCTTTTTACACATTACGGCAGACAGCGTACCCCCTTTGTACACATTATGGCAGACAGTGTACCCCTTTTTACATATTACGGCAGACAGCATCCCCTTTTTACACTTTACGGCAGACAGTGTACCCTTTTTACACATTACGGCAGACAGCGTCCCCATTTTACACATTACGGCAAACAGCGTCCCCCTTTTTACACATTACGGCAGACAGCATCCCCTTTTTACACAGTACGGCAGACAGCGTTCCCTTTTTACACATTACGGCAGACAGCGTCCCCTTTTTACACATTATGGCAGACAGCATCCCCCTTTTTACACAGTACGGCAGACAGTGTCCCCCTTTTTACACATTACGGCAGACAGCGCCCCCTTATTACACATTTCAGCAGACAGCATACCTCTATTTACACATTACGGCAGACAGCGTCCCCCTTTTTACACAGTACGACAGACAGCATTCCCTTTTTACACATTACGGCAGACAGCGTACCCCCTTTGTACACATTATGGCAGACAGTGTACCCCTTTTTACATATTACGGCAGACAGTGTCCCCTTTTTACACATTATGGTAGACAGCATCCCCCTTTTTACACATTATGGCAGACAGCGTCCCCTTTTTACACATTACGGCAGACAGCGTCCCCTTATTACACATTACGGCAGACATCGTCCCCCTTTTTACACATTACGGCAGACAGCGTCCCCTTTTTACACATTACGGCAGACAGCATCCCGCCTTTTTACTAGTGATGTGCACCGGAAATTTTTCGGGTTTTGTGTTTTGGTTTTGGATTCGGTTCCGCGGCCGTGTTTTGGACTCGGACGCATTTTGGCAAAACCTCCTGAAAATTTTTTGTCGGATTCAGGTGTGTTTTGGATTCGGGTGTTTTTTTACAAAAAACCCTCAAAAACAGCTTAAATCAAAGAATTTGGGGGTCATTTTGATACCATAGTATTATTAACCTCAATAACCATAATTTACACTCATTTCCAGTCTATTCTGAACACATCACACCTCACAATATTATTTTTAGTCCTAAAATTTGCACCAAGGTCGCTGGATGACTAAGCTAAGCGACCCAAGTGGCCGACACAAACACTTGGCCCATCTACGAGTGGCACTGCAGTGTCACACAGGATGGCACTTCAGAAAAATAGTCCACAAACAGCACATGATGCAAAGATAAAAAGAGGCGCAATGAGGTAGCTGTGTGACTAAGCTAAGCGACCCAAGTGGCTGACACAAACACCTGGCCCATCTAGGAGTGGCACTGCAGTGTCAGACAGGATGGCACTACAAAAAAATAGTCCCCAAACAGCACATGATGCAAAGAAAAAAAGAGGCGCAATGAGGTAGCTGTGTGACTAAGCTAAGCGACCCAAGTGGCCGACACAAACAACTGGCCCATCTAGGAGTGGCACTGCAGTGTCAGACAGGATGGTACTTCAAAAAAATAGTCCCCAAACAGCACATGATGCAAAGAAAAAAAGAGGCGCAATGAGGTAGCTGTGTGACTATGCTAAGCGACCCAAGTGGCCGACACAAACACCTGGCCCATCTAGGAGTGGCACTGCAGTGTCAGACAGGATGGCACTACAAAAAAAATAGTCCCCAAACAGCACATGATGGAAAGAAAAAAAGAGGCGCAATGAGGTAGCTGTGTGACTAAGCTAAGCGACCCAAGTGGCCGACACAAACACCTGGCCCATCTAGGAGTGGCACTGCAGTGTCAGACAGGAAGGCACTTCAAAAAATAGTCCCCAAATAGCACATGATGCAAAGAAAAATGAAAGAAAAAAGAGGTGCAAGATGGAATTGTCCTTGGGTCCTCCCACCCACCCTTATGTTGTATAAACAGGACATGCACACTTTAACAAACCCATCATTTCAGCGACAGGGTCTGCCACACAACTGTGACTGAAATGACTGGTTGGTTTGGGCCCCCACCAAAAAAGAAGCAATCAATCTCTCCTTGCACAAACTGGCTCTACAGAGGCAAGATGTCCACCTCCTCCTCATCGTCCGATTCCTCACCCCTTTCACTGTGTACATCCCCCTCCTCACAGATCATTAATTCGTCCCCACTGGAATCCACCATCTCAGGTCCCTGTGTACTTTCTGGAGGCAATTGCTGGTGAATGTCTCCACGGAGGAATTGATTATAATTAATTTTGATGAACATCATCTTCTCCACATTTTCTGGAAGTAACCTCGTACGCCGATTGCTGACAAGGTGAGCACTGCTCTAAACACTCTTTCGGAGTACACACTGGAGGGGGGGCAACTTAGGTAAAATAAAGCCAGTTTGTGCAAGGGCCTCCAAATTGCCTCTTTTTCCTGCCAGTATACGTACGGACTGTCTGACGTGCCTACTTGGATGCGGTCCCTCATATAATCCTCCACCATTCTTTCAATGGTGACAGAATCATATGCAGTGACAGTAGACGACATGTCAGTAATCGTTGGCAGGTCCTTCAGTCCGGACCAGATGTCAGCACTCGCTCCAGACTGCCCTGCATCACCGCCAGCGGGTGGGCTCGGAATTCTTAGCCTTTTCCTCGCAGCCCCAGTTGCGGGAGAATGTGAAGGAGGAGCTGTTGACGGGTCACGTTCCGCTTGACTTGACAATTTTCTCACCAGCAGGTCTTTGAACCTCTGCAGACCTGTGTCTGCCGGAAAGAGAGATACAAAGTAGGTTTTAAATCTAGGATCGAGCACGGTGGCCAAAATGTAGTGCTCTGATTTCAACAGATTGACCACCCGTGAATCCTGGTTAAGCGAATTAAGGGCTCCATCCACAAGTCCCACATGACTAGTGGAATCGCTCTGTTTTAGCTCCTCCTTCAATCTCTCCAGCTTCTTCTGCAAAAGCCTGATGAGGGGAATGACCTGACTCAGGCTGGTAGTGTCTGAACTGACTTCACGTGTGGCAAGTTCAAAGGGTAGCAGAACCTTGCACAACGTTGAAATCATTCTCCACTGCGCTTGAGTCAGGTGCATTCCCCCTCCTTTGCCTATATCGTAGGTAGCTGTATAGGCTTGAATGACCTTTTGCTGCTCGTTCATCCTCTGAAGCATATAGAGGGTTGAATTCCACCTCGTTACCACCTCTTGCTTCAGATGATGGCAGGGCAGGTTCAGGAGTGTTTGCTGGTGCTCCAGTCTTTGGCACGCGGTGGCTGAATGCCGAAAAAGTGGCCCGCAATTCTTTGGGCCACCGACAGCATCTCTTGCACGCCCCTGTCGTTTTTTAAATAATTCTGCACCTCCAAATTCAATGTATGTGCAAAACATGGGACGTGCTGGAATTTGCCCAGATGTAATGCACGCACAATATTGGTGGCGTTGTCCGATGTCACAAATCCCCAGGAGAGTCCAATTGAGGTAAGCCATTCTGCGATGATGTTCCTCAGTTTCCGTAAGAGGTTGTCAGCTGTGTGCCTCTTATGGAAAGCGGTGATACAAAGCGTAGCCTGCCTAGGAACGAGTTGGCGTTTGCGAGATGCTGCTACTGGTGCCGCCGCTGCTGTTCTTGCTGTGGGAGGCAATACATCTACCCAGTGGGCTGTCACAGTCATATAGTCCTGAGTCTGCCCTGCTCCACTTGTCCACATGTCCATGGTTAAGTGGACATTGGGAACAACTGAATTTTTTAGGACACTGGTGACTCTTTTTCTGACGTCTGTGTACATATTCGGTATCGCCTGCCTACAGAAATGGAACTTAGATGGTATTTGGTACCAGGGACATAGTACCTCAACCAATTCTCTAGTTCCCTGCGAATTAACGGTGGATACCGGAAACACGTTTCCCACCACCCAGGCTACCAAGGCCTGAGTTATCCGCTTTGTAGCAGGATGACTGCTGTGATATTTCATCTTCCTCGCAAAGGACTGTTGGACAGTCAATTGCTTACTGGAAGTAGTACAAGTGGTCTTCCGACTTCCCCTCTGGGATGACGATCGACTCCCAGCAGCAACAACAGCAGCACCAGCAGCAGTAGGCGTTACACTCAAGGATGCATCGGAGGAATCCCAGGCAATAGAGGACTCGTCAGACTTGAAAGTGACATGACCTGCAGGACTATAGTCTTTCCTGTCTAAGGAGGAAATTGACACCGAGGGAGTTGGTGGTGTGGTTTGCAGGAGCTTGGTTACAAGAGGAAGGGATTTAGTTGGCAGTGGACTGTTTCCGCTGTCACCCAAAGTTTTTGAACTTGTCAATGACTTCTGATGAATGCGCTCCAGGTGACGTATAAGGGAGGATGTTCCTAGGTGGTTAACGTCCTTACCCCTACTTATTACAGCTTGACAAAGGCAACACATGGCTTGACACCTGTTGTCCGCATTTCTGTTGAAATAATTCCACACCGAAGAGGTGATTTCTTTTGTATTTTGACCAGGCATGTCAATGGCCATATTCGTCCCACGGACAACAGGTGTCTCCCCGGGTGCCTGACTTAAACAAACCACCTCACCATCAGAATCCTCCTTGTCAATTTCCTCCCCAGCGCCAGCAACAACCATATCCTCATCCTGGTGTACTTCAACAGTGACATCTTCAATTTGACTATCAGGAACTGAACAGCGGGTGCTCGTTCCAGCACTTGCAGGGGGCGTGCAAATGGTGGAAGGCGCCACCTCTTCCCGTCCAGTGTTGGGAAGGTCAGGCATCGCAACCGACACAATTGGACTCTCCTTGGGGATTTGTGATTTAGAAGAACGCACAGTTCTTTGCTGTGCTTTTGCCATCTTAATTCTTTTAAGTTTTCTAGCAGGAGGATGAGTGCTTCCATGCTCATGTGAAGCTGAACCACTAGCCATGAACATAGGCCAGGCCCTCAGCCGTTCCTTGCCACTCCGTGTCGTAAATGGCACATTGGCAAGTTTACGCTTCTCCTCAGACGATTTTGATTTAGATTTTTGGGTCATTTTACTGAGCTTTATTTTTTGGGATTTTACATGCTCTCTACTATGACATTGGGCATCGGCCTTGGCAGACGACGTTGCTGGCATTTCATCATCTCGGCCATGACTAGTGGCAGCAGCTTCAGCACGAGGTGGAAGTGGATCTTGATCTTTCCCTATTTTACCCTCCACATTTTTGTTCTCCATTTTTTAATGTGTGGAATTATATGCCAGTAATATATCAATAGCAATGGCCTACTACTATATATACTGCGCACAACTGAAATGCACCACAGGTATGGATGGGATAGTATACTTGACGACACAGAGGTAGAGCAGTGGACTACTGTACTGTACTGCTATATATATAGTTATACTGGTGGTCAGCAAAACTCTGCACTGTCCTCCTACTATATACTACAATGCAACACAGATATGGAGCGTTTTTCAGGCAGAGAACGTATAATACTGGTGGTCACTGGTCAGCAAAACTCTGCACTGTCCTCCTACTATATAATACTGCTGATCCCCAGTCCCCACAATAATGCAATTAGCACACTGAGCACAGATATTTGCAGCACACTGAGCACAGATATGGAGCATTTTTCAGGCAGAGAAGGTAGATTTTTGCAGTTGCAGCACACTGAGCACAGATATTTGCAGCACACTGAGCACAGATATTTGCAGCACACTGAGCACAGATATTTGCAGCCCACTGAACATAGAAAATGAGAGGACGCCAGCCACGTCCTCTCACGATCATCTCCAATGCACGAGTGAAAAATGGTGGCAACGCGCGGCTCCTTATATAGAATACGAATCTCGCGAGAATCCGACCGCGGGATGATGACGTTCGAGCGCGCTCGGGTTAACCGAGCCATACGGGAGGATCCGAGTTGCAAAACAAGGTGAAGTTCGGGCGGATTTGGATCCCGAGGATCCGAACCTGCTCATCACTACTTTTTACACATTATGGCGGACATTGGCCCTCATTCCGAGTTGTTCGCTCGGTATTTTTCATCGCATCGCAGTGAAAATCCGCTTAGTACGCATGCGCAATGTTCGCACTGCGACTGCGCCAAGTAATTTTACCATGAAGATAGTATTTTTACTCACGTCTTTTTCTTCGCTCCGGCGATCGTAATGTGATTGACAGGAAATGGGTGTTACTGGGCGGAAACACGGCGTTTCAGGGGCGTGTGGCTGAAAACGCTACCGTTTCCGGAAAAAACGCAGGAGTGGCCGGAGAAACGGTGGGAGTGCCTGGGCGAACGCTGGGTGTGTTTGTGACGTCAACCAGGAACGACAAGCACTGAAATGATCGCACAGGCAGAGTAAGTCTGGAGCTACTCAGAAACTGCTAAGTAGTTAGTAATCGCAATATTGCGAATACATCGGTCGCAATTTTAAGAAGCTAAGATTCACTCCCAGTAGGCGGCGGCTTAGCGTGTGTAACTCTGCTAAATTCGCCTTGCGACCGATCAACTCGGAATGAGGGCCATTGTCCCCCTTTTTACACATTACGGCAGACAGCGTCCCCCTTTTTACACATTACGGCAGACAGCATCCCCCTTTTTATCCCCTTTTTACACATTATGGCAGACAGCGTCCCCCTTTTTATACATTACGGCAGACAATGTCCCCTTTTTACACATTAAGGCAGACAGCATCCCCCTTTTTACACATAATGGCAGACAGTGTCCTCTTTTTACACATTACGACAGACAGCGACCCCTTTTTACACATTACGGCAGACAGCGTCCCCTTTTTACACATTACGGCAGACAGCGTCCCCCTTTCTACACATTATTGCAGACAGTGTCCCCCATTTTACACATTACGGCAGACAGATAGATAGATTGATAGATAGATAATGCTGGGATGATGGAAGCACATCCCAGAATTCACAGCAGCGCCGGCCAGCCAATGCAGATGGAGAGAGACAGCTGCAGCGGTGCCGCTACCAGTTATATAGCGCTACTGTGGCTCCAGTCCCCCTCCCTCCTCCTCCTCCGGGTCCTCCCCTGACGCTGCGCCTCTCTTCTTCTCCTCCGGTGCACACAGCACAGGTGGCTTGTAATTTGTCAATTTGACTCATTACAAGCCGCTGACATGGAATGCTGGCCATTGCACACTCAGGGCGACTGCGCTGTGTGCCAGGCACACCTGGCACACACGTAGTTATGGCTCTGCCTGGCTGGCAACTGAGCGTTTTCCGGGAGTGTGCTAAAAAATGCAGGCGTGTCAGGCTAAAACACAGGAGTGTCTGGGGAAACGGGGGAGTGGCTGGCCGAACGCAGGGCGTGTTTGTGACGTCAAAGTAGGAACTAAACGGACAGAGGTGATTGCAATCTAGGAGTAGGTCTGGAGCTACTCAGAAACTGCAGGAAAAGATTTTACAGCAATTCTGCTAATCTTTCGTTCGCACTTCTGCTAAGCTAAGATACACTCCCAGAGGGCGGCGGCCTAGCGTTTGCACTGCTGCTAAAAGCAGCTAGCGAGTGATCAACTTGGAATGAGGGCCTTTATCACTTCACCAATATTAATAAATCTGCCCCTGAGTGTACTGGGCTGCCTGTCATGTGTGGGCTTAGGGCCACATGACAAAACACAAAACAGGCCCCACAGACACATCGGCCTATCTGGATTCTTTATGGTGAGCCCTATGGACAATCCGCCCCTGTGCATTGCTGAGATTTGCAGAGTAGAGGGGTTGATCATATCTGTCTGAGTCTGCCAGTGCTTCAGCATAGGGGGTAATGTGACATGCGGGGGGACGCCCAGCACAGGGCTAGTTTGCCCCGCATGTCAGACCCTACCCCCCCGCACATGTGCAAAATCATTGCGCGGTAGCGATGCTTTTGTATCGGGTGAGTAACTCCCTGCCAGCGCAGCTCCTGCGCACTGGCAGGTCACTACCCGCTGCATCCGGGTCACAGCGGCGGTGTATGACATCATGCAGCTGCCTCGGCCCGCCCCCCCATCGGTCTGGACATGCCTCCTTTGTCCAGACTGCGCCCCGCCAATGGCGTTCTATCGCCATTGGCACGCCCACTCCTCCCCCGCGACCGCCTCTGCCTGTCAATCAGGCAGAGGCGATTGCAGCCCTGAGATGCTGATAGCATCTGAATTGGCTCCCGGGGTGCACACGTGTAGTGCACCCGCTGCACGTGCGCACTCCACACAAAAATTCAGACTGCGAATGCTGCCGTGATGCAGTCTGAATTACCCCCTATGTGTCCACCAATTTCTGTTAAAATCATTCAGTTTGTTGGAAAGGTTCCAGCTTCCTCATACACTGGAATGATTATCACCCAGCTATTTGGGAGAATCAAATATGTCACATCCTAGTTGGAACAACCATTATTGGTCATTTACCTGCATGTGGAAGCAAACAACCGATAAACAACAAACAATATATAAAGAACATCCAGATGGTGTAATGGTTAGTTTTACTACCTCACAGCACTGAGGTCATGGGTTGATTCCCACCATGTCCCTAACTGTGTGGAGTTTGTATTTTCTCCTGTGCTTGCTTGGATTTCCTCCGGGTACTCTAGTTTCCTCCCAGGGCCGGTTCAGGGGCTTTTTTCGCCCTGGGCGGTAATAGGGGCATGGCTTCATACAGGGGGCGTGGTCAATTACGCCCCCTGTACAGTAGTAGCGCTGCTGAAATGATGTGCGGTGCGCAATGATGTCATCGCGCACCGCACAGCAAAGGTCCTCTCCATGAAGGGAAACTAGACGCTACGCGTCTAGTTCCCTTCGTGGAGAGGACCTTTGCTGTGCGGTGCGCGATAACGTCAACACGCACCGCACATCATTACAGTAAAGGTCCTCACCAAGAAGGGAAACTAGATGCGTAGCGTCTAGTTTCCCTTCACAGCGGGACAGCGGGCAGCGGGACAGAGCGGGCAGCGGCGGGCACAGCAGCAGCGGATCTTGCCATGGTGTGGTGCCCTCCGGATGGCGCCGGCGCCCTCACGAAGACGGTGCCCCAGGCAAAAGTCCTGCTTGCCCGTGGCAAGATCCGCTACTGTTTCCTCCCACAATCCAGAAATAAAACATCATTTAACTTGTTCAGAACATTATAACGTGTACCACGCAGTGAATGCTGCTTTAAACTATAATCTCCCTGAAACTAATTTTCAAAAGTAAGCAAGTACTGTATGGTGTGCGAATCGCGATATATAAATAACTGATAATAAATATTAATAAATCCACTTGGCTATCATACAGAGTACAGACAGCATACCAGCAATTGCCAAACAGAAGAGTATCTTAGTAACTGGTATACAGTACAGAGATCAACCCACAGACCACCATAGAGAGAGCATCCCAGAGAAAACCATAAAGACAGCATCACAGAGACTGCAATACAATGCTGATAGTTTCATAGTGACCACTCTTACAGTACATCAAGCATACCAATAACCATTATCACAGAGCAGCTACATGTAGCATCCCACTGACTGCTAATACTGTATAAACGGCATCCCAGTGAGTGCAGTACAGTGCATACTGTATCACTGCGACAGTCTTACAGTACATTGAGCATTGCAGTGATTACCATACAGTACAAACAGCATTCAAAGTATCTGCCATCCAGTACAGAGTACACACACATGACTGTATTACTGTACATACAGAATTCTAGTGGCAACAATACAATATACACAGCATTCCATGTATTCCATGTATGAGTCCAATACCATGGTTTTCTCATAATATAGTATGTAACTTTTATAAGCAATTTAAACAGCGAATCAAATCTTTTATTGATAGTATGGAAGTTTATGTGGCAATCCGTACATATTATTAATATAGCAAGAATAAGAATAGATAGACAGACACAGAATAATGTACATAGTGGCACCAAGAGGGGTGGCAGCGGGAACTGTTTGGGGAGTCCCAGGTCCTTTCCCCCCCTTCCCTGTTGTAGACAGCGGCAGTGGGGAGATAGCAGCAGCTTCTCTCTCCAGCTCAGCACACATGAGCTGTGTGCTGCACTGGGAGAGAGGCAGCTGCAGAAGCAGTGTCCCCTCTCTCCCCGCATGACGTCCGGGGATTGAGCGATCACACCAGTCATTCACCCCAGCACCCATCCCCACCGTCCCATGTTACTCACCCTGCCCAAACTTTTTTTATATATTTCCTGAGGAATGGAGCTGGCCACACCTTCCTGCACTGCCCATGCCCTCTCCAAGTACCTGGGTCTGGCACAGCTGTTGGCGCTACTGAATACAGTATACATGGGGTACATTTACTAAAGCTTTAAAACAGACACGTACTGGTGTTGCCAATAGCTACAATCAGATTCTAGCTATACTTTACCCATTAAATTGTTTAAAATGGTAAACAGAATCTGATTAGTTGCTATGGGCAACACCACAACTTCTCTGTTTAGAAGCTTTAGTAAAGCTACCCCTCTGACTTTAATGCAACATAACCATTTTGTATAAACATGCTTAGACACCAAAGTGATCTTTTTCATTTTTAGTAGGTTGGATTATGAATTTCTGATGTTGTCTATGTGTTAAAATACTTTCTGTTTAAGAGCCCTTGAAATCATCACATCCATGTATCTAAGTTTACACTACTGTAACTTTCAAAACAATAGATAACCCCAAAGCATTGAGGTAGTAATACTGTGACTTTCTATAGGATGCCCATGTATTTTGACCTCTTAAATTTGGGATTCAATTCCTTGGGCCAACAGACATCTAAATCTATATTTAACCCATTAATATGTGCAACGTTGCTCTCCAGGGCCAGATCAACAATGGAGTAGATGGAGCTCAAGGCCTCCACATAAAAATAGGCCCATTATTATGACAGCATGATGATGACCAGCCACCAGCTAGCCACACGGCCAGCCATAAATCATAAATACTAAATTGTATTACTATTTTCCACACAAAATGATGCAATTTTTACAGTCTTACATATTTAGAGAGACATTCTGGATGTACAGTATGGGGTCTACATGGCACTGGCCACGCCCACACAGCACTGGTCACACACTCTCTGCTTCTCATAATAAGCCCTTGAACATTTTCCTTGCCAGGTCCATGAGGCCCTAATCCATCCCTGTGGCTCTCTCACCAAATGTTCATTGCCAGTGGACAAATGTATAACAGTGGATACCTAGCACATCTTATGTGAGTTATTTCTCCCTGTTATAATATTCTCATCTATATACTTTAGATGCATTTGTGGAATATTTTATCTTTGCTTGATTGCTGTGCTTGTTATCATGTAAGGATCTCTACTACAGTACAAGGGCCCTCATTCTGAATTGTTCGCTCGCTAGCTGCTTTTAGCAGCATTGCACACGCTAGGCCGCCGCCCTCTGGGAGCGTATCTTAGCTTAGCCGAATAGCAAACGAAAGATTAGCAGAATTGCTACTAAATAATTCTTTGCAGTTTCTGAGTAGCTCCAGACCTACTCACAGATTGCGATCAGCTCGGTCCGTTTAGTTCCTGGATTGACGTCACAAACACGCCCTGCGTTCGGCCAGCCTCTCCCCCGTTTCTCCAGACACTCCCGCGTTTTTCCCTGACACGCCTGCGTTTTTTAGCACACTCCCGGAAAACGGCCAGTTACCACCCAGAAACGCCCCTTTCCTGTCAATCATTCACCGATCAGCAGTGCAACTGAAAAGCGCCGCAGGATCCACAGCAAAACTGCTAACAACAACTCGGAATGACCCCCCAGGTGCGTTCTGAAATATACTTACTATAAATCTTCCCACATGTCTGTTATCGCCTGGATTCCATTTATTGTGTGTGTATGCTTTATCTTGCTGTTT
Organism: Pseudophryne corroboree; assembly: GCF_028390025.1. NCBI lineage: Eukaryota > Metazoa > Chordata > Amphibia > Anura > Myobatrachidae > Pseudophryne > Pseudophryne corroboree. The sequence continues at coordinate 194,247,641 of NC_086454.1, forward strand.
CAGTTTATCTTGGTATATCATATACCAAATGCGCTCATGATACAATGTACAGTGTAAGCTGAATACATATTAATACTAACTAGTAAGTCAGATGCAGCAACATCCGTGTGTGCACTTTTGCAACTTTATACTAATAACCACTACAGGCCCTTCCCTTGTGTACATCTATGCATATGAATGTGCAAGTACCGATATACCCACTTTAAAGGTCTCCAGACACAATAAATTAACAAAAGATGATCTCTTAAAGGTGCTAATAGTTCACATTCAAACATACCTTTTATTGAATTACTTTTAAGAAAGATAATCATTGATATGTGTGGGTCATGCGAAATATGTAAAAAAAAATAGAAAGACTGTATAAAGAAAAGAAATGTTGTGAATAATATTTTTTAGAACAACTGACTGCTTCAATCTTTATTCATAATTTATTTCTTTTATTTGAATTTAAGTTCCTTAGTCTATGTCTGTTTACTCAGTATGAAGTGGATACACTTGCAATTCTTCTGTAGCAATTACTTGAATGTAAAAAGAGTGTAACACTACAGGATTTAATTTGATATATATTACTCCAGAATATGGATACTCTGAATGGAAAGATAAAATGTTTCATTAGTTCAATCTTGACTGCATCTTTTGAATTGATTATTGGCCCTGTGCCAAAAAACTGATGCGAGCTGGTATCAAATGTTAAACAGTAACAGTGTGTTTACTATGGATATATGTAGGAACTAGAATTCTGTGCTCCATTTATATGTCTCAAATAGTCACTTCTATTCAGTATAGTAATCTGTAGTGGAGTCCAGTAAATCAATTATTGGTGTAGGACACTGGCGGATCCAGCAGGGGGCGATAAGGGCGATTGCCCCCTGTAACATGCAGCTCTAGCACCCACCCACCTACTGATTCTACAGGCAGCCGTGTAGCCCTGTGCACAGCAGAGGCTGGTGGTGACCTGCACAGCACTCACCTCCGCAGTGCAATTATACAGCAACGGCTGCCAGCAATCGGAGCTCAGCTCCGTTCAGGCAGCGTTCAGAGCCTCTGCGCATGCGCAGAAGCTCATTGCAGTGGAATGCCGGCGTGGCAGATGGTCAGCTGACAGCTGTGCCACCTGTGTACACTGAAGCAGACCATCAGCCAGGCCACCACAGTGGCTTCCCAGGGACCAGCCAGCCTGTCACCAGATGCAGAGTGGGCTGCATGGATCAGCCCCTCCTCTTCCTGCTCTTTGGTCTCTGCATGTGCTGCTCCCTGCTCTCAGAGCACTTTGATTGTCCCTGCACCCTACTGTTTTTTAACTGAAGCAAGAAAGTTAGGTACCATGGGGAGGGTGTCTGTGTATACGTGGGGGTGGGGGGATGTGATGGAGGGGGTTTGTCACATGTGTGTATTTGGGGGATATAGGGGAGGGTGTCTGTTTATACTGGGGGGAATGTGATGGGGATATGGTGGAGGGGGGTTGTGGGGTGTAATATGAGGAAAGGGGGCTGTCATGTCTGTACTGAGGGGAACATAGGGGAATGGATCTGCGTATGGGGGAGTAGGGCTGTCACATATCTGTACTTCTTGTTTTCTTTTTTTAATATTTTTTATTGTTTATTTTATCTTCACTTTTAATTTTTTATTTTTTATTTGTATTTTGATATTTTTACTTTTTGATTAAGACATTAGTACAGGTTGAGTATCCCATATCCAAATATCCAAAATACGGAATATTCCGAAATACGGACTTTTTGAGTAAGAGTGAGATACTGAAACTTTTGTTTTTTGATGGCTCAATGTACACAAACTTTGTTTAATACACACAGTTATTAAAAATACTGTATTAAATGACTTTCAGGCTGTGTGTATAAGGTGTATATGAAACATAAATTAATTGTGTGAATGTAGATACACTTGTTTAATGCAGAAAGTTATAAAAAATATTGGCTAAAATTACCTTCAGGCTGTGTGTATAAGGTGTATATAAAACATAAATGCATTCTGTGCTTAGATTTAGGTCCCATCGCCATGATATATCATTATGGTATGCAATTATTCCAAATTACGGAAAAATCCGATATCCAAAATACCTCTGGTCCCAAGCATTTTGGATAAGGGATACTCAACCTGTATACTGTATGTTTTTTTTTTGAGAGAGTCATTTGGTGAATTCTTTAAATTCTTGCCTGTCCTGACTGCATTTTCATGCTGCTGGTGATATGGCCATTCTATTTACTCAACTAACTACAGGTTAAGTTGATGAGTGCCGCTTACGGTATTTGAAATACTTTGGGCGGGATATGCCAACCTTGCGTGGTACATTCTGCCACACATCGCACAGACACTATCGCATATGTACTAACATGATTAGTATCACAAAGGGCAGCTCTCCTGATAAGAGCAACACGGTGGGGTGTAATGTGTATTAGGAGAGATACGGCGTAGTGTAATGTGAATAAGGAGCGATCCGGTGTTGGGTAATGTGAATAAGGAGCGATACGGTGTGGGGTAATGTGAATAAGGAGTGATACGGTGTGATGTAATGTGTATAAGCAGCAATACAGTGTAATGTAATGTGTATAGGGAGTGATACTTCTCTGGTTATAATGTTCAATATCCCATACCTCTAATTAAGAATTGTGGGGGTCATTCAGACCCGATCACTGCTGTGCATTTTTGCACAGTAGCGATCAGGTCTGAACTGCGCATGCGCTGGTGCTGCAGTGCGCTGGCGCATGGCAGGCAGCCGACGGCTATCTTAGGCTAGCGATCACTTCTGCCTGATTAACAGGCAGAGGCCGTCACTGGGCAGGAGAGGGTGGTCCAGCGGTGTTTAGTGGGCGCAGTCCGGGCAACGCAGGCGTGGACCACACCCACTAATCGGCGGCTAAACATCTGCTATGCTGGTGGGTTGCACTTCAGCTGCTTCACCCCTTGCTGCTTGCTGATGGGTAGCGTTAGTGTGGTCTGGTTTAGAGGGAGGTTCTGTCTGTGCCTGACCCCTTGCTGTGTTCCTGGTGAGTGCACTTCCTATGCCTAACCCCTTGCTGGTGGGTCTCATTGCCTCTGCGCATGCCACTGTCCCTCACTGGGTGTGCCTTTGACTCCCCCTATCTGTGTGTGCCTTTGGTGCCCTCTCTGATGTGTTCCTGTGGTCACCTCTCCTCATGTGTTTCTCTAGCCCCTTCCCTGTTTTGACCGTTACACTGCCCCCATCCCTATCTGTCATTTCGGCTCTGATCCATATCATTGGTGGCTGCTGGACAAAAGTGGCATGGATAAATGGAGGAAGGATGCATGATGCCACATGGCTGAGCCAAACAATGGGGGTAATTCAGAGTTGATTGCAGCAGCAACTTTGTTAACAGTTGGTCAAATACTGGCTGCTTTATTTTTACACTGCAATTTAGATTTCAGTTTGAACACACCCCACCCAAATCTTACTCTCTCTGCACATGTTATATCTGCCCCCCCTGCAGTGCACATGGTTTTGCCCAACTGCTAACAAATTTGCTGCTGTGATTAACTCTGAATTAGGCCCAATGACAGGTGAGCACAGTTTTTTTGCTGAGTTGACTGGTCTATGGGTTATGAGGCACATAAGTACTCAGGGTGATGTTATAGCGTGTGTGTGGTTTAGGTTGTAGGGTTGCCCTACCTGATTCATCTGTACTGGGCCCCGTGATTTCTAATGGTGGCCACACAGTGTCCTCTTGTGTGCTTTGAATCTTGATCGTAATTTATTCTGAATGCCTGACATCCAATAACTCGGTCCTATGTGAAATGGTCACAGTGGGAGGGACTTATCATACAAGATCCAATGCCGGGAAGATGAGGTTTTCCCTTATTTTGGAATCTTAGCAAGGTGCTAAAACCCAAGCCGGTGCTCAGATTCCCTCAGATCCCTGAACTTCAGGTGGGTTAGGTCTTCAGGAAACAAAGCCCTCACATTTCTAATTCTAATGTTGAATTATATGTCACCATTGGTAGTAGTTTTTTGACCTGTCATTTTAAATACTTGTTTAAAAGTTATGTTTTATCTAGAGATTTAATAGGTCCAGCAAAGAGAGTTTCTTATCTTTGCCTACAATATAATATATTTTATCTATCTACCATTAAACCCAGTGGCATATCTATAATAGATGCAGTGTGTGTGGTGCACTTGGGCCCCACGCCGTGCTCCATGCACCCACTTTTTCAATACTCACCTCTCCGGAGTCCAACAAATCTCCGGATAAAGGGTGCGGCGGCCATTTTCCTGGAGTTTTACACATGCTCAGAAAGGAAGTCTATGGGGAAATGGCCTCTGTACCACATATCCAGAGATTTGTGAATGGGCAATAGAGTCTGTGCCCATTTTGTTCTCAGACTCTATTGCGGTTTCCAGGTGCCGGCTGCAGAGGGCGGATGTTACACACGGGCCTTCTCCGTTAAAATGCCCCTTATTAAATCCATAATTATATTATTATGTGTCCAGGTCAATTTCAACATTCTACCATGCAGTATGTTGAGTGAACCATATTAATACTGCGTATATTTTTTACGGAAGTTTGTTCTGTTAGTTAATATTTTTTAAATACCTATAAATTCTATTTAATAAAAAAACTTGGAAAGTGTAGAAAAAAAAGTAAAAATACATACAGTTATTTGAAGTATGAATATTTTTTAACTGGTGAACTACCAGAACTGGTAATTATTTATCTATCTATTCCTTACATTAATTGAGGTACCCAGTCACTCACACATACCATTTCTACTGCTTGTATGTGAATAAATATTTTGTAGTTTTAGTGTACACTGGCGCTTCCGAGTCTTATTTTGCTTCAGGCTTCATATTTTATTGCAGGGTTATGTAGTTCATAACCTTATATAAAAACACAAGTCCTTTGAGTTCCACCTTTCATACATTTTCTTTTTTTATTTGCATTTTTTTTTAAAGTACTGCATGCCTACAGCTGATACACAGAGAATGTTTAAGAGTTAGAATTAAATCCATATAGAACAGTGTTTCCCAAATCCTGTCCTCATGCAACCCCAAAGCTTATATCTTCAGGATTTCTGTCTGTGGATATAGAGTGGGTGCAGCCCTTAAAGAACCCCAGAAACAGAGAAATGGAGCAGGTAATGAGTAATTTCATGAGTCACTCTTCTAAACTTGATTGTCAGACAGTAAAAAAATCACATTGGCCAAGATTATTGCAATGTGATTTTTCTAACATTTGAAAAGATTCGATTAACTAGTTCCAGAACAGTTTTAAAAATGATTACCAAGTCATGTTCATTGTAATTGCTTTCCAGGTTGTGACAGACATTGGAGAGAGAATGTATCAATTTCTGTCAAAAAAGAGCCCTTGTCAGAATTTGAAGATAATTAAAATAGAACACGTTAGTAAGTATCTTATTCCATTTCAACAGCTTATTCTTACTGTATTTTCCTGGTTTATTTACCAAATTCACTTTGCCTTATCTTTTAAATGCCAACGACAGATTAGTACCAGCAGACCCTTCCGCTGTCAATGCCTGACAGTTCACCAGTGATGACAGTATAAAGGAGGTAGAAAGCTAAGCAGGACAAAAAATGTAAATTGAGGATGATTATAATGCCATTCAAGATAAATCTCAAATGAAGAAAGATTATTGAGATTCAGGGACAGTTATTACAGACAAAAGCAATTTAGAAGCTTGGAAGGAGCTCCATGTAAGTACCTGCAACATCAATCAGAGTTTAACAGTATGATATATTGACAAATGCAGGTAAAATTTCCTAAAACTGCATTTATCCAAATAACACCTTGCCACATACTGCAGGTAACAACACATGAATGCCAGTTTCACATGGATACCAGGATTTAAACTTAGTATTTACAAATACTGGATCCCAATGGCAAATAGGATCAATTATACAGTTAGGTTTATATATATTTGGACACTGACACAATTTTTCTAATTTTGGCTAAGTACGCCACCACAATTGATTTGAAATGAAACAATGCAGATGCAAGTGAAATGCAAACTTTAAGCTTTAATTTAATGGGCTGAATAAAAATATGAAAAAAGTTTAAGAATTCCATCCATTTTTATACACAGTACCCTGTTTTTAAGAGCTCAAGTGTAATTAGACAAATTAGCACAATCATTAATAAAATGGTACATTGTAATACTTTGTCGAGAACCCATTGCAGGCTTCCTCCATTGTTATACATTGCCAGGCCTTTACTGTAAATGGCTATGTGATGGACCCTTTCCTAAGATGTTATTCGCTGTACCTTGTTCCTTGTATGTAGTTCAGAGAGGTAGGACAGATTGATATGCATTGAGTTTGATGACAGCAATCTCCATCAGGAAGCTTCTTTTATTGTGCTGCAAAGAATTCTGGATGGAAGCAAACTACTGAATACACGGCAATAATTAAACAATCACACTATGACAATTAAAGAGGACAACTGTAATGAAGAATAAAATCACTTTATATGTTATTATGGAAATCAGGTTTTTCCTACAGCTCATGATACACTGGAACATTTAATAATTCAAGAATTCAATCAGTCTAATCACCAATACAAGCACATTCTGAATAATAATATGAAAAGAAAAAGACAATGAAGATGATTAAAAAAAAAATTGGAATGAAGAATAATCACTATTTCCCTAAATTTCCCTAAATAAATTGTATCAAGTGTCTTGAGAAAGTCTCCAGGTTGCTAGGAGATGAAACGCGTTGACACCCACTTCCACCTGTGCCTGTTCTCCCGCTGTTGTAAACTCTGCTCACTGCTGTCTGGTGAAATCAGCTCTGTGGGGGATCATCCTGTCATGCTGCAAGAATTCACAAGCAGCTGACACAGTTTGATCTGGCCCTGCACGGTCTTCATACTTACAACGGAGGCCACCAGTGTAAACAAGATTCCGGTAGCAAAGTGCTTGACATACAGCCATGTTCTCCAAACAGCAGCACTTTACCGGTTCACCAAGGGACATCACTAGTTGTGCAATATATGCAAGAAGTCCTGACTGCCATAAATACAGGAACCAGCACAGTGGTAATTATATAAACACTTCTGTGACTGCATGCTACTTGATTTTGTACTAACCACTCAATTTATGAGTCTCTGAGAGCTTAACAATTAGCGGAGTTCTTCTATTAACTAACCCCACTGGGATGCCAGTGTGAGGGTCTTATCATTTTGGAAGAGACTGTTGTCCTAATTTACTAACTACTACTAGAAACGCTCTCAGCCTTACAGACAGAGATTTTGCATGAATTGTTTTTACTAATTAGTTATATTAAATGTTTCTCTGTGCTTGCAAGCTTCCAACTTTCTTGATATTTTAATTGCCATTTGATGGTTACTATTGTTGTTTGTAATATTGCGTCGTATGATTATAAACAATTTTTTGTATATTATTGAGCTTCGTTGAGTCCATTCATTTAATAGACAGCACAATTTGCATAACTGACTAATACCCCGTTCACACTGCACAAATAACCCGGTATCGACCCGGTATTTTGCCGGGTCGACACAGGTCGCTGTGCAGTGTGAACGGGTCACTGCTGAATTCCTGGGTCGTCTGACTCGGTAATTCAACATGAGAATAAATAAGTTATTCCCGGGTTATTACCAGGTCGGGCGCAGTGTGAACGACCTGGGACTTGTTCACAGTATATGGAGAGGTGGCGCTGGAGATGATCTCATTTCCAGCGCCGCCTCCGCACCTGCCCCAGATGCCGCCTCTGTCTCCACCCCCGGATGGCAACCCGACCCAGCATGTTCACACTGCACGGGTCCAATGCTGGATTGCACCCGGGAATGACACGTTTCCAATTCCCGGGTGAGACCCGGCAATTGCAATGTGAACAAGGTATAAAAGAACAATAAAGCAATTAACTAAAATAACTGACAGAAATGGAGGTAGGAAGACAAAAAATGTTGTGTACCTAAAAGCCTTGGAATAGCAACATTGATAACAGAAGGAACACTTTAAACCCATCTCACAATGGAAGAGTGATTATAAAACTGAACAGAAAGAAAAGCTGGGGATAAGGGCTCCCGGTAACACCCCAAAAACAAAAACGACACTGGGCAGCCACCTCATGGGTATGTTGAAAGAGCTACTAAGCTATTAATTTTTTTTAAAATATGTTGACAGTTACATCCAACTCATTGATAACTTAATAACTGGAAATTTTAATCTCTGGCAGCGCCGGGTACTTCAGCTAATTTTAAAATACTCTTTAATTCAATAAATTCTCCAAAGCCTCATTACGCATATCAAATATTGCTCATTGCTTCATCTCTTCTAGGTCAAATATATACTGTATTTGTGATCTGTACAGTAGTTCAATTACAATTAACTCATGATGAAAGTCCTGTGGAATCCTGTTATCCACCATTTAGTGATAGTCATTTGTAGTTAGTGGGCAAGTCATTTTTTTTTTAGAGGCATGTTTCCTGTTTTTCTTCCGCCAGTTTTTTTCTATTATTTTATTATGCAGAGCATTGTGTGTGAGAAGTGCTTTATCTTATTTCCTGACTCATATCCTTGCTTTCCTAAACAAAGACTTGTACAAGCAGCCATGATAATTGTAATTGCTTTCCAATGTGTGACAGACATTGCAGGGAGAATGCATCAATCTTTGTCATTTGCAAAAAAAAGGGCCCTTGTCAGCATTTGAGTATAGTTAGGAGAACACAGTAGTAAGATATTCCTTTAAAATAGCTTTTTGTTCTTTAATTTCTCTCTGTCTCATACTTCTGTTTTCCTGGTTTCTTTACCAATTTCAGTCTGCCTCATCTTTCTTGCAGATACAGTCTGATAACTCCAGCTCACTTATTTCATAGGAGGCTGACTCTCTTATCTCCTCTCATTATATTGTATCACACGCTCACAGGTGCTCCTTATAACTATGAAGATAAAATGAGAACACTCCTGTGGTGTTCTTGTGAACACAATCTGCAACACAGTGATAGAATGCAAGTGGCATAATTGTATGCACTGTGTTACTGGTTGGATTCAAGGGACAGTATTAAAGAAAGCATATTGTACTATACTTAACTTTCTTGGCAGTGTAATTGGTTTGCTTTTATCTTAACCACAGTAGTTTTATAATGAGACACACCTGGATACAGTTCTAATGGTTTCATTTATTTTATGCAGCCTTTTGCGAGCTTTGAATGGTAGAGCTAGTGCTTTTCAGTTTCAGAAATTGGTTTGTAAAGATAACACAGCCAAATCAGATCGCAATAATTTATCACTGGGAAATTTAATAAGGCTGTGTAAAGAACTATCTGTATGTTTGGGAATTGGGAATTGTATTATAATACCTTACAGTGCTAAAAACAGACTTTAGAAATATAGTGATTAGCATTTTTGCTGAAAAAATCTGAAAAGAATTATAGTAGCAAATAAATGTTTTAATTCAAATAGAAGCTCTACACTGTCACATTGCAAATGTTAGAAGAGAAGAGGGCAATATTCACAATCAAGATATAATGTAAGTGCTGAGAAAATGTAGTCAACATACGGATGTAGCTACGCACACCCAGCCTGCGTCACAGCCGCACGGACACACGTGCCACACCGAGGTGCGGTTGCACCTTAGTACGGTGAGCTGTGGCTTAGTATGGTGTCCATGTAATCCTATGGGTGCGTGTACTTAGACGCACACATGATTCCTAGTTGCAAGCACACTTGCCGCTCCTGGCTTGCTGTGAATACGGCAAGCTGGAGGCTAGATGAGCGTGGCTACATCTGTACTGTACAGTAGTTGGCAAGTAGAAACACTGCATAATCTATAGTGTGCCACTTAAGAAGGGCATCAGTTTTCTATGAGCAGAAAAGCCATTATGTCTGGAGTTGTATGAGAGTCTCTATTATGGTGGTAAAATAAACTGTCTCAGGCAATATTTCTGAATATCCCATAAATGCTTTATGTTTCAGCTCTGAAAACTGAACCAGCCATGATATATTGCCATACTCATCAAACTATTGGGTAACCACACATGATCTGTCAGTTAGGAGTTAGGACATTGTCATTCTGGAAAACACACCTACTGCCTGGAAAGAAACGTTAGATTATGTGGTGAAGATAATCAATCAGTACCATGTAAGGATTAAGACTGATCTTGCCTTCTAAGGGAAGGCACTGCAAAACAGTGACAGTTCCTTTATGGGTTCAGTATGATTTACCTACGGACACAATACCAACGGTCATAATCCTGACAGCCATTGGCCTACAGTCAAAATACAGACACGGTCAAAATACAAGTGTGCCACGTCCACTCTCCATGCTTTGAGCACTGTGCCTCGCTGTGCTCGGCACACTATTGTATTCCCCCTCCAGGTCCACTGGGATGGTAAAGTATGAACAAGTCTCTTTTGGGGCAAAAAATTCTTAAAAACGCATATCACCATTTTGACATGTCCGCATTTCTCATGTCGGTATTCTGACTGTCTGCATTTTGAACATGTCGGCATAATGAATGTCGGTATTTTGACCATGTCAGTATTTTGACTGCCGGTCAATGGGTGTCGAGATTATGACCGTCGGTATTGTGGCCATCGATAAATCAACTACTACCCATGCTTTATAACTCTTCTTTCTTGCAAACAAGAACTGGGAAGTTCTTTAGATTTCCACCATATGAAGATTACAGTTAAGAAGAATATAATGAATTGATACAATTTAGCCAAAATTGCATGACCGACAAGTTCTCAGAATAAATATTTAAAAAACGTGGACATTAACTCTGACTAGTATTGCTGATGCTTGTGTGGCCACCACTCTTGGAATTCATTAATGAAAATAAGAACACTTCAAATATTTTGTCAATACCATTACAGAATTCTCTGTCCTGTCCTGTCCTGTCCTGTAGGGGCCACTGTTGTACCAAAAGTGCTGCTATTGACGTGAGCAATGGAAATTGTCCAGGTTTAGGTGAAAATTATACACACTTGACTAGATGATATGCACTCAAGGGGAAGACAACATAGAAGTGAAATAGCAGATTCGTACAGTAGTTCAGTGTCACTTGATTTTTCATATGTGTTCTTCAGTTTATTGTACAGATTTATTAAATGTTGTCCGCATTTCAATTACATTTTAAACAATAAGTAAAAATAACATAACTGTATATACTCAGGCAGTGGGGCCCACCAGGGATTTAGCCTGTGCCCCTGTGGGCCAGTTCAATCCTGCATAATGCCACACAGTAATGCACCATACACATATGCCCCACATTAGTAATGCCCATAATATTGTCGAAGTCAAAAATATTACATAGAGAGAACATACAGACTCCACACGTTATGAGTCGCTATGCTTGCAAATATGCGCAGTTAGCACAGCAAATATGGTAACATACGCATTTACACAGACATGCCAAATAGATAGATTCAACACATATTTCATACAGCACATAAATTGAACATATCAAGTGCCAGACATCATAAGGTTTTAAATTATATAATGGAGTAAAGTCATGTATGTGTATTATTGGAGCGGAGCAAGATGGACATGTCATGCTTGGTGCCAAAGTAACCAGATTAATGTGTGTATCAATTTGATGCCTGTTATTAAGTTGTAGCACATTGCCATTAGTTGATATGATTGAATGTATGAATATAAAGCCACAATTCTGAAGAGAACAATGGACATTCCATTGAAAGCATGTGGACAGGAAACTCAGCCCAGCCCTTTTGATGTCTTCAAGGCTTGCATATGAACTGACAAATGACTCATCATGAATGAGAAAGTTCCTTCCCCTAGACTAATAACAAGAGACCTGTGCACGCCCCCAACTCTCAGTGTATTGCTGAACACACACACACACACACACACACACACACACACACATGGCCCTTTTTTTCCCAGATGATGTTGGAGATGCTGTCTGTCCAGTGGCTGCATGATTTTACTGAGATAGAGAGAGAGAGAGAGAGAGAGAGAGAGTGATATGGAGTGGAGAATGTATTTGAGCAAAATATGGTATTTGTATTGCTGGCTGTGTCTGTATTTGAATTAGTTTGTAATATCTGCTTACTGTGTAAATTGTAACCATGTAGCTATATATATATATATATATATATATATATATATATACTGTACATTGTGATATATTAAATACCTATCCTTTTAATAACAAATATATACATCAATGAGCTTTGGAACTCAGATAATGTGTGGGTGTATTGTTTTCTCTTATGGGATACAGTGTTTTGCGATGTATAGCGCACATTCATAGCACATAGTAATAAGATGCGCAGGCGTCCACAGTATATAATAGAGCTGGCATTTTAAATATTTGTTAGAAAAATAATTTGACTTGCACGGATGGGGGCGCGTCCGCGATATCATGTTCTGAATGATGCACTGTACATTACAAATGCGGCTGTGGTCGACCAGCTAACGATGGATGCATTGCGACATGTTGACGAATCACATCCATGCATTCTGTTGTGTTACCACTAAGGCGCTGATATGAAATTCAAGGGACAGTGAGTTTCTCACAAGATTTAAAATGCTACAGCATATTTTTATTGTTGCAAAACAAAGTTCAAATAAGTCATATTGCGTTTGATTCAGATTGGATTGTTTATCTGTTAAGTAGATTTAAAGTACATTTAAAAGTTGCTGCATAGCCATAATATAGCTGTGTTAGCATGCTGAGAAAATTTGTATATTTTTAAACACAGGTCTAAAGTAACTTTTGGTGCTGGTGCTTGTGTGGAGTGTGATTTCTTTGTGACAAAAGAGCCGCATGGTCTGTCCTCCATTTTGGGCTAGCCACATGGCCTGTCCACCATCTTGTGCAAGCCACATGTATGTGGAAGGGGGAGGAGCAGTGGCCATTTTAGGAAGGTCACTGTCTAAATAGCTGATTTTCAGTCTGGTCAGAACAATCTGTTTCCTTTGTCACAAAGTTTCCACATTTCTACAAATCCAGCACCATTTATAAGTTACCAATTAATTTATTTAACCCATGCCATAATCAATTACAAATAGTTTCAATTGGGCCTAGAGAGAGTTAATGGTGAGATAAATGAATGTAAGAGAATTACACACAGAAAAAGAAAAAGAAAAAAAGTTTTTTTCTTTCCCAGGACTTATTGACTCTGTTTACTAGGGTAGGATAGGCATTGAAATGCAAATTAACCTGTGTAACTACTTTCTTGTAGTAGTGCAAGGCAAATATCTTTGATATGCAAATTAGAGACAGTGAAGAGGTGAGGTGTCTCATAGGAGTGCAGTAAATGGTATATATATATATATGTATATATCATTTTATAATTATGTGTAAATTTATATCAGTGTATGTTCTGCAAGATAGCTATCCAATCTGAATCCTATAATTTAAATTATAGATTATTGCAGTCATTATAGAACTGTGTGAGATCGGATACATTTGTTTGCTATATAGAAAATATTTGAAATAGTGTATTAAGGGTGTAATCGTAAAACACAAAACGCAGTACCGGTCTGGTCACTTGAGTGATATTTTCTGTACAGAAAAGAAAAACACTGTGTATTTGAGTGAGTGAAAGTAGGAGTGAACGGTTAACGAACCCCGGAATTCGGGATCCCGTAGGTGACACTAAGTAAGCACAGGCTTGGTGGCGTGAGGTGGCCGACTTACGTTAATACATAGAGAAATACGCAAATCGTGAGGAGATTTGCAGAGGAGCGTGATATAGAATTGTGCATTGAGAAGTATACAATTGTGAATTGAAGTAAAGGTTTTGTGTTATGCTCCGGCTGAGAAGCGCAGCTTGTGTATTCGACTCCAGTGGTCGTAGGGCAGATAGGTAACAAGTACCTATACGCTGTGCGATTGGACCGTGCATTTGTATGTGCGATACGTGGCACAACATGATACAATTTTTGCAAGCTTTTGCGCAAAACCGTGGTATCATTAGCGCCGTGTAGAGCACATGCATGCGTGATTTGTGTACGTCAAAAAGGGAAGTTTTCGCTGGTCTCTCTCAGGAAAATCTTCAACGGTAGATATTCACTGGAAAAGGTAAGTTTTTCCTAAAACTTCCAGTGAATAGAAGCCATGTAGGGTCCTCACTGGGTACGCGGTGGTAACTATTGGAGTGAGTCGTGGTACGTCAGCGAAGAAGGAGCGAGTGAAAGCGCTAGGTGTCTTTCACCGTCTATTCGTGTTGTGCATTGGGGATTGGGTCAGCAAGCAAAAATTCTGTTGTCACAATCCTGACTGTAGGTTTCTTATTTCGTGACTTACCCCTGTCATCTGCCCCGGATCCTGTGTCTTTTTCTCACTGAGTTAAACAGCTTGTCAGCACTATGAGTTTTCCTGAGTTCACTAAAAGGTAATAGTTAATTAGCTCCACCTGTGGTGATCTCCTGTGTGAGGCTGAATTCAGTAATCTGAAGTTCAGGCTTCAGTGTTCTCTCGGCCTACTAGGCCTCATTCTACATCACAGTCTAGTCTAGAGTAGTCACATGACAGTGACTGTTCACCTGAACCAGAGTTGTCCAATCCTCTGCCAGTCTGAGACTCTCTGCATCACCTAATCCTGCTCTCCAATCACCAAGGACCAGGAAGTATAAGTTGGGAGACTGAGTTAGAAACTGGGCCAGTTCCTCGTGTCACACACAGCTATGTGTGAGCTTTAATGCTGAGCTCCCTAAAGTTGTGATCTTCAGAGCTCCCGTATCCCTCTGCACCTCCATGCCTCAGTATCTCCGTGCCTCAGAACCTCCGTGCTTTCAGCACCTCGTGCCTCCAGTACCTCTGTGCCTCAGCATCTCTGTGCTTTCAGCACCTCGTGCCTCAGTACCTCTGTGCCTCAGCACCTCCGTGCCTCCAGTACCTCTGTGCCTCAGAATCTCCGTGCCTCAGAATCTCCGTGCCTCTGCACCTCCGTGCCTCTGCACCTCCGTGCCTCAGAATCCTCGTGCCTCCGAATCTCCGTGCCTCTGCACCTCCGCGCCTCTGCACCACCGAGCCTCTGCACCTCCGAGCCTCAGCATCTCTGTGCCTCCTGCACCTCGTGCCTCAGCACCTCGTGCTTCCAGCATCTCCGTGCCTCCAGCACCTCGTGCCTCCAGTATCCCGTGCCTCAGCACCTACGTGCTTCCAGCATAACTGTGACTCAGCACCTCGTGCCTCCAGTACCTCCGTGCCTTCAGTACCTCTGTGCTTCAGCACCTCCGTGCTTCCAGCATCTCCGTGACTCAGCACCTCGTGCCTCCAGTACCTCCGTGCTTTCAGCACCCCGTGCCTCCAGCATCTCCGTGCCTCCAGCACCTCGTGCCTCCAGCACCTTGTGCCTCCAGCACCCCTGTGCCTCAGCACCTCGTGCCTCCAGCATCTCGTGCCTCCAGCACCTCCGTGCCTCAGCACCTCCGTGCTTCCAGCACCCCAGTGTCTCTACGCACCCCAGTGTCTCTACGCACCCAAGTGTCTCTACGCACCCCAGTGTCTATACGCACCCCAGTACCTCCAAGCACCTCAGTGCGTCCAAGCACTTCTGTGCCTCCTAGTACCTCAGTGTCTCCAAGCGCCCAGTGCACTTTAGCGCAGTTGTACCTGGTATCTTCACTGATTCATCAGCGCCTTTCCAGTTCTGTCTTTCAGGAGACCTTCAGCGTGCCTCCTGTCTGCCGACCTAATCCTGCATGAGGAGAACCTAGATTCGGCCATCTCTGCTGCGGTTCCTCTTCCCAGTCAACAGAAGAAACCCAGAGTCCACAACACTCCCAAACCAGGTCAGTGGTAGTATTCATATAATCCTCCAGTCGCCCGCACAGACTTCACTAACACCGGGTTCACAAAACCTCAGTCATGACAGTAGGAACTGGCCACATGGACCCGGCCGAAAGTGTTTGTCTGACGCAGGACCTCCTAAGCAATATTGCAGGACGCTTGGAAGGTCTGGAGTCGACTCAGCATCAATTAGCACAGTGTCTGCAGCGGAATTCTTTCTCCAGAGATTCTCTGACGTTCTGCACTAAGACTCCTGACCAACTGCAGATTTTCTTCCAGATGTTATTACAGTTACAAGAACTTTGTCTAGTATTCTTTCTGTGATGCCTGATCTCTTCAGGAATACTACCAACGTTGTTGATCCTGTTTTGTCCCATCCAGTTAATAGAGTCTCTTCCTCTGTGCAAGGAAAAGTTGTTCATCAGAGCTATCCACGGCCCAAACTCTCTGAAGCTGAACGTCAGCGGCGTAGGGAGCTACACCTCTGTCTTTACTGTGGAAATTCCAGTCATTTTGTTAAAGACTGCATTCTTCGTAAGCCAGGGAATGGTGACAAATCTCAGTATCACAGTGCTCATGTCTACAAGTCATCCACAGTAGCCGATCCTGCTACTGTTGACAGGGGTATCAAGATGGCTACTCTGAAAGAGACTCAAATTTATGACTGGGGTCCGGTGATTAAAGGACCTTATCCCAAGTTGGGTGTCCAGAGAAGAATATTCAAGCCATTTAGAGTCACAGAGGAGTCCGTGTCTTTAGCCCAAGGAGGGGCATCCGTGTCTTTAGCCCAAGGAGGGGCGTCCGTGTCTTTAGCCCAAGGAGGGGCTTCCGTGTCTTCAGCCCAAGGAGGGGCGTCCGTGTCTTCAGCCCAAGGGGGGGCGTCCGTGTCTTCAGCCCAAGGAGGGGCGTCCGTGTCTTCAGCCCAAGGAGGGGCGTCCGTGTCTTCAGCCCAAGGAGGGGCGTCCATGTCTTTAGCCCCAGAGAGGGGTTCAGAGGGTCCAGCTCCAGAGAGTCTACAGAGTGCTGCCCAGTCAGAGAGACTACAGAGCGCTGCCCAGCCAGAGAGTCTACAGAGTGCTGCCCAGCCAGAGAGTCTACAGAGTGCCTCAGCCCAGCCCCGTGAAGTGGGGGCTCTTGCCTCAGCCCAGCCCCGTGAAGTAAGGGCTCTTGCCTCAGCCCAGCCCCGTGAAGTGGGGGCTCTTGCCTCAGCCCAGCCCCGTGAAGTGGGGGCTCTTGCCTCAGCCCAGCCCCGTGAAGAGGGGGCTCCTGCCGGTCCAGCAATACTCCAGGCCCAGCCTGGTCAGTCCGTCCCGGTTCCAGCCGGTCCAGCAATACTCCAGGCCCAGCCTGGTCAGTCCGTCCCGGTTCCAGCCGGTCCAGCAATACTCCAGGCTCTGCCTGGTCAGTCCGTCCCGGTTCCAGCCGGTCCAGCAATACTCCAGGTCCAGCCTGGTCAGTCCGTCCCGGTTCCAGACGGTCCAGCAATACTCCAGGTCCAGCCTGGTCAGTCCGTCCCGGTTCCAGCCGGTCCAGCAATACTCCAGGCTCTGCCTGGTCAGTCCGTCCCGGTTCCAGCCGGTCCAGCAATACTCCAGGTCCAGCCTGGTCAGTCCGTCCCGGTTCCAGCTGGTCCAGCAATACTCCAGGTCCAGCCTGGTCAGTCCGTCCCGGTTCCAGCCGGTCCAGCAATACTCCAGGTCGAGCCTGGTCAGTCCGTCCCGGTTCCAGCCGGTCCAGCAATACTCCAGGCCCAGCCTGGTCAGTCCATCCCGGTTCCATCCGGTCCAGCGATACTCCAGGACCAGCCTAGTCAGTCTCCTTTGGCTCCAGCCAATTCAAGTATCCTCGGATCCAATCCAGTACTACTCGTCCAGCCAAAGATTTCTTCAGTTCCAGCCTCTAAGTTTTCGTCTGATGGTTTACCACCTATTTACTTTGATGGAGATTTATTGCAATATGCCGCTCTGGTTGAACAATTTCTCTCTCTGATGGAGTCTGATCCTTCAGGTGCAGTAACTCCTTCCAACGTTACTCGATATCTGTTCCTGGCATTCAGAGGAAGAGCTTTGGAGTGGGCCAACATGCTCTTTGAGAGTAATGATCCTGTGTTCCATGACTTACAGACTTTTAGTAACGCTGTAGTTAAAGAATTTAGTCCTAAACCTTTGGAATCTGACTTGGTAAAAGAATCACGCTCTAAAGGGAATGCAGAAGGAAGTTTGTGCTGTCCTCCCAGGGATAATCTCAGAATCTCCTTCGGTAAGAATCCGACCATTAAAATTGCTCATGTAGGAGTCCCTCCTAGCCCAGAGAATTTAAAACTCCAGTGCACCTCCTTTTCATCTGCAAACTGTGTATCTAAGGGAGATTCATGTCTTCCATTAGACTTGGACTCAGACTCTGAATTTGATCCAGTTCATGATGCTACTTCTTTCAGGGGAGGTCCCATGTTTTCTAAGAAAGTTTTTTCTTTACAGGAGATTCCGCTCTCCCTGGTCAAAACCAAATGTTCCCGTAAGAAGAAGAGGCATCAACGAAGGTCCTAAGTTCTTCTATATGAATTTCTCAAGTTCCTCTAAGATTCAAGATGGGTGTCCAGAGTCCACCCTTGAAGAGGGGGATACTGTCACAATCCTGACTGTAGGTTTCTTATTTGGTGACTTACCCCTGTCATCTGCCCCGGATCCTGTGTCTTTTTCTCACTGAGTTAAACAGCTTGTCAGCACTATGAGTTTTCCTGAGTTCCCTGAAAGGTAATAGTTAATTAGCTCCACCTGTGGTGATCTCCTGTGTGAGGCTGAATTCAGTAATCTGAAGTTCAGGCTTCAGTGTTCTCTCGGCCTACTAGGCTTCATTCTACATCACAGCCTATTCTAGAGTAGTCACATGACAGTGACTGTTCACCTGAACCAGAGTTGTCCAATCCTCTGCCAGTCTGAGACTCTCTGCATCACCTAATCCTGCTCTCCAATCACCAAGGACCAGGAAGTATAAGTTGGGAGACTGAGTTAGAAACTGGGCCAGTTCCTCGTGTCACACACAGCTATGTGTGAGCTTTAATGCTGAGCTCCCTAAAGTTGTGATCTCCAGAGCTCCCGTATCCCTCTGCACCTCCGTGCCTCTGCACCTCCGTGCCTCTGCACCTCCGTGCCTCAGTATCTCCGTGCCTCAGCACCTCCGTGCTTTCAGCACCTCGTGCCTCCAGTACCTCCGTGCCTCAGCATCTCTGTGCTTTCAGCACCTCGTGCCTCAGTACCTCTGTGCCTCAGCACCTCCGTGCCTCCAGTACCTCCATGCCTCAGAATCTCCGTGCCTCAGAATCTCCGTGCCTCTGCACCTCCGTGCCTCAGAATCTCCGTGCCTCAGAATCTCCGTGCCTCTGAACCTCTGAGCCTCAGCATCTCTGTGCCTCCAGCACCTCGTGCCTCAGCACCTCGTGCTTCCAGCATCTCCGTGCCTCCAGCATCTCCATGCCTCCAGTATCCCGTGCCTCAGCACCTCCATGCTTCCAGCATCTCCGTGACTCAGCACCTCGTGCCTCCAGTACCTCCGTGCTTTCAGTACCTCTGTGCCTCAGCACCTCCGTGCTTCCAGCATCTCCGTGACTCAGCACCTCGTGCCTCCAGTACCTCCGTGCTTTCAGCACCCCGTGCCTCAGCACCTCCGTGCCTCCAGCATCTCCGTGCCTCCAGCATCTCCGTGCCTCCAGCACCTCGTGCCTCCAGCACCCCTGTGCCTCAGCACCTCGTGCCTCCAGAATCTCGTGCCTCCAGCACCTCCGTGCCTCAGCACCTCCGTGCTTCCAGCACCCCAGTGTCTCTACGCACCCCAGTGTCTCTACGCACCCCAGTGTCTATACGCACCGCAGTACCTCCAAGCACCTCAGTGCGTCCAAGCACTTCCGTGCCTCCTAGTACCTCAGTGTCTCCAAGCGCCTCCGCGCCTCCTAGCATCTCAGTGTCTCCAAGCACCCAGTGCACTTTAGCGCAGTTGTACCTGGTATCTTTACTGATTCATCAGCGCCTTTCCAGTTCTGTCTTTCAGGAGACCTTCAGCGTGCCTCCTGTCTGCCGACCTAATCCTGCATGAGGAGAACCTAGATTCGGCCATCTCTGCTGCGGTTCCTCTTCCCAGTCACCAGAAGAAACCCCGAGTCCACAACACTCCCAAACCAGGTCAGTGGTAGTATTCATATAATCCTCCAGTCGCCCGCACAGACTTCACTAACACCGGGTTCACAAAACCTCAGTCATGACATCTGTGATGAGATCCAATTGCACAAGCGGTGGACGTTCAGTAGCCAGGGTTCAGGCTGGAGAGCCGCAGCCCAGGGGGTCAGCGAGGTTTATAATGTGTGGGAAATATGGTCCACACGCGGAGGCTTTTTGCAATGAATTGGTATGTATGACTGCTGAAGAAAGGGCATCATTCCCTGGGGTTGGTGAGTTTGATCCTAAGGTATTGCAGGTAGTATGTCTAACCAAAGTCATATAAGAGAAGAGCGGAAATATAAGAACTGTTTGAACTTGTAGCAACAATATACAAGTAGGAAGAAAAAGAGAAAGTAAGTACACCGCCATATGTAGATGTGGAAGCAGTTATGGCCAGCGTACAAACTATAGAAAATAATAAAAATAAAAATATGAAAAATATGAATGTAACCTATATATGTACTAATGAATGTCGAAGTTTTATTTAGGAGGAGAAGGCGACCCGACTGGTTTCAGCTATTTCTCATGCACTCAGAGGAGTATCCAACCGGTAAAAGAAGAGCAGTAGCCTGTGGGGTAAGTGGCTGAGATCATATACTGGTAAGTATGGTGTCATTCGTGTACATATATAGTAAAACCAAAAAATAAAATAAAAATCAAGAAAGTAACATCAGAAATGGAGAAAAACTTGTCCGCACATTAGTATTTAACAGTAGGAAAGCGGACAGAGACAGGGTAACCCCCGGGTATTTCTTTTAGTTACCACATAAGAAGTATTCATTCCTAGTAATGCCCCTAGTCAAGATGAGCTCGGAAATGTTTGTTGGACCATGTACAGACCCTTAATACGGGATGAGAAGGATTGAATGAATTCTTTGCATGACCTAGAAGCTTGTTCATTTTTTTTGTCTTTTGCAGTAATAGAAAATTCTCCGTCTGGATAATATTACTGGTAAACACTAATTCGGCAAATGGGAGGAACGAAAGAAGTGCAACATTACCTTTAGACAAAAAACCTGTTGAAGTTACGATTGGGCCCCTACAATACTAAATGCTTTCCTTACCTTCTTTTTCCTAACAGAAATGGCCCCTGACTAACGTAACAGAAACTTTGTTAAATATGAAATACATATATTGTACTCCCGCTCAGGAAGTACAAGGTATGTTAGATACCCTCAAAGACTAATGTTGCATTACACTGTTTTAGATTCATGTCCATCACAGGTAGAGGAAATTATCTCACAGATACCGGGTTCCCTTTGGACCAAAGATGGACAGGACACTGGATTGATGGCGAATGTAGCCCCAGTAGTAGTACAAATAAAAGGTGGCAGGATAGCTCCAAAAATCCCTCAGTACCCTCTGAAGCCATAGGTGGAATTAGGAGTATACCCCATCATAGAACGGCTGCTACAGCAGGGCACCCTAGTCATGACGTCCAGCACAGCCAATAGTCCCATCTTCCCTGTGAAAAAGAGTGGGGGGAGGGGTTACAGGCTAGTGCAGGAACTAAGTGGGATAAACAAGATAGTTGAGAGTCAATTCCCCGTAGGGCCCAATCCAGTTGTCATTTTAATAAAATCCTCTCCACCTCTACAAACTTATCTATCACCAACCTCTATTCTGTTTCTCCACAGTTTCCTCTTCATCTTTTGCGTTCACACAGGGTGGTACAATACATGGACATGATTACAGTTCAAACACTACATGCCTAATTGGTCCTTCAGAGTTCTGCCCGAACCCAGTATATCTCATCAGAACAATAACACCAGTATTACTGCAGTGTTCCTTGCCATGCACAAAGGGTGGAGGAAGGATGAGAATACTGGTGAAGGGAAATTTTGTATAGACACTGATATGCCCATTGGTGAACGCAGACCTGATATTTTCTTCTTCTTTCTCTCCTCTAGAGATGTTTTTTTATTTTTTTTATTTTTTTTGGAGTTATACTCATGGTACTTTACATTGCAAACACCCAACAGTTAAATTAAGATTCAAATGTGTGTTCCCTACAGGAAAAGGAGGTCTGGAAGTCGAAGAGGTATGGTTAGGAGTCCCCAGGATTCTGGAGAGATGGACAAGGTAAGCCATTGGCCCCCAGGATATATCTCCCAAGCATAGCTGAGGCGGCATATGGTCTGACTCACCTAGGGTAAGGAAGGTATGTGCAAATTGGTAAGAGCTTATTGGCGTGTACCAGGGTTCTCTTCTCAGGCAAGCAGAAAAGCGATGACCTGTCTTACTTGCATGAGGAAGAACATTTGGTAAGGTAGTACTAACAGAGCCATCCCATATCCCTCCTGCAGACAGACCTTTTCAGGTAATACAAATTGACTTCGTACAATTAACACCCTTTAGGAGTTATTGTTATGTATTGGTGTGCAGTGATGTTTCTCAAACTGGGTAGAGGCATTTCCTGCTGCCATGGATGCTGCTGTGTTTACCATGAAGAAAATTGTGCAGAAATTTGTGTAGATATGGTACACCTAGGAGTAGAAGCAAAGCTCGAAATTGGACTATTGTGGTCATAGACACTGCCACTAGTATTATGTAGCACCGGAACCATTCCCAGATCTTTACTTAACGAATCACCCTCTTCGAAGTTTTTGTTTTTGTGTTTTTTTGTTAGTTTTTGGAAGACAACCTCATGTCATGATTGATCCGCACAATGATCAGAAATACACCAATGAGGTGATAGTACAGTACCTTATCGAGATGAGCCAGCATTTGAGAACTTGAAAAAAGAACTTGAAACTGTTGATTCCTGGTATGCCAAATACTAACTGTCTTGATTGTGAACTAAGAGACTGTGTGATTATTCTTACGCTCAGGTTGCCTAATAGACAGGTGGGAAGGACCATACCAAGATTTGTTGACAGCACTATCCCAGTGAAAGTAGCCGAGAGAGAGACTTGGGTCCACGATTCCCATTGCAGGAAAGTCGGCAGTCCGGAAGGAACTCGTAAATGGAGTGAGATCGCAAAAGTATCACCAGAGAATCTGTTCCGTGAAGACTGAGAGGCGGCACTGTTGAACACTACCTGAGCATTAAAGGGTTACAGAAAGACCAGTCATTGTAATTGATTTGCTATGGACAAGAGTTGTTTTGTTCTATTTTTTTTTCCTCTTTCCCGCTGACAAACATTTTTCTTTCAGGACATTCTATTTTTGCAAGGTTTTTCATGAGGAGTCGAGTGTGGGACTGGAACTGGTTCTGGAGGAAGGAGTGATTTCCTTATAGGATCCCAGGATTAGCCGATCAGTTTGTTAAAGCCAGAGAAACATCAAAGGTCTAGTAGTTACGGAGTTCAGAGGTAACGTGATAGGCTATTGTCTGAGGAATACTGTATTTTGTAGTTATTGTGACCCCATATTTGAAGATGAGTGCATCCAGAGATGTCAGTCTAGCAATCAGGTGACAGACATCCATTGAGTGATTACCACTCACTAGTGGGTAAGGTCTTAAACCACACGGAATGTTGGATGTGCTCACAGGTACCTCTAAGACGAAAAGATGCAGGATTAGTTGGCTGAGGTACTTGAATTACACGGAAGGGGGAAGGGACCGGTGGGCAAGGAATATAATATAACTAGACCCCCTAGACTTAAGATCCACCAGTACCATAGATAAATCCTTGGTATGTTTAAATCTCACCAATTTCAGGAAATTGGGAGGTAATCAGGAACAATCAGACAATGGCTATTCACACATAGCAGATAAAGAGCTCATTAATATATGTGGAAGAAAGGTTTATGAGTGGCTCTCCCCGAACTCCGAAGGTTTATGTTATCTAGTAAGGACACTACTTATAACCCTTGTTCAATGATGAAACAGACCTAGTATACGTTCCAGAAATGGAAACAATGTTCAGAAAATGATAGGAATATGTAAATCATGAAAATTTTATATGTCACTTTCACGATTTGTTTGTGTTTTCTCCCTCTACCCAGCAGAACCTCAATCGAATCCAAACATCAGTGTACAAAGACGTAGGTACATGTATTTGTGAAATGTTCGTCCAAATCAGACATTATATGCCATAGCACTGTCCCAGCATACCTATAGGTTGAATGTTGTCCCACACCCAACCAGTGGTCCCGTGACCGCCAAGTGTATATAGAGGATGTTTCGTCCTCCTCCCTGTCTTCCCCAAATATAGTCAAATGTCTGATTTGCAAAATGAATACATACTTGTGTCTAGGTCACCGATTATTGTTTGAAATATTTTTCTTATGTTAATAATTTATGGCAGTTATTGTTTACTGCCAAAGGGTGGACTGTCAAAGTCAAAAATATTACATAGAGAGAACATACTGACTCCACACATTATGAGTCGCTATGCTTGCAAATACGCGCAGTTAGCACAGCAAATATGGTAACACGCATTTACACAGACATGCCAAAAAGATAGATTCGACACATATTTCATACAGCACATAAATTCATATCAAGTGCCAGACATCATAAGGTTTTAAATTATATAATGGAGTAATGTCATGTATGTGTATTGTTGGAGCGGAGCAAGATGAACATGTCGTGCTTGGTGTCAAAGTAACCAGATTAATGTGTGTATCAATTTGAATCCTGTTATTAAGTTGTAGCACATTGCCATTAGTAGATATGATTGAATGTATGAATATAAAGCCACAATTCTGAAGCGAACAATGGACATTCCATTGAAAGCATGTGGACAGGAAACTCAGCCCAACCCTTTTGATGTCTTCAAGGCTTGCATATGAACTGACAAATGACTCATCATGAATGAGAAAGTTCCCTCCCCTAGACTAATAACAAGAGACCTGTGCACGCCCCAACTCTCAGTGTATTGCTGAACACACACACACACACACACACAGATGGCCCTTTTTGTCCCAGATGATGTTGGAGATGCTGTCTGTCCAGTGACTGCATGATTTTACTGAGAGAGAGAGTGATATGGAGTGGAGAATGTATTTGAGCAAAATATGGTAATTGTATTGCTGGCCGTGTCTGTATTTGAATTAGTTTGTAATATCTGCTTACTGTGTAAATTGTAACCATGTAACTATATATATATATACTGTACATTGTGATATATTGAATACCTATCCTTTTAATAACAAATATATACATCAATGAGCTTTGGAACTCAGATAATGTGTGGGTGTATTGTTTTCTCTTATGGGATACAGTGTTTTGCGATGTATAGCGCACATTCATAGCACATGGTAATAAGATGCGCAGGCATCCACAGTATATAATAGAGCTGACATTTTAAATATTTGTTAGAAAATAATTTAACTTGCACAATATACATAATTCCACACAGTAATGATCCTTACACATATGCCCCACATTAGTAATGCCCATAATACACATAATGCTACACAGTAATGCACCTTACACATATGCCCCACATTAGTAATGCCCATGATACACATAATGCCACAGAGTAATGCACCTTACACATATGCCCCAAATTAGTAATGCCCATAATACACATAATGCCACACAGTAATGCACCTTACATATATGCCCCACATTAGTATTGCTAGTAGCTTTTTTTTTATAAACTTACTTTTGCTTGCTGGCATGCTTGCAGTCTGTGTGTGCGCCCATGCAGCTCCCTGGATCCATGACTGCTTTTTGTGAGATGGGGTGGCAGGATGGGTGGGTGCGTGGTTGTGCTCACATCCATTTAAGGGACACCCGTACAAGGGATGTGCCCTCACAGGGTATGCCATCTTTTGCAAACCTCACCCTTTATTTTTGCTTGCTGGTTGGACACAGCAGCAATGTCCAGATGCCATACTTATTAGTTATACAGAAAGACCAGTATCAAACATTTAGCAACTGTCCATTCTCTTTACTGTTCAGTGTGTTTGCTGGTGTCTGTTACTCCCGGCAACTGCATGCCCTTTATTTTATACTGTGGGAGCGATATACTCTGCCCTCCAGTCTGATGCACCCAAAAGTCACGCTGCCCTTGTGGTACTCCATGTCCAAAGGTGTGTTTGTAATTCTAACTGCAGCCGACAATCTTCAGGTTTTTTATTACTACCAGCACACTGTGACAGATAGGCAAGCGTATTGTCCCCCTTTTTAAAGCAGACAAGGATGACCCGTAATTGATACAACACAATTTTATTGTAATACACTATCAGGAAATCACAGTAGTAGCAGTAACAGTACAAGTATATAAACAAATTACATCCTAAACTTTTGTTCAACTGTGGAACAGGTAACAGGTAGGCAAGCTGGTTTTGGCTTTATGCAACACAGTCTTGTATCTCCAGCAATTACAATTGAGCAAGTGAGATGCAGGAACAGGTAAGCAAGCTGATTTCGGCTTTAACTGAAACACTGCTGGGCGGAGTTTGCATAAACAGTCAATGAGGTACCAGTATTAGTATAATAACAGACAGGTGCATGAGCTCTAACTGAAACACTGCTGGGCGGAGTTTGCATAAACAGTCAGTGGGGTACCAGCATTAGTATAATAGCAGACAGGTGCATGAGCTTTAACTGAAACACTGCTGGCGGAGCTTGCATAAACAGTCTATGGGGTACCAGCATTAGTATAATAGCACACCTCTTATCAATAACTGTATCAGCCAAGTCACACAAGCATAAATGCATTAATTTTAGGCAGACTACACTTCCAAGTAGCACATTTTAGCAATAGGCATATCACAATTACATTAACACTCTTCTAGCAATGCACAGGGGTGGTCATTCTGAGTTGTTCGCTCGTTGCCGTTTTTAGCAGAATTGCGATCAGGCTAAAAACCGGCAGTTCTGCACATGCGTATGTTCCGCAAGTACTTTCACACAAAACTATGCAATTTTACACACGGTCGAGAGACGCTTTTCAGTCGCTCTGCTGATCGGTGAGTGATTGACAGGAACTGGGTGTTTCTGGGTGGTAACTGAGCGTTTTCCGGGAGTGTGCTAAAAACGCAGGTGTGCCAGACGAAAACGCAGGAGTGGCTGGGGAAACGGGGGAGTGGCTGGCCGAACGCAGGGCGTGTTTGTGATGTCAAACCAGGAACCAAACAGTCTGCAGTGATCGCAATCTAGGAGTAGGTCTGGAGCTACACAGAAACTGCAGGGAAATATTTAATAGCAGAACTGCTAACCTTTCGGTCGCACTTCTGCTACGCTAAGATACACTCACGGAGGGCGGCGGCCTAGCGTTTGCAATGCTGCTAAAAGCAGCTAGCGAGCGAACAACTCGGAATGAGGGCCAGAATCTCTTACATCCTCTGGGAATTCAGGGCAACAAGGGGGATGCACAGGGAATACCTATCCCCTATTCCATTGACTGGGAGCGCTGACTAGTAGGGAGCTTACCACCTGTTAAACATATACAGGGGTACTGTGTTTGTGGATGCTACCGACTTAATTTAACAAGGAATGTGGGGCCCTAAGTAGAGGGGAGCCTACTCCCTAAATTTACTACAAAGGTTGGGACACAGGTGATATAAGGGTACCAATCCCCCTTTTTCTTAGATTCCAGTGCAGAGTTTTGCAGCGGAAGAGTTTTCAAGGGCAGAGTTAGGCAGCGGAAGGGTTGCAGTAATTCCTCACCCAGAGCTGTGGCGCTACTGCCACCTCTTACACGCCTCGGTCTTTAGTGCCACCCGGGATGCAGAGTACCGCACCGGGGATGCACCCTTTTCAATGTGGTCTGCTGTGCTCTGAGTGGAATCCTCTCTCCGGCTGCTCCGGAATCCCGATCTGCGACGTCCTTCCTGCTGCCGGTCTGCAACCGTCCTGTCCCACTATCCAAGGGGTCTTCTCGGTGTCCTCGCCTCTGACAGTGGGTGTCTTCCTCGATGCTGGTGTTCCCATCGCTGGTCCGACTCCTCCCTCTCTGCGGGGTCTTCGTCAACTGGAGGCTGGATGTCTTTCCCCGATCCTGTGGCTGGCTGAGTCTCCTCTTCTGCCGCATCTTCTCTCTGTGCAGGCGGCTCTGGTCACTCCAATGACAGGTGCAGGTGTGGGCAGCTCCTCCCCGGCACTGGTCTTCTCCTGGCTCTCGGTGCAAACCAACACCAGTCCACCACAGCAAAGTACACTCCTGGAGCGCTCGACCGACTTGTTCCTTCCCGGTGAGTTTTTCAATCCTCCGGTCAATTCAGGCAGGCTGCTCCTCTCCCTCTGGATTCCCTTTCCCGCCCTGGGGACCTGCATATATGGGTCCCTCTCACTCTGGACCTCCCCTGTCCCGGGACCTCACTGATTTCCTGATCCCAGCAACAGACCGCCCCAAGTACCTGGAGGGCCCAATGGGAGAATGGGGAATTTCCCGGGTCCAGTTGTTGCTGGACAGAAGTGTGACAAAGGATTTTTCTGTGGTGCCAAACCTCCCTATCTTTAGCTGACAGGGTCAGACAAAGTTCGGGCCATCCTTTCCTATGACCACTATAGATTTATGAAGACAATGGCAGCAAGGGGACCCCTGTCTGTAATTTAAACAAAAAAAAAAAATGTGCATATGTGGAGTATTACACACTGAAGTTTCATATAGAAATAGCGCTACACAACTTACTGACCACGTTACAGTGCTAGTTGGCAGGGGAATTTTACGGCATTGACTGAATGAGAAATAAAGTGTGGGGAGAACACTGCCCATGTTATGTCCCTGCAGACACCTGAGGTTTGCACAGGGATAAGGGACACACAGGATGGCAGGGTCCCCCTCCCCCATGTGCACAAGCAGTATACTGTAGGTGATGTCAGATTTAAATGGATCAGTCTTCCATAATACACATGTGGTATCATAAGGAGCCATCCAGTAATAACCTTATAAAATCAGTGAATATGAACAGTTACTGGGCTTCTGCTGTCTGAGGTCTCACAAGTCAGGGGCATTCAAGCATGTCAGAGGGAGTTTAGGGGCTGTCTGCATTCTATTTGACACATGTAAACAGCAGTGCATACAAGTACTGATTGAATACATTTGGAAAGTAACAGATAGCTTTCAGACTGTCCCTCCCAGCATGAGATACTGCAGGGACATGCTTGGATGCCCCTAGAATGCTTGGATGACTAGGGAAATGCTTAGCCTGCCTATAGCTAAGGCCGGCTCTGACACCACATTCTGTGCGCTGCGTACACTGCCGCACAGGAAGCAGCATCATAGAGGTGGCGTGTCAGCAGTCCCATGTCCCTCAGGACAAACGGAACTAAGGGCTCACCATCCCAGTTTCCAGGGAGAAGCAAAATAGTTCCCAGGTTCAAAAACAACAATACTGTATGTACAAAAAAGGTTCAAATGAAAAACTACGAGGACAGCACATAATAGCGGTCATGTGGAGCATATTGAAGAACATTAAATTCAATACTGACAAAGACCCACTGAGGGTAGAAACGCGTCGGCAGCCGTAGGTGAACCTGGTCATTATCTGTGTGCAGCAGGGAGCAACGAACGGCGGAGAGCGGAGGAGTGTGGTGGCGTCTGCAGCGCCTGGAGGGTCCGTGATCTAAGGACGGCTAGCGGTGCATGGATAACATCTACGGGAGAGCAAATCCCGGAATAGGAAGCACCGCAATTAACAACGGCGTCCTAAGGGTCTGGTGAGCTCCACTGAGTACATTTAAAATCAAACACTTGTACCGCTTCTCTTGCCGGAATTGCCCTGTGCCTGTTTAAAGAGAATTTTTAATGGATGTTGAAAATAAAGTAAGGATCGTTTTTACCTATACGGATGTGGTATAGTGTCCTTCCTATATGTGAAGAATTTGGACAGTATATTCTCCTGTGAGATTTAGTAAATTAGAAACAGCGCTGTGACTCTCTTTGATCTAATCCCTTTTTCCCATATTAAATTCAATACTATCCACCACTACAAAAGTTACATCAGAATTAATTATAATCATATATGGTTGCCCCTGGCAACTGCAATGCTGAAATTATACAAATGAAGGTGGTGGAAGTGAAATTTTAAGTTCCACATGTACCGCTATTTAAACAATCACAAATACATTACATGCAATTGTCAAAATCACTAAAAACAAAAAGTCACAGAAAAAATGTATCAGGTGATGGATCCCAATGCATTTTTATCAATAGGTCAATTGCAATTTACCTTTGTTTTGAAACAAACGTAGTTCGAACCTCAAGGATCAAATAATTTACTCGGATATTGCTCCAGCACCACAACATGGGAGTAGTTGGCTTCAACCAAAGCAGGGAGCACATAAATGTGACTCCTGTGTTAATTGCAAGCATATGCGTACAGGCAGCAGTTTTTCTCACCTCACTAAGGGCAATTTGTTTAGTTTGTGTCATCATATGACATGTGAAACCCGATATGTGGTCTACTTGATTTTTTGTCCTTGCAACAAGTTATACGTGGGAAAAATAATTAGGACGTTAAAAGAGCGTATAGCCCTTCACCGCTCATCCATCAAAAAAGCATTCATTAAAAAGGGAAATTCGACAACACTAGATGCGAAACATTTTGTTCAGTATGGACACAGTATTAAAGATCTACAATTCATGCCCATTGACTATGTGCCACCACTTAAAAGAGGAGGTACTGTAATCATCATAAATTGCTACTGCAACAGGAATGCCGCTGGATTCATCGTATTGATGCATTAACCCCGTGTGGACTTAATGAGGAATTTTTCTTTACACCTTTTTTGTAAAAAAAAAAAAATTTCATGTGGTATTTTTTTCATATACATATCGTTTACATGTGAACCTTGACCTATTGATAAAAATGCATTGGGATCCATCACCTGATACATTTTTTCTGTGACTTTTTGTTTTTAGTGATTTTGGCAATTGCATGTAATGTATTGCTTGATGGCTGTCAGTGGGGTGAGCAGGGAGCGCACGTCGCAGATCGGATCGGTAATAGAGATCCGATCTGCGGTGGGTGGCGGGGGGCCCTCTTACAGCATAGGGCCATGGGGTACTTATCCCCAGAGCCCTCCCTTTAATCCGGCTCTGCCTCAAGGTCTTAATTGCTAGCCTCTCCGGTCTCGTCATATGAAAGTTTTTAATTTTTGTACTCTAAAAACGGGGCAAAACATCCTTTTTTAACCAACTGCATAAATACTTCAATAGCAGCATTGGTGGAGGGTGGATCAAATTACTAGGGGCTTTAAATCGGCTTTGTTTACAGGTTACACTACCCTTTTTGGAGAAAAAGTCTTTTAATTTAAGCTGGCGAAAACATTTATATAACTCTACTTCGCAGTGAAATTCATTCTGCTTGCACAAAGGAAAGTCCTGTAGATAATACAGACATTTCTGCCAGAGGCGTCACTAGGGATGGTGTCACCCGGTATGGCAGGGACGTGCAGTCAGGGGAGGCAGTGCCTCCCCTGTCATTCTCCCCTGTCATTAATGATTACAATAATATAAAGAAGATACTTATGACACATATTCTGTGTCCTAAGTATATGCTTTATATTATTGTATAATTACTACATTTTTTTTAGAGGCACCGAGAGCGGTGCCTCCTGTGTATAATGGCAAAGAGCCGGAAGCGGTGGGTGGGCAGGGGGCGGGGCCAAGGACAGGGCTGTAAAAGCCCATTGAAAAAAACAGGATAAGCGACACCAGTGTGAGTGCCGCAGTGACAGGGGCGTGCTTTCAGCCCATATGAAAGCACGCCCCTGTCGCTGATGCACATATGATTGGGCACTAGACATTGAGCTCACCGGCTGGCCGCTTCCGTTCCTCCGGCCAAACCATCTGCAGCTCCGCCGAAGAGACCCTGGCGGCCTCTGCTCCCCTGACCTCTCCTAACTAGTTGCTGTATATAGCAACGGGCGCCGGTGAACTCACTGCCGCTAATCACCAGCTCCCCGCCGGCGCCTCTCATCAAGCTTCCCCCCTCTCCGCTTATCTCCCCCCGGCTCACTGATGGTCCCGCACATCCCCCTCCTCCCGCTCACCACTACTGGGTGCCGCACATCAAGCCACCGCCGCTCACCGCTGCATTCCCCCTCGGCTCAGCTATGGTGCCGCTCACCCCCCAGGCTCAGCGATGATCCCACAAATCACCCCCGCTCACCTCCCCCCCCACTCAGCAATGGTTCCGCAAATCACCCCCCCGCTCACCCGCTGTCCGGCAAATCACACCCCCCCCCCTCATTGTTGGGTGCCGACCCCCCCGCCCCACAATGGCCCCGCAAATCACACACCCCTCGGCTCAGCTATGGTGCTGCTCACCCCCCCCCCCCTTCCCCGCTCAGCAATTGTCCTGAAAATCAAACAAATAAACCCCCCTCCCCGCTCACCGCTGGGTGCTGCTTACACCCCCCCCCCCGCTCAGCGATTGACCCGCAAATCACCCCCCCCCCACTCATCACTGGGTGCCGCACATCAAGCCACCGCCGCTCACCGCTGCCCCCCCCTCGGCTCAGCTATGGTCCCGCAAATCACCCCCCCCCCCCCGCTCACAGCTGGGTGCCGCTCACCCCCCCCGCCCCCCCCCCTGCTCAGCGATGGCCCCGCAAATAACACCCCTTGCTCACCGCTGGGTGCCGATCCCCCCGCCCCGCTCAGCACCCACAGCTCACCTCTCATCACCCCCAGGCGCCCCACCCCCTGCTCATCACCCACAGCTCACCTCTCATCACCCCCAGGACCCCACCCCCTGCTCATCACCCACAGCTCACCTCTCATCACCCCCAGGCACACACCCCTGCTTATCACCCCCCATCGCCCCCAGTTCAGCGCAGCTCCCTGCTCATATTCCCCCCCCCCTCACTGACACCCGCCGTTTACCTGCCAGCTAAGCTGAGCTGAGCTTTTAGCTGGAGGGAGCGCAGGGGAAGCTGTAATGCCGGGCCCGGGGCTTCACTGACACTATCCTGCACTCACCCCCAGCTGGCGGCCCATTGAGTGTCAGTTGGGGGAAGCTGCAGTGCTGTGCCTGGGGCTCCGCTGAGACTGCTGTGCTCACCCCCGCTGGCAACTCATGTGATGTATGTATACACCACATGAGCCGCCAGCTTGGGTGAGCGCAGCATAGTCATACACCAGATGAGCCACCAGCGGGGGTGAGCGGGTGACTACAAGGACCTGTATATGGCCGGGTTGCCCCTCATCATTTTCCGTGGGTGCATGCTATTTTGCCTTCTCTCCCCTCAGCTCCATCCCTCCCCCCAAGCGGCTCTTCCATAGTGTAACGTGTATAAGCGGCTCTCCTGTGGTGTGACGTGTGTAAGCGACTCTCCTGTGGTGTGACGTGTATAAGCGTCTCTTCCGTAGTGTAGCGTGTATAAGCGGCTCTCCTGTGGTGTGACGTGTGTAAGCGGCTCTCCTGTGGTGTGACGTGTGTAAGCACCTCTCCTGTGGTGTGACGTGTATAAGCGTCTCTTCCGTAGTGTAGCGTGTATAAGCGGCACTCCTGTGGTGTGACGTGTGTAAACGACTCTCCTGTGGTGTGACGTGTATAATCGTCTCTTCCGTAGTGTAGCGTGTATAAGCGGCTCTCCTGTGGTGTGACGTGTGTAAGCGACTCTCCTGTGGTGTGACGTGTATAAGCGTCTCTTCCATAGTGTAGCGTGTATAAGCGGCTCTCCTGTGGTGTGACGTGTGTAAGCGGCTCTCCTGTGGTGTGACGTGTGTAAGCACCTCTCCTGTGGTGTGACGTGTATAAGCGTCTCTTCCGTAGTGTAGCGTGTATAAGCGGCTCTCCTGTGGTGTGACGTGTGTAAGCGACTCTCCTGTGGTGTGACGTGTAAAAGCGTCTCTTCCGTAATGTAGCGTGTATAACCGGCTCTTCTGTGGTGTACCGCTCCTGATAGGCTGCCGGTCCGCAGCAGATTTGAAAGAGTAGCGCCGCAGTCATAGGAGCCGCAGTGCCGCCAACCACAGCCTCCTCTTTACACCGCTGCCACCCTCTGCCTCCTCGCTATACCTCCGCCACCCTCAGCCGTGCGGCCGGCCTCAGTCCTTCTCTCCACCTCTGCCTCCTCCGAACCATGCCAACCACAGCATCCTCATCCACTGCACTGCAGACCACTGCATCCTCAGCACCGCCGCTACTAAAGAGGTAATCTTACCCTGCTGCCTTTCACTCTCCCTAGTCCCTACTGTATGCTGTCACTTTCCATGTCCCTCTCCATGTCACTCCCCCTTTCCCTATGTCCCTGCTGTCACTTTCCATGTCCCTCTCTGTCACTCTCTCTGTCCCTGCTGTCACTTTCCCTAAATTCCGGCTCATTCTGCGTGCTACAATGTGAATTTCGGCTCATTCAGTATGCTATAATGTGAATTTCGGCTCATTCTGTGTGCTACAATGTGAATTTCGGCTCATTCAGTGTGCTACAATGTGAATTTCGGCTCATTCAGTGTGCTACAATGTGAATTTCGGCTCATTCAGTGTGCTACAATGTGAATTTCGGCTCATTCTGTGTGCTACAATGTGAATTCCGGCTCATTCAGTGTGCTACAATGTGAATTCCGGCTCATTCTGTGTGCTACAATGTGAATTTCGGCTCATTCTGTGTGCTACAATGTGAATTTCGGCTCATTCAGTGTGCTACAATGTGAATTTCGGCTCATTCAGTGTGCTACAATGTGAATTTCGGCTCATTCAGTATGCTACAATGTGAATTTCGGCTCATTCTGTGTGCTACAATGTGAATTTCGGCTCATTCAGTGTGCTACAATGTGAATTTCGGCTCATTCAGTGTGCTACAATGTGAATTCCGGCTCATTCAGTGTGCTACAATGTGAATTCCGGCTCATTCAGTATGCTACAATGTGAATTCCGGCTCATTCAGTATGCTACAATGTGAATTTCGGCTCATTCAGTGTGCTACAATGTGAATTTCGGCTCATTCAGTGTGCTACAATGTGAATTTCGGCTCATTCTGTGTGCTACAATGTGAATTTCGGCTCATTCAGTGTGCTACAATGTGAATTTCGGCTCATTCAGTGTGCTACAATGTGAATTCCGGCTCATTCAGTGTGCTATGATGTGAATTCCGGCTCATTCTGTGTGCTACAATGTGAATTTCAGCTCATTCTGTGTGCTATAATGTGAATTTCGGCTTATACCGTGTGCTATAATGTGAATTTCGGCTCATTCAGTGTGCTACAATGTGAATGTCGGCTCAGTCAGTGTGCTACAATGTGAATTTCGGCTCATTCAGTGTGCTACAATGTGAATTCCGGCTCATTCAGTGTGCTACAATGTGAATTTCAGCTCATTCTGTGTGCTATAATGTGAATTTCGGCTCATACCGTGTGCTATAATGTGAATTTCGGCTTATACTCTGTGCTATAATGTGAATTTCGGCTCATACCGTGTGCTATAATGTGAATATCGGCTCATTCTGTGTGGTATAATGTGAAATGGGCACCAATACTAGACAGTATAAGGGGTTCTACTATTGTAGTGTATAAGGGGTATATGGTGTGGTAAACTACACTGAAGGACACACCCCCTGATCCGTAGCGCACGCGCCTTCGGCGCGTACATAATTGCATCCTTCACTTTTCCATATCCCCACTTCAAAATTCCACTTCATCCACTGTGAGGGATGGTATCAGAATCCTGGCGCTTGAGATGACGACTGTCAGAATACCGACAGCGTCATCCCGATGTGCAGGATCCCGACAACTCCCCCAAACCCTGCAGCCTTTTTCTAAACTGCGCCAGGTAGAGCCCATTCCTAGACTGGTACTGCTGGCCAGGGATGACTCTACTTGTCTCCAGCCTCCACCACAAGCAGCAGCTCAGCTGTTGGGAAACCTGCTGCTGCTGGCGGAGAATGGAGGTGAGCAGAGTCTGTCCCCATGCTGTCCGAGAGGAGGCTCCAGAATCTGCCCCCTACTGCTGTAGTGCAGGTAGAAGGAGACACAAGCACAGCAGGCACAGCCAGGGGTGGCGATGACATGATATAGTGCTATGGATTGTATGAGGAAGGGGGCCCCAAATCCGTGTGTTGCTTAGGGGTCTAAACTCACCTCTGGCAGCGGACATAGAGGCGGTTTTAGTGGGCATGCCTCACCAGATACTGACCTCACCGCACGCCACTGCGGTATGGTAAATCATGGTGTCCCCCCCCATGGTCCTCCTCCTGTATCACACCACACGGAACCCTTAGTAATGTACTAGTTTTACTTGTAAATCATAATTCCTGTATATCACTGAATGCATTGGCAATAGAAGTAACAAGTGATCAAGATGGCTCTGGAGTAGTTATTATCTTTCTTAGTGCAGTGCGGATAATTTCAGATATGTATGTGTGTGTGTGTGTGTATATATATATATATATATATATAAAAAGTTTCTAATGCCCGGCACTCCTGGTCCTTGTCGTCAATTGCCTGGGTGCCCTCCGCTCTGGATCGGGTAACACTTAGAAAAATTGCAGCGTCACTCCAGGACTTTGAAAAATCTTAGTAAATTTATTAAATCACAGGTCCAACGTTTCGGGGTCCGTAACCCCTTGACAAAGGGGTTACGGACCCCGAAACGTTGGACCTGTGATTTAATAAATTTACTAAGATTTTTCAAAGTCCTGGAGTGACGCTGCAATTTTTCTAAGTATATATATATATATATATGTGTGTGTGTGTGTGTGTGTGTATATGTATATATATATATATATATATATATGTATAATAACAACAAGGGGTGTTGGTAGGGGGGGGATTTGAATAGCTCCGGTGGGAGCCCAATACATTTGGGTGCCCACAAAACATTTGAATAGACCCCAATGTATCCAATAATAGTTTCATTTTGTATAGATTTGGGTTGTGGACACAGCACAGTAAGCACACCCAGGACGCTGCAGGTATCTATGGTTACCTGTATGCACAAGGATTGCGAGCATCATCAGCACTGGCCACCGGCGGGATTTGTCCTCATTCGGCATACCAGAAAACGCCAGTTGCAGGTCTTCTTGAGATGTTGCACATTTCATTGTATTCTGCCTTTAAAAACAGGACGGAAGTCCTGAAATGTCACCATTTAGCCGAATACGCATACACATATAACACACACATGCTCCACAGCGCTATACAGAGAATATTTGGCCATTCACATCAGTCCCTGCCCCAGTGGAGCTTACACTCTATGGTGGTCATTCCGAGTTGATTGCATGTAGCAACTTTTTGCTGCTCGTGCGATCAACTAGACGCCGCCTATGGGGGAGTGTATTTTGGCATTGCAGTACTGCAATCACTTGTGAAGCCCTGCTATGCTAAAAAAGTTTCAAGCAAAACAAGACCAGCCCTATACCTACTTACCTTTTGCAACGGATCCAGCAATGCAGGTCCTGGATTTGACGTCAGACATCCGCCCTCAAAACGCCTGGACACGCCTGCGTTTGCTGGACCACTCCCGCAAAACGGTCATTTGATGCCCCGACACGCCTTCCTCCTGTCAATCTTCTTGTGGTCGCTGCTGCAACCGCTTTCCTCGTTCCCGGCGTCATTGCCCAGCGACGGCAAAGCCGTGCATGCGCAGTTCCGACCCGATCGCACCACTGCGAGGAAGTGCAGCGTACGATCGGGTCGGAATGACACCCTATATTCCCTACCACATATACATGAACACACATTCAAACTAGGGTTTATTTTTTGTTGGAAGCCAATTAACCTACCAGTATATTTTTGGATTGTGGGAGGAAACAGGAGAACCTGATGAAAACCCATGCAAGCACAGGGAGAATATACAAACTCCACACAGTTAGGGCCGTGGTGGGAATTGAACACACGACCTCTGTGCTGTTAAGTAGTAATGCTAACCATTACACCATCCGTGCTGCATCTTGTATCCATATTACAAGGAGGGCAACGAAGCCTGCAGTACTGCAAATGTTGAAGTGACGGGCTTCAACATTTGCAGTACTGCAAATACGTAAAAAGCCAGATCCACATTAAAAATAAAAAACACTGAAAAAGCCAAATCCACATAAAATACACTGCAAAAGGTAGATCCACATTAACAAAAAAATACTTAAAAAGCCAGATCCACATGAACTAAAAAAAACCTTGTAAAAGCCAGATACACTTAAAAAAATGAACAGCTACAGTACTGTACTCACCATTGGCTGAAGACTTATTGTTATGCGGGTCCCTCACCTGGAGATCACAGACAGGCAGGCTGCGGGAGACCAAGCAGCAGGAACGCGAAGCTGCAATGCATTAGGCTATCGGAATGGGGATAACCAGGCAGAGAGAGCGGTGGGCGGCCAGGAGCTATTTTTAATGTGGCGCCTATTTGCGAACCAACAGGAGCTCGCAGTCCGGCAATGCTCCTGATTAGCTGCTGGTCCGCGAGCTTAGAATGGCTGGAGGTCAGCGCCTCATTTGAAGGGTTATCACTCAGCGCTATTATCCATAGCTGCCCAGCCCCTGCCTGACCGGTTGTGTCTATGTTCCCTTCGTGATCAGGACTAGGAAGTGACAGCACGAGAGGGCAGGAGATAATTTCCGCCCTTACAGCACCTAAAATGTTTTATCCATTCTCCGTTAATTTGAGGTCATTTCATTTTATGTATGCACCATTGGACCCTCGCGGTCTCGCTTCGCTCGCCACGCTTCAGGCTCGGTGTC
The DNA here is from genome assembly GCF_028390025.1 of Pseudophryne corroboree. NCBI lineage: Eukaryota > Metazoa > Chordata > Amphibia > Anura > Myobatrachidae > Pseudophryne > Pseudophryne corroboree. The sequence goes on from NC_086454.1 coordinate 194,286,095, forward strand.
TCGCTCCGCTTTGCTCGCCACGCTTCAGGCTCGGTGTCTCGCTCCGCTTTGCTCGCCACGCTTCAGGCTCGGTGTCTTGCGCCACTTCGCTCGCCACGCTTCAGGCTCGGTGTCTCGCTCCGCTTTGCTCGCCGCAGGTTTCTATTCCAAATAGTTTGTGACATGGACCCAGGGGGTTATGGGAAAGGTCCTCTCCACGAAGGGTAACTAGACACTACCCTGCCTGACCGCATGCCCGGCCCCCTCCTCACCATGTTCCCAGCCACCTCCTCATAGTGTTCCCGGCCCAGGTCGTCAGGTACCAATACCTGGTCGCCATGGCGTCTTGGTCCCCGGAGTTTTCATGCCATGCAATACACACTTATAAAATCTAATCTTATTGACCTTTTAATATTCAAATAAACATTTATTGAACTGCATTTAGATTCAGATTATCAGTATTAATGTACAGCAGTCACATAGACTGCACAGGACTCAGGAGCTTACAGTTACATCAACTTTCTTAGCTCCAGACGAATAGACAGGCCAGCCCTTCTCCTGCTGCTTCTTGAGGGTGCGAGCTGTGCCACAGGACACAGCTACACCCAGTCTCAGTTTGTCCCGCAGAGTCCCCGCCCGCTCCTCCCAGCCTCCGCCACAGCCGCTGTAGTGCAGAGAGAGAGAGACTCGCGAGATGATGTCATCATCTCGCAAGTCTGTTCTCTGTCCATAGCTCTGCAGCGGCGGCTACAAGACAGTGTGACCGAGACGCAGTGCAGTGCCGGACGGACCCCAGTGACAATAACCCCGGCGGCGGCGCACCTGAAGCACGCTGTCCGCTGCGCAGGGGTGTTTGTTTGTTTAGCAGTTAAACATAGCTGGCAACGGGCGTAACTGCGGCCCGCTATAGGAGGAGGGGGTGCGGATGTGAGAGCGGCTCTATTTGGTGTCACCCCATTGAATGGTGACTCCAGGGTGTGGGCCGCACCCCCCACACCCCCCACGTGACGCCACTGATTTCTGCTGCAGTAGGGTTATACTCTGAAAGATTAAAAAAATTATTTCCGACCCCCCTTGTAATTCCTCCTTCCTGTATTTTTTGTATTTGGTCCCCCCCTCTCCTACAGGATCTCTTATATCCTTGGACACTTCTGCTTTGCTCCTCGTGAAAGTTTTCTCTCCTAAAAAAGGACCCCTCTGGTGACTCGAATGGTCTGAGTCACTCTGATGTATGTGACTTTATGTCCGTGAATTGGACTTACGGTCTTTTACGCAACACCTGACCCATTCTCCATGGGCGTCTGGTGGATTGAGAAAAAAGCCAGGGATATACCCTTAAATCCCTATAGTCATCCCTCACTTTACGATACTTGGACTTTTTAAAAGCAAGCAGATCATTTTTGAAGGTTAAAACCGATTCATCCAGTTTAACCAACCAATCATTGGTAGTGTCAGCCTTCAAGATATATATAACAGTTTCTATGTGCAGGTTGACCTGTTGTACCACTAGCATCATTAGGTCAAAACTGCACTAGTTGAGTATTTGGCACCACTGGCGACAAAAATCTTTATTGTTGCGACCCAACGTAGGTTGGTTTTTAATTCTAAATCCGCGCGGGATTAGATTCTCTTTATTATATTGAGATATGATCAAGCTATGTAATTCTTTTTTTTCAATAATCATTTTTTATTAATTTCCAAATATAGAAAAAAGAACAAATAAATGCACACAAACAGAGATCGTATAAAGAGCACAACATAGAGCTAATACATGAAACACGATCGCACACGATAAATCTTGATTCAGAAGCTCAGTTCACTAACAGTGTGTATAATTTCTCTTAACTATCAACCATAGATAGAACCATAAGAAATAATAAAATAGAGAGCTCAGTAGAGAGGGGAAAAGAGAGAGAAATTACAAGACAGCGACACACGAGGGAAGAAGTATAGACAAAGAGAAGAGAACATATATGTCAGGGGAGTATCTTACTCAGATATTGTAACATAAAGATAGAAAGGGGGTATCTGTCACATACGGGTATTATCAGATTGTGGAGAGTTTAGAACTGCCGTGTCAATGGGATCACTAAATATTACAGAGTGACCCCGTCTCTCCCGGAATTCACTCCATTTAAACCATCTCATATAAATAGAGGAAGGAGATGAAGAGTACACACATCCCGCTGTTTCAAAAAGGAAATGCTTATGGGTATTATTAATAACCGTCTGAATGTGAGGTATGGACTGTGATTTCCACAATTGGCCTATCGCTGCCTTAGCTGATATTAAGACGTGACCTACAATATACCTGTCGCAGCTGAGGAGAGCGTGAGGAGAGTAGTGGAATAAGGCAAACATTGGATCTAGTGGCACAGTCGTTCCCACCACTTCCCCCAAAAGAGAGAACACTTCCGTCCACAGAGGCCTCAAGACCGGGCAATCCCAAAAAATATGTAGAATGGTACCCACATCACCACAGTTTCGCCAGCATAGCTGGGAGGTCGAGGGCTAGATATGGTGAAGCCGCTGCGGAGTGAAGTACGCCCTATTGCATAATTTATAGAACATTTCTGAGTGCTGGAGACATTTAGAGATTTTAAAGCACAGTGAGGAAATTGTATCCCACTCTTCCTCTCGAAGTACAATAGAAAGATCCTTCTCCCACTTAATCTGTGCAGGTAGTTTACCGGTTTTATTCAAAAGAACTATATACTGATACCATCTGGATATCCCACCCCTATGACCAGGGGAAGACAATCTAGAGAGCATAATAGCAGGAAGAGGAAGGGGACTACTAGACCTATCAACATACGAATGGAGCCAATGGCTTAGTTGTAAGTACTTGAAAAAATCATGCTTTGATATACCAAACTGAGACTGAAGTTGAGAGAAGACTGAAGTTGAGAGAACGGGATAAAACCATCATTCAAAAAAAGATCTTTCAGTCTCACAACTCCAGCATCAATCCAGGTGTCTAATATAAGATCAGGGATAGTACAAGCAACAGTTCTGATAGAAAGATCTGCTGCAGGTAATGCAATAGTTGGGTCAGACACAACCACTGAGTGCCATAGCTTCAAAGTACATCTAATCGCGTCCCCAGGACCCGCCCATTTCGGAACGCTATGTATAGGCATTAGAAATAGATCTGTAATATTAATCGACCATAAGAAGGCTTTTTCAATAACCACCCATGGTTTGGGGGAGTGAGCGACATGCCAATCGCGGGCCTGGCTAAGAAGGCAGGCAGAGTGATATGAATCTAAGTTGGGGTAAGCAACCCCACCAAAGCCCTTGGGCAATGACAAAACCTGCCTAGAGATACGCGGTCTAGATCCCTTCCAGATAAAGTGTGATAGCAGTTTATTAGCCCTAACACTAAGAGGTTTAGGGAAATGGCGGGGGATGGCCCGAAATAAGTAAAGGAGTTTCTGTAACACTACCATCTTAGTTGCAGAGACACGCCCCAGCCAAGAGATTTCATGTAAAGACCACTCTTTAATCAATTTTTCGAAGGCGCTAAACAAAGGTGTGTAGTTACAGTCATAAAGATCTCTGTCATGTGATAGATGTATACCTAAATATTTAATAGTTCTCGCTTGCCAAGCATATCTGTAGCTATCCTTAAGTAAGGCCAGGATATGTGGTGGGATATGGAGCGGTAGATCCTCCGTTTTGGAAGTATTCAATTTATAGTATGATAATCTGGAATACTTATCTAATATGGCATGGAGACCGGTAAGGGGGGATTCAGGGTTGGTCAAACAGAGTAGAATATCATCTGCGAAAAGGTTGACTTTATGACTCAATCCCCCTATCTCGGGCCCCGAGACCCTCGTATCAGACCTAATAGTCTCAGCCAGGGGTTCAATAGCAAGAGCAAAAATAAGGGGAGACAAAGGGCACCCCTGTCTGGTGCCGTTTAGAATATCGAAACCCCTGGACAGACACCCATTAACATACACCTTGGCAGAGGGGGCAGAATATAAAGCAAAAATGGAATCCAGAAACCTTCCCTGGAAGCCAAACTTACCCAGGACTGATCTTAGATACCCCCAGTGTAACCTATCAAATGCCTTCTCAGCGTCCAACGATAGGACGAGGAGGGGCGCTTTATTAGCATTACAATACTCCATGACATTGTAAACTCTCCGAGTGTTGTCCGGGGCCTGCCTGCCCGGGACGAAGCCAACCTGATCAGCAGTTATAAGGGAAGGCAATAAAGGGCAAAGACGGTTAGCGATAACCTTAGCAAAAAGCTTTACGTCCGTATTCAACAAAGCTATCGGTCGGTAATTTTGAACGGATGTGGGAGATTTACCCGGCTTAGGGATAGCCACTATCCGCACTTCAAGCATCTCTTTCGGGAACCTCCCAGCCTCCAACGCCTCCTTAAAGACAGCCAATAACACTGGTGCCAAATCTACTTTATAAGTTTTATAGAAATTAGATGAAAATCCGTCTGGGCCCGGCGCTTTATCTCGTGGAAGACCGTCAATAGCTGCCTGAAGTTCAGGAATAGTCCAGGGAGAGCTGAGGGACAGGCAGGCCTCGGAGTTCAGTGTCGGTAGGGATAGATTTTTTTTAAAATGACTGGATTTCAGCTTCAATGGATTGGGGAGTATCAGGATCCGACTGTAGGTTGTAGAGTTGGGAGTAATACTCTGCAAAAGTGTCTGCTATACTATAAGGGTCAGAGACTCTTGAGCCCGTAGGAGAATAAACAAAGTGAAGTCTGGCCTTAGCTCGCCTGCCTCGCAGTTTCCGTGCCAAGAGACGCCCTGCCTTATTTCCAAATACATAAAATCTCTGATTTAATCTAGCGAGATTGCGTTGTACTTCCCGAAGAGAAAAAACGTTCACCTTTTCCCTTGCGGCAAGCAAAAGCTTAAAGGCAGTTCTATTCTGCGGGTCAGCCTTGTGTGCTAATTCTAATTTTGCAACTTCGCTTTCAGCTAATAAACGTTCAGCATTTTGAGAACGCTTTAGCCGCGAAGCGGCCTGAATGGCTGCCCCCCCGCAGTACCGCCTTACAAGAAAACCAATTATTAAAGACCGAAGTATCTTGGGTTTGTTAGTTTCTAAATATAACTGTAAGGTTTGATGTATGGCAAGTGAAGCCTCTTGATGGCATAACAGGAAATTTCCTAGTCTCCAAGGGCCCGGAGAAACTTTACGGGCCCTAATCTCCCACACCACCCTCAGCGGAGAGTGGTCAGACCATGACATCGGCAATATATCAATTTTCGTGATGGACGGTAGTGACATTTTGTCAGTCAAAACGAGATCGATTCTAGAATATGAGGAGTGGACATGTGAATAAAAAGAGTAGTCTCTAACTGTCGGGTGTTTAGTTCTCCATGTAGCATAGAGATCATACTCTCCTAGCAATTGGCGAAGCCCAAGGGTATTAACAGGGGAAGTTCCGGGTTTAGTTAAGGTGCTTCTAGTGGGGAGAGATCTGTCAACAGAGGGGTCTACAACTAAGTTGAAGTCCCCCAATATCATAACGGCACCTTAAGCATGCTTCTGTATCAGGGAAAATAGTTTCCTACAGAAGGAAAGTTGACCAGAGTTGGGTGTATAACATGAAGCCAAGGTAACAGTAGTATCTTCTAGCTGTCCAATTAATATTAAATACCGTCCTTCGGGGTCTACGATTTGGGATTCTAGAGTGAAAGGGCAGTCACGAGAAATTAGTATAGCCACTCCGGCCTTTTTTGCGGGGCCATTAGCCATGTAACAGGTAGGGAAATGATTATCATAGAGTCTAGGGGGTCTAATTTCCTAAAATGAGTTTCCTGGATAGCGACCACATTCGCCTTCATTTTATAGAAGGAAGACAGGGCCAATCTACGCTTCTGCGGGGAATTCAATCCCTTAACATTCAGTGATACCAATTTAACCATAACAAACCAACCAGGAGGAGGAGCATCCGCTGAAACCTAAAAATGCAATTAAGAGAGCACAATACCCTGAACACATAATGAAAAAAGAAAGAGGCATGGGGGAGACGAGACACAAGGGGAGACACACAGAAGGAAACAAAGAGAAAAAAGAGAAAAGCACAACACACAAAACAAAGAAAGCCGACTCCGTGCAGAGACAAAGTCATAGTAAAGCGCCAAAACATACAGCGCTTCACACAACAAAATCGGGAGGTTAGTGGCCACCCTCCCCGCAATCAAGTAACCAAAAATTTGTAAACATTATAAACAAACAATCGCACATGGCATATCGAAGGAATGTCGTTAAGAATGGAATAATAGGCTAATTTGTAATGAGTCACAGGATCCCGGAACGGCAAAGAGTAATACTGTAATTACACCAACAAGACGGCCCAAAAGGAAACATACAAACCAGACCAGGAACCTGTGAAACAATTACAATCGTTAAAGAGAAAAAACCCCGCCAAACAATGGTATAAGAGGTATTAAGCATGAAATAACAAGGCAATTAACTATATCAAGCACTGAATTTAGTGCCATCTTATAGAAACTATAAAATAGTCCTATAAAAGGCTATTCTCGGCAGGGAAAGTATCGCAGTAGTGAGGGCCTACTTCCCAACCATCGACCAGTCCAGCTGAAGTCGGCGGTCAGGAGAGCCGGTCCCTTGATCTCCAGCTATATTCCATTTGTGAAGAAATCTCATACCGTCCTCCACAGAAGACACCACAATAGTTGAACCTTCTCTAGAGATCAGTAAACGCGTGGGGAAACCCCATCTATATATTATTCCAGCTTTCCGAAGGGCCGCGGTGACGGGCTGAAAGGAACGTCTCCTGATGAGGGTGTAGTGTGATAGGTCTCCAAAAAGTTGAAGCGGCCCAAAGCTTTCACAGTGTCAGAGGTAGGTCTAGCCGCTTTAAGCAGGGATTCTTTAATGTGGAAAAAATGGACTCTCATTAAGACATCCCTTGTCGCCCCTTCGGGAGCCCCGCGGGCCTTCGGAACCCTATGGATACGGTCCAATAACAGGTCCGCAGATGTAGTGGAGGGTAGCAGCTTCTTGAATATTTCGATTGTATAGTCATGTAGGCTGCTATTAGATACGGATTCAGGAACCCCTCTGAGCTTGAGGTTATTTCTGCGTGAGCGGTCCTCTAAGTCTGCTACCTTATCCCGCAAAGCCGCCACCTCCCCCTCAAGGGTATCATGGGAGTCGATAAGGGTATTATGAGAGCCCACTACCTCACCCATCTTTGTTTCCAAATGTCCGGTCCTCTCGCCCAAATCCTCAACGGAGCGCTGGCAAGATTGCAACATAGTACGAAATTCAGACGCCACTTCATCTTTAAACTGGTGTAACAACAGCTTCATGGCGCCCACCGTTAAGGCTTCACTGTCCTCCAGGCGTGGAGAGGAGGGAGGATTATGAGATGAAGATAAAGCCATCATGGGCGAGGAAGTTGTAGGTGGGGGATACAATCCGGTGGCAGAAGCCCCAGGTCCTTGGGACGTAAACGATAAGGGGAAGGCTTAAAAAAGGCGACTTGAGAGATTGATTTGGAGGCTTTATGCTTTTTTGGAGGCATCATGTATCACCTTGAAGAAATAAAAGAACCCCAGTAGAAAGGAGAATTCCGTCAGAGGCTCAGAACGGTAGATATCTTCTATGCCACGTGCGTGATTGCGTCAACTAAAATGATTGCGGGGAGTTGCGGGGAGGATACATTTGAAAAGTGACTACATCCTATAGGTACAGCAGCATGCACGACTCCGGGGAGTAAATGTTATCAACTTCTCAACAGATAGGGCCTCCGACCTCAGGGCTGGTCATGCAAATAGGGCACAGGAGGATAATATGAGCTGCTGAGGTGCAAAATAGTGAAGGAGCAGCTGGTAGGGCAGCTCAGCAGCACAGTGTTCTGGGATCTCCTATGCACTGCAGTGTGAAGATGGCCGCCACCTCCCGTCTCCTGGGCCAGGTATCCAGGCCAAGAATAGGGGCCTTATACTGTGGGGGAAAGGGCCTTAGAGGAGAGGATCAGGAGGGAATATAGGGGTAGGTGCTGGCTGTCACGGTGCAGCCTCCCGGGCGTCCGTTTCCGCCGTCGCGTCCGCGATCTGGCCACGGAGCTCGCCGCTGGGCAGGAGCACTAAATTCAGTCCCCGGCTTCTGGAGCTGGAGTAGGCCGCGGGACGGAAACCTCTTCTCCGGCGGTCCCACCACCCGGGGTGAGTGCTGTGGGCTTCCCATCGCTGCGGGCAGCAACAGGAGGGCTGTAGGGGCCACCAAGAGGCCGGAGTCGGGTCCTTTAGACCAGAAGTAGCAGGAGCTCCGTGGGTGCACTTCTAGTCAGCTCCGCCGCTAAGCCACGCCCCAAGCTATGTAATTCTAATTCAATTAACCTTTTATGTAGTTGCAACAAGTCAGAATGTATCTCCATGGGAGTATCTCTATATCAAAGACTAACTGATCCATTGAAGAAAATAGAATTTTTGAAACCTCTTTATCTAAAAAGCGTTTTGTACCAGTGATATCATTAGCATCAAGATCCATTACCTGAAATAGTATTATACACTAAACACACGGAAAAAAAATGACTGAAAAAAATACAAATTAACATTTAAATGTATTCTTCAAATCCAATAGACAAGAGATTACTTGTGGTGCAGCTCCAAATCCAAAAAACAGTTACTTAGTTGATTGGTTTATAGAAATCCGCAGAAAGAGCAGCATATCTCACTCACAGGAACAATATATGCAGGTGCCAGGTCAAAAATTATTTTTAAAGAAATGTCCAAAACCAGAGAAACCACCAGAGAGAGAGAACAGGTATTTGACATAATAGTCACCACTTGATCAATAATATATTATTGATCAAGTGGTGACTATTATGTCAAATACCTGTTCTCTCTCTCTTCACCTGCTAAGGGAATGTTTTGAGGACTTTCTTTGTTCCATAATTCCAGAGAACAAGGACATTCATCTCTACACACTGTGGCCATTGCAGTGAAGTGATATCTGTAATTTTCATTCAGATTAGGAAAACGATCTAATTCACCTCCACTTATATTCATTTAAAGAGCCGGCATTAGAATTAGAATTTATTGTGGTTAGTTCAAGAATATATGTAAAGTGGCATGAAGTTTTGTGTGTATATATACACTGTTTATTAATTAATTTTATATGGTGATCGTATTTATACTATACACTATTGTGGTCATTCCGAGTTGATCGCTCGCTGCCGATTTTCGCAGTGCAGCGATTAAGGGAAAAAAATGACAAAAATGCGCATGCGCATGGTACGCAGCGCGCATGTGCTAAGTACTTTCACACAAAACTTTGTAGATTTACACAAGCTCGAGCAACGTTTTTTCATCGCTCGAGTGATCGTAGTGTGATTGACAGGAAGTGGGTGTTTCTGGGCGGAAACTGGCCGTTTTCAGGGAGTGTGCTCAAAAACGCAGGCGTACCTGGAAAAAACGCAGGGGTGGCTGGAGAAACGTGGGAGTGGCTGGTCGAACGCAGGACGTGTTTGTGACGTCAAACCAGGAACTAAACGGACTGAGGTGATCGCAATCTAGGAGTAGGTCTGGAGCTACTCAGAAACTGCAGCAAATTATTTAGTAGCAGAACTGCTAATCTTTCGTTCGCAATTCTGCTAAGCTAAGATACACTCCCAGAGGGCGGCGGCATAGCGTGTGCAATGCTGCTAAAAGCAGCTAGCGAGCGAACAACTCGGAATGAGGGCCTATATACTGATCAATGTGATCGTTTTATTAAATAAACTAATTATGTGTGCATGTGATTTCACTTTATTCTAAAGCCTGCTAGTTAAAATTAGTGCAGAGTGGTTTTCCAGTTATATCCAGTTGGTTCTCTTATTAAAAAAAGAGTTCCATTTATGTTTATGCTCACACAAGCATAACCGACACTAAGCAGCTGAATGTAATTTAATTTTCACTATTAAGGTTGGATTTTTAAAGTAACCCAATTATTATTAGCGCCGTGCAGAGCTGGCCCTAACCAATATGATGCCCTAGGCAAGATTTTGGCTAGTGCCCCCTAGCACCACTGCTGGTTCCGCCTCTGACCTTGCACCTCTTTCCCAGCACCATCACCCCTCACCCATAACAGTCCTTATTTTGGTGTTTGTACCCCCTATATTTTAAATAGGAACAGTTTGCACATTTGGTGCTCAGCCCAAAAAGGGGTGTGTTTTTGCTGGCAAGGGGCATGGCCACACAATAGTAACCCCAATTCCAATTACGCCACACAGTACTGCAACTTTATTCACATTTGATCATGCGATAGTGTCCATAATTCATATTACATCCCACAGTAGGATGACTTTACCTTATAAACGTTACTCCTCACGGTAGAGCCCCTTATTCACATTACATCACACTGAATTGCTCCTTATTCACATTACACCACACCTTATTGCTCTTTATTCACATTAGATGACACAGTAGTGCCCTTTCTATATGCAACGCCACATAGTAGAGCACCTTATACACATAATTCCACCCAGTAATGCCCCTTACACATATGAGACACATTATTAATGTCCTTATAAACATAATGTGCCTTACACATTATAACAACCTTTATTAATGCCCTTTTACACATAATGTCTCTTACACATATGCTGCACATTATTAATGCCCTTATACACATAATGACACACGTAGTACCCCCTACACATTTGCTGCACATTATTAGTGCCCCTATACACATAATGACACACATACAGTAGTACCCTGTTACACATATGGTGCACATTAATGCCCTTATACACATAATGACACACATAGTGCCCCTTACACATATGTTGCACATTATTAATGCATTTTTACATGACACACATAATGCTCCTTACACATATTCTGAACACTACTGCACAACCAACCCACTCACATGCACACAGCACTCACACTGGAACTAACACTGTGACCTCTGCCTCTGGTTGGATACAGATGTGTCCTCATAAATCTTGCCTCAATGCGAACGTAATGCATCTTATTTGCATTGCTATGTGGCTAGGATGCACAAGCAGCTTCTGCTGATTAACATGATATACAGCATGCCTATATTCTGTGTGAGACTGTGGCTGTATCTGCATATGAAATGCTACACACAGAATATAGGCATGCCGCATATCATTTTAATCAGCAGAAGCTGCTGATGCCCCTAGGCATATCAAATGCCCTAGGCAATTGCCTAGTTTGCCTATGGCCGGCTCTGGCGCCGTGAGACATTTTTGTAAAATAGTTGATGCACCCGAAAGTCATGCTGCCCTTGTGGTACTCCGGTCCGCAGTTGTGTTTGTAATTCTAACTGCAGCCGACAATCTTCAGGTATTTTATTGTTACCAGCACACTGTGACAGAGAGGCAAGCGTATTGTCCCCCTTTTTAAAGTAGACGCAGGATGGCCCGTAATTGATACAACACAATTTTATCAGGAAATCACAGTAGTAGCGGTAACAGTGAAAGAATACAAACAAATTACATCCTGAACTTTTGTTCAACTGTAAAACAGGTAACAGGTAGGCAAGCTGGTTTTGGCTTTATGCAACACAGTCTCGTATCTCCAGCAATTACAATTGAGCAGGTGGGATGCAGGAACAGGTAAGCAAGATGATTTTTGGCTTTCAGTAACACAGTCTCGTATAACCAGCAATTACAATTGAGCAGGTGAGATGCAGGAACAGGTAAGCAAGCTGATTTTGGATTTAACGGAAACTGCTGGGCAGAGCTTGCATAAACAGTCAATGATGTACTAGCATTAGTATAATAGCAGATAGGTGCATAAGCTTTATCTGAAACACTGCTGGGCAGAGCTTGCATAAACAGTCAATGATGTACCAGCATTAGTAGAATAGCAGACAGGTGCATAAGCTTTATCTGAAACACTGCTGGGCGGAGCTTGCATAAACAGTCAATGATGTACCAGCATTAGTAGAATAGCAGACAGGTGCATGTGCTTTAACTGAAACACTGCTTGGCGTAGCTAGCATAAACAGTCAGTGTGGTCCCAGCATTAGTATAATAGCAGACCTCTTATCAATAACTGTACCAGCCGAGTCACACAAGCATAAACACATTAATATTAGACAGACTACACTTCCAAGTAGCACATTTTAGCAATAGGGATATCACAATTACATTAACACTCTTCTAGCAATGCACAGAATCTCCTACATCCTTGGGGAATTCAGGGCAACAAGGGGAATGCACAGGGAAAGCCTATCCCCTATTCCATTGACTGGGAGCGCTGACTAGTGGAGAGCTTACCACCTTTTTAACATATATAGGGGTACAGTGTGTGTGGATGCTACCAACTTAATTTAACAAGGAATGTGGGGCCCTAAGGAGAGGGGAGCTTACCCCCTAAATTTACTACAAAGGCTGGGGCACAGGGGATATAAAGGTACCAGTCCCCCTTTTTCTTAGATCCCAGTGCAGAGTTTTGCAGCAGAAGGGACTTCAAGCGCAGAGTTAAGCAGCGGAAGGGTTTTAGCAATTCCTCACCCAGAACCATTTGCTCCTCCCGGCTGCAAGTGGATATCAGTGACATCATCCGATAGCGCAGTTCAAAGCCGCGCACCGGAAACGACTTCAGGAGACTGGCATGGCAATACTCCACAGTATGCTGCATCATGTGGAGCAGGTCCGCCTCCTCCCGGAAGCACCAAGCTTTCAAGACTGCAGACTCCCAGCACATGACGCCACATCCTTTGCACTGCATACACCCCGTGCACAGGAAGCCGCATCACACAGGATGCATGCCAGTAGTCCCGAGTCCCTCAGGACAAACAGAACTAAGGACACACCATCGCAGTTTCTGGTGAAGAGCAAAATACTGTGGAGTATTGGCGTGCCAGTCTCCTGATGTCATTTCTGGTGCGCGGCTTCAAACAGCACTTCCAAATTACCTCACTGGCGCCCACATGGAGGAGCAAATGGTTCTCAGGTGTGAGATATGCAGCTCTTTCTGTGGATATATATATATATATATATAGTGAAGCTTTACTGGCAGCATAAATGGAGATGGAAAGAAAATAATAAACACCTAGCCCCCATTCAGGGCACTAACTCACTTCTTCACCCTTAACCATCATTGGGCAGCTAATCTGTGAACATAAAGTCCAACATCTCTCAGTCATTTTAGATATTTTTAGCCTGGCCTGGCTTGGGCCTTGCTTCTCACAAAAAGAGGGGTTAATTACCCGCTAAAAAGCATTGGGAGCGAAAAACTGAAGTTTTTTGTGATGTTTCACAATGTTTCTTCGATTTTTTGTTCGGTGTATCTAATTAGGTCACCCAAAAAAAAAAAAAAAAATCCTTTTCACCCGAAAAACACACAGGAAACAGTGAAACAGCAACGTTTTGGGGTGAAAAGTGGGCTGTTTTGGGGTGAAAAGTGGGCTGTTTTCAGGGATTTTTCTTCACCTACACAAAATCTGAGACTGTGCTTCTCACTTTGATCACAGTTTTATCAAAACAAATAATAAAAACATACAATAAAAATACAGATACCAGCCAGTATCATAAAATTACATTACATATAATACATAATATATTAACCCAAACACTAAAACTTCACTAATATTTGCCAAAAGAGCCTATCAAGCTTGGCAACATATGTAAATATCACTTCTTTAGATTGTTAACGTTCTGTCTGATACCTCAGGTGAAAAATGTTATGTTATATCTCAGTCCCAATGGAGTTTCCACTTACAATCATTACACCTTAGTATCCACTTTTGGTGACAGCTTTGTTTTGATTATTAAGCAGTAATAATCTATAGGCACAGATATCTAATTTGCAGCTTTTTCCAGATTAAATTTATTTAACTTTTGAAGCAGTTAGTATCTTGGCCCTCATTCCGAGTTGATCGGTCGCAAGGCGATTTTAGCAGAGTTACACACGCTAAGCCGCCGCCTACTGGGAGTGAATCTTAGCTTCTTAAAATTGCGAACGATGTATTCGCAATATTACGATTACTAACTACTTAGCAGTTTCAGAGTAGCTCCAGACTTACTCTGCCTGTGCGATCAGTTCAGTGCTTGTCGTTCCTGGTTGACGTCACAAACACACCCAGCGTTCGCCCAGGCACTCCCACCGTTTCCCCGGCCACTCCTGCGTTTTTTCCGGAAACGGTAGCGTTTTCAGCCACACGCCCCTGAAACGCCGTGTTTCCGCCCAGTAACACCCATTTCCTGTCAATCACATTACGATCGCCGGAGCGAAGAAAAAGCCGTGAGTAAAAATACTTTCATCATAGTAAAGTTACTTGGCGCAGTCGCAGTGCGAACATTGCGCATGCGTACTAAGCGGATTTTCACTGCGATGCGATGAAAAAGAACGAGCGAACAACTCGGAATGAGGGCCCTTGTTAGTATGCAAACATGCACTATAGCACTGAAGTTGGTTAGTGATAATATCAAACAGTTACTCAGGGCACACCATGCAATGCACCCACAGTGGTACCTCTCCCAGCAGCAATCAGCAGCTGGATGCTACTTATTACACAAATATACAATATAAGTGTGTCCTTTGCGAGAATCGAACCCTAGCTCTCGGGCATGGTAACCATCATTGATACCACTATGCCAAGACAGTCATTCAGACAGGTGACTGACCCCTGCAGTGTTATAGTTATGTCACTTATTGTAATTTTTCTTTATAAATTGCTGTGTGTCCCAACTCTGTCACTGATTGTAATGTTTTTCTTCTTTTAGAGTGCTGTGTAGATCTCTGAACTGTGGTTTCCTTTGAGTGCATTGGATACGCTGAGCAAATCTATTTTTGTGTTCACATTTCTACTTAATGTAACTTTTTTACAGTACACCAGGGGAGCTTTCAGTTGTAAGGCATGTTGTCACTAAGTGCCTCCCATTTTGTTTATTTCGTACTCCACCCTGCAGTATTATTTTATTAAAAAAGAACTACTATATTTACTGTGTACGGGCCCGCTTGTCAGGGATTGCTACATTATTCAAAAAGCTTTACGTCTGTATTCAACAAAGCTATCGGTCGGTAATTTTGAACGGATGTGGGAGATTTACCCGGCTTAGGGATAGCCACTATCCGCACTTCAAGCATCTCTTTCGGGAACCTCCCAGCCTCCAACACCTCGTTAAAGACAGCCAATAACACTGGTGCCAAATCTGCTTTATAAGTTTTATAGAAATTAGATGAAAATCCGTCTGGGCCCGGCGCTTTATCTCGTGGAAGACCGTCAATAGCTGCCTGAAGTTCAGGAATAGTCCAGGGAGAGCTGAGGGACAGGCAGGCCTCGGAGTTCAGTGTCGGTAGGGATAGATTTTTTAAAAATGACTGGATTTCAGCTTCAATGGTTTGGGGAGTATCAGGATCCGACTGTAGGTTGTAGAGTTGGGAGTAATACTCTGCAAAAGTGTCTGCTATACTATAAGGGTCAGAGACTCTTGAGCCCGTAGGAGAATAAACAAAGTGAAGTCTGGCCTTAGCTCGCCTGCCTCGCAGTTTCCGTGCCAAGAGACGCCCTGCCTTATTTCCAAATACATAAAATCTCTGATTTAATCTAGCGAGATTGCGTTGTACTTCCCGAAGAGAAAAAACGTTCACCTTTTCCCTTGCGGCAAGCAAAAGCTTAAAGGCAGTTCTATTCTGCGGGTCAGCCTTGTGTGCTAATTCTAATTTTGCAACTTCGCTTTCAGCTAATAAACGTTCAGCATTTTGAGAACGCTTTAGCCGCGAAGCGGCCTGAATGGCTGCCCCCCGCAGTACCGCCTTACAAGAGAACCAATTATTAAAGACCGAAGTATCTTCGGGTTTGATGGTTTCTAAATATAACTGTAAGGTTTGATGTATGGCAAGTGAAGCCTCTTGATGGCATAACAGGAAATTTCCTAGTCTCCAAGGGCCCGGAGAAACTTTACGGGCCCTAATCTCCCACACCACCCTCAGCGGAGAGTGGTCAGACCATGACATCGGCAATATATCAATTTTCGTGATGGACGGTAGTGACATTTTGTCAGTCAAAACGAGATCGATTCTAGAATATGAGGAGTGGACATGTGAATAAAAAGAGTAGTCTCTAACTGTCGGGTGTTTAGTTCTCCATGTAGCATAGAGATCATACTCTCCTAGCAATTGGCGAAGCCCAGGGGTATTAACAGGGGAAGTTCCGGGTTTAGTTAAGGGGCTTCTAGTGGGGAAAGATCTGTCAACAGAGGGGTCTACAACTAAGTTGAAGTCCCCCAATATCATAACGGCACCTTGAGCATGCTTCTGTATCAGGGAAAATAGTTTCCTACAGAAAGAAAGTTGACCAGAGTTGGGTGTATAACATGAAGCCAAGGTAACAGTAGTATCTTCTAGCTGTCCAATTAATATTAAATACCGTCCTTCGGGGTCTACGATTTGGGATTCTAGAGTGAAAGGGCAGTCACGAGAAATAAGTATAGCCACTCCGGCCTTTTTTGCGGGGCCATTAGCCATGTAACAGGTAGGGAAATGATTATCATAGAGTCTAGGGGGGTCTAATTTCCTAAAATGAGTTTCCTGGATAGCGACCACATTCGCCTTCATTTTATAGAAGGAAGACAGGGCCAATCTACGCTTCTGCGGGGAATTCAATCCATTAACATTCAGTGATACCAATTTAACCATAACAAACCAACCAGGAGGAGGAGCATCCGCTGAAACCTAAAAATGCAATTAAGAGAGCACAATACCCTGAACACATAATGAAAAAAGAAAGAGGCATGGGGGAGACGAGACACAAGGGGAGACACACAGAAGGAAACAAAGAGAAAAAAGAGAAAAGCACAACACACAAAACAAAGAAAGCAGACTCCGTGCAGAGACAAAGTCATAGTAAAGCGCCAAAACATACAGCGCCTCACACAACAAAATCGGGAGGTTAGTGGCCACCCTCCCCGCAATCAAGTAACCAAAAATTTGTAAACATTATAAACAAACAATCGCACATGGCATATCGAAGGAATGTCGTTAAGAATGGAATAATAGGCTAATTTGTAATGAGTCACAGGATCCCGGAACGGCAAAGAGTAATACTGTAATTACACCAACAAGACGGCCCAAAAGGAAACATACAAACCAGACCAGGAACTTGTGAAACAATTACAATCGTTAAAGAGAAAAAACCCCGCCAAACAATGGTATAAGAGGTATTAAGCATGAAATAACAAGGCAATTAACTATATCAAGCACTGAATTTAGTGCCATCTTATAGAAACAGCGCTAGTCCTATAAAAGGCTATTCTCGGCAGGGAAAGTATCGCAGTAGTGAGGGCCTACTTCCCAACCATCGACCAGTCCAGCTGAAGTCGGCGGTCAGGAGAGCCGGTCCCTTGATCTCCAGCTATATTCCATTTGTGAAGAAATCTCATACCGTCCTCCACAGAAGACACCACAATAGTTGAACCTTCTCTAGAGATCAGTAAACGCGTGGGGAAACCCCATCTATATATTATTCCAGCTTTCCGAAGGACCGCGGTGACGGGCTGAAAGGAACGTCTCCTGATGAGGGTGTAGTGTGATAGGTCTCCAAAAAGTTGAAGCGGCCCAAAGCTTTCACAGTGTCAGAGGTAGGTCTAGCCGTTTTAAGCAGGGATTCTTTAATGTGGAAAAAATGGACTCTCATTAAGACATCCCTCGTCGCCCCTTCGGGAGCCCCGCGGGCCTTCGGAACCCTATGGATATGGTCCAATAACAGGTCCGCAGATGTAGTGGAGGGTAGCAGCTTCTTGAATATTTCGATTGTATAGTCATGTAGGCTGCTATTAGATACGGATTCAGGAACCCCTCTGAGCTTGAGGTTATTTCTGCATGAGCGGTCCTCTAAGTCTGCTACCTTATCCCGCAAAGCCGCCACCTCCCCCTCAAGGGTATCATGGGAGTCGATAAGGGTATTATGAGAGCCCACTACCTCACCCATCTTTGTTTCCAAATGTCCGGTCCTCTCGCCCAAATCCTCAACGGAGCGCTGGCAAGATTGCAACATAGTACGAAATTCAGACGCCACTTCATCTTTAAACTGGTGTAACAACAGCTTCATGGCGCCCACCGTTAAGGCTTCACTGTCCTCCAGGCGTGGAGAGGAGGGAGGATTATGAGATGAAGATAAAGCCATCATGGGCGAGGAAGATGTAGGTGGGGGATACAATCCGGTGGCAGAAGCCCCAGGTCCTTGGGACGTATACGATAAGGGGAAGGCTTAAAAAAGGCGACTTGAGAGATTGATTTGGAGGCTTTATGCTTTTTTGGAGGCATCATGTATCACCTTGAAGAAATAAAAGAACCCCAGTAGAAAGGAGAATTCCGTCAGAGGCTCAGAACGGTAGATATCTTCTATGCCACGTGCGTGATTGCGTCAACTAAAATGATTGCGGGGAGTTGCGTGGAGGATACATTAGAAAAGTGACTACATCCTATAGGTACAGCAGCATGCACGACTCCGGGGAGTAAATGTTATCAACTTCTCAACAGATAGGGCCTCCGACCTCAGGGCTGGTCATGCAAATAGGGCACAGGAGGATAATGTGAGCTGCTGAGGTGCAGAATAGTGAAGGAGCAGCTGGTAGGGCAGCTCAGCAGCACAGTGTTCTGGGATCTCCTATGCACTGCAGTGTGAAGATGGCCGCCACCTCCCGTCTCCTGGGCCAGGTATCCAGGCCAAGAATAGGGGCCCTATACTGTGGGGGAAAGGGCCTTAGAGGAGAGGATCAGGAGGGAATATAGGGGTAGGTGCTGGCTGTCACGGTGCAGCCTCCCGGGCGTCCGTTTCCGCCGTCGCGTCCGCGATCTGGCCACGGAGCTCGCCGCTGGGCAGGAGCACTAAATCCAGTCCCCGGCTTCTGGAGCTGGAGTAGGCCGCGGGACGGAAACCTCTTCTCCGGCGGTCCCACCACCTGGGGTGAGTGCTGTGGGCTTCCCACCGCTGCGGGCAGCAACAGGAGGGCTGTAGGGGCCACCAAGAGGCCGGAGTCGGGTCCTTTAGACCAGAAGTAGCAGGAGCTCCGTGGGTGCACTTCTAGTCAGCTCAGCCGCTAAGCCACGCCCCAAGCTATGTAATTCTAATTCAATTAACCTTTTATGTAGTTGCAACAAGTCAGAATGTATCTCTATGGGAGTATCTATATCAAAGACTAACTGATCCATTGAAGAAAATAGAATTTTTGAAACCTCTTTATCCAAAAAGCGTTTTGTACCAGTGATATCATTAGCATCAAGATCCATCACCTGAAATAGTATTATACACTAAACACACGGAAAAAAAATGACTGAAAAAAATACAAATTAATATTTATATGTATTCTTCAAATCCAGTAGACAAGAGATTACTTGTGGTGCAGCTCCAAATCCAAAAAACAGTTACTTAGTTGATTGGTTTATAGAAATCCGCAGAAAGAGCAGCATATCTCACTCACAGGAACAATATATGCAGGTGCCAGGTCAAAAATTATTTTTAAAGAAATGTCCAAAACCAGAGAAACCACCAGAGAGAGAGAACAGGTATTTTACATAATAGTCACCACTTGATCAATAATATATTATTGATCAAGTGGTGACTATTATGTCAAATACCTGTTCTCTCTCTCTTCACCTGCTAAGGGAATGTTTTGAGGACTTTCTTTGTTCCATAACTCCAGAGAACAAGGACATTCATCTCTACACACGGTGGCCATTGCAGTGAAGTGATATCTGTAATTTTCATTCAGATTAGGAAAACGATCTAATTCACCTCCACTTATATTCATTTACAGAGCCGGCATTAGAATTAGAATTTATTGTGGTTAGTTCAAGAATATATGTAAAGTGGCATGAAGTTTTGTGTGTATATATACACTGTTTATTAATTAATTTTATATGGTGATCGTATTTATACTATACACTATTGTGGTCATTCCGAGTTGATCGCTCGCTGCCGATTTTCGCAGTGCAGCGATTAAGGGAAAAAAATGACAAAAATGCGCATGCGCATGGTACGCAGCGCGCATGCGCTAAGTACTTTCACACAAAACTTTGTAGATTTACACAAGCTCGAGCAACGTTTTTTCATCGCTCGAGTGATCGTAGTGTGATTGACAGGAAGTGGGTGTTTCTGGGCGGAAACTGGCCGTTTTCAGGGAGTGTGCTAAAAAACGCAGGTGTACCTGGAAAAAACGCAGGGGTGGCTGGAGAAACGTGGGAGTGGCTGGTCGAACGCAGGACGTGTTTGTGACGTCAAACCAGGAACTAAACGGACTGAGGTGATCGCAGTCTAGGAGTAGGTCTGGAGCTACTCGGAAACTGCAGCAAATTATTTAGTAGCAGAACTGCTAATCTTTCGTTCGCAATTCTGCTAAGCTAAGATACACTCCCAGAGGGCGGCGGCATAGCGTGTGCAATGCTGCTAAAAGCAGCTAGCGAGCGAACAACTCGGAATGAGGGCCTATATACTGATCAATGTGATCGTTTTATTAAATAAACTAATTATGTGAGCATGTGATTTCACTTTATTCTAAAGCCTGCTAGTTAAAATTAGTGCAGAGTGGTTTTCCAGTTATATCCAGTTGGTTCTCTTATTAAAAAAAGAGTTCCATTTATGTTTATGCTCACACAAGCATAACCGACACTCAGCAGCTGAATGTAATTTAATTTTCACTATTAAGGTTGGATTTTTAAAGTAACCCAATTATTATTAGCGCTGTGAAACATTTTTGTAAAATAGTTGATGCATCCAAAAGTCATGCTGCCCTTGTGGTACTCCGGTCCGCAGTTGTGTTTGTAATTCAAACTGCAGCCGACAATCTTCAGGTATTTTATTGTTACCAGCACACTGTGACAGAGAGGCAAGCGTATTGTCCCCCTTTTTAAAGTAGACGCAGGATGGCCCGTAATTGATACAACACAATTTTATCAGGAAATCACAGTAGTAGCGGTAACAGTGAAAGAATACAAACAAATTACATCCTGAACTTTTGTTCAACTGTAAAACAGGTAACAGGTAGGCAAGCTGGTTTTGGCTTTATGCAACACAGTCTCGTATCTCCAGCAATTACAATTGAGCAGGTGGGATGCAGGAACAGGTAATCAAGATGATTTTTGGCTTTCAGTAACACAGGGGCAGATGTATTAACCTGGAGAAGGCATAAGGAAGTGATAAACCAGTGATATGTGCAAGATGATAAAGGCACCAGCCAATGAGATCCTAACTGTTAAATTACATATTGGATCTGATTGGCTGGTGCCTTTATCACCTTGCACATATCACTGGTTTATCACTTCCTTATGCCTTCTCCAGGTTAATACATCTGCCCCACAGTCTCGTATAACCAGCAATTACAATTGAGCAGGTGAGATGCAGGAACAGGTAAGCAAGCTGATTTTGGATTTAACGGAAACTGCAGGGCGGAGCTTGCATAAACAGTCAATGAGGTACCAGCATTAGTAGAATAGCAGACAGGTGCATAAGCTTTATCTGAAACACTGCTGGGCGGAGCTTGCATAAACAGTCAATGATGTACCAGCATTAGTAGAATAGCAGACAGGTGCATGTGCTTTAACTGAAACACTGCTTGGCGTAGCTAACATAAACAGTCAGTGTGGTCCCAGCATTAGTATAATAGCAGACCTCTTATCAATAACTGTACCAGCCGAGTCACACAAGCATAAACACATTAATATTAGACAGACTACACTTCCAAGTAGCACATTTTAGCAATAGGGATATCACAATTACATTAACACTCTTCTAGCAATGCACAGAATCTCCTACATCCTTGGGGAATTCAGGGCAACAAGGGGAATGCACAGGGAAAGCCTATCCCCTATTCCATTGACTGGGAGCGCTGACTAGTGGGGAGCTTACCACCTTTTTAACATATATAGGGGTACAGTGTGTGTGGATGCTACCAACTTAATTTAACAAGGAATGTGGGGCCCTAAGGAGAGGGGAGCTTACCCCCTAAATTTACTACAAAGGCTGGGGCACAGGGGATATAAAGGTACCAGTCCCCCTTTTTCTTAGATCCCAGTGCAGAGTTTTGCAGCAGAAGGGACTTCAAGCGCAGAGTTAAGCAGCGGAAGGGTTTTAGCAATTCCTCACCCAGAACCATTTGCTCCTCCCGGCTGCAAGTGGATGTCAGTGACATCATCCGATAGCGCAGTTCAAAGCCGCGCACCGGAAACGACTTCAGGAGACTGGCATGGCAATACTCCACAGTATGCTGCATCATGTGGAGCAGGTCCGCCTCCTCCCGGAAGCACCAAGCTTTCAAGACTGCAGACTCCCAGCACATGACGCCACATCCTTTGCGCTGCATACACCCCGTGCACAGGAAGCCGCATCACACAGGATGTGTGCCAGTAGTCCCGAGTCCCTCAGCACAAACAGAACTAAGGACACACCATCGCAGTTTCTGGTGAAGAGCAAAATACTGTGGAGTATTGGCGTGCCAGTCTCCTGATATCATTTCTGGTGCGCGGCTTCAAACAGCACTTCCAAATGACCTCACTGGCGCCCACATGGAGGAGCAAATGGTTCTCAGGTGTGAGATATGCAGCTCTTTCTGTGGATATATATATATATATATATATATATATATATATATATAGTGAAGCTTTACTGGCAGCATAAATGGAGATGGAAAGAAAATAATAAACACCTAGCCCCCATTCAGGGCACTAACTCACTTCTTCACCCTTAACCATCATTGGGCAGCTAATCTGTGAACATAAAGTCCAACATCTCTCAGTCATTTTAGATATTTTTAGCCTGGCCTGGCTTGGGCCTTGCTTCTCACAAAAAGAGGGGTTAATTACCCGCTAAAAAGCATTGGGAGCGAAAAACTGACGTTTTTTGTGATGTTTCACAATGTTTCTTCGATTTTTTGTTCGGTGTATCTAATTAGGTCACCCAAAAAAAAAAAAAAATCCTTTTTACCCGAAAAACACACAGGTTCAGTGAAACAGCAACGTTTTGGGGTGAAAAGTGGGCTGTTTTCAGGGATTTTTCTTCACCTACACAAAATATGAGACTGTGCTTCTCACTTTGATCACAGTTTTATCAAAACAAATAATAAAAACATACAATAAAAATACAGATACCAGCCAGTATCATAAAATTACATTACATATAATACATAATATATTAACCCAAACACTAAAACTTCACTAATATTTGCCAAAAGAGCCTATCAAGCTTGGCAACATATGTAAATATCACTTCTTTAGATTGTTAACGTTCGGTCTGATACCTCAGGTGAAAAATGTTATGTTATATCTCAGTCCCAATGGAGTTTCCACTAGAGATGAGCGGGTTCGGTTTCTCTGAAACCGAACCCGCACGAACTTCATGTTTTTTTCACGGGTCCGAGCAGACTCGGATCCTCCCGCCTTGCTCGGTTAACCCGAGCGCGCCCGAACGTCATCATGACGCTGTCGGATTCTCGCGAGACTCGGATTCTATATAAGGAGCCGCGCGTCGCCGCCATTTTCACACGTGCATTGAGATTGATAGGGAGAGGACGTGGCTGGCGTCCTCTCCATTAGAAATTAGATTAGAAGAGAGAGAGAGATTGTGCAGAGTCAGACAGAGTTTACCACAGTGACCAGTGCAGTTGTTGTTAGTTAACTTTTATTTATTTTAATATAATATATCCGTTCTCTGCTATATCCGTTCTCTGCCTGAAAAAAAACGATACACAGCAGCAGCCAGTCACACAGTGTGACTCAGTCTGTGTGCACTCAGCTCAGCCCAGTGTGCTGCACATCAATGTATAAAAGGCAAAGCTTATAATAATTGTGGGGGAGACTGGGGAGCACTGCAGGTTGTTATAGCAGGAGCCCCCAGGAGTACATAATATTATATTAATTTAAAATTAAACAGTGCACACTTTTGCTGCAGGAGTGCCACTGCCAGTGTGACTAGTGGTGACCAGTGCCTGACCACCAGTATAGTAGTATATTGTTGTATGTATTGTATACTATCTCTTTATCAACCAGTCTATATTAGCAGCAGACACAGTACAGTGCGGTAGTTCACGGCTGTGGCTACCTCTGTGTCGGCAGTCGGAACTCGGCAGGCAGTCCGTCCATCCATAATTGTATTACAATATATACCACCTAACCGTGGTATTTTTTTTTTCTTTCTTTATACCGTCGTCATAGTGTCATACTAGTTGTTACGAGTATACTACTATCTCTTTATCAACCAGTGTACAGTGCGGTAGTTCACGGCTGTGGCTACCTCTGTGTCGGCAGTCGGCAGGCAGTCCGTCCATCCATAATTGTATTATTATTATAATATATACCACCTAACCGTGGTTTTTTTTTCATTCTTTATACCGTCATAGTGTCATACTAGTTGTTACGAGTATACTACTATCTCTTTATCAACCAGTGTACAGTGCGGTAGTTCACGGCTGTGGCTACCTCTGTGTCGGCAGTCGGCAGGCAGTCCGTCCATCCATAATTGTATTATTATTATAATATATACCACCTAACCGTGGTTTTTTTTTCATTCTTTATACCGTCGTCATAGTGTCATACTAGTTGTTACGAGTATACTACTATCTCTTTATCAACCAGTGTACAGTGCGGTAGTTCACGGCTGTGGCTACCTCTGTGTCGGCAGTCGGCAGGCAGTCCGTCGATCCATAATTGTATTATTATTATAATATATACCACCTAACCGTGGTTTTTTTTTCATTCTTTATACCGTCGTCATAGTGTCATACTAGTTGTTACGAGTATACTACTATCTCTTTATCAACCAGTGTACAGTGCGGTAGTTCACGGCTGTGGCTACCTCTGTGTCGGCAGTCGGCAGGCAGTCCGTCCATCCATAATTGTATTATTATTATAATATATACCACCTAACCGTGGTTTTTTTTTCATTCTTTATACCGTCGTCATAGTGTCATACTAGTTGTTACGAGTATACTACTATCTCTTTATCAACCAGTGTACAGTGCGGTAGTTCACGGCTGTGGCTACCTCTGTGTCGGCAGTCGGCAGGCAGTCCGTCCATCCATAATTGTATTATTATTATAATATATACCACCTAACTGTGGTATTTTTTTTTCTTTCTTTATACCGTCGTCATAGTGTCATACTAGTTGTTACGAGTATACTACTATCTCTTTATCAACCAGTGTACAGTGCGGTAGTTCACGGCTGTGGCTACCTCTGTGTCGGCAGTCGGCAGGCAGTCCGTCCATCCATAATTGTATTATTATTATAATATATACCACCTAACCGTGGTTTTTTTTTCATTCTTTATACCGTCGTCATAGTGTCATACTAGTTGTTACGAGTATACTACTATCTCTTTATCAACCAGTGTACAGTGCGGTAGTTCACGGCTGTGGCTACCTCTGTGTCGGCAGTCGGCAGGCAGTCCGTCCATCCATAATTGTATTATTATTATAATATATACCACCTAACCGTGGTTTTTTTTTCATTCTTTATACCGTCGTCATAGTGTCATACTAGTTGTTACGAGTATACTACTATCTCTTTATCAACCAGTGTACAGTGCGGTAGTTCACGGCTGTGGCTACCTCTGTGTCGGCAGTCGGCAGGCAGTCCGTCCATCCATAATTGTATTATTATTATAATATATACCACCTAACCGTGGTTTTTTTTTCATTCTTTATACCGTCGTCATAGTGTCATACTAGTTGTTACGAGTATACTACTATCTCTTTATCAACCAGTGTACAGTGCGGTAGTTCACGGCTGTGGCTACCTCTGTGTCGGCAGTCGGCAGGCAGTCCGTCCATCCATAATTGTATTATTATTATAATATATACCACCTAACCGTGGTTTTTTTATACCACCTAACCGTGGCAGTCCGTCCATAATTGTATACTAGTATCCAATCCATCCATCTCCATTGTTTACCTGAGGTGCCTTTTAGTTCTGCCTATAAAATATGGAGAACAAAAAAGTTGAGGTTCCAAAATTAGGGAAAGATCAAGATCCACTTCCACCTCGTGCTGAAGCTGCTGCCACTAGTCATGGCCGAGACGATGAAATGCCAGCAACGTCGTCTGCCAAGGCCGATGCCCAATGTCATAGTACAGAGCATGTCAAATCCAAAACACCAAATATCAGAAAAAAAAGGACTCCAAAACCTAAAATAAAATTGTCGGAGGAGAAGCGTAAACTTGCCAATATGCCATTTACCACACGGAGTGGCAAGGAACGGCTGAGGCCCTGGCCTATGTTCATGGCTAGTGGTTCAGCTTCACATGAGGATGGAAGCACTCAGCCTCTCGCTAGAAAACTGAAAAGACTCAAGCTGGCAAAAGCACCGCAAAGAACTGTGCGTTCTTTGAAATCCCAAATCCACAAGGAGAGTCCAATTGTGTCGTTTGCGATGCCTGACCTTCCCAACACTGGACGTGAAGAGCATGCGCCTTCCACTATTTGCATGCCCCCTGCAAGTGCTGGAAGGAGCACCCGCAGTCCAGTTCCTGATAGTCAGATTGAAGATGTCAGTGTTGAAGTACACCAGGATGAGGAGGATATGGGTGTTGCTGGCGCTGGGGAGGAAATTGACCAGGAGGATTCTGATGGTGAGGTGGTTTGTTTAAGTCAGGCACCCGGGGAGACACCTGTTGTCCGTGGGAGGAATATGGCCGTTGACATGCCAGGTGAAAATACCAAAAAAATCAGCTCTTCGGTGTGGAGGTATTTCACCAGAAATGCGGACAACAGGTGTCAAGCCGTGTGTTCCCTTTGTCAAGCTGTAATAAGTAGGGGTAAGGACGTTAACCACCTCGGAACATCCTCCCTTATACGTCACCTGCAGCGCATTCATAATAAGTCAGTGACAAGTTCAAAAACTTTGGGTGACAGCGGAAGCAGTCCACTGACCAGTAAATCCCTTCCTCTTGTAACCAAGCTCACGCAAACCACCCCACCAACTCCCTCAGTGTCAATTTCCTCCTTCCCCAGGAATGCCAATAGTCCTGCAGGCCATGTCACTGGCAAGTCTGACGAGTCCTCTCCTGCCTGGGATTCCTCCGATGCATCCTTGCGTGTAACGCCTACTGCTGCTGGCGCTGCTGTTGTTGCCGCTGGGAGTCGATGGTCATCCCAGAGGGGAAGTCGTAAGCCCACTTGTACTACTTCCAGTAAGCAATTGACTGTTCAACAGTCCTTTGCGAGGAAGATGAAATATCACAGCAGTCATCCTACTGCAAAGCGGATAACTGAGTCCTTGACAACTATGTTGGTGTTAGACGTGCGTCCGGTATCCGCCGTTAGTTCACAGGGAACTAGACAATTTATTGAGGCAGTGTGCCCCCGTTACCAAATACCATCTAGGTTCCACTTCTCTAGGCAGGCGATACCGAGAATGTACACGGACGTCAGAAAAAGACTCACCAGTGTCCTAAAAAATGCAGTTGTACCCAATGTCCACTTAACCACGGACATGTGGACAAGTGGAGCAGGGCAGGGTCAGGACTATATGACTGTGACAGCCCACTGGGTAGATGTATGGACTCCCGCCGCAAGAACAGCAGCGGCGGCACCAGTAGCAGCATCTCGCAAACGCCAACTCTTTCCTAGGCAGGCTACGCTTTGTATCACCGCTTTCCAGAATACGCACACAGCTGAAAACCTCTTACGGCAACTGAGGAAGATCATCGCGGAATGGCTTACCCCAATTGGACTCTCCTGTGGATTTGTGGCATCGGACAACGCCAGCAATATTGTGTGTGCATTAAATATGGGCAAATTCCAGCACGTCCCATGTTTTGCACATACCTTGAATTTGGTGGTGCAGAATTTTTTAAAAAACGACAGGGGCGTGCAAGAGATGCTGTCGGTGGCCAGAAAAATTGCGGGACACTTTCGGCGTACAGGCACCACGTACAGAAGACTGGAGCACCACCAAAAACTACTGAACCTGCCCTGCCATCATCTGAAGCAAGAAGTGGTAACGAGGTGGAATTCAACCCTCTATATGCTTCAGAGGTTGGAGGAGCAGCAAAAGGCCATTCAAGCCTATACAATTGAGCACGATATAGGAGATGGAATGCACCTGTCTCAAGTGCAGTGGAGAATGATTTCAACGTTGTGCAAGGTTCTGATGCCCTTTGAACTTGCCACACGTGAAGTCAGTTCAGACACTGCCAGCCTGAGTCAGGTCATTCCCCTCATCAGGCTTTTGCAGAAGAAGCTGGAGGCATTGAAGAAGGAGCTAACACGGAGCGATTCCGCTAGGCATGTGGGACTTGTGGATGCAGCCCTTAATTCGCTTAACAAGGATTCACGGGTGGTCAATCTGTTGAAATCAGAGCACTACATTTTGGCCACCGTGCTCGATCCTAGATTTAAAGCCTACCTTGGATCTCTCTTTCCGGCAGACACAGGTCTGCTGGGGTTGAAAGACCTGCTGGTGACAAAATTGTCAAGTCAAGCGGAACGCGACCTGTCAACATCTCCTCCTTCACATTCTCCCGCAACTGGGGGTGCGAGGAAAAGGCTCAGAATTCCGAGCCCACCCGCTGGCGGTGATGCAGGGCAGTCTGGAGCGACTGCTGATGCTGACATCTGGTCCGGACTGAAGGACCTGACAACGATTACGGACATGTCGTCTACTGTCACTGCATATGATTCTCTCAACATTGATAGAATGGTGGAGGATTATATGAGTGACCGCATCCAAGTAGGCACGTCACACAGTCCGTACTTATACTGGCAGGAAAAAGAGGCAATTTGGAGGCCCTTGCACAAACTGGCTTTATTCTACCTAAGTTGCCCTCCCACAAGTGTGTACTCCGAAAGAGTGTTTAGTGCCGCCGCTCACCTTGTCAGCAATCGGCGTACGAGGTTACATCCAGAAAATGTGGAGAAGATGATGTTCATTAAAATGAATTATAATCAATTCCTCCGCGGAGACATTGACCAGCAGCAATTGCCTCCACAAAGTACACAGGGAGCTGAGATGGTGGATTCCAGTGGGGACGAATTGATAATCTGTGAGGAGGGGGATGTACACGGTGATATATCGGAGGGTGAAGATGAGGTGGACATCTTGCCTCTGTAGAGCCAGTTTGTGCAAGGAGAGATTAATTGCTTCTTTTTTGGGGGGGGTCCAAACCAACCCGTCATATCAGTCACAGTCGTGTGGCAGACCCTGTCACTGAAATGATGGGTTGGTTAAAGTGTGCATGTCCTGTTTTGTTTATACAACATAAGGGTGGGTGGGAGGGCCCAAGGATAATTCCATCTTGCACCTCTTTTTTCTTTTCTTTTTCTTTGCATCATGTGCTGATTGGGGAGGGTTTTTTGGAAGGGACATCCTGCGTGACACTGCAGTGCCACTCCTAGATGGGCCCGGTGTTTGTGTCGGCCACTAGGGTCGCTAATCTTACTCACACAGCTACCTCATTGCGCCTCTTTTTTTCTTTGCGTCATGTGCTGTTTGGGGAGGGTTTTTTGGAAGGGACATCCTGCGTGACACTGCAGTGCCACTCCTAGATGTGCCCGGTGTTTGTGTCGGCCACTAGGGTCGCTAATCTTACTCACACAGTCAGCTACCTCATTGCGCCTCTTTTTTTCTTTGCGTCATGTGCTGTTTGGGGAGGGTTTTTTGGAAGGGCCATCCTGCGTGACACTGCAGTGCCACTCCTAGATGGGCCCGGTGTTTGTGTCGGCCACTAGGGTCGCTAATCTTACTCACACAGCTACCTCATTGCGCCTCTTTTTTTCTTTGCGTCATGTGCTGTTTGGGGAGGGTTTTTTGGAAGGGACATCCTGCGTGACACTGCAGTGCCACTCCTAGATGGGCCCGGTGTTTGTGTCGGCCACTAGGGTCGCTTATCTTTCTCACACAGCTACCTCATTGCGCCTCTTTTTTTCTTTGCGTCATGTGCTGTTTGGGGAGGGTTTTTTGGAAGGGACATCCTGCGTGACACTGCAGTGCCACTCCTAGATGGGCCCGGTGTTTGTGTCGGCCACTAGGGTCGCTTATCTTTCTCACACAGTCAGCTACCTCATTGCGCCTCTTTTTTTCTTTGCGTCATGTGCTGTTTGGGGAGGGTTTTTTGGAAGGGACATCCTGCGTGACACTGCAGTGCCACTCCTAGATGGGCCCGGTGTTTGTGTCGGCCACTAGGGTCGCTTATCTTTCTCACACAGTCAGCTACCTCATTGCGCCTCTTTTTTTCTTTGCGTCATGTGCTGTTTGGGGAGGGTTTTTTGGAAGGGACATCCTGCGTGACACTGCAGTGCCACTCCTAGATGGGCCCGGTGTTTGTGTCGGCCACTAGGGTCGCTTATCTTTCTCACACAGCTACCTCATTGCGCCTCTTTTTTTCTTTGCGTCATGTGCTGTTTGGGGAGGGTTTTTTGGAAGGGACATCCTGCGTGACACTGCAGTGCCACTCCTAGATGGGCCCGGTGTTTGTGTCGGCCACTAGGGTCGCTTATCTTTCTCACACAGTCAGCTACCTCATTGCGCCTCTTTTTTTCTTTGCGTCATGTGCTGTTTGGGGAGGGTTTTTTGGAAGGGACATCCTGCGTGACACTGCAGTGCCACTCCTAGATGGGCCCGGTGTTTGTGTCGGCCACTAGGGTCGCTTATCTTTCTCACACAGTCAGCTACCTCATTGCGCCTCTTTTTTTCTTTGCGTCATGTGCTGTTTGGGGAGGGTTTTTTGGAAGGGACATCCTGCGTGACACTGCAGTGCCACTCCTAGATGTGCCCGGTGTTTGTGTCGGCCACTAGGGTCGCTAATCTTACTCACACAGTCAGCTACCTCATTGCGCCTCTTTTTTTCTTTGCGTCATGTGCTGTTTGGGGAGGGTTTTTTGGAAGGGCCATCCTGCGTGACACTGCAGTGCCACTCCTAGATGGGCCCGGTGTTTGTGTCGGCCACTAGGGTCGCTAATCTTACTCACACAGCTACCTCATTGCGCCTCTTTTTTTCTTTGCGTCCTGTGCTGTTTGGGGAGGGTTTTTTGGAAGGGACATCCTGCGTGACACTGCAGTGCCACTCCTAGATGGGCCCGGTGTTTGTGTCGGCCACTAGGGTCGCTTATCTTTCTCACACAGCTACCTCATTGCGCCTCTTTTTTTCTTTGCGTCATGTGCTGTTTGGGGAGGGTTTTTTGGAAGGGACATCCTGCGTGACACTGCAGTGCCACTCCTAGATGGGCCCGGTGTTTGTGTCGGCCACTAGGGTCGCTTATCTTTCTCACACAGTCAGCTACCTCATTGCGCCTCTTTTTTTCTTTGCGTCATGTGCTGTTTGGGGAGGGTTTTTTGGAAGGGACATCCTGCGTGACACTGCAGTGCCACTCCTAGATGGGCCCGGTGTTTGTGTCGGCCACTAGGGTCGCTTATCTTTCTCACACAGTCAGCTACCTCATTGCGCCTCTTTTTTTCTTTGCGTCATGTGCTGTTTGGGGAGGGTTTTTTGGAAGGGACATCCTGCGTGACACTGCAGTGCCACTCCTAGATGGGCCCGGTGTTTGTGTCGGCCACTAGGGTCGCTTATCTTTCTCACACAGTCAGCTACCTCATTGCGCCTCTTTTTTTCTTTGCGTCATGTGCTGTTTGGGGAGGGTTTTTTGGAAGGGACATCCTGCGTGACACTGCAGTGCCACTCCTAGATGGGCCCGGTGTTTGTGTCGGCCACTAGGGTCGCTAATCTTACTCACACAGCTACCTCATTGCGCCTCTTTTTTTCTTTGCGTCATGTGCTGTTTGGGGAGGGTTTTTTGGAAGGGACATCCTGCGTGACACTGCAGTGCCACTCCTAGATGGGCCCGGTGTTTGTGTCGGCCACTAGGGTCGCTTATCTTACTCACACAGCGACCTCGGTGCAAATTTTAGGACTAAAAATAATATTGTGAGGTGTGATGTGTTCAGAATAGGCTGAAAATGAGTGTAAATTATGTTTTTTGAGGTTAATAATACTTTGGGATCAAAATTACCCCCAAATTCTATGATTTAAGCTGTTTTTTAGGGTTTTTTGAAAAAAACACCCGAATCCAAAACACACCCGAATCCGACAAAAAAAATTCGGTGAGGTTTTGCCAAAACGCGGTCGAACCCAAAACACGGCCGCGGAACCGAACCCAAAACCAAAACACAAAACCCGAAAAATTTCCGGCGCTCATCTCTAGTTTCCACTTACAATCATTACACCTTAGTATCCACTTTTGGTGACAGCTTTGTTTTGATTATTAAGCAGTAATAATCTATAGGCACAGATATCTAATTTGCAGCTTTTTCCAGATTAAATTTATTTAACTTTTGAAGCAGTTAGTATCTTGTTAGTATGCAAACATGCACTATAGCACTGAAGTTGGCTAGTGATAAAATCAAACAGTTACTCAGGGCACACCATGCAATGCACCCACAGTGGTACCTCTCCCAGCAGCAATCAGCAGCTGGATGCTACTTTTTACACAAATATACAATATAAGTGTGTCCTTTGCGAGAATCGAACCCTAGCTCTCGGGCATGGTAACCATCATCGATACCACTATGCCAAGACAGTCATTCAGACAGGTGACTGACCCCTGCAGTGTTATAGTGATGTCACTTATTGTAATTTTTCTTTATAAATTGCTGTGTGTCCCAACGCTATCACTGATTGTAATGTTTTTCTTCTTTTAGAGTGCTGTGTAGATCTCTGAACTGTGGTTTCCTTTGAGTGCATTGGATACGCTGAGCAAATCTATTTTTGTGTTCACATTTCTACTTAATGTAACTTTTTTACAGTACACCAGGGGAGCTTTCAGTTGTAAGGCATGTTGTCACTAAGTGCCTCCCATTTAGTTTATTTCGTACTCCACCCTGCAGTATTATTTTATTAAAAAAGAACTACTATATTTAATGTGTACGGGCCCGCTTGTCAGGGATTGCTACATTATTCAGTTAGTGCCATATCCATCCGCTGCTATTCAGCACTGTACTGTAGTTTTCATTAGTGGAACAATCACCACCCAGTGGTGAAGCTGTGTATTGCATGCTGTGGATCCTCTTGTACAGTACCTTATCACGCCTTACTTCGCCTACATGCACTATCTGTATGGCCAGACTAGGATGCCTGTAATTTGCAGCAGCAGCAGCAATGATGAGCATGGTTACATCTGTAGATGAGGTCTCTAGCCTTTATGGGGGTAATTCAGATTTGATCGCAACAACAAATTTGTTAGCTGTTGGGCAAAACCATGTGCACTGCAGGGGGGGGGCAGATATAACATTTGCAGAGAGAGTTAGATTTGGGTGAGTTATTTTGTTTCTGTGCAGGGTAAATACTGGCTGCTTTATTTTTACACTGCAATATACATTTCAGTTTGAACAAACCCCACCCAAATCTAACTCTTTCTGCACATGTTATATCTGTCCTCCCTCCAGTGCACATGGTTTGCCAAATGGCTAACAAATTTGCTGCTGCGATCAATTCTGAATTAGGCCCTATACCCCAAGAAATGTATACCTGACATGAAGGAAGTGCCTTGACCTGTTAGGATTTCTTTTGGGATTCCTAGTTGAGTGTACATTAGTAGTAACTCTTTTGTAACTGTACTTTATTTAATATTCCATAGTGGTATCACGTCAGGATATTGTGTAGCATAATCCAGAACTGCCAGGACATATTGATTTCCTGAGGCTGACTTCACTAAGGGGCTCAAAAGAACCATAGTAATCCATTCAAACAGAACTGAAACTTTTGAAAGTGGTACCAGTGAGCTCAGTAATCTGGTTATCAGGCCTTGCAGTATTTCTTGATCGCCATGCAAATTCCTAGCCTGTAAATTCACTGGAGTACCCAATTTGTTATTCCCCCTCCCAAATGGCCCCCATAAGGTGTTTTTGGGCCACCACCAACACCAAAGGGATGTGTACCGTGGTACCAAGAGCTGATAAATTATTTTCTCCTGTACCACCTACCCTATATAGCATGTCCCCTTCCATTAAATAGTATGGTTCTCCCTCAGCCTGTCTCTCAGCCTTCCATACTTCATTCACATTCACCACATATCTATAGGTATTTTCCAATGCACTGGCTCATTAAGCTGGCTTTAAGCAAAGTCTTGGAGTGATACAGTCCTAGATACTAGGGACCAATCTTCTCCACCTGCCGGTGGGGTTTATGTTTCCTCTCATCTTTCTCAGGACAGGAAATTTTCTGGGATGTGACACTGTTCTAGGTACAGAAACAGGCTGGTACCCAGGGTCCAAATGTTGCTGCTTCTTGATCTCTCCCTCAGGTTCTGGGTGAGGAGCAACAGGATCAAGTAGGTTCAGACATCGCGTCAGTGACATCGACTCAGTGATTCATTTGCCAGTATCTCCAGACTGTTTATAATTTCCAAGAACAGGGAAAAGGCTCACCCCAGAATAAGGGAATAAGGCAGCCTTGGTACAATTTATGCCACCAATTGCACCATTTGTCCCCTTACAGTAACAGGAAGACAGACATGATCATATCCTACAAAGGTGGACTCTTTAGGCGGTTCCTCCGAACTATTAAGACCATTGAAAGATATTTTGCCTTGGGGCAAAAATTGTGAAACTTTGTGACCAGCGGGGCTAAACCCATGCCCACACACAAGGGTCACTGCAGAAGTCCCTGCCAAGATGGGGATCACTGTCTGTTATGAGTGCGAGGAGTTGTGACATATCTGACGAGACTGTCCTAACCATGCCGTACCTATGGAACTGGGAAAGTGAGGTGGCTTAAACTCACCAGGAGAGGCCATCCTATTTCAGGTACTAGTTCAGCTTGGGGGCAGAGAAGCGTGATGAATGGTGGATACTGGTAGTGAGTTATCCCTGATTTTTGCTAACTTGGTATCCCCAGGGGCCACCTGGGATATACCATCAATAAAGGCTGTGTGTGTACTTGGAGCCATGGAGGTGTACCCCTGCGTGAAGTTCCCACTGACTTTGCAGGAAAAAGTTTTACAATTGGTAGCTGTAGTGACATCCCGGTTGTTGAAGCCCCTAATCTTTGGTCAGAACTTTCCATTGCTACAGGAGATTATTTCCTTTTGGGAGGAGACAAAGCCCGCAGTCACAGGGACAACTAGAAAAGCAAATTTCCTTCCGCTACAAGCCTTACCTGGACAAGTGGAGCTATTGCAGGAACAACAGGCCTCCACTTCTGAAACCATGGATGCAAAAGGCAATGAGGGGAACTGGGAGCTGGACTGTCTGGGGATATCAATGTCAGACTTTGAACATGACCAATTAAATGACCACAATTTATTGAATGCTTTTAACAATGTGTCAGAGATAAATGGGCAAATAAAGCCTCCCTTAACCATAGAGGGTACCCCTTACTTTGCCTTTAGAGGAAATATGTTGTACTGCCTATCATTTCTGTACCCTTTCAACAGATTGGTATGGATATAGTGGGGCCCATTGACAAACTTGCTCAGAGACACCAGTATATTTGGTCAGACTAGACTATGTCACAAGGTACCCAGAAGCCATCCTGTTAAGGAACATCAAGTCTAGTACCATAGCCCTGGAGTTACTATTGGTCTATTCCCGGTTGGGTAAACTGAAGGAAATACTTACGGGTCAGGGTACTCCCTTTAGATCAAAACTTAAGAAGGATATGTGTAAATTGTTGGGTGTAAGAAAGCTGACAACACCAGTCTATCATCCACAGATGAATGGGCTAGTAGAGAGATTTTACTACACCTTAATAAAATGAAGTGATGGGCTGTGGTCAAGAATAAGCAGAAATGGGACCTTTTGCTCCCAGTGTGCGATAACTGAAGTGTCCTAAACGTCTATGGGTTTTAGTCCGTTTGAGCTTTTATACAGGTGGCAGCATTGGGGCAACCGTGATCTGTTGAAAGAGGGATGGGAGTAGCAGTGAGTGTCAGATCCCAGTGCAGTTCGTGTCCCAGATGTACCAATGCATTCACCAAAGAGAACCACTCCTTTAACAAAATATGCACCTTAAAATAGACAAAAAAAATTACAACAAAATGGCGTTAATAAGTCAGACATTTAAACCAGGAGACAAAGTTCTAGTGTTGTTACCTACTCAGGAAAGCAAGCTATATGCTCAGTGGCAAGAACCATATGAAGTGATAGAAGCATTTGGGCCTGGCAATTAAAAAGACCAACAAGAAAGAAGGTGGAAGCCAGAGCAAATATATCCTATTAACCTGCTAAAACCCTGAAACGGAGATACAGCTCAGGTCTCTAACATAGCCGGAAAGAATAAAGGCTGTCTAGTTGCTATAGAGGAGACTCTGACTCCAGCTCAATGTCAACAGGCCGAGGAGATCATAATAAATAACCAGGACATATTTTCTCTTCTCCCAGGTTGGACACAGACTATACAGCATGATTTCGGGACTCCTCCGGGGTCAAAGGAAAAACTGCGACCTTATAGAATTCCTGTAACTAAGATATCAGTAATGTGGCACTAAGTGCAAGAGATGTTGTGGCTGAGTGTTATTGAATAATCCAATAGCAACTGGAATAGTCCAATTATGCTCAAGCCCAAGCCATAGGGCACCCTAACATTTTGCAATGATTTTCGTCAGCTAAATAAGATCTCTAAATTTGATGAATTGGTGGAACATATCACCAAAAGTCATAATCTAAAATCTTTAGATCTATGAAAGGGTATTGGCAAATTCTGCTAAAGGAGCAGGCAAGGCAAAAACAGCGTTTTCAACTCCTAACAGAATATTCCAATACCGGGTACTACCTTTTTGTCTTCACGGGACCCTAGCCCAGTGGGCTATGGATAGAGTGTTGAGCCCTGAGGTTATGTGGTTGCATACCTTGACAACATTGTCAATTTCACTCAAAAGTGGGAGGACCATCTTCCCAAAGTAAATGTGGTTCTCAAGTCCCTCTGGACTCATGGCCTCACTGCTAATCCAGAAAAATGCAATGCTAATCGTCTGGATCACAAGCGCCCTCACCCTCGCACCAAAAAAGTTGACACCCAAGATACGGCACAACGCCTTGAATTAGTAAAACATCTGATGTTTATTTATAACATCCAGCATAAAAATATCATGTAAAACAATTTTCACATTGTATACAAGGTGTTTCTTAGGAACCAATGATGCACCGGGACAGATGTACAAGCAAGTGCCACCAACCACCCCAGGGACAATTCTTGAGATTACGTAAAAACTGTAGCAATATGGATGACTTTTTTCAGCAACCATGCTAAAAAAACTGATTCTTAGAGAGTGGATTTGCTTCTTCACTCAGGATCTATAAAGCAATTGAAAAAGTCTCTGTCCAATCAAGAGAGGAACTAATAGATAAGAAATCAGTCACTTTGGAAAGCAAGAGATGAAATAACAAAACCATATATTACACAATTTAATTGGATTGTCCTTAAGAAGACTATAGGGACTTAGGAAAGAAACTTAAGGCAAGGACATCTAAGGTAATATTTTCTGAAATATTACCAGTGCCACGCACTAGTCCAGGGAGGCAGAGGGAGATTAGGGAGGTAAATGTGTGGCTTAGGGATTGGTGCAGGAAAGAGGGGTTTGTGTTCCGGGAACACTGGGCGGACTTCTCAGTCAGGCGCCATCTCTTTTGTCGTGATGGATTGCACCTGACTGAGGAGGGGGCAGCGGTGCTGAGTAGAAGGATGGTTAGAAGGTTGGGAGAGATTTTAAACTAGGAGCCTGGTGGGAGGGTTTAGCTAGAAACTATGGGTCATGCAGTGAGAATAGTGGGGATGGCGGTAGTAAACGAAATGGGGGAGAAGTTGGGGGAGGGTAAGAGCAGGCAGTAAGGTTACTAACATGGGTACTAAAAGAGATTTTACTAAAGCACTAAACAATGACGATTACAGGTTATCATTGCTACATAAGGTGAAAGATGTCCCTAACGCAAGGGAAAATACTTATCTTAGTTGTATGTATGTAAACGCTAGAAGCATTACTGGTAAAAAGGGCGAACTAGAAATACTTGCAGCAAGCAAACAGTATGATATTATAGGCATTACTGAAACTTGGTGGGACGAATCTCATGATTGGACAGTCAATCTAGAGGGCTATACACTGTTTCGGAGAGACAGACTAAATAAAAAGGGTGGAGGAATGTGTCTTTATGTAAAGCCGTTTTTAAAACCTGATATACGGGAAGATATTCAGGAGGGGACTGTAGACACTGTCGAGACATTATGGATAGAAATTGCATGCGGGGAAAAAGGAATAAAAAAGTTAGTATTGGGTGTATGCTATAGGCCGCCTGGTATCAATGTATCTGATGAGGAATTTTTACTAAAGCAAATTGAAAGAGCAGCAGGAGAAGGAGATATAGTAGTGATGGGAGATTTTAACTACCCAGAGATAAACTGGAAAAACGATTCATGTGATACTGCTTGGGGCAATATGTTTTTAAACACACTTAATGATAACTACTTAGTTCAACTGATTGAGGAACCAACTAGGTACAATGCAATCTTAGACCTGGTATTAACAAACAATGGGGATTTGGTATCAGGTATTATAGTAGGGGAACCCATAGGGAACAGCGACCACAATATGGTCACATTCAATATCAGTTTTCATAAACAGCCCTATACTGGCTCAACTAGGACTCTTAACTTTAGCAAAGCGAATTTTGAAAAGATGAGGGTATTTTTCATTGATATTGAATGGGAAGGTTTGTTTTTAGGAAAAAATACTACAGAGAAATGGAGGTACTAAAATTCCTGCTAGCTAAAAATACTCTCAAATTTATTCCTATGAGCAGCAAAAAAAGGAATAAAAATCATAAACCGATGTGGCTTAACAAAAAGATAAAGGAACTTATGGGCAAGAAAAGGCGAGCATTTAAAAAATACAAATCTGACGGGGAAGCAGAGTCATTTCAGCACTATAAGGAATGTAACAAAATATGCAAAAAGGAAATAAGAGCGGCAAAAGTAGAAACTGAAAAACTAGTAGCAAAGGAAAGCAAAGCGAATCCCAAAAAAATCTTTAAATACATTAATAGCAAGAGATTAAAGAAGGAGAGTATAGGCCCTTTAAAAGACAAGTTGGGAGTCTTAAGCAAAAATGATAATGACATAGCGGACACACTAAATTCGTTTTTTTCAACAGTATTTACTAGAGAGGACCCAATTCAGGGTCTGACACATAATCTCAATAATGAGAATACCCCACTGATAGGTACTTATTTAAGCGAGGAAGTAGTCTGTGACCGATTAAAACATTTAAAGATTAATTAGTCACCAGGTGTATTGTGTTTTGGATTCGGTTCCACGGCCGTGTTTTGGATTCGGACACGTTTTGGTAAAACCTCCGTGAAATTTTTTTGTCGGATTCAGGTGTGTTTTGGATTCGGGTGTTTTTTTTTACAAAAAAACCCTCAAAAACAGCTTAAATAATAGAATTTGGGGGTCATTTTGATCCCATAGTATTATTAACCTCAATAACCATAATTTCCACTCATTTCCAGTCTATTCTGAACACCTCACAATATTATTTTTAGTCCTAAAATTTGCACCGAGGTCGCTGGATGGCTAAGCTAAGCGACCCAAGTGGCCGACACAAACACCTGGCCCATCTAGGAGTGGCACTGCAGTGTCAGACAGGATGGCAGATTTAAAAAATAGTCCCCAAACAGCACATGATGCAAAGAAAAAAAGAAGTGCAATGAGGTAGCTGTGTGACTAAGCTAAGCGACCCAAGTGGCCGACACAAACACCTGGCCCATCTAGGAGTGGCACTGCAGAGTCAGACAGGATGGCAGATTTAAAAAA
The DNA here is from genome assembly GCF_028390025.1 of Pseudophryne corroboree. Classification (NCBI taxonomy): domain Eukaryota; kingdom Metazoa; phylum Chordata; class Amphibia; order Anura; family Myobatrachidae; genus Pseudophryne; species Pseudophryne corroboree. The sequence continues at coordinate 194,325,777 of NC_086454.1, forward strand.
ATAGTCCCCAAACAGCACATGATGCAAAGAAAAAAAGAGGTGCAATGAGGTAGCTGTGTGACTGAGCTAAGCGACCCAAGTGGCCGACACAAACACCTGGCCCATCTAGGAGTGGCACTGCAGTGTCAGACAGGATGGCAGATTTAAAAAATAGTCCCCAAACAGCACATGATGCAAAGAAAAAAAGAGGTGCAATGAGGTAGCTGTGTGACTAAGTTAAGCGACCCCAGTGGCCGACACAAACACCTGGCCCATCTAGGAGTGGCACTGCAGTGTCAGACAGGATGGCAGATTTAAAAAATAGTCCCCAAACAGCACATGCTGCAAAGAAAAATAGAGGTGCTATGAGGTAGCTGTGTGACTAAGCTAAGCGACCCAAGTGGCCGACACAAACACCTGGCCCATCTAGGTGTCAAAGTCAGAAAAATATCACGCTGCACGTTGCCATATATGCACCTCATGCGTGTGCACGCTACATATTTAATCAAAATAATGGATTTTATAAGTTAATATTCCCATGAGTCCAGCAGGTATCAGTGGGTCTCAAATGGCTCTTTGACCTTAGAGATTCCCCAAACAATAGTTTGCATGTTGGGAGGGCTTCACATCTTCATATGCATAGGTAAGCACAGGAATAGTAATTGAAGATTAATTGTATTCCAAATCAGTATCTTTCCTGCAGACGGAGTACAATAGCATTTAATTACACTGAGCTTTGAGACTCAATGAGGAGGGCCAACACCTGTGTTTACAAATGGGGCTGGATTTGTCTCCAGAAGAATGATTGCTGAGATGTCATTGTCTCAACTGAGAGTGGACAGTGAGATAGTATTCGCCAAACAATAGCTTCCCACAAGACAGGAATGTGTTGGTCATCACCCATTGTTTTGCATAACCAAGGCCACTGATGCAGCTGGCTCACATGCTGTGAGGGACACACACATCTTGTTGTTGACACACCCCCACAGCTGGAATGCAGGTATGATATTATCCACTGGAAATCACAGGGCTCACTCACTCACACAGCTACCTGGCACCCAGCAGCATGGTGGCTACATCCCCAGGACTGACCTCCAAACTAAAGGCTAAGTATTGAATTCACATGGCTAGATAAGGAAATATAGACAGATTGCTTTAAGGTCAATGGTGCTGGTTTAAATAGGATATTGTAACTTGGTTGTGTGATTGTTGGGTGTTTGTGTTGATACTCTGTGAAGTCTGTGATGAATTGGAACAGTAGACAATCTGTAGCATAGTATTTGTGGTATTTGTTTGCCTATGGTGATTTAAAATAGATTGTGCTGGTTAGTTATAATATATCTTGTTAATCATAAATACCACCATGCAGTTACGTTTGAACATGTGCTGGTAGCAATGGCAGGCTGATATGTGTGGTTACATTGTGATCTGGTCTTGTGATGAATATGCTCTGGTTATTGAGATACTGAAGTTGTTTGGAATGTGAAATTGAATAAGATGGTTCTAGGAAGTTGTTTGGAATGTGAAATTGAATAAGATGGTTCTAGGAAGTTGGATTGAAATTGTGAAAGGTGATTTAGATGGTTTGGAATTGTAAAATCAGAACATATGCATTGTTCTGAGGCTTGGACATTTTGGAATAAAATGGAGTCTTGTGTCTTCTGCTATGTGATTGTGGTGTAGCAGAGAGTGCCATGTGTTTGGACCTGCAAATCTAAAATGGCTGCTGTTGGGTATTTTCCCCTCCCCCTTTCAACCATGTGGTGCAGTCTTTGGAATCATGGGAGCTTTCCCAAAATGGAGTCTAGCTTCTGTCCCATGCGGTATTGTAGGGTTGTGTATATAGGGACAGCCAGTATGGGTAAGGTCAAGTATTTTCTCCACAAAGATTCTCAGCATTGACAAACTGCGCAGCGATTGTTCCTCACATGTGTAAGTTTTCTCCGCAATCATATTGATCTTACTGTTATTGTGAGCCATATCTCTCTCTCTCTCTCTTCTCCTCTTTCTCTCTTATTTTCCCTTAAACGTAACTGTATTGTATTGTATTTCCCGTGTAGTTATCTGGTTAGTTAGTCTATGTTATATTGTAGTGTATGACTTGTATTGTATTAATTCTTTTGCAAGTATAACATTCATAATATATATATAAGGCGTTGGACCCTAAGCACGGTATCTGTGTATTTCTTATAGTGTTAAGTATTCTCAGAGCGTCGGTGACGCTCAAACAGCTTTGAAGTTAATAAGGTTACACTGTGTTGCATCTACACTCTACCACTACACAGAGGTTTACAGTATAAGTACATTCCTTAAGGTATAGTTATTCTAGTTTAATTCTGTAAGTATCTGCAATGCCTGTGTTCACACCCTGTGCACAGCGTCTGCACATACCCTTGCGGTACCTTTTGCGCCAATTGCGTACTGTGTTCTTTAACCTTTAACGTGTTTTTAATAGGACAAATATTATAGACATTGTCATAGGAGTGGCACTGCAGTGTCAGACAGGATGGCAGATTTAAAAAATAGTCCCCAAACAGCACATGATGCAAAGAAAAAAAGAGGTGCAATGAGGTAGCTGTGTGACTAAGTTAAGCGACCCAAGTGGCCGACACAAACACCTGGCCCATCTAGGAGTGGCACTGCAGTGTCAGATAGGATGGCAGATTTATAAAATAGTCCCCAATCAGCACATGATGCAAAGAAAAAAAGAGGTGCAATGAGGTAGCTGTGTGACTAAGCTAAGCGACCCAAGTGGCCGACACAAACACCTGGCCCATCTAGGAGTGGCACTGCAGTTTTCTAGCGAGAGGATGAGTGCTTCCATCCTCATGTGAATCTGAACCACTAGCCATGAACATAGGCCAGGGCCTCAGCCGTTCCTTGCCACTCCGTGTCGTAAATGGCATATTGGCAAGTTTACGCTTCTCATCAGATGCTTTTAATTTTGATTTTTGGGTCATTTTACTGAACTTTTGTAGTATACTTTACGACACAGAGGTAGAGCAGTGGACTACTGTACCATACTGCTATATATATACTGGTGGTCATCAAAATTCTGCACTGCCCTTCTACTATATACTGCGCACAACTAAAGTGCAGCACAGGTATGGATGCATAGTATACTTGACGACACAGAGGTAGAGCAATGGACTACTGTACCGTACTGCTATATATATATATACTGGTGGTCAGACAAATTCTGCACTGTCCTCCTACTATATACTGCGCACAACTAAAATGCAGCACAGGTATGGATGCATAGTATACTTGACGACACAGAGGTAGAGCAGTGGACTACTGTACCGTACTGCTATATATATACTGGTGGTCAGCAAAATTCTGCACTGTCCTCCTACTATATATACTGTACTCAACTACAATGCAGCACAGATATGGATAGTATACTTGATGACACAGAGGTAGAGCAATGAACTACTGTACCGTACTGCTATATATGTACTGGTGGTCACAGCAAAATTCTGCACTGTCCTCCTACTATATACTACAATGCAGCACAGATATGGAGCGTTTTTCAGGCAGAGAACGTAGATATTTTCAGCACACTGAGCACAGATATTTGCAAGCACACTGAGCGCAGATATTTGCAGCACACTGAGCACAGATATTTGCAGCACACTGAACACAGAAACTGAGAGAACACAGCCACGTCCTCTCGCTATCATCTCCAAAGCACGAGTGAAAATGGCGGCGACACGCGGCTCCTTATATAGAATACGAATCTCGCGAGAATCCGACAGCAGGCTGATGACATTCGGGCGCGCTTGGGTTGAGATTTGAGTCTGCCTCGGAACTGTGTAAAATGGGTGAAGTTCGGGGGGGTTCGGATCCCGAGGAACCGAACCCGCTCATCACTAGTATTCACCCAAGGGTTCTAATAGAGCTTCACTCTGAACTTGCAAAACCACTATTTTTGATCTTTAAGGATTCAGTAATATCAGGTATGTTTCCCAAAGACTGGCGTATAGCGGAAGTAGTGCCTATATTCAAAAAGGGAAGTAAAGCTGAACCAGGTAATTATAGACCAGTTAGTCTTACATCTATAGTGGGGAAAGTATTGAAAGGTATTCTAAGAGATAGTATACAGAAGTTCCTTGAAGTCAATAAGGTCATTAAAAGGAATCAATATGGGTTTATGAAGGACAGATCCTGTCAAACCAACTTACTTGGCTTTTATGAAACAGTAAGCGCAATCCTAGATCAGGGTAAAGAGGTGGATGTAATCTTTTTAGATTTTGCCAAAGCATTCGACACTGTGCCACATATGAGACTTATCTACAAGCTACAAGAATCAGGGCTAGGAAGCACAATATGCACTTGGGTCAAAAACTGGTTAGATAATAGGGAGCAGCGCGTTGTGGTTAATGGATCTTTTTCAAATTGGACTGAAGTGCTAAGTGATGTGCCGTAAGGCTCAGTATTAGGACCGCTATTGTTCAATATTTTCATTAACGACCTAACAGAAGGTTTAGAGAGCATGGTGTCAATTTTTGCAGATGATACCAAATTGTGTAAAGTTATAAATGCGGAGGGGAATGCTGAGTCGCTTCAGAATGACTTAGTTAAATTAGAAGCTTGGGCAGCGAAATGGAGAATGCGCTTCAGACAAGTGTAAGTGTAAGGTAATGCACTGTGGTAACAAGAACAAAAATAACACCTACCTACTAAATGGGGTAAAATTAGGGGATTCTGTACTGAAAAAGGACTTAGGTGTCCTCATAGATAGCAAACTAAGCAGTAGTACCCAAAGTAGGACTGCAGCAAAGAAGGCTAATAAGATATTAGCATGCATAAAACGGGGAATTGATGCTAGGGACGAGGGTATTATACTCCCGTTATATAAATCACTTGTGAGGCCACACCTTGAATACTGTGTACAATTCTGGGCACCTTACTACAAAAAGAATATCCTGGAGCTAGAAAAGGTTCAGAGGCGGGCGACCAAACTAATTAAGGGTATGGAGACGCTGGAATACGAGGAAAGGCTTGCAAGACTAGGCATGTTTACACTGGAAAAGAGGAGATTAAGAGGGGACATGATCAACATTTACAAATATATAAGGGGACAATATACAGATCTTGCGCAGGACCTGTTTTTGGTTAGATCAACACAGAGAACTCGTGGACACTCGCTCAGGTTAGAGGAGAGGAGATTCCGCACAATACGGCGTAAAGGTTTTTTACGGTAAGGACGATATGTGTTTGGAATTCCCTGCCTGATAGAGTTGTAAATGCCAACTCAGTCAACACCTTTAAGAATGGGTTAGATAAATTTCTAATGGATAATGATATCCAGGGTTACGGGGCATAGTCACGCACTATGGTTATTATAAAAAAGAGGGGTAAAATGTAACGGCAGTCATCAACTTCAGTCAAAATTTTATACAAAATAATCGTGCATAGGAGACCACAAATAGGTTGAACTCAATGGACAATTGTCTTTTTTCAACCTTAGATACTATGTTACTATGTTACTATGTATAACAATACTATTAAAAAAGTGTTAAATAAACATTGGAACATCCTTCTGAAAGACCCAATATTGGGTCCTCATCTTCCTGAAAAACCCCACTTGGTCTTCAAAAGGGCTCCTAATTTGAAACAAATACTGGCCCCTAGTAAAATCTATGATCAATAACAGTGACCGTGTCCCCTTCCTGACCAAAGTAACAGGCTGTTTTCCATGTGGGAAATGCATTTGCTGCAAGCATATGGAGAAAAAAACATTTCAATGGCAGCTCGACACAGGCTTCAAATACACTTTGAGAGAAGCAGTTTCATGGAATACCACTCATGTAGTTTATAGAGTTCAGTGTAGTTGTGGCCTAGCATATGTAGGGAAAACAAAGAGATCCGTAAAACTTTAAATACAAGAACATTTACGAAACATAAAAAATAATGTGAAGATACACAGCTTGCCACGCCATTTTTCGGAGCTACATAGATCAGAAGAAAAAGATCTAACATTCACAATTCTTAAGCATGTAAAACCCAATGGGAGGGGAGGTAACAGAGAATTCTCTCTCTCTCTAAACGCAAGTCATTTTGGATTTATACCTTTAATACCCTCTATTCATGTGGATTATATTAAGGAACTGATATGGTATCATTCCTCTAACTCCTTTGGAATCTCATTTGAGCTCGTAGATTACCGCTCTTGTTGTTTCAGAATGTTATATTTCTATTTGTGTTTAATGTTTTATCTGCATAGAATGTTCCATCTGTATCGAATGTTCCATCTGTATTGAACGTTTCATCTGTATTGAAAAACTATAACTGTATGGAATGTTCTTTTTATACAGAATGTTCAATCTATATAAAATGTTCTATTTATATCGAAAAGTTCCATTGCTGGAAGCAATCTGTAATATATCAAATAGTGCATTAAAGGGATTCTCTTGTTAAATGTATTGTGCATTTGTAAACAATGAGGACCGTTCAGAATTCTATATTTTGTATTATCGTGTTAATCTGTACATATATAGGGATTGTTTATTACAGGGAATCACATCTAGATTGTCACTCACACATAATATTTGCAGTAATAAATATATTTAAAATCATTATACAAATAGATAAAATGGAGAACAAGTTAATTGTTCCCACTTAGTATAAACACTAATACATATCACTAAAATTCACATAGAACGCTATTAGTTTTAAATAATTTATAACACTACACACACACACACACACACACACACACACACACACACACACACACACACACACAATAAACTGATTAAATATATAAATATTAATATTAAAACATGCACAGTTAAAAAACTTCTTAAACAGATTAATAAGGATGGAGTAATACATAGCCAAACACTTTCATTCAAATTGTGGTAGATAGATTAAACGCTCTATGCGCTTCACCAATAACTATAGGAACACCGATCTTGAATGGTGAGAATACAGTCCTGTGCCCCTTCAGCTAAGGAACAGAGGTAGCGTCAGGTGGAACGCAGTAAGAGTTCCACCTAAACATTGGACCTGGAAAGCCGGAAGTAACAGGTGGAATGCAATGCGCATTCGCCCCGAACATCGGACCCGGAAGTGTAAGGTGGAACGCTGCGTGCATTCCACCTAGACATCATAACTAGAAATGACGCCAGCGGGAGTGCCGATTTGCCTCCAACTGGTTAATTCACGGTAGCGTCTAGTTTCCCTTCGTGGAGAGGACCTTTCCCATATGCCCCTGGGTCCATGTCACAAACTATTTGGAATAGTAAACTGTAGCAAGCGAATCGGAGCGAGACACCAAGCCCGAAGCGTGGCAAACAAAGCGTGCCCGCGAGGGTCCAATGGTGCATAGAGGAAAAAAATGAACGTCAAACGAACGGAGAATGGAGAAAACATTTACGTGCTGTAAGGGCGGAAGTTCTCTCCTGCTGTCTCGTCATGTCACTTCCAGGTCCTCACCACGAAGGTAACATAGACACAACCGTTTATTCACATATAGTAAGCATCATGTGTGTCACAACTGAGGGCCTGAGCTGACGGGAGGCAGCCTCAGTTGTAGGGGCTGAGATGTACCGGAACCTGGGAGGTTGTATCAGACCCCTGGACATGTAAGTAACATGAATAATAACTGCCCGAAGGCGTGACCACGACAACTTGGATAAAAGTCAATGATGTTTATTATGACAACTCCGCTACACAGCAGCAGTAAAAGAAAACGTAAAAGTCAGCAAAGAATAAATACAGTTCCTGGGTACTACAGGATGGCAGGAGCCACAGGGCACTGGTAGTGTGAGATAGTTCTTATAATCTTCTAGATGGAAAGTCCTTACCAAGCCCGACTGTAGCAATGGAGATAACCCAGGATTGTGCCAGCTGGTGTTCCAGGAAAAGCTGGGTTGCTGAAGATAAAACGGTTGCTGTGGATACTGGCTGGAACCAGACTGTTGTTAGCACGGAGTGGATACTGGCTGGAACCAGTTAAATAATAAATGAACTTGGGAGCGATGAAATATGAACTGAAATGTAGAACTTGAGAGCGGAGAAATAATAATACCGGTGGAGAGTGGTAAAGTGTAGAAAGGACACCGGCCCTTTAAGAGAAGCTGTACTCTGCTGGAAGCTGAGCTGGAAGCAGGTAATGTTGTAGCTGGAAACAGATGAATCCACAATGGATTGGAGAGTCAGGCTACACCGCAGGTGGAATGCTGGTGCGGGTCTCTATGGTGGAAGTCTTGAGACAGGAGCTGGAACCTGGAAGACAATCACAGGAGAGAGACAAACAGGAACTAGGTTTGACAACCAAAGCACTGACGCCTTCCTTGCTCAGGCACAGTGTATTTATACCTGCAGCAAGGAAGGGATTGGCTAGGCAATTATGCAGATTATCAATACTGAGAACAGATTGGTGGAAATGATCAGCTGACAGAATCCAAGATGGCTGCGCCCATGCAGACACTTGGAGGGAAGTTTGGTTTGTAATCCATGTGGTAATGAAAACAGTAATGGCGGCGCCGGCCACCGGAGACAGGAGGCGCCAGGCTGACAGATGCACATCCAACCACGCGGACACAGCGGAGGCCGCGGCTGACGTAATCGCCACTCAGACACTCTGCATGCAGAAGTTCAGGGACGGCGGCGGAGGCCACGGGAGACGCCATGCCAGGTGTAATATGGCGTTTACTGTGACAGCGTCCCAGAGTGACAGGAGAGGATACAGGAATGTACACATCAGGATAACAGATGGGATCCGGTCCTGGAGCGCTGAGCCAGCCTTAGGAGGCATCTGATGGGTAAGAAATGGCGTCCAGATACCCGGATCGTGACAGCACCCCCCCCTTTAGGAGTGGCCCCAGGACACTTCTTTGGCTTTTGAGGAAACTTGGAATGGAATCTCCGGACCAAGGCAGGAGCATGGACATCAGAAGCATTGGTCCATGAACGTTCCTCAGGACCATAACCCTTCCAGTCAATAAGATATTGTAGTTGACCGTAACGGTGACGTGAGTCCAGGATCTTGGCCACTTCATACTCAACGCCTCGTTGAGTTTGGACTTTCGGAGTTGGAGGAAGTGAGGAATGAAACCGATTCAAGATCAGCGGTTTCAACAGGGAAACATGGAATGTCCTGGGTATTTTTAAGAAGGGAGGCAACTGGAGTCTGTAAGCAACAAGATTGATGACTTGTTCAATCTTGAAAGGACCGATATAGCGAGGTGCAAACTTCATACTGGGAACTCTTAACCTCAAATTCTTCGTGGATAACCATACCCGATCACCCACCTTGAGAGCAGGAACTGCTCGACGCTTCTTATCCGCAAACTTCTTGTACCTGAACGATGCCTTGAGCAGAGCTGATCGTACGCTCTTCCAGATATTGGCAAACTGATGCAAGGTGATATCCACTGCGGGAACAGAAGTTGCTGGAAGCGGTTGGAACTCAGGGACTTTAGGGTGGAATCCAAAGTTAGTGAAGAATGGTGTTGAAGCAGATGAAGAATGATACTGGTTGTTATGACAGAACTCGGCCCAGGGAAGTAATTGAACCCAGTCATCTTGAGAGGAGGACACATAGATGCGGAGGAAGGCCTCCAAGTCCTGATTCACCCTCTCGGTTTGACCATTGGTCTGAGGATGGTAAGCCGTGGAAAACTTTAGCTTGACTTGGAGGACTTGACATAAACTTCGCCAGAATTTGGCTGTGAATTGAACTCCTCGATCTGAGATAATTTCTTCAGGAAGACGGTGGAGTCGGAAGATCTCTTGTATGAATACTTGAGCCAACTTGGAAGCTGACGGAAGACCGGTGAGAGGAATGAAGTGTGCCATCTTGGTGAACCGGTCAACTACCACCCAGATGGTATTGAACTTGTTGCACATGGGTAAATCTGTAATAAAATCCATCGACAAATGGGTCCAAGGTCGACGGGGAACAGATAGTGGAACCAGTTGCCCCGCAGGCGACTGGCGGGATACCTTATGTTGAGCACACTTTGGGCAAGATGCAATAAACTCCAAGACGTCCTTTTTCAGAGTTGGCCACCAATAGGACCTAGAGATAAACTCCAGGGTTTTTTGGATACCTGTATGTCCGGCAAAACGGGAAGCATGGGCCCAATGCATGAGCTTCTTCCTTAGCATCGGTTTCACAAAACTTTTCCCTGATGGGGGCGTAGAGTCCATCCCTACCGTGGAGAATGCCAACGGATTTATAATAGGATGCTTGTCTGAAGACTCTGACTCATTTTCTTGCTCCCATGAGCGGGAAAGGGCATCGGCCTTGCGATTCTGAGAGCCCGGACAGAACTGGAGTTTAAAGTCGAACCTGGAAAAGAAAAGTGCCCATCTGGCCTGACGAGGGTTGAGACATTGTGCGCCTTTCAGATATAAAAGGTTCTTGTGGTCTGTAAGTATGGTGATTGAATGAGAAGCTCCCTCCAACAGATACCTCCACTCTTCTAGAGCGAGCTTGATGGCTAGCAACTCCTGGTCGCCAATGGCATAGTTGCGCTCAGCTGGGGAGAACTTCCGGGAGAAGAAACTGCAAGGGTGTAAATGGCCATCTTTAGCCCTCTGAGATAACACCGCTCCTACTCCAACGGAGGAGGCATCCACCTCTAAGATGAAAGGAGAGTCGATGTCAGGCTGTTTCAGAACAGGCGCAGAGATGAACCTTTGTTTTAAAAGATGAAATGCTTGCATGGCTTCTTCAGACCACTTGGACGGGTTAGCACCCTTCTTAGTGAAAGCAGTAATAGGCGCCACAATGGTGGAAAAGTCTCGTATAAACTTTCGGTAATAGTTGGCGAACCCTAAGAACCTCTGGACCCCTTTGAGGGTTAAGGGTACCGGCCAATTTTGGATTGCTTGTAGTTTCTCAGGATCCATCTCTAGTCCGGAACTGGACACAATGTACCCTAGAAACGGAATGGACTTGACTTCAAAGACGCATTTTTCTAATTTGCAATAGAGATGATTGACACGGAGACGGGACAGAACCTCTTTAACCCAAAAACGATGTTCCTCTAAATCGTTGGCAAAAATGAGGATATCGTCTAGATAGACCACGACATGACGGTATAGAATGTCTCTGAAGATCTCATTGACAAAATGCTGGAAGACAGCTGGAGCATTGCTCAATCCGAAGGGCATGACGAGGTACTCATAATGTCCGTCACGGGTGTTAAAGGCGGTCTTCCACTCGTCACCCTCACGGATCCGGATGAGATTGTATGCACCTCTCAAGTCCAGCTTTGTAAAGATGGTAGCTCCGCTAACTCTGTCAAAGAGCTCAGTAATCAGGGGTAAAGGATAACGGTTCTTGATGGTAATGTCGTTCAAACCTCTGTAGTCGATGCACGGCCGCAGACCACCATCTTTCTTTTTTACAAAAAAGAAGCCTGCGCCGGCTGGAGAAGAAGAAGGTCGAATGAACCCCTTTGCTAGGTTCTCTTTAATATATTCCTCCATAGAATGTGTCTCAGGCAGAGACAACGGATAAGTTCGGCCTCGAGGTGGAACCTTCCCTGGAACGAGATCAATCGGGCAGTCCCATTCTCTATGAGGAGGAAGGATATCAGCAGAAGCTTTACTGAACACATCCGTGAAATCTTGATATGGAGGAGGTGGAACATCAGACGACCTGGGGGAGGAAGAACAGACAGGCAATACTTTAAACAAACATGTCTCAGCACAGGAGGAACCCCATGCCAGGATTTGCGTAGTCGTCCAATCAATTGTAGGATTGTGAAGACGGAGCCATGGAAGGCCCAGGACCACAGGATGTGTGGCTCTTGGAATCACTAAAAAAGAAATAAGTTCGGAATGAAGAACTCCCACTCTCAGACGAACTGGTAGAGTCCTTAAAGAAATAACTGCATCAAAAATTTTGCTGCCATCCACGGCAGTTAAAGAAATGGACGAAGGAAGTCTCTCGGTGGGTAGGGACCACCGTTTAACATAGGCTTCGGTAATAAAGTTCCCAGCTGCTCCGGAATCAAGGAGGGCAATGACGTTCCGATAACGTTGAGCAACTTGAAGCGAGACTGGGAGATTACAATCTTGAGGAGATGGAGAGGAGATCATTACTCCTAGCCGGCCCTCTCCTTGGCGAGCTAGGATTTGGAGTTTCCCGGACGTTTGGGACAGGCATTAATGGTGTGAGACGGAGCTGCACAATAGAGACAGAGAGACTCGGAGAGACGTCTTCGGCGCTCAGCAGGAGTTATACGGGAACGGCCAAGTTGCATGGGCTCATCTTTAGATGGTGACAGTTGACGAGGAGGAGGAGCAGAAGATTTTGGAGCAGATGATCTTCCACGCTCAGTTGCTCTCTCTCTGAAACGTAAATCAACTTTCGTGCAGAGTGAGATTAGCTCATCTAACTTAGAAGGTAAGTCTCTGGTAGCTAACTCATCTTTAATACGCTCAGATAAGCCATGCCAGAATGCAGCATACAGGGCCTCGTCGTTCCATGCCAGTTCGGATGCCAGGATCTGGAACTGTATCAGATATTGTCCTACAGTACGTGACCCCTGGCGTAAACGGAGAATCTCGGATGAAGCTGAGGTTACCCGGCCTGGCTCGTCGAAGATGCGCCTGAATGTTGACACGAAGGCAGTGTAGGAAGATAGCAGGGTGTCGGACCTCTCCCATAACGGTGATGCCCAATCAAGGGCTGAGCCACTGAGAAGAGAAATAATGTAGGCAATTTTTGTACGGTCACTGGGAAAATTGCCAGGTTGTAGCTCAAACTGAATCTCACACTGGTTGAGAAATCCCCTGCAGAATCTTGGAGATCCGTCAAATTTTGCTGGCGTTGGAAGATGAAGACGTGGAGCAGAAATGGGTAAGGTGGGTGGGGTTATAGCTGGAGTCACTGTGGTTGACGCACCAGACGCGCCTGATCCACGGAGAGTTGTCTGAATCCCATCCAGCCGAGTAGAGAGATCCTGGAGACAGCGGATGATGTGGCCCTGTGCAGCCTCCTGATGTTCTAGTCGGGCTGCCAGTTCTTGCATCGGCCTGGCCGCTTGATCCTGGTCTCCGGCTGGATTCATTAGGTCAGTGCTTACTGTCACAACTGAGGGCCTGAGCTGACGGGAGGCAGCCTCAGTTGTAGGGGCTGAGATGTACCGGAACCTGGGAGGTTGTATCAGACCCCTGGACATGTAAGTAACATGAATAATAACTGCCCGAAGGCGTGACCACGACAACTTGGATAAAAGTCAATGATGTTTATTATGACAACTCCGCAACACAGCAGCAGTAAAAGAAAACGTAAAAGTCAGCAAAGAATAAATACAGTTCCTGGGAACTACAGGATGGCAGGAGCCACAGGGCACTGGTAGTGTGAGATAGTTCTTATAATCTTCTAGATGGAAAGTCCTTACCAGGCCCGACTGTAGCAATGGAGATAACCCAGGATTGTGCCAGCTGGTGTTCCAGGAAAAGCTGGGTTGCTGAAGATAAAACGGCTGCTGTGGATACTGGCTGGAACCAGACTGTTGTTAGCACGGAGTGGATACTGGCTGGAACCAGTTAAATAATAAATGAACTTGGGAGCGATGAAATATGAACTGAAATGTAGAACTTGAGAGCGGAGAAATAATAATACCGGTGGAGAGTGGTAAAGTGTAGAAAGGACACCGGCCCTTTAAGAGAAGCTGTACTCTGCTGGAAGCTGAGCTGGAAGCAGGTAATGTTGTAGCTGGAAACAGATGAATCCACAATGGATTGGAGAGTCAGGCTACACCGCAGGTGGAATGCTGGTGCGGGTCTCTATGGTGGAAGTCTTGAGACAGGAGCTGGAACCTGGAAGACAATCACAGGAGAGAGACAAACAGGAACTAGGTTTGACAACCAAAGCACTGACGCCTTCCTTGCTCAGGCACAGTGTATTTATACCTGCAGCAAGGAAGGGATTGGCTAGGCAATTATGCAGATTATCAATACTGAGAACAGATTGGTGGAAATGATCAGCTGACAGAATCCAAGATGGCTGCGCCCATGCAGACACTTGGAGGGAAGTTTGGTTTGTAATCCATGTGGTAATGAAAACAGTAATGGCGGCGCCGGCCACCGGAGACAGGAGGCGCCAGGCTGACAGATGCACATCCAACCACGCGGACACAGCGGAGGCCGCGGCTGACGTAATCGCCACTCAGACACTCTGCATGCAGAAGTTCAGGGACGGCGGCGGAGGCCGCGGGAGACGCCATGCCAGGTGTAATATGGCGTTTACTGTGACAGCGTCCCAGAGTGACAGGAGAGGATACAGGAATGTACACATCAGGATAACAGATGGGATCCGGTCCTGGAGCGCTGAGCCAGCCTTAGGAGGCATCTGATGGGTAAGAAATGGCGTCCAGATACCCGGATCGTGACAATGTGTTTCTACCAATTTAATCCCATCCGGAAGTCCGGTATTGGCGGGAACCCCGATTCTTAATCTGAGGGGTTTATTAGGTTAAACATAGTTTATAATTAAATTATCAACATCCTCTATTCGATCCCCATATGAAATCTTTAGGAGATCACTATTTGTATTATAAGGGACACAAATCATCATGTAATAATGATCTAGGTAAAATCACCCACTTTTTTAAGACAGGAAATTATGTCATAGTCCAGTCACTATAAATAGCTAACAAGGGCAGCAGGCTCTCTAGTGATGGGAAATCTAGTTCACTTTGGTGATTAGTTCATTATGATCTAGTTCACTCAAAAGATTAGTTCAGAAGATTAGTTCATTTAGTTCATCATTTCACTCACTGGCTCTGAGACTCAGAAGTTAATGGAATTAGAACTAGTCTACACTATTACAAATAGAGTAGGTATTTCTAATACTAGCTCATTGTAGGAGTGATAATCTTGTTCAAATGATCAGATATGTTTAATATGTCAGATTTTTTTTATATTTAAGAAAAGCAAAAACTTATATAGCAACCTTATAGTGACACATTTATCTCTGCAATATTCATCCCACTGTTGGAACAAATTTTTACTTCATAATATGCAAGTGAAAGACCCACATTCAAAGTAATGTAATAAGTCACTTTTTTCTGCTTTTAAAATACAGTAATTAAAAGAAAAAAAAATGTCCCTTTGCCCCAATGTAACAGACCTTAGAGAGAAATAGTGGAGATGTTGCAAAGTAACCAATCAGCTTCTGTTATTTATCTTCAACAGTATATAAAGTGACAGAAGCTGATTGGTTGCTAGGGGCAACTGTTCTACTTTATGTCACTTGAAGGTTCATAGTAAATATCCCCCTATGTCTTGTGTGGAGTAATCAGACCCTACAGGATAACATGCAGCACTCAGAACTGTGTCTTTGGCTGATTGAAAGTGACAGTGTTCCTTGTTACCTAATATGCTAGGTGAATTAATCATGGCTATATGCAGTACAGGATCAGCTCCATAGCATATGCATGAGCACAGCAGTGCCACACATGGTAGCTAAAAAAGTACTGTACTGACTTGTTATTACTGTATGATTCATTGAGTCAGAGATCTGATCAGTGATCTGTATGATTCAGTGAACTACTGAAGTACTTGCAAGAAGAATGACTCATGAGTCGTCAGGACAATGCAGCTCAGCATCAGCTCCATACATCAATGCATGTGCCTGAGCACAGCAGTGCCACACATGGTAGCTTAGAGGTACTGTACTGACTCATATGGCTGTATGAGTCATTAAGTCAGTGAGCTGATCAGTGATTTGTATGAATCAGTGAACTGCTAAGCTACTTGCAAGGAGAATGACTCATGAGTCGTCAGGACAATGCAGCTCAATCAGCTCCATGTCCGAGCACAGCAGTGCCACCTGTGGCAGCAGAGATGTACTGGCTCATTAGTATTGCTGAGTGAGAGCTGAATAACAGTGCTGCTGCAGCAGCACCTACACAACACCCTGGAGAAGATTTAGCACAGCAGTATACTCAGGAGCCAATAGTACCAGAAGTATTTGGACATCTGGACTAATAGGACGGTGATTGTATCACAGAAAGGTGAGCAGTATGACCACACATGCTCACTCACAGACACACATAAACTTTGGCTAGGCAGTGCAGATGCTATTATTTTTAATTAGATCTGTATTACTGTGTTGTACTTTTAACTTTCATTTTACAACATCAGATTCATGAAGTGCAAATCCAGTGATTGAGACAGTGAGTAGCCCAATGCAGCTGCTGGCTCTATTCTGTCTGTGTCTAACTCCTCCTTCCTGATGAACTAATCTTTGCCAGAGCTGTGAACTGAACAAACTAGTTCACTTTGAAGATTAGTTCATTGTGAACTAATCATTCATGAACTACCCATCACTAAGGCTCTCACTTCCACTGCAGACACTGATGAGATAGGATCACCGTGGTCACATATTTCTAATTGCATATGCAAAGTATTGATTACAGTGTTAAACAATACATATAGCATACATAACTGTTAGCAGATGGCAGATTTAGTAGAAAATGGATACCTCCAGTGAATTACACAGAATACTGGACATTGCTATGGTGTGCTATGAGTTTAACAATTAAGCTTACCACTAGGTGGAGCTGATAATATAAATAGCTAATCATAAGTAAGGTGTAAATGCTGCAGGAATGAAACACAAAAATGTATATATATATATATATATATATATATATATATATATATATATATATATCTATCTGATGTGCACCAGCCCCGAAGATTTGGATTCATCGGCGGGATTTGGATTTGTTTCCAAAATTGACAAAAAAACACCAAAATCACATGATTTTTGCAATTATTTTTTGGACCCAGAGTATTATTGACCTCAATAACATTAATTTCCAGTCATTTGCAGACAATTTTTACCACCTTAATGCTCACAATGTTGTTTTCAGACACTTTAGATCAAAGTCTGCAGCGAGCTGGCTGGTTACTTACTACTAGGCGACAGAGCAGTGGTACAAACAGATGGCAGTTTGTAGCATATCTATGAAACACTGCCACACAGCAGTGGGATAAATGAACGGTGGTGCAAGATGGAATTGTCCTTGGGCTCTCCCACCTTTATGTTGAATATTAAAACAGGACATGCACACTTTAACAAACCAATAATTTCAGGGACAAGGACTGCCCACTTGTGGCTAAAATGATTGCTTTGTTTGGGCCCCCCAAAAACAAGCTACCAATTGCCTTAAAGCAACAGCTCTACAGTGTCTACAAGATGTCATGTCCACTGCCATCCTCATCAGGGTGTACATCCTCCTCATCATCATACAATATTAATTTCTCCCCGCTGGAATCCCCCATTCCATTAAAGATGTCTCTGTATTTCGATGTAATTGCTGGGACAGGTCTTCCTAGTGGAATTTTCAGTTAATTTTGATGAACATCATCTTTTCCACATTTTGAGGAAGTAGCCTCCTACGCTGTTCACTCACAAGGTCCCAGCTGTGCTGAAAACTCTCTCCAAGTACACACTGGAGGGTGGGCAGCTTAAGTAATACAAAGGCAGTTTGTACAAGGGCCTCCATATTGACTTTTTTTCCTTCCAGTACACCAAGGGACTCTGTGACATGCCCACTTTTACGGTGTTGTGAAATTAATCCTCCACATTCTTTGGACGGTGACTTTATCAGGTGGAGTTACGGTAGAGGTGTCACTACTGGGAAATTCATGTAGACCCGACCAGATGTCAAAATGTTCTTTGGACTGCTCTGCATTCCCACTAGGTCTTTTGGGAAAATTTAGTTTTTTCCTGGCTATTTCGGAAGAAATTGAAGGAGGAGACATCACTGCCAACTTGCTCACCAGGAGCTCTATACATCTCTTAAGATCTGTTTCATTTGGAAAGAAAGACAACGCATACAACTTGAACCTAGGATCAAGCACAGTTGCCAAAATGTAGTGATCCGATTTCAAGATATTGTCAACCCTTGTATCCTCGCTTAGCAAAAAAAAGGGCTTGATCTACAAGTCCGGCATATTTTGCAGATTCGCCTTGTTTTATCTCCACCATCAATTTCTCCAGTTATTTTTCAAAAAGTCTCATTAGGGAACCACCTTGCTTAAGTTAGCAGTGTCGGAAATGACTTCACAGGTGGCTACTTCGAAGGGTTTGAGCACTTTGCACAAGACAGAAAATTATTTCCAGTGTGCTGGGCTGAGATACATACCACCCCCTCCTCACCCAAAGTCATAGCTTGATATATAGCTATGAATGGCTTTCTGTTGCTCCTCTATCCGCTGAAGCATATGAAGGGTGGAGTTCCACCTTGTCACCACCTCTTGCTTCAGTTGATGGAAGGGCAGATTCAACTCTTCTTGCAGCTGCTGCAATATCCTGCATGCAGTTGTGGAATGCTGATAATGCCCCAAAACTTTCGGGCCACAGACAGCATCTTTTGCACGCCCCTGTCATTTTAAAAAAAAATGCTGAACCACCAGGTTTATCATGTGAGCAAAAAAGGGGATGTGTTGGAATTCACACAGCTGTAATGCTTTCACGATTTTATTGGCATCATCCTAAATTACAAATCTTGAGGAGAGTCCAAGTGGGTTAAGCCATGTCGCTATCACATCCCTTAGTTTCCCTAAGAGGTTGTCAGAGGTATGCCTCTTAGTAAAGCAGGTGATACACAGAGTAGCCTGCCTTTGAATGAGCTGGTGATGTTTGCTAGAAAGTACTGCAGCTGCTAAAGGTGATTCAACCTCCCAGTGGGCTATCACACTCATAATAATTAGTTTGCCCACTCCCACTTATCCACATATCCATGGTTAGGTGGACATTGGTTACAATGGCATTTTTTAGGCCGTGAATGAGGTTTTTCTTAACGTCCTGGTACAGCCGAGGAATGGCCTTTCTAGTGAAATGGAACTGAGATCGAATTTGGTACCGTGGACACGCAGCCTCCATTAACTGCGTAAAGCCCACTGAATTGATGTCAGATATTGGACGCAGATCTGTTACTATCCAAGCAGTCATGGCATCAGTGATACACTGTGCGACTGGGTGAGAACTGACATACTTGTTTCTCCTTGCCAAGCATTGCTGAACAGTCAATTGTTTTTGGGAAATACTACTAGTACTAGCACAACTATAAATTCTGAGTAGTCCACGAGCGCTACCAACGAGAGACTGAGCACTTTACAGACAATTTTATATGTATATGAGAATCTTTTTGAGGCTCCGAGTCCTCAAAATGTTGAGTGAACTCCTTCTTGCAATTCGCACCTCTGGACTGACCTCCTCTCAATGGGGGATGTTCATCAAAAGGTTTCTTTTCCGCACCCCTTAATACATCTGGTCCCTGGGGTCTCACCCCTACTAAATAAAGGACGCTCACCTCATATATGTGCCCTATGTGCCTTGAATGGTTTCTTTACTTCACTTCGTTTTTCATATAACACTCTGTATATATATCATCGGAGCAGATCCTATCCCATATATACCGTGCTCTCCTCAGGGATTTTTCAAATTTCGGTTTCTGAAGTTCGCAGAGTTTGTTTTGCTGCCTTAGTGGTTTTCAGTTTTTTTACACCTCTAAAGTTTGAGTGAAAAGGGGCTAGATGCATCAACGCTTGGAAAGTGATAAAATGGAGAGTGAAAAAGTACCTGCCATGTCACAGGCTGTGTTTGAAAAATGGTAGTTAGGAGCTAATTGGCTGGTACTTTTTCACTCTTCATTTTATCACTATTCAAGCGATGATGCATCTGGCCCACAGTCTTTTATTGTCATGAGAGGCAGAAGATGCCTCACTAACAGTTGCAGAATCATCAGTCATAAATGTAGGCCAAGCCCTGAGTCTTTCCTTGCCACTGCGTGATGTGAATGGCATGTTGGCAATTTTAAGTTTTTCTGCATGAACCAACTTTATTTTTCTTACTGCTTGATGTCTTTTTTTCTTTACCATTTGTGTAAACTGTTTATGCCCGTGAGCATCAGCTTTAGTACTAAATGACAATAAATCGGCATCATGACTGGTGGCAGCAGCTGGAGTGCTAGTATTTGGTTCTGTAAATTGATGGTTATCCATTTTTGAATTCTCAGATCACAATTGACAAATCAGGGGTGCAGTGCACACAACAAACAATGTAAAGACGAGCAAACAAATTATTTTTATTTGTTTTATTTTTTGGGGGGACGCAGATTGTGCCACACTGCGTTTAGTTAGACCGCTTTAACACATGGTACTAAATACAAGTAACTATGGTATACTAGTGTGCATTTATTTTGCAAATGATAATGTAAAAAAGCAAAAAAAAAAATGTTTTTTTTTGTTTTATTTATTATTTGGGGGGGGGGGGGGGGGACGTACTGACACAGCCCTGATTGACCCTGACAGACCCTGATGGCCACTGACTGACAGCACTGTGATGGACATCGGACACAGCCCTGATTGACCCTGACACACCCTGATAGCAATGTGATGGATGCACTGACACAGCCTGATTGAACCTGACAGACCCTGATAGCCACTGACTGACAGCACTGTGATGGACGTTGCACTTCAGACACAGCCCTGATTGACCCTGATGGTTAGTGACAGCAGAGACTCTGACAGCCTGCACTGAAAAGTACAGACTGACAGCTCCCCACAGCAGAGCTCCTCGCAGCGTGGAAGCATGCAGGAAAATGGCACTGAGCTACGGGACTTCGAGCCTTTATACACTTGACGTCTCGCGAGAACTCCGACACGGGATGATGAGGTTCAGCCTCTTGCACGCTCCTGAGCTTGTTGTGACATTCGCAGGCCGGGCTCATGAACTCTCGAGCCAGACATGTTTGGAGCTGTTCTGATTCCACGGAATCAGAACAGCTAATCTCTAATAAACACATTTTTATTATATTTTTATTATACAGGTTGAGTATCCCTTATCCAACATGCTTGGGACCAGAGGTATTTTGGATATTGGATTTTTCCGTATTTTGGAATAATTGCATACCGTAATGAGATATCATGGTGATGGGACCTAAATCTAAGCACAGAATGCATTTATGTTACATATACAGCTAATACACACAGCCTGAAGGTCATTTAATACAATATTATTAATAACTTTGTGTATTAAACAAAGTTTGTGTACATTGAGCCATCAAAAAACAAAGGTTTCACTATCTCACTCTCACACAAAAAGGTCCGTATTTCTGAATATTTGGATATGGGATACTCAACCTGTAATATATCACATTTTATTATTATATATCTTATTATATATCTGTTTTAATATATATATATATATATATATATATATTAAAACAGACACGTGCTGAAGGAATGACAGAAAGTATCAGGCTTTTTTGAGTACTGAAGCAGTATAGCAAGCTGTCACAGCACCCCGCCCCAGCCTGTGCTCAGATATGCCAACCAGATGCACTTGCATTCAGCAGACAATAAAATCACGCTTACTGTACAAGATCCACAGTTATTACATACATGTAGCATGGGCCTCTTAAGGTATGTGAATTTCCTAGAACACGGAGATAACACTGATAAACTTTTAGGATTTTTTGAAAAATATCTCCAGGGTTAAATTACAAATTAAACAGGTAAATAAGCAAAAGTTAAAAAACCTACAGATGGAGCCACGCTCATCTTAGCTTCTCTGCTGCACCTAGGTGCACCATGGTTTATTAGTATAAGTATTTAATCTATTGTTCTCAGCTGCAACACAATATAGAACAATACAGCTGGGGATTAAGTCATTACAGCAGGGGATTAAGTCCGACTGCCCTGGCTCAATTAATCCTATTAAATGAAAAGATAGAGATCTCCATCTATAAATATTCTTACTGTGTTGTTTTAGGGTAATTCTGAGTTTGGTATACTACAGGAACAGATGATAGAAGAGTGAACACTGGCTTCAGTTAAAACAGGCATAGTTATCTGTCCTAGCAACTTCTCATGACACACACTCACCCTTGTAGATTTTAACTAGAGATGTGCGGCTTGCACTTTTCGTGTTTTGTGTTTTGGTTTTGGTTCTAATTCCACTTTCGTGTTTTCATTTTGGCTTGGTTTTGCCAAAACCACCCTTTTGCGTTTTGGTTTTGGTTTTGGTTCTGGATGATTTTTGAAAAAAGAAACATAAAAACAGCTAAAATCACAGAATTTGAGGGTAATTTTGCTCCTACTGTATTATTAACCTCAATAACATTAATTTCCATTCATTTCCAGTCTATTCTGAACACCTCACAATATTGTTTTTAGGCCCAAAAGTTACACCGAGGTGGCTGTATGACCAAGCTAAGTGATACAAGTGTGTGGCACAAACACCTGGCCCATCTAGGAGTGGCACTGCAGTGTCAGACAGGATGGCACTTTTCAAAAACTAGGCCCCATACAGCACCTCATGCAAAGATGTAGAAGAGGTGCAATGAGGTAGCTGTATGACTAAGCCAAGCGACACAAACAATTGTTCTAAATCACTGGATTTATACTGCAAAATCACTGTAATTATACGTCCAAATCACTGGAATTAATTGGCAAAATCTCTGTAATTATAAGTCCAAATCACTAGAATTAATTGGCAAAATCACTGTAATTAATAATTATACGTCCAAATCACTGGAATTAATTGGCAAAATCTTGGTATCGCCTGCCTAGTGAAGTGGAATATAGATGGGATTTGGTACCGGGGACACAATACCTCCATCAATTGTCTAAAGCCCACTGCACTAATGGCGGATACCGGATGCACATCTAACACAAACATAAGTGTCAAGGCCTCAGTTATGAGGGCTTCCATTGTCGTGTGAAGCTGAACCACTAGTCATGAACATAGGCCAGGGCCTCAGCCGTTCCTTGCCACTCCATGTCGTAAATGGCATATTGGCAAGTTTATGTTTCTCCTCAGACCATTTAAATTTATTTTTTGGGGTAATTTTACTGAACTTTGGCTTTTTGGATTTTCCATGCTCTCTACTATCACAATGGGCATCGGCCTTGGCAGACGACGTTGATGACATTTCATCTTGTATGTCATGGCTAGTGGGAGCAGCTTCAGCACTAGGAGGAAGTGATTCTTGATCTTTCCCTATTTTATCCTCCAAATATTTGTTCTCCATTATTTTTCTGGAGTTATATAACACAATATGCGGCACAAGAGATCGTACCCCTACACCTCACAGGGCAAACCCTGTAAAAATTATTTGGATTAAATATTAATAACCCCTTTATTTGGAGTAAATAATATACAGCACAGGACAGCAACACTGAATTTATATGGCAGCACCACTGGACTGGATTTATACGGCATTATATGGATTTATATGGAATTATAAGGCAGGATAACTGGAATAATACGGCAGTATCACAGGAATTATATGGCAATATCAAAGGAATTATATGCCACTATCACGGGAATTATACGCCAGTATTCCGAGAATTATATGGCAATATCACAGGAATTATACGCCAGTATCACGGGAATTATACGCCAGTATTCCGAGAATTATACAGCAAAGTCACAGTAATTATACGGCAATGTCACAGGAATTATACGCCAGTATCACAGGAATTATATGGCAGTATCACAGGAATTATACGCCAGTATTACGAGAATTAGACGGCAATATCACAGGAATTATACGCCAGTATTGCTAGAATTATACAGTAATATCACAGGAATTATACACCATTATCACGGGAATTATACACCAGTATTCCGAGAATTATATGGCAATATCACTGGAATTATACACCAGTATCACGGGAATTATACGCCAGTATTCAGAGAATTATACGGCAATGTCACAGTAATTATACGGCAATGTCACAGGAACTATACGCCAGTATCACAGGAATTATATGGCAGTATCACAGGAATTATACGCCAGTATTCCGAGAATTAGACGGCAATGTCACAGGAATTATACGCCAGTATTCCGAGAATTATACTGTAATGTCACAGAAATTATACGTCAGTTTTCCGTGTCAAAGTCAGAAAAATATCATGCTACACGTTGCCATATATTCACCTCATGCGCGTGCCTGCTGCACGTGCACATTCTCTCCCGTGCGTGCGGATACTCGCAGCCGCGTGATGGCGCCTCGGCCATGCGCTCGAGCACGTGGTATGTGCATTTACGGTAGAGTTTGTGTGCGTCTAGCGGGCGACTCAATCGTTAAATAATAAAACCAAATAGTACGTTTTATAGATAATGTTCTCCTTAATAATGACTGTAAGTTGGTTTAATGTAAATGGTCGTTGGACAGAGGAATTCCTCTTTGTATGGTACGAAGGGTCAGACAGGGTTTGAACAGCTGTGTCTGGTACCTAACTAAAGAACATTTTATTAGAAACAATCCGGTGCTGGTTAGGTAAAGATTAATCGCTCCTGCGTATAGATATGGCCATTAGTATTTTCTGGACATTTACTATATTTGCGATTCATTACCCATGCGGCGGGAATCTTGAGATTCCCTCCCACCTGAGCAGTTTGATATAGTCACAGCCCACCTGTTCAAACTAACCTATGACCTTTTGTTATGATGCGAGGAGACATTCCTGTGTCCAATGAACAATGAGATTATAGGTCCCTTTGTAGTATACTGTACTCAGTGTATATAAGATCAGCCAGCCTGGGCAGCTCTCTCACTCTCCACAAACGGTTTTCATCTTGACTAACTCGGAGCTGGTACCAGAAAGCTGCGCAGCGATCATTCCCAGTGTGTGTAAGTAATTCTCTGTAATCATCTCGCTCTTTGCTTGTATTGGCCATATTCTCTCTCTCTCTGTTATAGTATAAGATTGTAAAGTTATTGTATATTTTTGTCTAGATATTCTGTTAGAATTATATGTTAGTATGTAGTGTATGACTTGTGAACTGTTTTACCTTTTTCGATATAACTTAAAAGCTTGTTAGTAAAGGTGTTGGAACCTTAGCACGGTATCGTGTGTTCATTACATTGCAGTGGGTAATAGGAGCATCTCGATCGCTCAAACAGCTTTAGTATTAACAAGGTTAAGCAGCGTTATATCGCTACAGTGTTTCAGTACAAGGTTTACAGTATAAGAGTATCCTTTCTGTGTGTTACATTCAAGGTTTACTGATTGTCATCTTGTGAGCGTCTGCGCCGCTCGTGATCTCCTCGTGGTCTCGAGCGTCCGCTACGCTGGTAGCGTAGCATTACGGTAGTCGCCCGCCTATAGCGTGCTCGAAACCACGCATTAAGCTGTGAGCGAGCGTGCCGCATGTGCGTCTCGATCACGGCCGAGCATATGTTACGCTAAGTGCGTACCCTTACGGTACCCCATACGCCAATTGCGTACTGAGTCTCTTACCCATATAAAGAAGGTTATAAGGTAATCAAATCAGCATTATCATCCGAGAATTATATGGCAATATCACAAGAGTTATCACGGGAATTATATGGCAATATCACTGGAATTATACGGTAATATCACAGGAATTATACGGCAATATCACAGGAATTATACGGCAATATCACAGGAATTATACGGCAATATCACGGGAATTATTTGCCAGTATCACGGGAATTATACGCCAGTATTACGAGAATTATATGGCAATATCACAGGAATTATACGGCAATGTCACAGGAATTATACGCCAGTATCACGGGAATTATATGGCAGTATCACAGGAATTATACGCCAGTATTCCGAGAATTATACGGCAATGTCACAGGAATTATACGCCAGTATTGCGAGAATTATATGGCAATATCACAGGAATTATAGAGATGTGCACCGGACATTTTTCGGGTTTTGTGTTTTGGTTTTGGATTCGGTTGCGCGGCCGTGTTTTGGATTCAGACGCGTTTTGGCAAAACCTCCCTGAAAGTTTTTTATCGGATTCTGGTGTGTTTTTGATTCGGGTGATTTTTTTTTTTCAAAAAACCCTCAAAAACAGCTTAAATCATAGAATTTTGGGGTCATTTTGATCCCATAGTATTATTAACCTCAATAACCATAATTTCCACTCATTTCCAGTCTATTCTGAACACCTCACAATACTATTATTAGTCCTAAAATTTGCACCAAGGTCGCTGGATGACTAAGCTAAGCGACCCAAGTGGGCGGCACAAACACCTGGCCCATCTAGGAGTGGCACTGCAGTGTCAGACAGGATGGCACTTAAAAAAATTAGCCCCAAACATCACATGATGCAGAGATAAATAAAAAAAAAAGAGGTGCAAGATGGAATTGTCCTTGGGCAATACACCCTTATGTTGTATAAACAGGACATGCACACTTTAACAAACCCATCATTTCAGTGGCAGGGTCTGCCACACGACTGTGGCTGAAATGACTGGTTGGTTTGGGCCCCCACCAAAAAAGAAGCAATCAATCTCTCCTTGCACAAACTGGCTCTACAGAGGCAAGATATCCAAGTCCTCCTCATCACATGATTCCTCACCCCTTTCACTGTGTACATCCCCCTCCTCACAGATTATTAATTTGTCCCCACTGGAATCCACCATCTCAGGTCCCTGTGTACTTTCTGGAGGCAATTACTGGTGAATGTCTCCATGGAGGAATTGATTATAATTCATTTTGATGAACATCATCTTCTCCACATTTTCTGGAAGTAACCTTGTACGCCGATTGCTGACAAGGTGACCGGCTGCACTAAACACTCTTTCGGAGTACACACTGGAGGGGGGGCAACTTAGGTAAAATAAAGCCAGTTTGTGCAAGGGCCTCCAAATTGCCTCTTTTTCCTGCCAGTATACGACTGTCTGACGTGCCTACTTGGATGCGGTCACTCATATAATCCTCCACCATTCTTTCAATGGTGACAGAATCATATGCAGTGACAGTAGACGACATGTCAGTAATCGTTGGCAGGTCCATCAGTCCGGACCAGATGTCAGCACTCGCTCCAGACTGCCCTGCATCACCGCCAGCGGGTGGGCTTGGAATTCTTAGCCTTTTCCTCGCAGCCCCAGTTGCGGGAGAATGTGAAGGAGGAGCTATTGACGGGTCACGTTCCGCTTGACTTGATAAGTGTCTCACCAGTCCAGCAGGTCTTTGCAACTCTTCACACTTGTGTCTGCCGGAAAGAGAGATACAACGTAGGCTTTAAACCTAGGATCGAGCACGGTGGCCAAAATGTAGTGCTCTGATTTCAACAGATTGACCACCCGTGAATCCTGGTTAAGCGAATTAAGGGCTCCATCCACAAGTCCCACATGCCTAGTGGAATCGCTCCGTTTTAGCTCCTCCTTCAATCTCTCCAGCTTCTTCTGCAAAAGCCTGATGAGGGGAATGACCTGACTCAGACTGGCAGTGTCTGAACTGACTTCACGTGTGGCAAGTTCAAAGGGTTCCAGAACCTTGCACAACGTTGAAATCATTCTCCACTGCGCTTAAGTCAGGTGCATCCCCCCTCCTTTGCCTATATCGTAGGCATATGTATAGGCTCGAATGGCTTTTTGCTGCTCCTCCATCCTCTGAAGCATATAGAGGGTTGAATTCCACCTCGTTACCACCTCTTGCTTCAGACGATGGCGGGGCAGGTTCAGGAGTGTTTGCTGGTGCTCCAGTCTTCGGCACGCGGTGGCTGAATGCCGAAAGTGGCCCGCAATTCTTCGGGCCACCGACAGCATCTCTTGCACGCCCCTGTCATTTTAAAAAAAATTCTGCACCACCAAATTCAATGTATGTGCAAAACATGGTATATGCTGGAATTTGCCCACATGTAATGCACGCACAATATTGGTGGCGTTGTCCGATGTCACAAATCCCCAGGATAGTCCAATTGGGGTAAGCCATTCTGTGATGATGTTCCTCAGTTTCCGAAAGAGGTTGTCAGCTGTGTGCTTCTTATGGAAAGCGGTGATACAAAGCGTAGCCTACATAGGAACGAGTTGGCGTTTGCGAGATGCTGCTACTGGTGCCGCTGCTGCTGTTCTTGCTGCGGGAGGCAATACATCTACCCAGTGGGCTGTCAAAGTCATTTAGTCCTGAGTCTGCCCTGCTCCACTTGTCCACATGTCCGTGGTTAAGTTGACATTGGGTACAACTGCATTTTTTAGGACACAGGTGACACTTTTTCTGACGTCTGTGTACATTCTCGGTATCGCCTGCCTAGAGAAATGGAACCTAGATGGTATTTGGTACCGGGGGCACAGTACCTCAAGCAATTCTCTGATTCCCTGTGAATTAAAGGTGGATACCGGACACACGTTTAACACCACCGCAGCTGCTAAGACCTGAGTTATCCGCTTTGCAGCAGGATGACTGCTGTGATATTTAATCTTCCTCGCAAAGGACTGTTGGACAGTCAATTGCTTACTGGAAGTAGTACAAGTGATCTTCCAACTTCCCCTCTGGGATGACGATCGACTCCCAGCAGCAACAACAGCAGCGCCAGCAGCAGTAGGCGATACACTCAAGGATCCATCGGAGGAATCCCAGTTAGGAGAGGACTCGTCAGACTTGCCAGTGACATTGCCTGCAGGAATATTGGCGTTCCTGTCTAAGGAGGAAATTGACACTGAGGGAGTTGGTGGTGTGGTTTGCAGGAGCTTGGGTACAAGAGGAAGGTATTTAGTTGTCAGTGGACTGCTTCCGCTGTCACCCAAAGTTTATGAACTTGTCAATGACTTCTGATGAATGCGCTCCAGGTGATGTATAAGCGAGGATGTTCCTAGGTGGTTAACGTCCTTACCCCTAATTATTACAGCTTGACAAAGGCAACACACGGCTTGACACCTGCTGTCCGCATTTCTGTTAAAATAATTCCACACCGAAGAGGTGATTTTTTTTGTAATTTGACCAGGCATGTCAATGGCCATATTCGTCCCACGGACAACAGGTGTCTCCCCGGGTGCCTGACTTAAACAAACCACCTCACCATCAGAATCCTCCTTGTCAATTTCCTCCTCAGCGCCAGCAACACCCATATCCTCATCCTGGTGTACTTCAACAGTGACATCTTCAATTTGACTATCAGGAACTGGACTGCGGGTGTTCCTTCCAGCACTTGCAGGGGGCGCTCAAATGGTGGAAGGCGCCACCTCTTCCCGTCCAGTGTTGGGAAGGTCAGGCATCTCAACCGATACAATTGGACTCTCCTTGGGGATTTGTGATTTAGAAGATCGTACAGTTCTTTGCTGTACTTTTGCCAGCTTAAGTCTTTTCATTTTTCTAGCAGGAGGATGAGTGCTTCCATCCTCATGTGAAGCTGAACCACTAGCCATGAACATAGGACAGGGCCTCAACCATTCCTTGCCACTCCGTGTCGTAAATGGCATATTGGCAAGTTTACGCTTCT
Organism: Pseudophryne corroboree; assembly: GCF_028390025.1. Lineage (NCBI taxonomy): Eukaryota > Metazoa > Chordata > Amphibia > Anura > Myobatrachidae > Pseudophryne > Pseudophryne corroboree. The sequence goes on from NC_086454.1 coordinate 194,354,963, forward strand.
CATCAGACGCTTTTAATTTTGATTTTTGGGTCATTTTACTGAACTTTTGTTTTTTGGATTTTACATGCTCTCTACTATGACATTGGGCATCGGCCTTGGCAGACGACGTTGATGGCATTTCATTGTCTCAGCCATGACTAGTGGCAGCAGCTTCAGCACAAGGTGGAAGTGGATCTTGATCTTTCCCTATTTTACCCTCCACATTTTTGTTCTCCATTTTTTAATGTGTGGAATTATATGCCAGTAATATATCAATAGCAATGGCCTACTGTACTGTACTATATATGTATACTGTTGGTCACCAAAATGCTGCACTGTAATACTAGAAGCTATATAAAAGTGTATATATTATTGTATATATCAGCACAGAGCAGTGTAACTGTGACCCATGTGTCCTGACAAGCAGTATAGAAGCTATAGAAAATAATATATATTATTGTATATATCAGTACAGACCAGTGTAACTGTGATCCATGTGGTCTGACAAGCAGTATAGAAGCTATAGAAAAGTATATATATATATTATTGTATATATCAGTACAAAGCGGTGTAACTGTGTCCCATGTGTCCTAACAAGCAATATAGAAGCTATAGAAAAGTATATATATATTATTGTATGTATCAGTACAGAGCGGTGTAACTGTGACCCATGTGTCCTGACAAGCAGTAAAGAAGCTATAGAAAAGTATATATATTATTGTATATATTAGTACAGAGCAGTGTAACTGTGACACGTGTCCTCACAAGCAGTATAGAAGATATAGAAAATAAGAAAAGTATATATATTATTGTATATATCAGTACAGAGCGGTGTAACTGTGACCCATGTGTCCTGACAAGCAGTATAGAAGCTATAGAAAAGTATATATATTATTGTATATATCAGTATAGAGCGGTGTAACTGTGACCCATGTGTCCTGACAAGCAGTATAGAAGCTATAGAAAAGTATATATATTATAGTGATGAGCGGGTTCGGTTCCTCGGAAACCGAACCCCCCCGAACTTCACCCATTTTACACGGGTCCGAGGCATACTCTGATTCTCCCATATGGCTCGGTTAACCCGAGCGCGCCCGAACGTCATCATCCCGCTGTCGGATTCTCGCGAGATTCGGATTCTATATAAGCAGCCGCGCGTCGCCACCATTTTCACTCGTGCATTGGAAATGTTAAGGAGAGGACGTGGCTGGCGTCCTCTCCGTTTATTAATAATATTTGTGCTTATTGCTTAATTGTGGGGACTGGGGAGCAGCTGTATTATATAGGAGGAGTACAGTGCAGAGTTTTGCGGACAGTGACCACCAGTATACGTTGTCTGCCTGAAAAACACTCCATATCTGTGCTCAGTGTGCTGCATATATCTGTGCTCACACTGCTTTATTGTGGGCACTGGGGACCACCAGTATATTATATAGGAGGAGTAAAGTGCAGAGTTTTGCTGACCAGTGACCACCAGTATACGTTGTCTGCCTGAAAAACACTCCATATCTGTGCTCAGTGTGCTGCATATATCTGTGCTCACACTGCTTAATTGTGGGGACTGAGGAGCAGCTGGATTATATAGGAGGAGTACAGTGCAGAGTTTTGCTGACAGTGACCACCAGTATACGTTGTCTGCCTGAAAAACACTCCATATCTGTGCTCAGTGTGCTGCATATATCTGTGCTCACACTGCTTTATTGTGGGGACTGGGGACCACCAGTATATTATATAGGAGGAGTACAGTGCAGAGTTTTGCTGACAGTGACCACCAGTATATATAGCAGTACGGTACGGAAGGCCACTGCTCCACCTACCTCTGTGTCGTCAAGTATACTATCCATCCATACCTGTGGTGCATTTCAGTTGTGCGCAGTATATATAGTAGTAGGCCATTGCTATTGATACTGGCATATAATTCCACACTTTAAAAAATGGAGAACAAAAATGTGGAGGTTAAAATAGGGAAAGATCAAGATCCACTTCCACCTCGTGCTGAAGCTGCTGCCACTAGTCATGGCCGAGATGATGAAATAACATCAACGTCGTCTGCCAAGGCCGATGCCCAATGTCATAGTAGAGAGCATGTAAAATCCAAAATACAAAAGTTCAGTAAAATGACCCAAAAATCAAAATGGAAAGCGTCTGATGAGAAGCGTAAACTTGCCAATATGCCATTTACGGCACGGAGTGGCAAGGAACGGCTGAGGCCCTGGCCTATGTTCATGGCTAGTGGTTCAGATTCACATGAGGATGGAAGTACTCATCCTCTCGCTAGAAAACTGCAGTGCCACTCCTAGATGGGCCAGGTGTTTGTGTCGGCCACTTGTGTCGCTTAGCTTAGTCACACAGCGACCTTGGTGCGCCTCTTTTTTTCTTTGCATCATGTGCTGTTTGGGGACAATTTTTTTGAAGTGCCATCCTGCCTGACACTGCAGTGCCACTCCTAGATGGGCCAGGTGTTTGTGTCGGCCACTTGTGTCGCTTAGCTTAGTCACACAGCAACCTTGGTACGCCTCTTTTTTTCTTTGCATCATGTGCTGTTTGGGGACAATTTTTTTAAGTGCCATCCTGCCTGACAGTGCAGTGCCACTCCTAGATGGGCGAGGTGTTTGTGTCGGCCACTTGTGTCGCTTAGCTTAGTCACACAGTGACCTTGGTGCGCCTCTTTTTTTCTTTGCATCATGTTCTGTTTGGGGACAATTTTTTTTAAGTGCAATCCTGTCTGACACTGCAGTGCCACTCCTAGATGGGCCAGGTGTTTGTGTCGGCCACTTGTGTCGCTTAGCTTAGCCATCCAGCGACCTCGGTGCAAATTTTAGGACTAAAAATAATATTATGAGGTGTGAGGTGTTCAGAATAGACTTAAAATGAGTGGAAATTATGGTTATTGAGGTTAATAATACTATGGGATCAAAATGACCACCAAATTCTATGATTTAAGCTGTTTTTGAGGGTTTTTTGTAAAAAAACAAAACACCTGAATCCAAAACACACCCGAATCCGACAAAAAAATTTCAGGGAGGTTATGCCAAAACGCGTCCGAATACAAAACACGCCGCGGAACCGAATCCAAAACCAAAACACAAAACCCGAAAAATTTCCGGTGCACATCACTAATATATTATTGTATATATCAGTACAGAGCAGTGTAACTGTGACACATGTGTCCTGACAAGCAGTATAGAAGCTATAGAAAATAAGAAAAGTATATATATTATTGTATATATCAGTACAGAGCGGTGTAACTGTGACACATGTGTCCTGACAAGCAGTATAGAAGCTATAGAAAATAAGAAAAGTATATATATTATTGTATATATCAGTACAGAGCGGTGTAACTGTTACCCATGTTTCCTGACAAGCAGTATAGCAGCTATAGAAAAGTATATATATTATTGTATATATCAGTACAGAGCGGTGTAACTGTGACACGTGTCCTGACAAGCAGTATAGAAGATATAGAAAATAAGAAAAGTATATATATTATTGTATATATCAGTACAGAGCGGTGTAACTGTGACCCATGTGTCCTGACAAGCAGTATAGAAGCTATAGAAAAGTATATATATTATTGTATAGATCAGTACAGAGCGGTGTAACTGTGACCCATGTGTCCTGACAAGCAGTATAGAAGCTATAGAAAAGTATATATATTATTGTATATATCAGTACAGAGCAGTGTAACTGTGACACATGTGTTCTGACAAGCAGTATAGAAGCTATAGAAAATAAGAAAAGTATATATATTATTGTATATATCAGTACAGACAGAGCGGTGTAACTGTGACCCATGTGTCCTGACAAGCAGTATAGAAGCTATAGAAAAGTATATATAATATTACTGTATATCAGTACAGAGCGGTGTAACTGTGACACATGTGTCCTGACAAGCAGTATAGAAGCTATAGAAAAGTATATATATTATTGTATATATCAGTACAGACAGAGCGGTGTAACTGTGACCCATGTGTCCTGACAAGCAGTATAGAAGCTATAGAAAAGTATATATAATTTTACTGTATATCAGTACAGAGCGGTGTAACTGTGACACATGTGTCCTGACAAGCAGTATAGAAGCTATAGAAAAGTATATATATTATTGTGTATATCAGTACAGAGCAGTGTAACTGTAACCCATGTGTCCTGACAAGCAGTATAGAAGCTATAGAAAAGTATATATAATATTACTGTATATCAGTACAGAGCGGTGTAACTGTGACCCATGTGTCCTGACAAGCAGTATAGAAGCTATAGAAAAGTATATATATTATTGTATATATCAGTACAGAGCAGTGTAACTGTGACACGTGTCCTCACAAGCAGTATAGAAGCTATAGAAAATAAGAAAAGTATATATATTATTGTATATATCAGTACAGAGTGGTGTAACTGTGACCCATGTGTCCTGACAAGCAGTACAGAAGCTATAGAAAAGTATATATATTACTGTATATCAGTACAAAGCGGTGTAACTGTGACACGTGTTATGACAAGCAGTATAGAAGCTATAGAAAAGTATATATTTTATTGTATATATCAGTACAGAGCGGTGTAACTGTAACCAATGTGTTTCCTGACAAACAGTATAGAAGCTATAGAAAAGTATTTAAAATTATAGTATATATCAGTACAGAGCAGTGTAACTTTGACCATGTGTCCTAACAAGCAGTATAGAGGCTATAGAAAAGTATATATATTATTGTATATATCAGTACAGAGCGGTGTAACTGTAACCCATGTGTCCTGACAAGCAGTATAGAAGCTATAGAAAAGTATATATAATATTACTGTATATCAGTACAGAGCGGTGTAACTGTGACCCATGTGTCCTGACAAGCAGTATAGAAGCTATAGAAAAGTATATATATTATTGTATATATCAGTACTGAGCAGTGTAACTGTGACATGTGTCCTCACAAGCAGTATAGAAGCCATAGAAAATAAGAAAAGTATATATATTATTGTATATATCAGTACAGAGCAGTGTAACTGTAACCCATGTGTCCTGACAAGCAGTATAGAAGCTATAGAAAAGTATATATAATATTACTGTATATCAGTACAGAGCGGTGTAACTGTGACCCATGTGTCCTGACAAGCAGTATAGAAGCTATAGAAAAGTATATATATTATTGTATATATCAGTACTGAGCAGTGTAACTGTGACACGTGTCCTCACAAGCAGTATAGAAGCCATAGAAAATAAGAAAAGTATATATATTATTGTATATATCAGTACAGAGTGGTGTAACTGTGACCCATGTGTCCTGACAAGCAGTATAGAAGCTATAGAAAAGTATATATAATATTACTGTATATCAGTACAGAGCGGTGTAACTGTGACCCATGTGTCCTGACAAGCAGTATAGAAGCTATAGAAAAGTATATATATTATTGTATATATCAGTACTGAGCAGTGTAACTGTGACACGTGTCCTCACAAGCAGTATAGAAGCCATAGAAAATAAGAAAAGTATATATATTATTGTATATATCAGTACAGAGCAGTGTAACTGTAACCCATGTGTCCTGACAAGCAGTATAGAAGCTATAGAAAAGTATATATAATATTACTGTATATCAGTACAGAGCGGTGTAACTGTGACCCATGTGTCCTGACAAGCAGTATAGAAGCTATAGAAAAGTATATATATTATTGTATATATCAGTACAGAGCAGTGTAACTGTGACACGTGTCCTCACAAGCAGTATAGAAGCTATAGAAAATAAGAAAAGTATATATATTATTGTATATATCAGTACAGAGTGGTGTAACTGTGACCCATGTGTCCTGACAAGTAGTATAGAAGCTATAGAAAAGAATATATATTATTGTATATATCAGTACAGAGCGGTGTAACTGTAACCCATGTGTGTCCTGACAAGCAGTATAGAAGCTATAGAAAAGTATATATATTATTGTATATCAGTACAAAGCGGTGTAACTGTGACACGTGTTATGACAAGCAGTATAGAAGCTATAGAAAAGTATATATTTTATTGTATATATCAGTACAGAGCGGTGTAACTGTGACCAATGTGTGTCCTGACAAGCAGTATAGAAGCTATAGAAAAGTATTTAAAATTATAGTATATATCAGTACAGAGCAGTGTAACTTTGACCATGTGTCCTAACAAGCAGTATAGAGGCTATAGAAAAGTATATATATTATTGTATATATCAGTACAGAGCGGTGTATCTGTGACCATGTGTCCTGACAAGCAGTATAGAAGCTATAAAAAAGTATATATATTACTGTATATCAGTACAGATCGGTGTAACTGTGACCCATGTGTCCTGACAAGCAGTATAGAAGCTATAGAAAAGTATATATATTATTGTATATATCAGTACAGAGCGGTGTAACTGTGACCATGTGTACTGACAAGCAGTATAGAAGCTATAGAAAAGTATATATTATATACTGGTAGTCCCCAGTCCCCACAATGCAGCACACTGATCAGATATTTGCAGCACACTGAGCACAGATATGGAGCATTTTCAGGCAGAGAACGTAGATATTTTCAGCACACTGAGCACAGATTATTTGCAGCACACTGAGCACAGATATTTTCAGCACACTGAGCACAGATTATGGAGCTTTTCAGGGAGAGAACGCAACCATGTCCTCTCCGTTCAATCTCCAAAGCACGAGTGAAAATGGTGGCGACGCGCGGCTCCTTATATAGAATATGAATCTCGCGAGAATCCGACAGCGGGATGATGACATTCGGGCGTGTTCTGGTTAACCGAGCAAGGCGGGAAGATCCGAGGCTGCCTCGGAACCGTGTAAAATAGGTGAAGTTCGGGGGGTTCGGATCTCACAGAACCGAACCCGTTCATCTCTAATTATACACCAGTATCACGGGAATTATACGCCAGTATTCAGAGAATTGTACGGCAATGTCATAGTAATTATACGGCAATGTCACAGGAATTATACGCCAGTATTCTCAGAATTATACGGCAATATCACAGGAATTATACGCCAGTATTCCGAGAATTATACTGTAATGTTACAGAAATTATACGCCAGTATTCCGAGAATTATACGGCAATATCACAGGAATTATACAGCAATATCATAGGAATTATACGCCAGTATTCCGAGAATTATACGGCAATATCACAGGAGTTATACGCCAGTATCACGGGAATTATATGACAATATCACTGGAATTATACGGCAATCTCACAGGAATTATACGGCAATCTCACGGGAATTATACAGCAATATCACAGGAATTATACGACAATATCTCGGGAATTATTCGCCAGTATCACGGGAATTATACACCAGTAACACTGGATATATGGCAGCAGAGGACACCACCACTGTGACTGGTTACTGGACTGATGCTGCACATGACACTACCCCTGGTCTGATGCAAGACAACACAGAAAAAATTCAAGGGACTTATACAGCAGCCAGCAGCACTGGGGACATATAGCACTGCGAACTCCTTCTCCACTCACAGGTCCCTGTACGGGGGCAAACAAACAACAGCCGTGCAGGACCTAACTCTAACCTAGTGTAACACCCCTATACTAACTACAACGGCAGAGCCCTCAAACTAGCTCTGTGGGTGTGGTGCAACAAAACTAGACACAAACTTAACAAACTTGGCCTTGCACGGTAACAACTCACATCACGAATCACAATAACAATGCAAGTAACTACCACAGTGCTGTCCCTTTGATTACCTGCTTCAGATCACCAGGGAGTGGACGCCGTACAGCCTGCCCACTTCCCGCACATCTACTTGGGACTACTTCCCCCTATTTATCCACAGGCCTGAGGCCTGGCTTTACTCTCGGGCCTAGCGCCCGCCTAACTTGGTGCCCGTTGGGTGACCTGGGCCTAATGCCCAGGGTCACCTTATATCCCTAGCGGCCGCAAATGAACTAGGGCCTAATGCCCTCTAATGTGGCCCAGGCCTAATGCCTGATGTTATCCCACGGGCCTAGTGCCCGCCTAACGTGGGGCAGGGTGGAGTGACCTGGGCCTAGTGCCCAGATCACTTTTATATAGTAGGGCTTAGGCTTACAAGCCTGCCTACTATGCGCATGTTGGGGTGGCCTGGGCCTAGCGCCCAGTACCACCCTTATTCATCCGGGGGGGGTGCACCTATTGACTGGACCTATTGCCCTCTTACTGTCCCCTCAGGCCTATTGCCTGTACTTGCCCATGGGCCTATTGCCCGCCTACCTTGCCCACAGGCCTGTGGCCTGACTGTCCCCCATGGGCCTAGTGCCCAATCCCTGGTGGTCTAGGGAGGAAAGGGGGGGGGTGAGATAAGCCTCACTAAGGCCTCACCTGCTCCAGGGGTCTCCGGCGCCCACTTCTGCTGCTGACCCGTCCTGGCCAGCAGTGCCGCCTCCGCAGTCCTTCTGAGTCCAGCTGCTGCTGGACATTCTTCTCTTGGTGGCCGACGTCTTCCGGCCTCTTCAACGGCCACCGGAGCTCATCTCCCCACGGCCGCCGTCTTCTTAGTTTCCGCCGCCTCTTCCTTCTGACCCGCTCTTTGCCGCTATTCCACGCGGCCTCCTTCTTCTCTGCGGTCCCGGCGGCGTCCTCAGCGCTCTTACGTGCGGTCTTCTTGTGCGGCTCCCGCCCAGCGTCTGATGTCATACGCCGGGGTGGGGCCTATGACACGGCGATTGCCGATTGGCTCGTCACGCCTTCCTGTGATTGGCCGGCCCCCCGCGAGCCATGATTGGCTCACGGACGGTGCCGGATTTCAAATCCCGCGGGCGGCGCTTCCCATTGGCTGCCAAAATGGTGCCAAGTTTAAAGTGCCGAGGACGCCACTTCTTGACCGGCGCTGGGGACAGACACACCGCCCCAGCGCCGGCCACCGCCGCACCTTGCAGGGGACACAGATCCCCTGCACTACGCCGCTGCACCGATGTGCCCTGCGACACAGGGCACATCTCTACAGCAGCGGAGGACACCAACACTATGACTGGATGGACTGATGCAGCACAAGACACTGACTACACTGGACTGGACTGAGCAGCACAAGACAGCACTAGACTCGCCACCCCACTTTCCCGCCCCCACACACCACACAGACACTGAGGACGGAGACACGTCCTCTCACTACACTCTAAGAGACTGGAGTGAAAATGGGCGCAACACGCGGCTCTTTATATGGAATCCAAATCCCGCGAGAATCCGACAGCGGGATGATGACATTTTGCCTCGTTCTGGTTTCCGAGTCAGGTGGGAAAACCCGAACCGGGCTCGGAACCGGGTTCAGAGCGCGAAGTCCGGTAGGGTTCAGTTCTCAGAGAACTGAACCCGCTCATCCATAATTTTAACCATTCCAAACAAAAATTAATTGTTTGTCTTTATGTATTTGAAGGGTTTGAGTGCCCATAACCCCTGGGGTTTCCATGTCCAATGAGCAGGGGCTATAGAGAATTTACAACCTTTGTCAGAAGTGTCCATGGTTTATGACCAGCTGAGCCCTAGCAATAAAATCCATTATCATAAGGTCTTGTCTTTAGAAGAACTTGTCCTGTCCTATGAATGGGGATTTGTGAGGAGGAAAGTGTAATGTACACATATACCCTGCTGTAAAGAGCACAAATACATTCCCTAGACCAAATGGCTGGTGGCTTGTGACACTGGAAAAGTTAATTACAGACTGGAATACAGTTTTAAAAATGACATTTCCATACAGAATATACATTGATACCAGAGATGTGTGCCGGACACTTTTCGGGTTTTGTGTTTTACTTTTTGCATCTGGATCTCCTTTCGTGTTTTGGATCTGGATTGGTTTTGCCAAAAACACCCTTTCAGGTTTTGGTTTTGGATCTGGATTTTTAAAAAACCCAACATACAGTAAAAACAGCTAAAATCACAGAATTTGGGGGTATTTTTGATACTACAGTATTATTAACCTCAATAACATTAATTTTCACTCATTTCCAGTCAATTCTGAACACCTCACACCTCACAATATTGTTTTTAGGCCAAAAGGTTGCACTGACATAGCTGGATGATTAAGCTAAGTTACACAAATGGACGGCACACACATGTGGCCCATCTAGGAATGGCACTGCAGTGGCAGACAGGATGGCACTTTTAAAAACTAGGCCCAGAAGAGCACATAATGCAAAAAAAAAAAAGATGTGCAATATGGAATTGTCCTTGGGCCCTTTCACCCACCCTTATGTTGTTTAAACGGGATAGGTATGAAATACCTACAATCAAAATCCCAACGGTAGAAATCCCGACAGCAATTGACCGACGGTCAAAATCCCGACAAGGTCAAAATCCCGATACGGACAAAATACAGACATGTAAAATACAGACAAGGTCAAAATACCGACATGTAAAATGTCGACAGGTCAAAATACCGACATGAGTTTTACATTGTTTTTTGTATGTCGACATGGACACCATATAAGTGTACCGCGTCTGCTCGCCATGCTTCGGGCATGGCAGGTCCACTGGGATGGTAAAGTATGAACAAGTCGGTTTCAGTGAAAAAATCATGAAAAACGCATGTCGGCATTTTGACCTTTCGACATTTTACATGTCGGTATTTTGACCTTGTCTGTATTTTAAATGTCGGTATTTTGTCCGTGTCGGGATTTTGACCGTTGGTCAATTGCTGTCGGGATTTTGACTGTCGGGATTTAGATTGTCGGTAAATTGACTGCATCCCGTTTAAACAGGACATGCACAGTTTAATAAACCCATCATTTCAGTGACAGGTGGTCCCTCTGGAAAAAGCTTGCCAAGTTCTCCGAATCATAGCTCGCCAAGTTCTACAAACATACCATCTCCATATTTGAAGACTTTTCACATTATGAGAACAGGCAAGAAGAAGAGGACAGTGTCAAGAAGGTGATTAAAAATTAGAGAGGCACACGCAATCAGGAACAACACACAGGCTTTCACCTCCACTCCTATATTAGTGTGGAACAGAAAGGACTTCAACCACGCAAATATATACTGTAATTACTACATTACTGGACAAACTAGGGGCCAAAGTCTCAGAATTTGTACCCCCTTCTCCATTTTCAGAGATTAAGATAATCTCAGATTTAATGCTGGGATGCAAATAAACTGGTGTATACCACAGGATCAAGATTGGATATTTATATTAAGGAGAAAACATTTACAAAATAAAGGAAAAGAACCCTGTCACGGTCCGCGTAATTAAACAGACATTCTTACCTCTCAAGTGCCTGTCCAAGCTGTCACTACGTTCCAGGCCCAGTTGTTATCAGTGTGGTCTGCGTCCACTGCATAGTGTGGCAAATCTGTAGCCACATGTAACACAAACATAGTTTCTCTCCTAAACCAAACATGGGGGCTGCCATATTTGATCCGGTCACCTGATTCCAGTGAGCCTATCCTGAGCATCCTGCTGTCCAGCTGATCATCCCAGCCAATCCCTGCACACTGGCTGCTATAAGAATGCTGGGTAAGGACTGCCTAGTCACCAGTGCTATGATTCTCATTCCCTATATGGTTGTTTGCTCTCAGCTGCTTCCAGGTTACCTTGCTCCACTCTGTCCTGAGACCTGAGTTCAATCCAGCTTGCAGCTCTGCCTGGCTCATCGGTGTACCGCCATCGATCTCTAGTTCCATCGGTGTTCCGCCATCGATCTCAAGCTACAGTGGTGCTCCGCACCAATATCCAGTATCATCGGTATCCATCTGATCTCCAACGGTCAGTAACCTTGGGCTCATTCTAATGGGGACTTTATCAGTGGTTTACACTGCATCCAAGTCTGCAGCTGTGCTTATTTATGTTGGGACTTCATCAGTGGTACACACTGCATCTAAAATCTATTGTTGTGTGCTCACACATATTGAGACTTTATTAGTGGTTCACACTACATCCGATATTACATCTTGCCATCGATGCTACAGCATTGCCTCAGTTCCTATGCCTAAATTACTGCATTATCTGTGATGCTAATTATCTGAGTCTATTACCAACTGCCGCTAACTATACCATCTTGCGTGCTGAATAAAAGACTTATTTTATTTTACAATCTCTGTTGTTCGGGTCACGCCATCAGGCCTATGCTCTAATACACCACATCCTGGTTAATGTACAACAACTTAATCAAAGCTCCCAGGTTCACATACCATTCTACCCCTGAGATCTTTACTTTCCAGAGTCAGACCTCAGGTGTGACAGTTAGCACTGGACAATAGGATTCAACCAGAGAACAGACCCCACCCAAAAGCCCTGTACAACTGTTGTCAGCTCGTCTAGAACATCAAGAAGCTGCACAGGGTCAGGTAATTCATTGTTTGCAAGACCTCTCGGCTGGATAATTTACAGGCTACCCTCCATGGTTCAGGGGCTCCCAGTGTAACCCAGGTGGACTCGACACCTCCAACTGCTACAGCTGTTCCGCGTCTCCACCCGCCAACTCCTGCCAAGTTTGATGGTTCCCCTAAAGCCTGTAGGGCATTCCTGAACCAATGTGAGATCCATTTTGAACTGCAGCCCAGCAACTTCCCGACAGAACATGCTAAAGTTGCATATATTGTCTCTCTCCTCTCCAGTTCAGCTCTAGATTGGGCATCACCATTATGGGAAAGATCCGATGCCCTCCTGTCATCATATAAAAACTTTGTGGCAACTTTCCTGCGAATATTCGATGAGCCTGGGCGAGTGACTTCAGCAGCTGCAGACATATTACGTCTTCATCAGGGATCTCATTCTGTGGGACAGTATCTTGTACAGTACCAAATTCTGGCATCCAAACTTACCTGGAATGATGAGGCTCTGTACGCAGCATTCTGGCATGGTCTTTCTGAGCATATAAAAGATGAGCTAGCTACTCGTGACTTACCTTCGAAGTTGGATGAGCTCATCTTTATGTGTACCAAAGTTGACCTCCGTTTTCGGGAACGTGCAATTGAACGCGGAAGAGCCAATCAATCCAAGGTACACGTCCTCTCTACACCTCGTCCGGTTTCCCCAGCTAAAGAGGAGCCAATGGAAGTAAATCGCTCCCTCCTGTCTCCACAGGAGCAACAAAGATGCCACTCTGCGCACCTGTGTCTCTACTGTGCTGCTACTTCGCACATGATTAATGCATGCCCAAAACGCCAGGAAAACTCCAAATCCTAGCCCGTTAGGGAGAAGGCAGGCTAGGAGTATTTAAATCTTCTCCATCTATAAGTGACTGTATTCTACCAGTTTCTATTGCAAGTTTCCCAATGCTTAAAGACTGTTTCTGCCTTATTGAATTCCGGAGCAGCAGGGTATTTCGTGATTGCAGAACTGGTTCAGCGGTGGTTTCTTCCCACCAAAAAACTTTCACATCTGGTGTATCTCACTGCTGTGGATGGCAGCAGAATTCCAGATGCTACTATAAATTGTAGGACATTGCCTCTCCAAGTCAAAGTGGGAGTCCTGCATTCTGAACAGTTATCTTTCCTAGTGATACCCAGAGCCACCCATCCTCTGGTTCTGGGTCTACCTTGGATCCACCTCCACAACCCCCAGATCGATTGGAAGACTTCTCAACTCACAGCCTGCGGGTCCTCTTGTTTAGGTACCTGTCTTCAGCGGGTCCTTCCGGCACATACATCAGCTTCCAAATCTGCTGATATTCCACCTCATCCATATACCGACTTTACAAATGTCTTCAGTAAATTTAGTGCAGATGAACTTCCTCCTCATAGGGAATGGGACTGTTCCATAGACCTTGTTCCAGGCAAGACTCCGCCCAGAGGACGTACTTACCCTCTCGCTTCCCGAGACTCAAGCTATGTCAGACTACATCAAAGAGAATCTTGCCGAGGGGTTCATTCGATCATCCTTCTCTCCTGCTGGAGGGGGTTTCTTCTTTGTTAACAAAAATGATGGCAGACTGCGTCCGTGTATTGACTATCGAGGTCTCAACGACATTACAGTAAAGAATAGGTACCCATTACCTCTCATCACTGAATTGTTTGATCGAGTCAGTGGAGCCACCATTTTTACTAAGCTGGATCTGAGAGGTGCATATAATCTCATCCATATCCGGAAGGGTGATGAGTGGAAGACGGCCTTTAACACCAGGGACGGTCATTATGAGTACCTCATCATGCCTTTCGAACTCAGTAACACTCCAGCAGTCTTCCAGCAGTTCGTAAATTAAATATTTTATTATCTGCTCTACCGACGTGTATATCTGGACGACATTCTGATCTTCACCAACGGTTTGGAAAACATTGATTTTGGGTGAAAGAGGTTCTATCCCGTCTACTTGCAAACCATTTATTCTGCAAGCTTGAAAAGTGTATGTTCGAGGAAAAGTCCTTTCCATTCCTTGGCTACATTATTTCAGGCTCCGATCTTAGAATGGATCCAGAAAAGCTTCAAGCAATTCAAGATTGGCCAATCCCTTCTTCACTGAAAGGTCATAATGACCGTCCCTGGTGTTAAAGGCCGTCTTCCACGGGACGTACAGGACTTTATTGCTTCTTGCTCTAAGTGTGCACAGCACAAGATCAGTCGTCAGTCTCGGGCCAGGCAATTAATGCCCTTATCTGTGCCCCATCGTCCGTGGACTCATCTCTCAATGAACTTTGTTACAGACCTCCTTGAGTCCAATAAATACAATACCATCTGGGTGGTTACTAAAGAAAAATAGGACCTAGGTGCTGAATTTAAAAAACCAATAGTCAATTTGAAATGTTTACGTGTGTCATTTTTCAAATCTCCTCTGCTCCCGTTCACTGTTGCAAACAAACCTCTGCAGGTTTGTATTAATGATACAGGAGAAAAAAGAAAAAACAACTGCGCCTGGGATTAGCAGAGGATAGAATAAATAAATTATATATACATATCTGTATCTCTCTCTCTCTCTCTATATATATATATATATATATATATATATATATATATATATATATATATATATATATGCCACTGTGTGTCAATGAAACAATAAACTAATTCGATAATGCATATAGAATATTTATATATGTATATATGAATACAATAGCAATTTAAAAGAATACTGTGCACAGTACTCAGGTGATTTAGAAGAATCAATACAATATGATAAATGTATGTTGTAATCACAGGGCAAGGAAGTCATGGTCAATTACCTGAATTAAACACAATCTTATCATGTCCTTTACTGACACCACAGCACAGTTGTTTTATATTGTCATATTGTTTTATGTTGTGCTGTGGTGTCAGTAAAGGACATGATAAGATTGTGTTTAATTCAGGTAAATGACCATGACTTCCTTGCCCTGTGATTACAACACAATACAGGTGATTTGTACAAGAGACATATAGCTCCGGTCTCGGCAACAGGAGTCATACCTTTCAGAAAGTCATGTGAGCGTGACGAAATGCGTTATGACTCCTCCTTATTGTTGCCACCTTTGAATATTTGGTATGGGCAGTGTCTCCGGTGAGTCCATCCAGAGGTGTGAGAACTACAGTCAGTGCTGCCCGGCGCTAGATGTGCATGCGGCCGTCCAGCCCCTATGATTGACAGCGGTCCTTATTGGAAGTGATCCAGCAGCCGTACACGAGGTGAGCCCAGCCCTGCATCGGCTCTCCCTTGCAATAGGGTCAGGTAATCAGCACAGTGGGATGCCACACTAACCTGGTCTGGTATCGGCTTCCTTCCAGTCGCATTCTGTACAGCTGTTCCTCACCCGGTAATTAATTAAACAGTGCACTTTCCATCTTTTGGACTCCATGAAGGGACTAATGATTATAGGATATATTATACCTACTGTGATCTCCTTTAAAACTTGAGAGACTGGTCGAAAAATTCAGCTACCCAATTCCTCACTTCGAAATTGTGAGATAAAATGGATAACTTGATTTTATACAGTCGATACTACTAGATATACAGCTCATGTTATATTGTTGCTCATTTTAATTGATACATTTATTATATACTGTATTGATTTTTCTAAATCACTTGAGTACTGTGCACAGTATTATTTTAAATTGCTTTTGTATATATATATATATATATATATATATATATATATACACATATATCTTCTATATGCATTATCAAACTGGTTTAGTTTATTGTTTCATTGACACACAGTGGCTTCTATATTATATATATATATATATATATATATATATATATATAATTAGGGGAGAAGAACAAGCGCCTTATGGTGCAGCAATTTAATCAATAATGTATTGCAGACACGCCAATAGAAAATTCAGTACCGGATGAAAACTTGTATCAAGGCCTATCAGTTTCTTGTCCAATAACTGCTCTCCACCTGCAACACATCAGCATTTATCTCTTCAAAACTTAAATGGGAATCATCTTTCCTGCAGCGATCCCACGTCTGAGTTTTGCAGCTAGCTACCAGTAACTGCCTCCAGAAAGATGGCCCTCAATAACAGACACACAGTATTTCCATGTGTCCATATATATATTATTCTATCCTCCGCTAATCCCAGGCGCAGTTGTTTTTTCTTTTTTCTCCTGTACCATCTGGGTGGTAGTTGACTGGTTCACCAAGATGGTCCACTTCATTCCGCTCACCGGTCTTCCGTCGGCTTCCAAGCTGGCTCAATTATTTGTGCAAGAGATCTCAAGCTGCATGGGCTACCTGTGGAAATTATTTCTGACAGAGGAGTCCAGTTCATCGCCAAGGTTTGGTGAAGTCTCAGCCTTATACTCCAAGTCAAGTTGAAGTTCTCCATGGCCTATCACCACCAGACAAATGGACAGACTGAGAGGGTGAATCAAGACTTGGAGTCCTTTCTTCGAATTTATGTATCCTCCTCTCAAGACGACTGGGCCCACTTGCTTCCTTGGGCAGAGTTCTGCCATAACAACCAGTACCACTCTTCATCCTCATCCACACCATTCTTTGCAAACTATGGGTTCCATCCGAATTCAGCCAGCTTCCAGCTTCTTCTCTGCCAGCGGTAGATCTCACACTACAACAATTCTCTAAAAATTGGAAACTCATTCAATCATCGCTTCTCAAGGCATCTGTCAGGTCTAAGAAGTTTGCTGATAGGAAGCTGAAAGCGGTTCCTGCTCTCCAACCGGGAGATCGTGTGTGGCTGTCTACCAAAAATATGAGGTTGAGTGCCCTCCATAGATCGCTCCTCGCTATATTGGTCCATTTGCAATTGAGCGAGTCGACAATCCGGTGGCTTATAAATTGAAACTGCCACATTTCCTGAAGGTTCCCAGCACCTTCACATCTCATTATTGAAACCTCTGGTCCTGAATAGATTCCATCCAAAGCTTCCCAAAGCACCTAAGGTGCAAACTCAGCGAGAAGTGGAGTATGAAGTAGACTCTCGTATTCGGTACGGTCATCTCCAATACCTAATTGATTGGAAAGGATATGGTCCAGAAGAGCGATCCTGGACCAACGCATTGGATGTCCATGCTCCGAAACTTGTCCAAACCTTCAATGCTAGATTTCCATGCAAGCCTAAGGGTTGTCCTGGGGTCACCCCTAAAGGGGGGAGTACTGTCAGACATTCTTACCTCTCAAGTGCCTGTCCAAGCTGTCACTACGTTCCAGGCCCAGTTGCTATCAGCGTGGGCTGCGTCCACTGCATAGTGTGGCAGATCTGCAGCCACATGTAACACAAACATAGTTTCCCTCTTAAACCAAACATGGGGCTGCCATGTTTGAACCGGTCATCTGATTCCAGTGAGCCTATCCTGAGCATCCTGCTGTCCAGCTGATCATCCCAGCCAATCCCTGCACACTGCTGCTATAAGAATGCTGGGCAAGGACTGCCTAGTTGCCAGTGCTGTGATTGTCATTCCCTGTATGGTTGTTTGCTCAGCTGCTTCCAGGTTACCTTGCTCCAGGAGATTCCACTCTGTCCTGAGACCTGAGTTCCATTAAGCTTTGAGCTCTGCCTGGCTCATCGGTGTTCCGCCATCGATCTCTAGCTCCATCGGTGTTCCGCCATCGATACTCCGCTCCATCAGTGTTCCGCCATTGATACTCAGCTCCATCGGTGTTCTTCCATCGATCTCAAGCTACAGTGGTGCTCCGCACCAATATCCAGTTTCATCGGTATCCATCTCATCTCCAACGGTCAGTAACCTTGTGCTCATTCTAATTGGGACTTTATCAGTGGTTTACACTGCATTCAAGGTTAATGTACAAGAACTTAATCAAAACTCCCAGGTTCACATGCTATTCTGCCTCTGTGCTTGAGATCTCTACTGTCCAGAGTCAGACCTCAGGCGTGACAAACCCTGAACAACAAATGCACATCTTGTAAATAATCGCAGAATGTGGAACATTAATAATAAATACAAATTAAGGTTGACTAATTGGAGCCATTCATTTGAGTCCCTAACATGAAATAATTGAGAAGAACCTCTTTCTAATGCTGGGTACACAGTGCACACTGTGAATGCCAAATTGATTTCTCACAAATATTTAAAATGCCTGCTCTAATATATATTGTAAATGCCTGCACCTCTTATTACCATATCCCATGAATGTGCGCTATACATCGCAAAACACTGCATCCCATAAGAGAAAACAATACACCCACACATTATCTGAGTTACAAAGCTCATTGATGTATATATTTGTTATTAAAAGGATATGGATTCAATATATATTACAAAGTACAGCATACCTATAGATACATGATTACAACTCACACAGTAAGCAGTTAATACATACAGTTACTGTTAGGCGCCGAGGGTCCGCTCGTCAGTGCGGCCCGGCGCCTAGCAACTAGGGACGCCGCATGCGGACAGCCGCCGGCTCCCTAGCAACGCTAGACGCCGGGCGCATGGAGCCGCACAGACCCTAGCAACGGGGACGCCACTGTCGGACCGCGTTCCCCGTTGCTGGGTCTAAGTTAATCACCTCACTGGTTCCTGGCCGTGCAGCATGCAGCTGCACGGCATGTTGTAATTAGCCCTGTCTGGCTCCTGATTGGAGGGCTCCCATTTAAAGGCACTCTCAGGACTTCTCACAGACGCCGGTAATAGCTTCCTGTTTGCTGTGTCAGTTGCAGAGAGTTTTCCAGTCCTGTTCTATCCGGTCGTTCCTGTCCTCAGTGATCCAGTACTCGGAAGTTGTCATCTGTTCCTGGAGTCCAGACCGAGCACCTTTAACATCCTGTGGTGTTCGTGAGTCGCGGCGTAGCCGTGTGTTGCGGCTTGATCGCTTACTATTTATTATTTGGTTATATTGTGTTTCGGAGCTTTTTGCGGAGGATTCCGCTCCCACAAATCCACTCTGGTATCCAGCGGTGCTGGATAGGAGTAACGGATTAGTGGATTTTTGGTTGTCCTTTTCCCTGGCGGTTTGTCCGCACATACTTCTGGTTTAAGTTAGTTAGCTTGTAGCCCCTGGCCTGGTTGCTTAGTCAGAGGGCCCCTTGTTATCACCCTGTCTCGGATTTCCCTTTGTCTCCCATTAAGACCTGAGGGGGCATCGGAGTTGGGCAGACATAATCCGCCCTTCAAACGCGGCTGCCATGGGCTCAAGCAACCATAGTCTCGCAGGGGATTTCTGATTACACGGGCGAGACAACGGAGTTAGGGCGCCAGGGGTTACTAGGCTTTCCCGCTCCCGTAACCAGCATTTCCTTCCAGTACTCTGGCCTCTGTCATAAGATCTCCTCTGGTCAGAAGTACTGGAATCATAACATTATTACCGGCCAGACCAAAACTTAAAATTAAACAGGGTTTGATTTTTTCCCTTATTCAGTTTAGAAGATTTGTCGGCCTCATGAATCCCACTGGTTTAGGGCCAAATCCTGGCCAGCTTCTAGTTAGCCAGATTCAAGAACTTACTCAGATGGTTCAGGATCTTTCCCTTCGGGTGAGGTCACAGGAAGATCTTTTACGGACTTCCCCGAGGGTCGTTCCTGAACCGAAAATGCATTTGCCTGACCGTTTTTCTGGTGATAGGAAGCAGTTTTTTAATTTTAAAGAGTCTTGTAAACTTTATTTTCGTTTAAGACCAGTCTCCTCAGGTACGGAATCTCAGCGGGTCGGAATTATTATTTCTTTACTTCAGGGGGATCCCCAGACCTGGGCTTTTGGTTTAAGAACAGAGGATCCGGCATTGTTGTCTGTAGACGCCTTTCTGGGGTCTTTAGGGCTATTGTATGATGACCCTGATAGAGAGGCATCCGCCGAGAGTCAGTTACGTGCTCTCAGACAGGGTAGGAATCCCGCAGAGATTTATTGTACGGAGTTTCGCCGTTGGTCGAACGACTGTGGATGGAATGACCCAGCCCTGCGCAGTCAGTTTCGCCTCGGCTTATCTGAGTCTATAAAAGACAGTCTCCTTCAGTATCCCGCTCCTGAGACTCTCGATAAACTCATGGAGCTTTCTATTAAGATTGATCGTCGTCTCAGAGAGCGGAGGGCTGAAAAAGGAGCACCTGTCGGGTCTACCCCTTGTGTTTTTTCTATTCCTGTGGACATAGAGGAGCCCATGCAGATGGGTCTCTCCAAGCTGTCTCCTGAAGAAAGAACCAGAAGGCAAAATTCTGGTCTTTGTTTGTACTGTGGGGGTAAAGGACATTTTGCCCGTAATTGTCCGAGCAAGTCGGGAAACGCCTCGACCAAGTGAATTGTGAGGGGGTTCACTTTGGTCTGCAGCTTATCTCCTCGAATAATTCCCTGTTAGTCCCAGCTAAAGTTTCCTTTGGCAGCCTCTGTTCTTCGGTGTCGGCTTTCGTTGACAGTGGAGCTGCAGGGAACTTTATGGACTTAACATGGGCCAAGGCCTTAGGTATTCCTCAGTTAACCTTGGGTAGGCATATCACCATGCATGGTTTAGATGGGAGTCCCTTATCCAATGGGGTTATTTCTCTCTGTACACCCCCTGTTCTACTTTCGGTAGGAGCTCTTCATTCCGAAAAAATTGAATTTTTCCTTACCCATTGCCCAGCAGTTCCAGTGGTTCTGGGTCACCCTTGGCTGGCCTTTCATAATCCCATCATTGATTGGCAGTCGGGGGAGATCTCACAATGGGGTACCATCTGTAATAAGGAATGTATTACGCTTCCCCTCAGAATTGCTGCTGTCATTCCCGCACCCATTCCTGTGGAATACCAGGATTTTGTTGATGTATTTTCCAAGGGCAATGCGGACATTCTGCCTCCCCATCGGCCTTATGATTGTGCTATTGAGCTAATTCCTGGTGCCACATTGCCAAAGGGAAGGTTATATGCATTGTCCGGACCAGAAACTGTGGCCATGAATGAGTATGTTAAAGAGAGCCTAGGGAAAGGATTTATCAGGCCATCTAAATCCCCTTTAAGTGCAGGCTTCTTCTTTGTGGAGAAGAAAGATGGATCACTCAGACCCTGCATTGACTTTAGAGCCTTGAATAAGATCTCAG
The DNA here is from genome assembly GCF_028390025.1 of Pseudophryne corroboree. NCBI lineage: Eukaryota > Metazoa > Chordata > Amphibia > Anura > Myobatrachidae > Pseudophryne > Pseudophryne corroboree. The sequence continues at coordinate 194,376,280 of NC_086454.1, forward strand.
TAAAAAATACTTACCCTTTGCCGCTGATTTCTGTCCTCTTTGATCAGCTACGTTCGGCTGTGATTTTTTCTAAGATTGACCTGAGAGGAGCGTATAACCTCATCCGAATCAAGTCAGGAGATGAGTGGAAAACGGCATTCAGTACTCAATCGGGTCACTACGAGTATCTGGTTATGCCATTCGGCCTGTCTAACGCTCCGGCAGTTTTCCAGGATCTCATTAACGATGTGCTCCGTGATTTTCTTGGAAGATTCGTAGTCTACTTAGACGATATCTTGATCTATTCTGACTCTATTGAACAACATGTTACCCAGGTGCGTCAGGTTCTTCAAAAATTACATGAAAATCACCTATATGCCAAGCTGGAGAAGTGTGAATTTCATGTCACGGAGGTATCCTTTTTAGGGTACATTATTTCCCCTCGGGGATTCTGTATGGAACCAAAGAAGCTCCAAGCCATCCTTAGTTGGGCGCAACCCACCAACTTAAAAGCAATTCAGCGCTTTTTAGGGTTTGCGAATTATTATAGAAGATTTATTCATTCTTTCTCCGACCTGGTTGCTCCCATTGTGGCACTGACTAAGAAGGGAGCGGATCCAACCAACTGGTCACGTGAAGCTGAAGTATCTTTTCAGGCCTTGAAACAAGCCTTCATCTCAGCCCCAGTCCTCAGACATCCCAACCCAGAATTGCCTTTCATTGTTGAGGTTGATGCCTCGGAGGTTGGAGTAGGGGCTATCCTGTCTCAGAAGGATCCGGACTCTCTAGAATTACATCCTTGTGCCTTTATGTCCAGGAAATTCTCTTCTGCTGAATCCAACTACGATGTTGGTAACCGGGAATTACTGGCTATTAAATGGGCTTTCGAGGAGTGGAGGCATTGGCTTGAGGGAGCAACACATACCATTTCAGTTTTGACTGATCACAAAAATCTTCAGTACATCGAATCAGCTAAACGGCTGAATGCCCGGCAGGCTCGTTGGGCTTTATTTTTTACTCGTTTCAAGTTTTTTATCACCTACAGGCCAGGTTCCAAGAATACCAAGGCGGATGCCCTGTCACGCAGTTTTCTTCCAGTTCATGATAACAGTCCTGTTACTCCCATACTTCCGTCTTCAGTCATTCGGGCAGGTCTCACACAAGATTTATTCACCCAGTTAAAGCAGCTTCAACATCAAGCTCCTGGAAATACTCCTGCTGGTCGTCTTTATGTCCCTGAGTTTTTGAGAGCAACTGTTTTGACTGAGTTTCATGATAGCAAAGTTGCCGGGCATCCGGGGATCTCTAAGACTTTGGAATTAGTCTCCCGCTCAGTATGGTGGCCTGGTCTTTCCAAAGACATTAAGGAGTTTGTTTTTTCTTGTCAAGTCTGTGCACAGCATAAAGTTCCCCGTTCCTTGCCTATCGGTCAACTTATGCCCTTAAATGTTCCTCTCAGGCCATGGTCTCATATTTCCATGGATTTTGTGGTAGACCTCCCTCTGTCAGCCGGATGCCGAGTCATATGGGTAGTAGTGGACCGTTTTAGCAAGATGGCCCATTTCATCGCTCTTCCCCGACTGCCATCTGCCCTGGGATTGGCAGTTTTGTTCCTCCGCCATGTTTTCAGACTCCATGGATTACCCACTGATATTGTTTCTGATCGGGGTCCACAATTCATTGCACAATTTTGGAAGTCTTTTTGTGCCTCATTAAAGATGAAATTGTCTTTAACGTCCCGCTACCATCCCCAATCCAACGGGCAGACTGAGCGAGTTAATCAATCATTAAAACAGTATTTGCGTTTGTACTCGGCCAAACTCCAAAATGATTGGTCCGAGTTTCTTCCTTTGGCGGAGTTTGCTTACAACAATGCCTGTCATTCCTCCACCAATGTGTCTCCATTTTTTACAGTTTTCGGTTTTCACCCCAGGGCTAATTCCTTTTTTCAACATTCCTCTGTCTCCTCGCTGACCTTGACCTCTCATCTCAGACTCATTTGGAGAAAAGTGCACCTTGCTCTCAGAAAAGCGGCATTTCGGGAGAAAAAATTTTCTGACAGGCTCCGGCGGCCTTGCACTTTTAAAGTAGGAGATAGGGTATGGTTGTCGACTCGCAACATTAAACTTCGACAAACCTCAGCCAGATTGGGCCCCAAATTTATTGGACCATTTCATATTATAAAAAAAATCAATCCAGTTGCTTTCCGGTTACGTTTACCAAGAACTCTCCGGATCGGAAATACGTTCCATTGCTCCTTGTTGAAACCATACGTTTCTTCCAGTAGATTTCCTCGAAAGGTCTCTCAGGGGAAATCACCAGTAGATGTACAGGGTCAGCAGGAGTTCTTGGTGGAGAAGGTTCTCGATTCCAAGTTGTCCCGGGGTCGGCTTTATTTTCTGGTACATTGGAGAGGTTATGGTCCAGAAGAAAGGTCTTGGGTCCTGGATAAGGATCTCCATGCCCCGAGGCTCAAGAGGGCATTTTTTCGAGAATTTCCTCAGAAACCTGGCCTTAGGGGTTCCTTGACCCCTCCTCAAGGGGGGGGTACTGTTAGGCGCCGAGGGTCCGCTCGTCAGTGCGGCCCGGCGCCTAGCAACTAGGGACGCCGCATGCGGACAGCCGCCGGCTCCCTAGCAACGCTAGACGCCGGGCGCACGGAGCCGCACAGACCCTAGCAACGGGGACGCCACTGTCGGACCGCGTTCCCCGTTGCTGGGTCTAAGTTAATCACCTCACTGGTTCCTGGCCGTGCAGCATGCAGCTGCACGGCATGTTGTAATTAGCCCTGTCTGGCTCCTGATTGGAGGGCTCCCATTTAAAGGCACTCTCAGGACTTCTCACAGACGCCGGTAATAGCTTCCTGTTTGCTGTGTCAGTTGCAGAGAGTTTTCCAGTCCTGTTCTATCCGGTCGTTCCTGTCCTCAGTGATCCAGTACTCGGAAGTTGTCATCTGTTCCTGGAGTCCAGACCGAGCACCTTTAACATCCTGTGGTGTTCGTGAGTCGCGGCGTAGCCGTGTGTTGCGGCTTGACCGCTTACTATTTATTATTTGGTTATATTGTGTTTCGGAGCTTTTTGCGGAGGATTCCGCTCCCACAAATCCACTCTGGTATCCAGCGGTGCTGGATAGGAGTAACGGATTAGTGGATTTTTGGTTGTCCTTTTCCCTGGCGGTTTGTCCGCACATACTTCTGGTTTAAGTTAGTTAGCTTGTAGCCCCTGGCCTGGTTGCTTAGTCAGAGGGCCCCTTGTTATCACCCTGTCTCGGATTTCCCTTTGTCTCCCATTAAGACCTGAGGGGGCATCGGAGTTGGGCAGACATAATCCGCCCTTCAAACGCGGCTGCCATGGGCTCAAGCAACCATAGTCTCGCAGGGGATTTCTGATTACACGGGCGAGACAACGGAGTTAGGGCGCCAGGGGTTACTAGGCTTTCCCGCTCCCGTAACCAGCATTTCCTTCCAGTACTCTGGCCTCTGTCATAAGATCTCCTCTGGTCAGAAGTACTGGAATCATAACAGTTACATACAGTTACATGCCATTACATACAGTTTCAGTTACAGGCCAGCGATACAATTACCATTCCCTCCAATGCATCTTATGTCTCTCTCTCTCTGTAAATAAATACAGGAACTGATCTGCCAGCAAAGTCCATCATCGTCTCAGACCTTACAGCAACTGAGCTCCTGTGTGATCAATGTGTTATCTAGTTTATGGGGGAGGGATTCACGATGAGTCACCAGTCCCTTTGTATATGGTAATCAGGTTCAGCCTTGAAGACATACAAAGGGCTGGCTTGAGTTTCCTGTCCACTGTCCTAATAAGAGTGATTTTAGCTTTTATACATTTAATCATAATTATCCGCTGCAATGTCCCACAACTTCACAACAAGCATCAAATGAATCTACACATCAATCTGGTTGCTTCAATAGTAAACATGACCGGTCTATCTGGTTTCGTTCAAATAATACACATTCATGACATTACTTATTATTATTATAATTATGTACTGTATGAAATAAGTGTCGAATCCATCTCTGTGGCATATCCGTGTAAATGCGTGTGTTACCATATATTGCTGTGCTCGCTGCGCGTATTTGCAAGTATAGCGACTCATAATGTGTGGAGTTTGTATGTTCTCTTTATGTAATATTTTTTTTACTTCGACAGTCCACCCTGTGGCAGCAAACAATAACTGCCATCAATTATTAACATAAGAAAAAATATTTCATACCATGATCGGTGACCTAGACACAAGTATGTATGCATTTTGCAAATCAGACGCTTGACTATATTTGGGGAAGACAGGGAGGAGGACGAGACATCCTCTATATGCACTCGGCGGTCACGGGACCACTGGTTGGGTGTGGGACAACATTCAACCTATAGAGTATGCTGGGACAGTGCTTTGGCCTATAATGTCTGATTTGTGACGAACATTTCACACATACATGTACCTACGTCTTTGTACACTGAGGTTTGGATCCGATTGAGGTTCTGCTGGGTAGATGAAGAAGACACAAACAAATCGTGACAGTGACATATAAAATTTTCATGATCTATATATTGCTATAATTTTCTGAACATTGGGGTATATTTACTAAGATCCCGATTTTGACCGAGATGGTGTTTTTTCTTCAAAGTGTCATCTCGGGAATTTACTAAACTCAAATTACGGCAGTGATGAGAGCATTCGTATTTTTTTGGAAGTTCTAGTAAAAAAATACGAATGAATACACCTTTGGTCAAACGCGGCTGTTTAGGTATTGTTCACGGTCATTTACTAACCATTCGTATTTGTAATGTGTACCGTGAAAATGCATTTGCGGTCGTGAAAAAATACAAATCGTAAAAAAGTCCTAAAAAAAAGTAGACCTGCTTTTGATAAGCGTGTTTACATGTGTATTCAATTATCCATTCGTCACACCTGAATGTTTGGCCTTATAAAAGGGTCCCAGGCACATTTTGAGCAACTCTCACTCTGAAATGACTGCTGCTGTGTGTACTACAGATTTTCTGTTTGCTGGGGGATACCTGAGACTGCTCCATGAGTCTACAAGAAATCAGGGCCAGGTAAGTGAACATGGTCAGCAGGTTGTACAGGTGCCGCGGAGGCTGCGCAGGCCTCGTTTTTTTAGGAGTCGTTTAAACTTAAATGCATTGTCTGATGATAGGGTCATACAGATGTTTCGGCTAAATAGAAACAACATTTTCCGTCTGTATGACCTTGTCAAACTGGACCTAGACCCTGAGACAGCACGCTCTCGCTCTGTCTCAGGCCTGCACAAACTCCTGGCTGTGTTGCACTTTATGGCTACTGGAAGCTTCCAGGCTGTGACAGACGACGTAATTGGTATCTCCCAGCCCACCTTTTCCAAATATTTAAATCAGGTGAGTTGAAACATACATACACGTCTATGTCCAAGTGTTGCTTCTGTTATGTCTTATAACACAGTATTGTATTGATTACAGATCATGACACTCACCTTATATTTTGTAATGTCCACTCAGGTTTTGGATGTCTTGGAACCCCATATAGATGCCTCTATCTGCTTCCCTACCCAGGAGTCGCAGTGGCATGCAGTCAGGGTAGCTTTCTATGAGTTTGCTGGCATGCCCAATGTGCTGGGTGCCATAGATTGAGCTGAGACCACCTAGGGGCAGGCAATATGTTTTCACCAATAGACATTTTCGCCAATCCACTAATGTCCAGGTGGTTTGTGATGCGAATCTCAAAATTATGAGTGTGGTTGCAGGTTACCCTGGCGGCTGCCATGACTCCTTCATCCTCAGTCAGTCATCACTCCTCGATAATTAAACACCAAAAAAAGAAAGAGAATTGCGCTCATGGGCTCATAGTGAGCTTATAATGTTAAGTAGTATATTATAATATAATCAGAGCCGGTAAATAATATAAAAACGATTTAATAAGTATTCTACTATAAATTACTTTCAATAAAATAACCAATATACAATTAAGAGAACCTAAATATATCAGGCTGAAAAGTTCCTTGCTGGCCAGCAGTATTTAATGGCAAAGGATATTTTGAAAAATCAGTGCACTGATTAAGCTGTGGTGTATTCAAACAGCAGATGGTAACTTAGTATCAGTCAATCAATGAACTGTAGCGCACTGAAGTGGAAGTGTCCCGGCTTGGAATATTATTACAGGTGTCCGTTTGCCTCCTGGACTAAAACAGAGCGTCCTCGGGTAGGATTACCTTTCCACGGGGGTTGCCTTTTCAGTCACCAGCTGTGTATAGTGAGTTGATCCACGGAGAAAGTATAGCAGGACACTTAATGCCGATGCTTCGTCCAATGCATAGAAGCAGCTTGCGGCGGGATGGACAGATGGCACAGTCCGATAGAACGCCCGCTCTGCTAAGCCGTGTTTCCCCGTCTTTGCCACTGGCACTGCTGCAGCTACGGTAGAGTGGGCGGAGACTGACGCGTTTCGTCACGGATACCACGTGACTTTCTCAAAGTGTTGCCCCGTCACCCGGCGAGATCATTTTAAAGGCTCTAATTAGTGCCTACAGCTGTGGACCTCTGAAGGAATGTAACATTCAAACGGATTCACAGACTTGTTCATGATTTACCGGCTCTGTAAAATAATCTCTCTCAATTTACACAGATTCACTAGCAGGAAGGTTTAACTTAATAAAATAAACAGATAAATACAAAAATCACTTAGACAATTAGTCTAAAATAAGTAATATCTCAGCATGCATAAAACAATCGGTGTCTGGATAAATCTGCTGGGCTTTTGTTGTATAGTCCCTCAAAGGTGACTAGGATTGTGTTCTGCTGCTGTTTTCTTCATAATCTGTGTTTGAGCCAACATCTGCCACATGTTGGTGATGAAGAAAACAGCCAGCAAGTAGGTGAGTTAGAAACATCTGGTGACAGTGTGAGTACAGATGTAGGGAGGCAGGTAAGGCAAGAAGTTATTCAGCGTTATTTTAACGGTAAGTATTATTTAGTTTTAAATAACCTTGCCTAACCACTTTTATAAAATGTATTGTAGGTGTGAATGTTTTTTGTGTTGCGTTAGTGTTTGTTATTTATACTGTTCTTTACAGTTATACTGTAATTTGAATAACTTACAGTGTCACTCATTAGCACATTAAACCATACACATATTGCGTGTTTTTAAATGATTTGCTTGGACACAGGCATTTTTTGGGTAACAATTCCAAAAACTTTATTTTGTTACAACCATTTGATGCATCCTTCATTATTTTTTTGTGTGTGTGCTGGGTGCAGAGGATTGACATGGTTCGTTGGCCCGTGTTCTGCTGGAGCGTCTAACAGGGGAGGTAACTGGGGTCTGGCTTGGTGTAGTAGTTCCGGAGCTTGAGCTGATTTGTTGGGATGCCAACACATTAATGCTTTGGCTGAGGTTGTGTATGCTTGCAGTCAGTTGGGTATATGTGGCAGTGTTGCTGGCTATAATTCTGGATAGGTTTTCGTTGACCAGTTGGTTGTGTTGTATTATTTGTATGAGGGCTTGTTGCTGCCGCTGTTGTTCATCGATGATTCTCAGCAAATTGGCTTGCATTTGACTGTTGTCTGCCCTCATCTCCAAATAAATAAAGCACACATTTTTAAAAAAAATAACCATGTAAATGTCTTAAGGTGGCCTATGTTTAGAAATGGTGATGTTGGCCATGGCAAACAATTGGCTTATAGATTACATTTATGTTGCTGTTTCTTGTTTAAATTTCTGGAAAATTAAATGGTTGCTATGGGCAACATCACATCTGAAAATGTAACCACAAAAATGTCAAAAATACCATGTGCTTGTTGTTTGTGATTATTGCCTTGAATAAGAATTAACACAAATATAATAATTTTGCCAGTACAACCTGGAACCTGATAATAAGTAAACTAATCGATGCTTAAGCTTTTCTGGGTGACTTCATTGGGTGTGTATACTTTAAATAAGATTCAATTTCACTAATTAATCCATACAAAAAGCCAAATAATGCACAATATTATAATGTTTGTTTGTTTTTTAAACATAGCTTGACACAACCACAATATTGCATGCTAAGGTACCAATTTTCATTCAACAAATACAACACTAGGCTCAAATATCTGCAGAAAAATGTTTTAAAATTAAAAAATATGCAATAAAAATAAAAACAAAGGACAACACACAACAACACACAATAAACATAAATCCAAAGAAATCTATTTTTTTTTTAAATATGCAAACAACATATTCAACACACTTCTTTTAAAGACACCTGGAAAGATTTAGTACTGATATCAAATGGAAGGAAAAGACCAAGGCAACCAGATTAAAACAAACCAAAAAAAAAAAACAATTTTAAAATATTAATATTAACACTACATCAGTCATGGACAACCTGGGCCTCTCAAGATGTAGTAAAACTACACATACCAGCATGCACTGCAACAGATGTAGCATTCACTAATAACAAAACTGAGGCAATGCATGATGGGACTTGTAGTTTGCCAACACCTGTAGAGCCACAGGTTGCCCAGGCCTGCACGACATCACCAACACATTGTAACAATTAACAAACTGACAATCACAATTAGCTGGATGAAATTACAAACAAGAAAGGACAACACACAGATGTTAACACTTTTAAATTAATAAAAACAACTCACCATCCTGCCTTGGCCGGTCAGAATCCCGGACATGAGTCGCACCAACCACTTCGGGTGGAATAAGTGAACGCACAGGCTCCTCCCAATCCCGATAAGATGCACGGAAGGGGTGTCCACCCCCGGTTTGGCGGGCTGATTTAGCCTCCTTGGCCATCTTTGCCTTGACACGGCACTTTATGTCATAAAAGCGCTTGCGACACGTGTCCTCGGTCCGCCTCACCACACCCTCACTATTCACAGCCGCAATGACCTTCCCCCACAGAACAGACTTCCTACGTGTGGACACCTTGGCAGCATCATGGCCAAACAACTGCCGATGATGCCTCATCAGCTCCCGCACCAAAGCCATATTTTCTGAATAGCTGAATTTCACATTGCGCCCAGTCTTTGTAGTGGTGCGTGGCTGCGGAGCCACAACACCATCACTATCACTGGAGAACGCAGCAGCAGCCACCCCCTCCTCCTCACTAACCTCCTCCTCCTCACTCACCTCCTCCCTCTCACTAACCTCCTCCACCTCACTCACCTACTCCCTCTCACTCACCTCCTCCAACACACTGACCTCTGACTGGGACATAATCAGGACAAACTACAAATAACACAGAGAAAAAAAAAACAGAAAACACACTCCTCCACTACCACCACACACCCAACACACACACACACACACACACACACACACACACACATACACACACACACACACACACACACACACACACTCACAAACAATGACAATAGACTTGAAAAAAAAAACAAGGACAAAAAAGTAGATAAACTTTGAAAAAACTACACAACAAGTATGACAAGACTACTTACACACACAGTACAGCACTCAACAATCGCAAAAATCCGCTACAAATCCTCCAAAAACTCCACAAAACTCACCAACTCTTAACACACCTTCCTCTCTCCTCTCCACTAGCTAAACCCACGAGGTGCGGACGGTTTGGAGCGTTTTTATAGTAATGTGCACAGACATTCCTCCATCACGAATAAAACCAATCACGGACGAGTGACAAAAACAAAACTTAGGAAAAAAAACGCGGCCGTGATCGGACAAACACTGCCGTGACTAAAATGTGACGCAGTAGTAAAAAAACCTAATAACACGGCCGCAAAACCACTAAATCGGCCGCATTCTACCTTACAAAACTACGAATGACATCGACATGGCAAAACACGAAATTGAAAAATACGACAGCTTAGTAAATTAGTCGTAATAAATTCAAAAAGTTGCAAATTTACACTTTCGATGTCATTCGTGTTCGATCTTTAACCTCAGTCGGGAAAATACGAATTTTAGTAAATATACCCCATTGTTTCCATTTCTGGAACGTATGCTAGGTCTGTTTAATAATTGGACAAGGGTTATAAGTAGTGTCCTTCCTAAATAACATAAACCTTCGGGGAAAGCCACTCATAAACCTTTCTTCCACATATATTAATGAGCTCTTTATCTGCAATGTGTGAATAGCCATTGTCTGACTGTTCCTGATTACCTGTGAACTCCATAACTACTAGGCCTTTGATTTTTCTCTGACTTTAACAAACTGATCAGCTAATCCTGGGATCCTATAAGGAGATCACTCCTTCCTACAGAACCAGTTCCAGTCCCACACTCGACTCTTCATAAAAAAAACCTTGCAAAAATAGAATATCCTGAAAAAAAATGTTTGTCAGCGGGAAAGAGAGAAAAGAGAAATAGAACAAAACAACTCTTGTTCATAACAAATCAATTACAATGACTGGTCTTTCTGCAATCCTTTAGTATGCTCAGGTAGTGTTCAACAGTGCCGCCTCTCAGTCTTTACGGAACAGAGTCTCTGGTGATACTTTTGCGATCTCTTTGCCTTGCTCTTTGAACACACAGTTCACTTGGAACACACAGTTCACTTCGAACACACAGTTACCAAACTACACAAACTCGATGAATGTGAGCAATAAACTACTTTGTCACGAGTTCTCTCCAGATCAGCGACCTTCTTGCAGTGGGATGAGTGGACCCAAATCTCTCTTTCAGCGACCTTTAGTGCTGTCAACTAAACTTGGTATGGTCCTTCCCACCTGTCTATTAGGCAACCTGAGCGTAAGAACAATCACACAGTCTCTTGGTTCACAATCAAGACAGCATTTGGCATACCAGCAATCAACAGTTTCAAATTCTTTGTCAAGTTCTCAAATGCTGGCTCATCTCAACAAGGTACTGTACTGTCACCTCACTGGTGTATTTCTGATCATTGTGCGGATCAATCATGACATGAGGTTGTCTTCCAAAAACAACCAAAAAAAACCCACAAATACCAAAACCAAAACAAACTTCGAAGAGGGTGATTCGTTGAGTGAAGATCTGGGAGTGGTTCCGAAGCTACATAATACTAGTGGCAGTATCTATGATCACAATAGTACAATTTCAAGCTTTGCTCCTACTTCTAGGGGTACCATTATCTACACACAAATTTCTGCGCAATTTTTCTTTGCGGTAAACACAGCAGCATCCGTGGCGGCAGGAAATGCCTCTACCCAGTTTGAGAAAACATCAGTGCACAGCAATACATAACAATAATTCCTAAAGGGTGTTAACTGTACGAAGTCGATTTGTATTTCCTGAAAAGATGCGTCTGCAGGAGGGATATGGGATGGCTCTGTTGGTATTGCTTTACCAATATTCTTCCTCAAGCAAGCAAGACAGGTCATTGCTATCTTTACCTGCATGAGAATAGAATCCTAGTGCACACCAGTAGGCTCTCATCAGCCTGCACCTACCCTCTTTGCCTAGATGAGTCAGACCGTGTGCCACCTCAGCTAGACTTGGAAGGTATGCTCTGGGGGCTACTGGCTTACCGTGTCCACCTGCCCACAGTCCTGAGGACTCCTGTCCATACCCCTATGTCCTCCAGACTGCCTCTTCCTGCAGGGAACACACATTTTTGTATTTTAGTTTTCTATCGTGTGTTTGCAATGTAGAGTACCATGAGCATTACTCAAAAAAAAGAAAAAGAAAAAAGAAACATCTCTAGAGGAGAGAAAGAAGAAGAAAATGAAAAAGAAAATGTCAGGTTTGCCATTCACCAACAGGCATATCAGTGTCTATGCAAAATTTTTCTTCACCAGTATTCCCATTCTCCACCCTTTGTGCATGACAAGGCACACTGCAGTAATACTGGTGTCATCGTGCTGTTGAGATATACTGGGTTCGGTCAGAACTCTGAAGGACCTAGGCATGTGGAGTTTGAACTGTACTTGGGTCCATGTATTGTACCACCCTGTGTGAACGCAAAAGATGAAGAGGAAAACTGTAAAGAAACAGAATAGAGGTTGGTGACAGATGAGTTTGTAGAGGTGGAGAAGATTTTATAAAAAATTTGACAACTGGATTGGGCACTACGGGGAAGTGATTCACTACTTGGTCTATACCCCTAAAAAAAAATTCTGTGTGTCTTATCTCTACTGGGACTATCCCAGCCATCAATCCAGTGTCCTGTCCATCCTAAGTTCATAGGGAACCCGGTATCTGTGAGATAATTTCCTCTACCTGTGATAGACATGCATCTAGAACAGTAGAATGCGACATTAGTCTTCAAGTTTTGTCAAAGGGTAATGTTGCATTTATTTTGTTCTTCCCATTAGCCGAATCTGTGTTTTCTATATGGCTTATGATTCCTTACTATATGTCCCTTGGTCCTGTCTATGTGTTTAATAATGTGGCTTGTGTTTTCTGTCTAGGGGATCTATATTGACTATGTGTCCTACTACTCCTACAATCTCTGGCAAAATGCCCTTCCTTCCTACAAGTGTAACATATTATTGACCATAAGAGATCTGGGGTTTGGACTGATGGGTCTTTCCTGTAAGTGCCAGTATACTTACCATCCTCAACCTCTCCACCTGTTGCTCTCTGCGCCTAACACTATTCTTGTGATGTTCAATAGCACACTATCTAAGATTAGCTACTGTGACCTTTCCAATTTTGCAAAGAAGTCTGCACCCTGACACTCAATGCCTTATTGAGCCCGTCCATTTGCACAGAGACAGCCATCTCCCATTTGCCGAATTAGTGTTTACCAGTGGTCTTATCCAGATGGAGAGTTTTCTATTTCAGCAAGAGACAAAAACAAAAAAAAGTTTAACAAGCTTCGAGGTCATGCAAAGTATTTCATTCAATCCTTCTCATCCCGTATTAAGGGTCTGTACATGGTCCAACAAACAATTCCGAGCTCATCTTTACTAGGGGCATTACTAGGATTGAATACTTCTTATATGGTAACTGAAAGAAATACCCTGGGGTTACCTTGACTCTGACCGCTTTCCTACTGGCAAATACTAATGTGCGGACAGGTTTTTTCTCCATTTCTGACGTTACTTTCTTGATTTTTTTTTTGTTTTATTTTTTATTTTTTTGTTTTACTATATATGTACACAAATGATACCATACTTACCTGTTCCACTGGTCTCAGCCACTTCCCCACAGGCTACTGCTCTTCTTTTACCGGTTGGATACTCCTCTGGGTGCATGAGAAATGGCTGAAAACAATCAGGTCACCTTCTCCTCCTAATTAAAACTTCAACATTTATTAGTACATATATAGGTTACAGTCATATTTTTCATATTTTCTATAGTTTGTATGCTGGCCGTAACTGCTTCCACATCTACATTAGGCGGTGCACTTGCATTCTCTTTTTTCTTCCTACTTGTTTATTGTTGCTACAAGTTCAAACAGTTCTTATATTTCCATTCTTGTCTTATATGACTTTGGTTAGACATACCACCTGCAATACCTTAGGATCAAACTCGCCAACCCCTCTTGCTGTCACAGGTTTAAACAATTTGTATGTCTGACCCTTTGTTTTCGGGATTTTATCTGACATATTCTTATCCTTAAGTTCTGCAGTACCTCTGGTTCAAAGCTGCCTACCCTAGGGAATGGTACCCTATCTTTGTCAGTCATACATTCCCATTCAGACATAAAGTCTTTAGCATGTGGACCATATTTCCCACACATAATACTTTTTCCTTTAAACTTCACTGACCCCCTGGGCCGCGGCTCTTCAACCTGAACCCTGGTTACCATACGTCCCTTAGTTGAGCAACTGGCTCCCATAATTTGTGGGTCTTGCCTTCTCGGCTATTCCCACAAATACCAAAATTCTCAATATAAGGTGACGGTGAAAGTTCTCCGAGCGCTTCCACCTGCTCTCACCCACGATAGCGAAGGCAATGTACCCAACTTAGGGCTCCTATCAGACCTTACAACACCGTAATTTCTTTCGGTGGAAGTTCTGTTTGGAATATTTTCCTGAGAGAGGCAGCGAAAAATTCCTTTTTGGTATCTTTCAACTGGAATTGTTTGTAGGGTGAAAAACAGAGAAATTAGATAACTATCCTTCACCCTTTCCAGTGAGGCCCACCAGAAGGATTTCCCGACGTTGTCAAAGAAAAACCCCTTTGTCTATACAAACACATCTGCGTATGCTCTCCCACAGCGCATATGACACAATGGTATCACGTTGTGCTGTGCAGAACACACGGACATGCGATGCAATAGCACAGCCTATAGCTACTAGTTATCTATATGCCCTACGATTGCTGTAGACCACTTAGCCTAGACCACTCCAGACCACTTCAGACCACTTCAGTGTATGGAATCACTAAGACCACTTCAGACCACATCAGTTCTAATCACGCAAGGTAGTGAACCCTACGCCGCCGGGCCTCTACTAACCCGGTGTTACCACTTCAGTTTCTGGGTTCAGTTCCACTCTGTCCACTTTCACTCACTCAAATACACTTTGGTTTTTCTGTACATAAAATTTTAATTCATTCAGATAGGCAGCTTTACCCCAGAGGCAATACAGTTTTTAAACTAAATTTAGAGTAACCTGCTTTTGAAATCTGATAGTTATGTGCTATTGTATTAAATGTCTACTATCCCACCTTTGAACTATACGACACTATTGTGTAATTTGTACTCAGCGCCCGCATTCTTACACACTTTGCGCAAACACGCGACCGTGCGTGTCTCTTACACTGCGTGCGCAGTCCTTTACTTTGTCCGAGACACGTGTACAAAACCCTGCGTCCGCAATAAAACAAACCACACAGCTTCTATAAATGTGAGCAATACTAACTACTATTGCCCACTAGACACAACTTGTTCTGTATAAACTTTAATGCAGACCTGCGTTTGTGTCTTTACGCTTACTTCCTTAAAATACTGTTATTTCAGTTTTAACTATATAGCAACAAATGTATTCGGTTTCACACAGATCTATAATGACTCTAGCAATGATCAATAATTTAAATGATATGATTCAGATTGGATAGCTATCCTGCAGAACATACACTGATATAAACACACACATAATTATAATAATATTATATATAATATATATTTATATAATATATATACCACTTGACTCTCATAGAACCCCCACACAGTACACACCTACTGAATGAATGCATTTCCTTCAAAGTCTCTAATTTGCATATCAACAGAGGGTAGTGGGACAGGTTAATTAACAATTCAATGGTTATCCTAAACTAGCAAGCAGATTTAACTAAATCCTGGAGGAAAAAGAAAAAAAAACTTTGATTATATCTGTGTGTAATTCTTACATCAAGTATTCATCTATTACCTCTCACTAGGCCCAGCTGAAACTATTTGTAATTGACTATGGCATGGGTTAAATAAATGCATTGGTAACTCATAAATGGTGTTTGATGTGACCAAGGAAAGCTGATTATTCTGAGCAGTGAAAATCAGCCATTTAGAAAATGACCTTCCCAAAATGGCCGCTGCTCCTCCCCCTTCCACATCCATGAGGGTTACACAAAACGGTGGACAGGCCATGTGGTTAGTCCAAAATGGAGGACAGACCATGCGGCTTCCTTTGTCACAAAGAAATCACACATCATACAAGCACCAGAAGTTATTTTAGGCCTGAGTTAAAAATAAAAACGATATCAAGGCTATGCAGCAACTTTTAAATATACTTTTAAACCTACTTAAACAGATAAACAATCCAATCTGAATCAAACACAATATGACTTATTTGAACCTTGTTTTGCAACAATAAAAATAAATTTTAGCATCTTAAATATTATGAGAAACGCATTGTCCCTTGAATTTCATATCAGCGTCTTACTAATAACACAACAAAACATTAACGTGGATGTTATTTTCATCAGCTTGGCGATGCATCCATCAGAGCCGGTCAATTACAGCCGCGTTTGTAATGTACAGTGCATCATTAAGAACGTGATATTGCCGACCAGCCCCTATCTAAGAATGCCAAATTGATTTCTCACAAATATTTAAAATGCCCGCTCTAATATATATTGTAAATGCCTGCCCCTCTTATTACCATATCCCATGAATGTGCGCTATACATCGCAAAACACTGCATCCCATAAGAGAAAACAATACACCCACACATTATCTGAGTTCCAAAGCTCATTGATGTATATATTTGTTATTAAAAGGATATGGATTCAACATATATTACAAAATACAGTATACCTATAGGTACATGATTACAACTCACACAGTAAGCAGTTAATACATACAGTTACATACAGTCACATACAGTTACATGCCATTACATACAGTTTCAGTTACAGGCCAGCGATACAATTACCATTCCCTCCAATGCATCTTATGTCTCTCTCTCTGTAAATAAATACAGGAACTGATCTGCCAGCAAGTCCATCATCGTCTCAGACCTTACAGCAACTGAGCTCCTGTGTGATCAATGTGTTATCTAGTTTATGGGGGAGGGGTTCACGATGAGTCACCAGTCCCTTTGTATATGGTAATCAGGTTCAGCCTTGAAGACATACAAAGGGCTGGCCTGAGTTTCCTGTCCACTGTCCTAATAAGAGTGATTTTAGCTTTTATACATTTAATCATAATTATCCGCTGCAATATCCCACAACTTCACAACAAGCATCAAATGAATCTACACATCAATCTGGTTGCTTCAATAGTAAACATGACCGGTCTATCTGGTTTCGTTCAAATAATACACATTCATGACATTACTTCATTAGATAATTTTAAATCATCATGATGTCTGGCGCTTGATATTATTATAATTATGTACTGTATGAAATAAGTGTTGAATCCATCTCTGTGGCATGTCCGTGTAAATGTGTGTGTTACCATATATTGCTGTGCTCGCTGCGCGTATTTGCAAGTATAGCGACTCATAATGTGTATAGTTTGTATGTTCTCTTTATGTAATATTTTTTTGACTTTGACAACACTTAAATATATATCGACTAGAGATGAATGGGTACAGACAGGGCACCCCTGGAATTATATGGCAGACATATAGACATAGGTGTGTTTGGAAAATCTATTTTTTTGTGGCAGTTGCCAGAGAAAATGAAGTAGGAAATGTTGCCATGTCATGTTCTGCTGGATTATGAGTCTGTCTCTTCTGAGTCTGACTGACTTTGGCCACGAATGTGGTCTCTCCCCACTTTATTGGAAAACACTTTGTCAAAATTGCAATTTCCATTTCCACCTTTGCGGCTCTATGTTTTCACAAATCTGGTTGTGATGTTGAAGCTTGTTTCATATTCTGCTCTAGGCTTTCTTTTAAACCTAGGATCAAGTACAGCAGCACCCCTGGAGTTATACGGCAGTTCCTCTGGACTTTTACAGCAGATAGACAGCACCCCTGGAATGATGTGGCAGACAAAGAAAAGACATGCAATATGGAATTGTCCTTGGGCCCTCCCACCCATCCTTATGTTGCATAAACAGGACATGCACACTTTAACAAACCAATCATTTCAGTGACAGGGTCTGCCACACAACTGTGTCTGAAATGATTGGTTTGTTTGGGACCCCACCAAAAAAGCAATTAATCTCTCCTTGCACAAACTTGCTCTACAGAGGCAAGATGTCATCCTCATCCTCCAATTCCTCACCCCTTTCAGTGTTTACATCCTCATCCTCACAGAGAAATAATTCCACAGCGAAGAGGTGGCTTTTTTGGTATTTTGCCCAGGCATGACAATGGGATTTTTCGTCATATGGCCAACAACTGTCTCTACTGGTGCCTTATTCAAATAAACCATCAGAATCCTCATCATCAACTTCCTCCTCAGCGCCAGCTACACCAATATCCTCCTCATCCTGGTGTACATATACAGTGACGTCCTCAATCTGAATATCAGCAACTGGACTGGCAGTGCTCCTCCCAGAACTTGCAGGGGGTGTGCAAATGGTGGCAGGTGCCTCCTCTTCCCATACAGTCTTGGGAAGGTCAGGCCTAGAGATCGCAACCGCGGACACACTTGGACTCTCCTTGGGGATTCTGAATGCACAGTTGTTTTTTCCTGTGCTTTAACAAGCTTTATTTTTTACATTTTTTTGAGAGGGAGGAGGGCTTCCATCCTTATGAGAAGCTGAACCACCAGTCATGAACATAGGCCAAGGCCTTAGCCTCTCCTTGCCACTTTGTGTTGTAAATGGCATATTGCAAATTTTATGTTTCTTATCAGATAATTTTTTTTTTTTTTTTGGTTATTCATTTTTGCTTCTTGGATTTTAAATGCCTCTATGACCATGGGCATCGGCTTTAGCAGATGACGTTGATGGAATTGCATTGTCAATGTCAAGACTGGTGGCAGCAGCAGCTTCAGCACTAGTACTAGGAACTGGAAGTGGTTCCTGATCTCTCACTATTTTATCCTCCTAATTTTTGTTCTCCATTTCATAGGACAGCACCCCTTTATTATTACAGCACACAGAACAGTGCCCCTTTATGTTCACAGCACCCCTGGTTTTTTTTTACAGCATACTAGACAGGGCCAGTGTACATTTATTTTCACAGCACCCCTGCATTTTTACAGCATACAAGACAGGGCCACTGTACATTTACTTTCACAGCACCCCTGTTTTTTTTTTTTTTTACAGCACCCCTGTATTTTAACAACCCCCTTGTAATTTTACAGCATACAAGACAGGACCAGTGTACCTTTTTTTTTTTTTTTTAAATAATAGCACACTTGTATTTTTACAGGATACAGGACAGGGCTGGTGTACATTTAATTTTCACAGAACCCCTGTATTTTGTTTTACAGCATACAAGACAGGGCCAGTGTACATTTTTTTTCAAGCACCCCTGTAATTTTACAGCATACAAGACAGAGCCAGTGTACCTTTACAACACCCCTGTATTTTTTATAGCATACAGGACAGTGCCCCTGTACAGCACAGTGACAGGACAGCAGCACCCATGTACAGCTGAAGCACACCTAGCAGCACAGGACACCACAGTGACAGGACAGCACCCCTAACAGCACAGGACACCACCCCTAACAGCACACAGGACGCCAAGATGGAAAGATGTACGCTAAGATGGAAGCTGAGATGGATGCTATAGAAGGAAAGAATGCAATACAAATTAAAAATGAGATCTATTGACATTAGTGAGATATCATATTAAAAATAAAAGAACCATTTGAGGTCAATATAACTGTTGAGACCCAATGGTAGCAAGGTATTTAGTTTGTAGATCCATTTCATTTCAGCTTTGGCAAGCATAATATCAATGGTTTTATCAAATATCAATATAAAATAAAATGAATTACATCCCATTTTTTAAATGAAATTGCACTGTTTGTTTTTTCTGTTTTTCTAGCCAATGGAACTATTTGAATTGTGTATGAACATTTAGGTGTTTTTAATGTAAGGATTCCATTTGATTCTTTTTCTCTGAACACCTAAAGTAGCTCCATCTTAGTGTCACTCACTTTGCATTTTGGTATTTCAAGTGCTGGATGAAGGCTCTTTTTTGTGACTCTAAAGGCTGCCACTAGTAGAAGCACACTAAATATATGAATTACCTTGTAGCTTCTGGAGACCAGACCTTAGGATAGGCTTGCATCCTAATGATAAATGTGATGGGAGCATCTAGAGAAAAATGTCCATGAACAAACTGGCAATAATAACTATCATATCCTAGGTATCACTGGATTCAGATCCAAGTTGCGGCTATTCTAACATGGCTTGTAATTTCTCAGAATCCATCTGGAGTTCTGTTCCACTCAGAATATAACCCAGAAACAATATGATTTGTTGAGCTTGTAATGTATTGGTATATTTGGAGCTAACATTTTCTTATTTCTACAGAGTACAGCTTGAAGTAGTTAGAAAAGCATGTATAATACATTGGTAAACGCAGAGGACCAAACAATATTTGATTGTAGAGTGTGGTTGCACCCGCTCAGGCACCCCAGTTATCTTTTCACTTCTTGTAAATTCATGAAATATTTGTGGTAGTGCACTATTCATGAGGCTATAACTGTAAACATTAGAGCTAATGTAAAGTTAAATGTATGCTAGTTTACAGAGCATGTCCGTTGTGATGGCGTACTGTGCAAGCTCCAGATTTCATGCTGGTGATGCAGAGTTATACACATTTCAATTACATCTATACTTATGATGGAGGAGGTGGATCTGGATTGTAACTGGACATTCTCACACAGGCACAGTTCAATGAGGACATGTTGAAGTCACTGTGGGCTAAGATATGGATATTTTGCAAGTAGCATAAGGTAGGTATGAGTGTGCACTGATAATGATGGCTTGTAGAAAACCAGCCACAGCCACACTGTACACATAGGGCCAATTAACCTCACAGGTTAAATCGATACATACGCAAAAGAATGGATACAGCGCATCCAATCCGTGTTTGCTTAAAATTGGAAGGCTGCTAACTCGGGGTAAAACCAGTTACCCTTTAGAAAAAAATCTATAAACCACTATAAGCAAAATGAGTAGCTACTTAACCAATTCTATAGTTCAAAAATCCAGCTCATGTATCAAAAATAACACTGTTTAATAGAATAAATAACAAATCAATTTACATAGACAATCAACAGTAAAATATTATTGGATAGAGCAGTGTAAATATCACTTGAAATTATAAACAGCATATAAATGCATAAAGTGCCCCTCTGTTTGTGAGGCAAGAGGTCTGGTCTATGTTCCTTAGTGTCCCAGTGGGTCCGCTGGTGGCATGAACAGTCCACAATGACAAATGATAGACAATAAAAAGTGAAAGGCACTATGGGGGAGACCTGTGGGGGTAAGCGGACCCAGACCCTGATGTAGGGGTGGGTGACTGCTGTGGGAGAGACCTGAAGGGGGCACAGACCCTGCTATGGGGGAGCTAATTATACTGCTACAGGGAGACCTGTAGGGGGAAGGGGGCCCAAACACTTCTATGGGGGGAGGGGAGCTAATGATACTACTGTGGGGGAGACCTGTAGGGGGAAGTGGGCACATACACTGCTATGGGGGGAGGGAGTATTAATGACACTGCTATGGAGGAGATCTATGGGGAGTGGGGGGAAGAGGGCTAAAGACACTGCTACGAGAGGGGAGGCCGATGAAAATGGGGGCACAGGGTGATATGAAGATGGGAGCGAGGTAGAGGTGTGAGAGATGGAAGGGGGGAGTCAAGTGCATGGGTGATAGAGGGAAGGAGGGAATGAGAGGTAAAGGTGTGAGACATGGAAGGTGGGAGCGAGGTGCAGGGGTGAGAGATGGAAGGAGGGAGTGAGGTGCAGGGGTGATAGAGGAAAGGAGGGAATAAGAGGTAAAGGTGTAAGACATGGAAGGTAGGAGCGAGGTGCAGGGATGAGAGATGGAAGAAGGGAGTGAGGTACAGGTGTGAGGTTCAGGGTTGAGAGATTGAAGGAGGGAGTGAGGTATAGGTGTGAGGTACAGGGTTGAGATATGGAAGGCGTGAGTGAGGTGCAGGGGTGGGAGATGAAGGTAGTCAGATGGAAAGGTGTGAGGGATAGAAGGTGGGAGCGAGGGAGATGGAAGGTGAGAGCAAGGTGCAGTGGAGATGGAAGGTGGGAGCGAGGGAGATGGAAGGTGAGAGCGAGCTGCAGGGGAGATGGAAGGTAGGGCCGAGGTACAGGTGTGAGGTGCAGGGTTGAGAGATGGAAGGAGGGAGTGAGGTGCAGGCGTGAGAGATTGAGGGAGTGAGAGGTACAGGTGTGAGAGATGGAAGGTGGGAGTGAGGTAGAGGTATGAGAGATGGAAAGTGGGAGGGAGGTTCAGGGGTGAGAGATGGAAGGAGGAAGTGAGGTACAGGAGTGCGGTGCAGGGGTGAGAGATGGAGGGAGGGAGCGAGGTACAAGTGTGAGAGATGGAGGAGGGAGTGAGAGGTGCAAGGGGGGTGAGACTGAGAGATAGAATGAGGGACTGAAAACTGCACAGCTAAAGAGGAACAGAGGGTACAGTATGAGAGGTACACGGGGGTAAGTAAGGGAAGGAGTAAATTAGGGGAGCAGGGGTGACATATGAGACATTAAGGAAATGTGAAATAAAACAAATATGGGAAAGAGGTGAATGGACACAGGGGTGGTAGGGGACACAGGTTGGATAATTTGATATTATATGTGGTTTCTTTGATGCTATGCATTCCAGAGATTGGCCCCCGCAGCTACTGGTAGCTTAGTTGTTGTAGCCTATGGCCTACACTTTGCACACTTATTGTGAGAGGTTTCCCCAGGACACTGTGGGCTGGAGAGACATAAGGGAGATGCATGGTATGGGAGCACAGCACAGTGGGAGAATGGACCACACCATCCCCCGTGAGACCACACCCCATTTCAGGGTCTCACATAGGTGTGGGGGGGAGGCACCAGCTGAAATCTTGCTTAGGGCACCAATTTGGCTAGGGCCGGCTCTGAGTAAAGAAGAAAAGATGCTGCACAATCGTGAAAAATGTATAATCAAAGTTCTTTATTGCAGGATTAGAACTCATACTGTATATTCATTAATAACATCATCAGTCTACAACAAGTCTGGTTTTGCAGCATCAATTGAGATTAACCAGCTGTTCACACTTAGCCATGCTGTAGGACTTCTCTCCGACTGTTGTGCCCCAGGACTCATTGGCTCATGAACTTGATAACATTGCGTCTGCGCAGCTTCCATCATACCCAACTGGTTTTTGTTAACAGACTTCACCAGAGGGTGTCACATCAGCTGATTGATGCACATTTACAGTATATAGCACTTACAGAAGCTAATTTGTACATTCAATCGGATTAACTCTGAGGGTACACTGTTACTACTAAC
This sequence comes from Pseudophryne corroboree, assembly GCF_028390025.1. Lineage (NCBI taxonomy): Eukaryota > Metazoa > Chordata > Amphibia > Anura > Myobatrachidae > Pseudophryne > Pseudophryne corroboree. Next base: position 194,399,022 of record NC_086454.1, read on the forward strand.
TGTGCTACTAACTAACTTCTACTATGCAAAATAACTGTTATGGTCTTTAAAACAAAATATATACAGTACTGTAGGTGCATTTTTCCTGTTCATGTGTCTTTGGAGCAACATCCACAATAGTTTAAGTGTTTTTCAGTCTCAAGCAAACATACTGTATGTTCCATATTTCAAATACTAATTATACAAATGGAGTATCACTTTGTCATTGAGCCCTCTTGAAACAGGTGTGTTGCCACAATTTACAGAGAGGAAGAATGAAATGCATACATTTTCAAATGAATGAAGATTTCAGACTAATATTTGAACACGTTACAATCACTAATCAGATTCGTATGCATGCATAGTGCTTTAGTGATTATTATGCTTTGTGATTAAAATACAGTCTTTTAAACTTTTCTGTGACACTATCCCGCTGATGTCTGTTATTAGCTATGTTCTTGCTCTTGTGAGCTATGGTCAAACTTCTTACTGAGCGCCCTTCTTCTTGTATCTGCTCTTCCACCCTAGTTCTTCCTCTGATGTTCAACCCTGCTCATCATCACCTAAATCAGCGTTTCTCAAACATGGCCTCAAGACACCCCAACGGTCCAGGTTTTAAGTTTATCCATGCTTTGCCACCGGCGATTTAATTAGCACCTCAGTCAATTCGATTTATCCATCTGTGATGCCATGGATGTACCTAAACCCTGGACCGTTGGGGTGCCTTGAGGACAACGTTTGAGCTCCTCTGACCTAAACTATCACCTTGCCTTGTATCTACCCAATGTACCCGTATGAAGGTCTGTTACTGTGCTGCAGTAAACTACTGCATGTAGCTGTGAATGTAAAAAAAAAAAAAACATTTTCTTTTCAGCTTTTTAATAAATGCTACCTGAGTTATTCAGCTCATTTCAAAATATAAAGAGTTTAGTTTCAAGGATTTTCTTTTGTATTTCTATAATTGTTTGTTCTTTTTTTTTTCCTAAATGCATTTCCTGATTAATGTATCAGGGAGAAAAGGGAGGACAGAATCTCCTAGGCATAACACTTGTGCGGTAATAGAAAATATAGAAATAGGTGCTACAGGAAACTAATATGTTTGTTGAATCTGTCATGTTAGATCTGTCAATAGCAAGTGGGTGTCATGCAATTAGTAACGTTCTATTCATCTCTGTTCTCTCCAAGGGGCCTATTTATAAAGACAGTTTTTCATAAAATTATACAGAAACTACAGTTTCTACATAATTGTACGTAGCACTGCTATTAGTGGCAGAGTTAAGGGTCAGGTACAATATTGGCTGCAAACCCCTCCAGATTAAAAAAAAATAATAATAATAATTATTAGCTTATTAGTTGCCCTCAGCCTTTGGGGGTCACAGGCATTAAGGAAACAGTAGCTTCTAGTTTCCCTTCGTGGAGAGGACCCTTAAGGAAACACCTCCCTTAGGGGTAGATTCATGAAGCAGAATGGAGAAGTGAGCCAGTGGAGAAGTTTCCAATGGCAACCAATCAGCTTTGAAGTAACATTTTTCAAGTGCATTCTATAAAATTATACATAGTTGCTGGTTGCCATTTGCAACTTCTCCTCTGGCTTTCTTCTCCAGTCTTTTCACTGCTTCATGAATCTGCCCCTTAGTGCCCCCATTTGACCTGTCACTGCACTACAGTATGAGCCTCCACATCCCCTGTCATCTGTCACTGCACTATCTCCCCCCACATCCCTTGACACCTCACTATGGAATCTATTCATGAAGCAGTGAAAGGAGTACAGGAGTTGCCCATGGCATCCAATCAGCTGCACTGTATCATTTTATAGTATGCAAATTATAAATGTTACTTCAATGCTGATTGGTTGCCATGGACAACTTCTCTACTGGCTCACTTTTCCACAATTTTCACTGCTTCATAAATATACCCCCAAGTACCAACGAACCAGTGTCTGTAAGTTTTCAAACACAGCCTCTCACATGGCAGTTAGGAGATGATTTTCTGGTACTTTATCTCTCTCCATTTTATCTCTCTGCAAGGCTCAGTACATGGGGGTAAATATATTATCCTGCATTATGGGGGAAAAGTGGTACCAGCGCATGTTATGTGCACTGATACCGCTTCCCCCCATGTGTTACAGTGGCGGTGTGGTCTCAGTGACAAGCCTGTTCATATTGGTGCTGCTACCTTAAGACGGGGTAATGTATGAATGGCCAGCATTGCTGACCGTTCCGACACCTGCAGCTGTCAATTTTTGACAGTTGCAGGTGGCGATGCCCATACGCCACAGCAGGGACAGGGCTGTCCCTTGTTACGGCGGGCACCAGCTCCGGACTGCGCAGGGGATCTTGCGTGAATAGCGAGATCCCACGCATGCACAGAGGATCTGGCCAGGCAGGGAGACACAGCACTGAGCTGATGCACTGTGTGCTCAGGGGGGTATTGCTGGAGGGAGGAGTTTTCACTCCCCTGCTTTGACAGGCAAGATGTTAATACATTTTGTCGATGTCCCTTCCTGATTCGCCTTGGTAAGAGTTGAAGCAGGAAGTGTTATAATGGCACGATCCATGCCACAATAATACAGTTACCCCATAGGCCAGTGATTCTCAAAATGTGTGCTGTGGCGCCCTGGGGTGCCTAAGGACACTTGCCAGGTTGCCTCAGTTTAGTGGTCCAGGACCAATTCAAACTATTTATTGTCAATGTAATAGGTAAAACTAGTGCTGGCGGCTGCCATTCATAAAATGTGTGGACAAACAGAAGCAAATCATGACCCTCACCACATAATTGAACCTAATGATGACATATAAGCATAATTTACTTAATTTGATATTTTTTTCAAACTTTCTAAATAAAAAACGTTTGGCCCAGGGGTGCCGTGATAAAGAATTCTGATACTCTATGGCACCGTGATTCAAATAAGTTTGAGAACCACTGCCAAAGAAAGGCCCCTATGTGCCCACACATTTCCCGTGACCCCATAAAACACAACGACCACAAGCTGCCCTCAGTCTACACAATCACAAGCAGTAATGAAAGGTGCAGAGCTTTCCAGCAGCAGTGACAGGATCAGAAGCTGCTCTGATGCCATGGAGGTGGGGTATCTGTGACAGCCCAGCTGGCTTTCTCCCCTTCAGCAGGTAGCCCCAACCTCCCTGCACACACAACGTCATGACCCCCCCCCCCCCCCCATGCCCCTCCATTTCCCTGCTGATGCCGCTACATAAAAAAAGGATCATCAGCTGCTCTTATGCAGGGAGGAATGGAGTGGGAGGGGGATCCTGCCATGCCACTCCAAGCAGGTGGCATCCCTAGGCACTGACTGCTATGTACTATGCACTAGCGGTGCAGCTCTTAGTCTTCATTATTATCATAGGGGATAACAGTCTGATTCCTATGTAACAAACCCCCAAACAGTAGTTATTAGAGTTTGGGTCTGCTGGTGTATGCCATCCTCAGAACCACTTTATGCCTATGGAGGCATTCGTGCAGGAAAGGGATCTTATTGCTCTTACGATCCTTCTCTTGCAGCCTCCAGAATATGAAACTATTGTACTGTATTTGCATGTGCAGTGTCAGAGTCCCTGGGGTGTCTCTCTGAAATGTTCTCATTCAATATGCTGGGGATGTATCGTACAGTGACAGCGATTATCGCTACTAATGTCCCTGTTGGTTACTGTAACTTCAGCAATTAGTGGGGATATTTTCATTAGAAATGTTAAAATGCAATACTATTAAAATCTTGGCAGTGCCGCAATTATTATTATATAGTTGTTATTATTACACAATTATTATTACACAGATTATTATCTGCCAAATTGTAATCATCTGTCACACTATGTCATAGTTGCCTTTTTCTATATAGTACAGTACTGTATGCTAGCTTCATTCTCTAATTACTTTTTTCATAGCTGCTAAACCTACCTCCATAATTAACAAGTATGATTTGGAGATGGAAACACAAACAAGGATATTTAAAGAATTAATTCATGGAGTAGAAAAGTCAAGAATCAAATGAAACCTAAGGATTTCTTTTTAACTACTTTATCAACAGAGAATAGTTAAAAGAAAGAATTTACCCTGGGAAAAAGGTGTTTCTGCTTCCCAATCATTAGACAGTATTTCCGGTTGAGACCATAATAGTTATAGTGATAACAATGCATTTGGCAATATTTTATTTTGCACGGGTGGTGGAGGAGATAAAATAATCTGGGAAAAATAGGATTATGTTCATATACAGTAGGCATGTATTATTCATGGTATGGATCTCCTTGATGTCCTTTTACAGTAGACAGTAATACAGTTAAACTCTAAAATTAGATTGACGCACTCTGTCATACTGAATCCAGGGGATTACTCTGCAGCAGATCCATTATAAACCACTGCTGTCTCAATAGTAAACTAATACTTACTGGTATTCTTTGCTTGTAGAAACCAAAATAGTTTGCAATTATGTCACCCAGGGAAATATATGTATATTCAATAGAGAAATGTAGCTAATATACAGAATATACAAATGCATGTACATAGCATCTCTGTAAAGGTAAGTCACCACTTATAAATCTAATTAGAAAAATGTTGTACTTATAAGCTAAGGAGCAACCCGTTACCAAGTAAGTTATTAAATATATTACGAGTCAACATGGATTTCTGTGACCTAGATAAAACACATCAGTCTGCAGCCTTGTACTTTAATATAGACATGAAAATCCTTGATGACTTACATCCTAATAACTTATATATGATACTAGCTGAATACCCGTGCTTCGCTACAGAATTTCAAGTATAATCACAAAGAGATGAAAAGCGATGGCGCTGAGGAGAATAATACGCCTCCTTCTCTGACCCATCCCGCCTCTGATGCTGCCCTACACAGTGCTGTGAATGCTGGGATGACAGTCCAAGCTCCACCCACTGTATGTTAAATATGTAAGGTTTGCAGGGATAGGCTGACTATTCCAAAGGGCCCTAGGTCTCCTTGCTTAGCTTCTCGCTCTCCTTAGGGCTCCTCCAGGAACAGAGCATTGTGTCCTCCCCCCTCCGCGACTTGGTATCGCTGGCACCATCCATTATTTAGAGATCAGACTGGGCGGGCTGTCTTAATGCTCCTCTGTGAGGCGGGGGTGTCATGATGCTGCCGGCTATTTCTGCAAATACACCAAATTTGAGAATTGCCACATGCGACGTGGGGGTCACACTTAATACACAGGATTAATCAAACACGGTACACTGCCACCAGCCAAGGGAACAGTACTGTATTTGAAGGCAAACTTCAGTCCTTACCTTCATACACAATTATTAATATTTTGAGAAATTGGTAACATGCCACATGGGGCTTTTGTTCATAAGAAGCACAGAAAATCAGAACTAGAATTTTAAGTTTAATTACAAGAATACTTCAGAGATTTAGTTACAAAAAATGTTACAAAGATTATTAAGAATATTTTAAAAATACACAGATTATGGCACAATCTCCAACAAATGAAAAAAAATAAAGTACAGAAAACCTAACTCACTTACTCAAACGAACTTAGGTGGTTCTGTTGTGGGGGAATTTCACAGAATATGCAATGGTCATCTCTAGCGTATTCCTCAAGAGATGCACACTCAGTCCCAGTGAGAGGGACAGATATAGCCCTCAGCTGCAGCAGCCCCCACCCTTGGTATTTTTAACCACCTCCCTGCTGGACTCTAAACATGCAAAAAAAATTCATACTATAGGTGCATGGCAACAGGCAGGGGAAGGGGGTTTAGCCCAGAGGGCACAGGAATCTCTTTCAAAGAGTGTAGGGTCTGCGATGATATGTACCTTGTCACACCAGAATGGTTTGACTAGCCAGGAGGTTTAGTGGCTTAGTCATTTAAACATGTGGAATTCCTTTATCTTCCATCAGGTGTGATTGATCCGGACATCTCCCCCTTATCAGGATTTATAATATCTGGTCTGGTCATCGGCACATAGAGCATTTCTTTCATCCTTAACTTTAGGGCCTGTAGATAAGTGTTGATTTCAGGAAGACAGAATCTGCTCTCTCTCTCCCCCAGCCTGGATACATGTAGGTCACACGCAGCCTGTCAGCCATTTTGTAATAGGAACTTAGGTCACATCTAAGCTGAAAGTATACAAGATTTTTTTTATATATATATATATATATATATATATATATATATACACACACATACATATATATACATACATACATACATACATACATACATACATACAGTCACTTGAAATCATTATTGGTGATTATTTCTGCAGGTAATCACCACACCTTAGATCACATATAATTTGTGATTCTCTTTTCTGCATTTAACCATGACATCTCCCCCTGCAAATGGCGCACAAGGGTGGTAACCCACGTCACTGACTCATTGCTGCGCTACTGACCACTTGTTCACCTTGCCGCGATAAACCATCCGCATTAGTGTGTTGAGAAACCTTTCTGTGCTGGATGGTAAAGGTATACTGCTGCAAGGTGAGACTCCATCTTAGGAGTTTCCCATTGTCTCCAGAAACTCTATTAAGACATACGAGTGGGTTATTATCTGTTTATATTGTGAAGTCTCGTCCATACAGATACAGCTGTAGCTTTTGAAGAGACCACACAATTTCCAAACATTCCTTTTCAATGGTGGCATAGGCAACTTTCCGGGGAAGTAATTTTTTACTTAGGAAAATGATAGAATGCTCTTCCCCTTGCTCATTGACCTGGCTGAGCACAGCACCTAGCCCATAATTAGAGGCATCTGTTTTTACAATGAACCTCTTTTCACAGAATGGGACCTGCAGCACAGGGGACTGGGCTAATGCAGACTTTAAAGCTCTAAACACCATCTCACAGTCCTCTGTCCAGCTAACCACCTGTGGCAATTTCTTTTTGATCACATCTGTGAAAGGTGCCTGGTAGGGGGGCAGTGCGTCCGCTACCTGCCACCTCTGCACTTCAGTTACTTCCTTGCTATAGTGTGCATTGGTTAATGTCCCACCAGTCAGGGCAAATATCTGTTTTTTGATGGGAACACTCTCCTTTGTACACTGTGCTCCCTGTGTTGCTATCTCTGCTATTATTGTATGTGTTACAGCTGCATCACAGCTAGGGCCTTTGTCACTCTGCCTGATCTCCACAAGACTGGGGTTGCTCACCTCCATACACAAACCCTGTGAATTAACACTGTATGCTTCTACTCCCCTGTTACCTACACCCGGAGAGAGTACCATCAGACACCATATTTTTCAAATTGTGGTCATCATTCAGTGTTGCCAGCGCAAGGGGTGGGGCTTTCATCTGTGCAAGCTGAGACTCTGACATAGTCACTCTCCTGATGCATGGTCATTAACCCCTGCAGCACAAGGCAACATCTGACCATCTGCAGTATCTGACATACCACAAGTTCTACATCCCCCATCAGGAACATGTTGGGGACATTTTCAGCAAAGGGCCAGACATTATAAATTGTGGACCAGGCCCATCTGTTCATATTTTTACACCCGCGATCTCCAAATAATCAAGGGAAGATTCTGACCCAGGACTAACTGTACCAGGTTCCACAGTACCCCTGGTAACCAGCCTAATGGGCTCTGCTCTGGGAGGTAGAGTGATGGAAATGGTGGGCCCTTTCCTAACAGCCTGGGCCACTGCCTGCTGTCCCTCAGTCACAATTTCTGATACCTCTGTGGCACCCCTCTCCATGTAGACATTATTGAAGAGTAACATATTCCTTTCCCGGCTCAACCTCAGGTAAAGGTTGATAGGCCCTCCCCCTCAGAGATTCTACAGCATCTGACTGTGGCTCTCTCTGAAGGGCCCCACCCCTCCCTGGCTGCTCTCTGCCAGGGCAGAGGGGGGATTGCATGGCATGACTTGCATCACACTCCTTTCCAAACCTTTTGTTCATATAACCCCCTGGCACTTGTAAATGGGGATTAACACCTTCCATTTTATCCACATGTATCTCATCCTGATTAAACACAACTTCACAATTTTTATATGGCTCTGGCTGAGCACCTTGCAACTTCACAGGGTCATGGTTTATAATAGACAAATCAACCATATCACATCAGTGCCTATATCCATACTTGCCTACCTGACCCTCTCCATTAGGGAGAAAATGCTCTGTTCCTGGACTTTCCTGGTAATGTATGATTGCCATCACCTGTGGTGAAACACTTTTCTTATCAATTAACTAGCTCACCACAGGTGATGGCAATCATACATTACCAGGAAAGTCCAGGAACAGAGCATTTTCTCCCTCATGGAGAGGGTCACGTAGGCAAGTATGCCTATATCATGCCCAGCAATTACTGACCCTGATAAGATTTCTACTTTCATTGCTAAATGGAAAGGAGACAGTCCATTTTCCACAGCAATACTTTCTGATTCATTTCCCAGGATTTCCTCATGGGATCCATGCCTCACAGAGATCAAACTAGGATCAGTCTGTTGCTCTGCTTTGAATGCCTCACTGCTGAAGAGCTGATCAGTGTGGGGAAACAAAGCAGCTGATGGCCCCCCCTCCCTCCCCCAGGCCATGGTATGAGCCTGCAACTTCTACAGGGAGAGAGGGTGTGGAGGTGAATCTGTTGCTTGGGATTTGCCCTCCCCAACTGCAGGGGTTAAATCACAGCTTTTCTGTGCTGCGGCTCTGCATGTCATTATTGCTAGTGCAGGAGTTGTATTACATACAGTATTCACACCACCTCCTGATAACGGTAAATTTGCAGCATTACCTGTCAACAGCACATTACACACCTCTACATTAGGACAGGCATTTTGACACATTTCTGCCCTGTGAAAGTGCAAAGGATTAGATTCTAGTACACACTGATTTGTAACATTCTCAGCATCACATACATTTGGCTTAATGTTGTGCAGATCAGCAGGGGTCATCTGAGGGGAAGAAGGGCTATCTGGCAATACTGTGTCATTAAGAACATCACTTCCAGTTACATAGGCAGTGCGCATCTTTCCTAGATCAGTCCCCAGAAGCACACTGGCAGGTAGATTGTCCAGCACACCAATCTCCCGGACACCCCTTCCAACCCCCCAGTCAAGAAATACTCGGGTCATAGGAACTTCTGGGTTGAACCCTCCCACTCCCCGTACAGCAATAGTCTTCCCCAGGATAAGCCTCTCCGGGTCCACCAGTGCTGAATGTACGAGAGTCAGGTCAGCACCCGAATCTAATAGCCTAAGTGCCACCCTGTGTCCTACCTGGACGGCTTGTAGATTGTCACGTGGTCTCTCTTTGGGTCCTTTGACACGCAGTACGGCTGGCACAGGTTTCATGGCTGGACCCCCAGTGGGAAGTTTCTTCTTTTTGGGGCAACTAAGACTGATGTGCCCCACTTCACCACAATTAAAACACCTGCGGCCATTTGCCAAAACAGGTTTCCCCCACCCCCCCCCCAACAAATGCAGCAGCCACTGGTTTCATTGAAAAGGACCATGGGGGTGATTCTCCGAGTCTCCATTCTCTCCACCCGACTTGCCCTGGCACTCCCCAGCTCTTCTTTGCCACAGAAGCTCTCGTGCTGGTGTATTGGTCTGCCAGGGTGGCAGCCTCTTTTGATGACTTGGGGTTCCGGTCCAGGACCCACTCTTTAACCTCAGCTGGGCAGAGTGCGATGAACTGCTCCTTGAGTATGAGACTTTCAGTTTATCATAGTCCTTCACTTGCAAGCCCTCAACCCACTGATGCAACAGGGATGACAATTGCGCTAAAAGAACCGCATAGGTATCAGAGGGACTGCGCTTAGAGTCTCTGAACTTCGGTAAGCCTCAGGGGTGATGTTGAAATGCTTTAACAAGGCTTTCTTAATTGCAGTATAATCACCATCCAGCTCCTGGGGAAGATCTGCAAACGCTTCCAAAGCTTTACCCCTCAGCCCAGGGGTTAAACAGCTTGTCCACTGAATGGAGTCCAGTGCAAACTGTCTGTAAGTTTTTTCAAAACTGCTGAAGAAAGTATCCAGGTCACCATCTTTCTCCAACACCGGAAATTGATCATGTCGGGGCTTTTTCCTACCCGGGTCACAAACAGCACTCTGGCCTCTGAGCATCACAAGCTCCAGCTGGTACTTGCATTTGACTTTGCACTCTGTAGCCTCTTTGTACTGCTGTATCAGCTGTAGAGATGTCACATCATCTGTATTTCTCCTATATTGGAGGGCAGTTTGCAAATATTGGTCCAAGGCACTATAATCACTGGAACTAGTAGAGGGATCCACCTCTACCTAGCAACGGTACCAGTATATGTTGTAATATCCAGGGACAGAGGATCTCCCCCAACAGCATTTGTCTCAGTCCCTTTCCGCATCCTGCCTCTGGTCGGCTTCTTGGAGTGCTTGGACCAGCTGATCCTTGGTCTTGTTGGCACTGCAATCCCTCTGTTCTCGCACAGCTCCACAAGGACATCATTCCTCATGTACTTATACTCGACATCTTGGACCTCACTTTTTGCCAAATAAACAGATAGAAAAGAAAAACAAGAGAAGGAGAGGGGAAAAAACAGAGATTGCCACTCACTGTGTGGATTTTAAAATTATAGTAAAAGCTCTGAGTTCTGATTCTGGTGAAGTGGGTGTTCCACTCACAGAATTATTACCACCTTCACTTAAGTTCTTAGCTAAAAACAAACAATTACCATCCCACCGCTTGCCACCACTTTGTCACGAAACTGCAGACTAATTCTACAAATACGCCAATTCGAGAATTGCGACGTGGGGATCACTTTTCACACATGGGATTAATCAAACACAGTACACTGCTACCAGCCAAAGGAACAGTACTATATTTGAAGGCAAACTTCGGTCCTTACCTTCATACACAATTATTATCTTGAGAAATCGGTAACATACCACACGGGGCTTTGGTTTATCAGAAGCACAGAAAATCAGAACTAGTATTTTAAGTTTAATTCCAAGAATACTTCAGAGATCCAGTTACAAAAAGTGTTACAATGATTATTAAGAATATTTTAAAAATACACACAGATTATGGCACAATCGCCAACAAATGAAAAGAAATAAAAGTACAGAAAACCTAACTCACTTACTCAAACGAATTTAGGTGGTTCTGTTGTGGGGGAATTTCACAGAATATGCAATGGTCATCATGTAGCTGCTGTATTCCTCAAGAGATGCACACCCAGTCCCAGTGAGAGGGACAGATATAGCCCTCAGCTGCAGCAGCCCCCACCCTTGGTATTTTTAACCACCTCCCTGCTGGACACTAAATATACATTTTTACATACTGTAGGTGCATGGCAACAGGCAGGGGGAGAGGGTTTATCCCAGAGGGCACAGGAATCTCTTTCAAAGAGTGTGGGGTCTGCGAGGATATGTACCTTGTCACACCTGAATGGTTTTATGACTAGCCAGAAAGTTTAGTGGCTTAGTCATTTAAACATATGGAATTCCTTTATTTTCCATCAGGTGTGATTGATCCGGACATCTCCCCCTTATCAGGATTTATAACCTCTGTTCTGGTCATCAGCACATGGAGCATTGCTTTCATCCCTAACTTTAGGGCCTGTAGATAAGTGTTGATTTCAGGAAGACAGAATCTGCTCTCTCTCTCCCCCAGCCTGGATACTTGTAGGTCGCATGCAGGACATAGCCTGTCAGCCATTTTGTCACAGAAACGTAGGTCACATCTAAGCTGAAAGTATACAAGATTATATATATATATATATATATATATATATATATATACACATATATATATATATATATATATACATACATACATACAATCACTTGAAATCATTATTGGTGATTATTTCTGCAGGTAATCACCGCACCTTAGAATTTGTGATTCTTTCTGCGTTTAAACATGACAGGGGGAAATCCCAATAATCATCTCACCCTTTTTAACACCTTTGTGGGTGGAATTTTGAAAAATACCTTCTTAGTGGGTGCCTATGTCAAAAAATCAAGCTACTGTCCAAATGTTAAGTTCCTAGACCTTATGGTTCAGAAGTTTTTGTGATGAGTCGGTGCTATTTGCCTTTTATCTCAGCGACCCCAAAAATTATGGATTTTTACATGTCACCCCCTTTTTCTCCCCCTCCCCTAGAGGTTCTAGGGGTGTCTTACCCCCCAGTATTTTTTTCCAGATTGTAAGTCATATGTGTACCACGTTTGGTGTAAATTGCTCCAGGCATTCCAGAGTTATGCTGGAACATACATTCACACATACATCCATATATAGATTATACCATCATAAAATGTGCCAGTGAGTGAGGGTAGTGGGCTTTGCACATAGCCAGTGCTGTTGATTTTTCCCTCTGTCCCCCCACAGTGGGTGCTGCTGGTGGGGAAGTGGGCACAAGTTTGTCCCAAGTCAGAAGATCTCTGGCTTTATTTGCAGCAGGCAAACAACGTGGTGAAACGATGTGTGAGGGTTTCTGACTTAAATTAATCTCTCCAAAAATTGAGTGATATATAGCTAAGGGGAGAGACAGTGAGACCACTCAGAACAGTGCACAGAGCAAATATCTCACCACAGAGCACCCAAGAGACTTAGCAGCACCTGGCCATCAGCAGTAACATGTGATATGGTGTCAGCAGCAGTACAGTGATTCATGTGTCGCAGAGCTGGCCAGCCAAGAACATATTCAAGGAATGACTTTCCTGGATAGTGCTTTCAGATAAGCCAAGCAACATTTATTGAGATAAAGACATTTTATTGTTATTCTTATAGCTTATATAATAGGAATTGTGATAGGGATATACATATACAGTATATACAGACATAGTAAGGACCCTGAGCGAATTGAGTAGAGTAATTATTTTTTGTAGTACTATTTTCTTTCATCTTTTTACTGCAGAAGATGAGCCTGACTTGTCCTACACAACAATGGGCGCAGAAAATTAAAATAAGTTTTTATCTCAATGCCACCTGTCCTGACGAATGATGTGGACTCCCTGCAGCTGCTGGACTGGATCATAAAGTTACATTGGTAGTTTTTTAGCTTTATTTTTACTCTGCAATTGATGCCCCTTTCATACAGTACATGGGACCCGAGAATATGCCGGATCTAGCAAGCCGGTAAATTCCTGGTACTCCTCTCCGTGACCCTGGTTGGAAGCAGGGTCGTGGTCGCATGCTTTCACACATGTAGATATCCCCAGGTTTCTGTGCATGCACAAGCAACAGCTTGGGATTTAGCTGCATGTATGAAAGTGGGATAAGACGTGCATTAGGAAACACCCCTCCCAAAGATAAGTCTCTCTGCACATTTTAAATGTGCCCCAGCTGCACTGCAACTTGGTTTTGCCAAGATGAAAAGCTATTTCCAATTCTGAATTCAGCCCTTTACTCTCAAAAATCTGACCATAATGTTACATAATTTTATTAATCAGAAAACAGTCCTCATTATGGGGGAGCTGTATCACACCTTGGGTTTATAAAACCCATCAATATCGCACTATAGGAAATTCAGTTAATTTCACACCCACTGCCTAATAAATATTAGAGATGTGTGCAGACCCCTGTGTTTTGGTTTCGGTTCTAAATAATCATCCTGTTTTGGTTTTGGCAAAGCCACCTACAAGTGTTTTTACTTTTTATTTAACAATAAAAACAGCTAAAATCATGTAATTTGGACTTGTTTTTGTTACTTCCTACAGTATTATTAACATCAATTACTTTAATTTCTGGCCATTACAAGTGTGAAATGGCACCTGAAATCACGAGGGAGGGACTTACATGCAATATAAAACATGTGAGATTTTTTAAATCTGAGTTCCAAACTTGGCAGGAAGACCTGACAAGGCACTTGGTTCGAATTGGAACCCCAAAGTGACCCGAGCCAAGACTTGGAACCCAAAAGTTCAGATGTGTTTAGCTTTCAGCAAAATCGAACCTATCATTTCTACGTAGTAAATATACCCCTAAGTCTTCCCCAACACTACCAAAGCTAACTATCACACACACACACACACACACACACACACACACACACACACACACACACACACACACACACAACAACATGAAAATAACTACATTACCATTCACACCCCGACTCACACAACTGAATACTGAACATGTAATAAAAAAAAGCAAACAGTCAAAAAAATAAGATACAGATGTGTCCTTATACACTAAGTGGCATCACTATGGGTGGCGACACTGTGGACTACATGTCCATGGTGCCATGACCCCTCTCGGTGGTCTAGGACTCAGGTGGCTTGGTATCTTTTTATCTCAAAATGGGCATTTGATTCACACAAATATAACAACTGGAAGTAACAAAACTGATTAGCTGGACTGCACTTATCAATTTACTGTGCAACATTTGTACATCTATCTACGACTGAGTCTGAGTTTGTATACAAAGTGCTGCGATGCAGCAACTGTGGCTTTTTCTCATGCCAAGCGTTATTGTGCTTTATCTGGGACTTTGTATGTTTTCAAAACTAATCCTTGTGTGGTTAAAGTGCAGAACAGCGTCTCTAGTACACTTTCAGTGGTGATTTGTTGCATCTGAAATTTTACAGAAAAAGTCGCTGCACAACACCTCTCAGAGTGGCTCAGTCAAACCGGGCATCTCGTGCCATATGACTTCTTGAAGCTAGGTGTATGAGGACACATCTGTAAGTATCAACGTAACTAGAAAATTATTTTAAAAGTACTTTTATACAGTAGTTCCAATGATTTTCTTCCTTGCTCTCTGTCCTCCATTGATACACTGAATAATTTGTATTTTTTGTTTTGTTTTTTTTGCAAAAAAGTTTTTTTATTAAGATCATCTAAGTCAATGATAATGGTTGTGAAACACTTACATAAGACATACCAACATACTGTACTGTAGTTATAACATTCGTAAAATAACTGGCATTATGAGACATTGCATAAAGTACAAAACAACTTAAAAAAATAAGATACAGTACATCATAAATTCAAATTCACAACGTAAAAGGTGATCACAATCAAAGATACAGATAATACAAAGAAAAGTTAAACAATAAATACTCTCAGGAAAAAGAAGAAAAGGGAAGGGAGGGATAGGGAAACCACCTGAGTAAATATTAATAGGACTAATTAGACAATAGAGAGAGTTAATGAATCATGCTAGTGTGGCCTAAATAGGTGGGAATTTCTTTACAAAGGAGCCAAGGTCTCCAGAGAACATTGAACTCTACATTTAGTCATACCAGACATTGTAAGATCGTCCATGGCAGGGTCGGACTAACCCACAGGGGTACAGGGGAAACCACCGGTAGGCCCCACTGCCTGAGGGCCCATTCCTTCCTCTAGGGATCAGGTTCCAGACTATGCACTTGTATTATACATGGTAGATATGTTGTATTACACTGCACAAGACTATTGTGCATTTCAAGCCTCTGCAGAGGCTGGCCACATCCCCTTTGTAGGCTGGTCACACCCCTAAGTATGGGCCCCTATAACTGCATTCCCCCGGGTGGCCCTTCATACCCCAGTCCGACATTGGTCCATGGCCATATAATATTCCAGTCTGGTGAACTATTCTGCTATGGGTTGGGGAGTCAGAGATCTCCAGTGACCTAGAATTACAGCCTTAGGTGCACAGTGAAGATGCTTCAAAAGAGAAATTTTCTAGGAAAAGACATGACAATTAATCTTATTAAGGAGCCAGAAAACAGGTTCTGAGCTAATGTCCTGGCCCATAATTTCTTTAGATAAAAAAATGTATAGTTCCAGAAGAGGTGCAGTGCAACACATTCCCACTAGAAATGAAGCGGGGAACCAACAGCCAAAGCACATCTCTAGCATGTGGCAGAAACCTCTGGGAACATTTTAACAAGCATAGATTGGCATCTGTACTATTGGGCAAGGATCTTAAACTGAGTCTGAACTACCGAATAGCTAACCGAGCAGGACATGGTAATCTGAAAGATCTTGTCCCAATATTTAGACCCTAGCTGGACACCCAAATCCCTTTCCCAGTAGGCCATGAAGCACGGCAATGTAGAGAAAGTATCCTCTATAAGAAGTTTATAGCTTAAGGAGAGGAAGTGCTGAAGGTGAGTCTGGGATTGGCATAATGCATCAGAAGAAGTCAGGGATCTATGGGCAGCCTCACAAATCATTTAATTAAATAAGAAATGTAGACTGTGGAGTTAACTTCATATTTTGGAGGCAGGTAGATTCCAAGTCTATCAAATATGGTGGAAGGAGTGCAAACCAGACGAGGTCTCTAGCTGGCCAATAAGTACATCACCCAGCCTGTATCCAATGACAATACTATACTAATGGATAGCATACAGGAGTACTTGGAGAACTCCCAGGCTATTAATAAGATCCAGCATGGTTTTGTGAGTAATAGGTCATTTCAAACTAATTTTATTAGCTTCTATGAGAAAGTAAGTGACAATATTGACCAGGGTAATGCAATAGATGTGGTCTATCTGGATTTTGCAAAAGCTTTCGACACAGTCCCTCACAGGAGGATAATTTTCAAATAAAGGCAGCTCGGTATAGGAAACACTATTTGCACATGGGTGAGTAATTGGCTTGAAAACAGAACAGCGAGTGGGGTTAATGGATGTTTTCCACCTGGGCTAAAGTAATCAGTGGAATACCACAGGGTTCTGTTCTGGGTCCACTATTGTTTAACATATTTATAAATGATCTAGGAGAAGGACTAGATAGCACAGTGTCCATTTTTGCAGATGATACTAAAATATGTAGAATGATTAAGTCAGATGTGGATGTGGAGTCTCTTTAGAGCGATTTATATAAACTGAAAGTTTGGGTAATGAAATGGAGTATGGGGTTTAATGTGGAAAAATGTAAAGTTATGCACTTTGGGACTAAGAATAAACATGTAACCTACCAATTAAATGGGGAAAATAGGGGAAACTGTATTAGAAAAGGATTTGGCGGTGTTCATTGATAGTAGATGTAGCGGCAACATACAATGTCAAAGTGCAGCAACAAAGGCAAATAAGGTGTTAGCACGCAGTAAAAGGGGTATTGAGACAAGGACTGAGTGTAATCCTGCCACTGTACAAATCATTGGTACGGCCGCATCTTGAGTATTGTGTACAGTTCTGGGCACCACACTATAAAAGAGACATATTAGAACTCGAAAAGGTTCAGAGGCGTGTTACCAAATTGATTAAGGGGTTGGAGACTCTGGACTATGATGAGAGGCTTTCTAAATTAGATATGTTTACACTAGAAATGAGACGACTAAGAGGAGATATGATTAATATTTACAAATATATAAAAGGGCAATATGAGGAACTATCAGGTGATTTGTTTATTATGAGACCTCTATACTAAAAGCGGAGACCACACTAAGGCTTGAGGAGAGGCAATTACGTACGCAGGAAGGGTTTCTTCATTGTAAAGGCAATATGAATATGGATTTCAGTGCCAGTGGAGGTTGTAATGGTGGAATCGGTCAATGCGTTCAAAAATGGGTTAGATAAATTTCTAGCAGAAAAAAAATATCCATGGATATAGCCTTTACCCAGAATAGAATAGGGAGTATAATATATTTCAGGTTGAACTTGATGGACTACTGGTCTATTTTCAACCTCACCAACTATGTTACTATGTTACAAAAAGAGTAAGAAGTCATCCTAGTGGGAAAGTCAGGGTTGTAAAAAAGTGGGGTCACAGTAGAGAGTAGAGAAGAAACATATACAGTATTAATTTTCTTAAATATTTCCAAAGAGTCAGGGTTGGGCCTACTGAGGGAGATCGGTCTATAGCTGGAGAATAGGACTGGGTCCTTACCCTCCTTGTATATATCTGTAGCATGGACTTTGAAGGACTTTGGAGAAACCAAATTTATTAGAGATGGAATTAAATAGCAACAACATCTTAGGGATGAAGATAGATTGAAACATTTTATAGCGTGAAACTGTATATCCAGTAAGGCCTGGACTCTTACCAGGAGGTGTATTTTTAAAGCATCCTCATGCTCCTCCAGTGTGAATGGGCGGTCTAACCAGTCCATTTTTTTTTGTCAGAAATGGTGGGTAATCCAACCTTCTGGAGGTAATTAGTAGGGATGTGCTAAAGGCCTATTTTTCTGAATTTGGTTCTAATTTCGTTGCCCAGCTTTGGATTTGTATTTGCCAAACCGCCATGACTGGCATTGATTCGGATTTGGATTTTTTTTTTTAAATTCACAAAAAGCTAAAATCACATTAAGTTCCAGTCATTTGCAGACAATTTTGACCACCTTACAGCTCACAATCTTGTTTTCATCCACATTAGGCCAAAGTTTGCAGAGAGCTGGCTGGTTTACTAAGCGAGAGAGCAGTGGCACAAACAAAAGGCAGTTTATAGCATATCTATGAAAGGTATACAGTCTGCATACTGCTTGTCAGGATCCCGGCTGTCACAATACCGATGCCAGAATCCCAACGGCCGGTATACTGGCGAGGTAGGCGATTCCCCCTCTATGGGTGTCCACAACACCCATAGAGGAAGAATAGAAACTGCGGCGAGCGCAGCTTGCCCTACCAAGCCAGCAGCATGGCAAGCACAGTGAGCCCACAAGGGGCTTCATTGTGCTCACCTTCCTGCCGGCATTCCACCACTCGGGATGCTGATGTAGGTATACTGACATTCGGCATCCCATGCGACAGTATAACATACCGATCCCCTATGAAACACTGACACACAGCAGTGGGAGAAATGAACAGTGGTGCAATATGGAATTGTCCTTGGGCCCCTTACCACCCACCCTTATGTTGGATATTAAAAAAGACATGCACAGATAAATAAACCAAGACCTCCAGCGACAGGGACTGCAGCTTTTGTGGTTGAAGTGCTTGGTTTGTTTGGTCCCCCACAAAATAAGCTACCAAGCGTCACAAGGCAACAACTCTACAGTGGCTAGATATCATCGTCATTGCCTTCCTCATCCTGACCCCCAACAGTGTGTACATCCTCCTCACACAATATCAATTCATCCTCGCTGGAATCCACCATTACAGAAATCTCTGTACTTTGCTGTAATTTCCGGAAAGGTCTTCCTCATGGAATTTCCAGTTCATTTTGATGAAGATCATCTTTTCCACATTTTGAGGAAGTATCCTCCTACGCCGATCGCTAACAAGGTTCCCGGCTGTGCTGAAAACTCTATCTGAGTACACACTGGAGGGTGGGCAGCTTAAGTGATGCAAAGCCAGTTTGTACAAGAGCCTCCATATTGCCTTTTTTTCCTTCCAATACACAAAGGGACTCTGTGACATGACTATTTTTACGATGTCTTGAAAATAATCCTCCACCATTCTTCGGATGGTGACCATATCCAATGGTGTTTTGGTAGAGGTGTCACAAATGATGGGCAATTCATTAAGACCTGGCCAGATATCAACATGTTGTGTTGACATATCTGCATCACCGCTAGGTCTTTTGGGAAAAGTATTTTTTTCCTGGCTGCTGCCGAAGAAACTGAAGGAGACATTGTAGTGCCACATGTCACTTGAGCTGCCAACTTGCTCACCAGGAGCTCTTTGCATCTCTTAAGAACTGGGTCAGTTGGGAAGAAAGACACAGCATATGACTTAAACCTAGGATCAAGTACAGTTGCCAAAATTTAGTGATCTGATTTCAAGATATTGGCAACCCTTGTATCCTGGCAAAGCAAATCAAGGACTTGACTTACAAGTCCGGAATACTTTACGGATTCACTAATCACCTTCTTCAATTTCTCCAGCTGATTTGCAAAGATCCTAATTAGGGGAATCACCTAGCTCAAGCTAGCAGTGTCAGCACTCACTTCACAGGTGGCTACTTCAAAGGGTTAGGGCACCTTGCACAAGACAGAAAGTACTCTCCACTGTGCTGGGTCAAGGTACATTCCCCCTCCTCTCCCAAAGTCATGGCTTGTTGTATAACTTTGGATGGATTTTTGCTGTTCCTTCATCCACTGAAGCATATAAAGGGTGGAGTTCCACCTTGTTAACACCTCTTGCTTCAGTTGATGATAGGGCAAATTAAACTGTTCTGGCAGGTGCTGCAAGCTCCAGCATGCTGTTGCTGAATGCTGAAAAATGTCCCGAAATCTTTCGGGTCACAGACAGCATCTTGTGCTCGCCTCTGTCATTTTTGAAAAACCCTGTACCACCAAGTTAATCACGTGAGCAAACAGGGGATGTGTTGGAATTCACCCAGCTGATCCAGATTTGAACCACAAATCCTGATGAGAGTTCAAGTGCGGTAAGCCATATTGCTGTGACATCCCTCAGTTTTTCTAAGAGGTTATCAGCGGTTATCACACTCTGTGTGAAGCCAGTGACACACAGAGTGCTTGTCTCTGAATTAGCTGGTAGTTGATACATAATGCTTCTGCTGCTGATGATGATGATGGCAATTCACCTACCCAGTGGGCTATCACAGTCTTATAATCTTTAGTTTGCCCACTACTGCTTATCCACATATCTGTGGTTAAGTGGACAGTGGGTACAATGGCATTTTGTAGGGCAATAATACATTTTTTTTTAAAGTTCTGGTACAGCCGAGGAATGGCTTTTTGGGTATAATGGAACCGAGATGGAATTTGGTACCAGGGACACAGGTCTTCAATTAACTGTGTAAAACCCACTGCATTAATGGCGGATATTGGATGCAGATCTAATACTAACATAGCAGTCATAGCGTCAGTGATCTGCTGTGTGACTGGGTGAGAACTGTCATACTTGCTCCCCCTTGCAAAGGATTGTTTAAGTCAATTGTTTTGTGGAACAACTACTAGCAGGTTTCTTCATCCACTTCAGGGATGGAGATCCAACCCCAGTAGCAGCAGGCCTAGCTCTCAAGGATTCTTCAGAGGAATTCTTGTGAAGAAGGGTAGTCACCAAGCATTGACAAATTTGTTGCAGGACTATCTCTGATCATTAATGAGGATATTGAGGATAAAGGTGTTGGTGTGGGAGATTGCAGGTTCTGCAATCTAGTAAAGAGAAGGGAGCTAGCTGATGCTGGACTGCTTGATGTTATTTTTTTAGCACCAGTTGTGGATGTTATAAAATACTTGAACTCGCTGCAGATGACGTAATAGGGTAGAGGTTCCTAAATGCTTATAATCCCTACCTCTACTTACTGTGGTTCCACAGATGCTAAGAGGGTTTGACAAAAGTTTTCAGGATTGGGGTAAAAATAATTCCACACAAAAGAGGTGGATTTGTTGGTCCTATGCCCGGGCATGACAATGGCCTTCTTATCATGGCCAAGTGATGCTTCCACTGGTGCCTGACTAACATAAACAACATCCTCAATATCCTCATTAGTGCCAGCGTCAGCTACACAAATCTTCCACTCATCCTCTTGAAATTCCACGGTGGCATCCTCAATTTCTATGTCATCAGCAACACTTATGCTGCTCATCCCCACATAAAGGGAACAGAAATGGTGGAAGGCGGCTTCTCTGCGAGTACAGTGTCAGAAAGATCAGACTCACACAAAGCCCTTGGGGGCACTTTTAGACTCTATTTAGGTATTTGAGACATTTCTGTTTTTGATTGCACAGTTTGTTCTACTGCCTTAATGGTTTTCAGTTTTTTTTACACCTCTTCTAGACTCCGAGTGTGAGGCATCATGTGAGGCAGAATAAGATGCCTCACTGACAGGTGCAAAACCCACCACTCAGAAATAAGGGCCAGGGTAGATTCTGGACTATCATCATCATCATGACTGATGGCAGCAGGTTGGTGTTTCTAAACTGATTGTTATCCATTTTAACTGCATGAATCACAGGCTTAGATGTACGTGAAGAAAGCACACTAGAGTACAATGCACCAAATAGTACAAACAATATACTGTAATAATATATTTTATATAACTTGCAGCTCCTTTCAAACTGCGTGAATCACAGGGTTAGGTGCATGTGAAGAAAGCGCTTGAGGATACAGCACACCCCCTTGTACAAAAAATAGAAATTAATGATATATTTTATATACCTTGCAGCTCCTTTCAAACTGTGTGAATCACAGGGTTAAATGCATGTAAAGAAAGCGCACTAGGGTACAGCACACTCCCTTATACAAACAATAGAAATTAACAAAATATTTTATATAACTGTCAGCTCCTTTCAAATTGCGTGAATCATAGGGTTAGATGCACGTGAGGTAAGCGCATTAGGGTACAGCGCACTCCCTTGTGCAAACTATAGAATTTAACAATATAATTTATATAACTTGCAGCTCCTTTCAAACTGCATGAATACAGGGTTAGATGCTTGTGAAGAAATCGCACTAGGGTACAGCGCACCCTTGTATGCAAACAATAGAAACTAACAATATTTTTATATAACTTGCAGCTCCTTTCATACTGCTTGAATCACAGGGTTAGTTGCACGAGGAAAGTGCACTAGGGTACAGTGCACCAAATAATATAAAGAATAGAAATTAATGAAATATTTTTAATATAACTTGCAGCTCCTTTCAAACGGTGTGAATCACAGGGTTAGATGCACATGAGGAAAGCGCACTAGGGTACAGCGCATCCCCTTGTGAGAGTCTCAGTCTGGAGTGGACACAGCACAGTTATAACTTATATTATAACAACAGAGTCAACACTCTGTGTACCCCCTACTCAGTGTACCCCCTACAGAGTCAACACTCAGTGTACTCCCTACAGTACAGCCTCTTGTGAGACTCTGGACACAGCAGTTGCACGCTTGCAGCGTATTCCCTACATATACTGTATACTGACAGTCACATTCTGTTCCACTTCCCTTCCCGAAACCCTACTAGTACTAAATGTAAATGTCCCCACTAATTTATATTTTTTTAAAGCACAGGTTTTTTTTATTGCAGAGTATATTTTTTTAAATACAGAGCAGGCGCAGCAGACTTCAGCGTGCTGCTATCTCTGGGAAATGGTGCCGAGTCTCGGCCGTGGCGCCTTTTATAAATTCTAAATCCTGCGAGAATCCAACGCCGGGAAGATGACATTCGGCCTCAGTCTCGGGTGCGCTCGGATTCCCATGTTTGGAGCGGTTCCAATTCCTTTAGAATCCAAACTGCTCATACCTAGCAATTAGATACTCTCTCCTGAAAAGAAGCAACTTCTGAAGTAGAGTTCAAGGATAATAGGTTATACAGTTTTGAATAAAAGGAATAAAATGAAGAGGCAATTTCCAAGGTCAACTTACAGTCTCACCAGTCTCATCCTTAACAACCTTTATAAAGGAAACTATGCTCTGAGCCCATAGGACACCTACTAATAATTAACCTGGCTTATTCCTTCAAAGAAAGTAATGATTTTTGCATAAGCAAAATCTTGTTTCACCCTTTTGTTCAATAGTTTGTCAGGTTCAGCCTGGGCTGATGCAGACTGATCAGTGACCAACACAGAGACTTTGCGATCAATTCTAGTGATCTAATGTGCTGAAGCAAATGCATCTTACAACCCTATCATTGATTTTTAAGATAAGAACCAAGCTGTACCAATTTTCCTCACAGCACACACTTGTGCACTTTCAGAACAGTGAGGCTGGAAACCTCAGGGGATTTATTTAATTCAAAGTAGTCATTGAGAATTTGGTCAAGTTGCGGTACACAGTAGGTATCCAAAAGAAGGCTTTCCTTCAAGCACCAGGTGCAAGTACTAGGGGAAGGGAGACTGTTAAGCCATACCAGCCCAGAGCCGGCCCTAACCAATATGATGCCCTAGGCAAGATTTTGGTTGGTGCCCCCTAGCACCGCCGCTAGTTCTGCAAGAGATGCCTGGCATGAGTCAGCTGGCAGCTCTGCTAACGTTGGGCGCCTTTTGTTTATGGAAATGCATCTTATTTGCATTACTGTGTGGCTAGGATGAACAAGCAGCTTCCGCTTATTAAAATGATATGCAGCATGCCTATATTCTGTGTGCGACTGCGGCTGTATCTGCATACGAAATGCTACATTACAGTGATTTCCAGGAATACACTGCAACGTAGCATTTCATATGCAGATACAGCCGCAGTCACACACAGAATATAGGCATGCCACATATCATTTTAATCAGCAGAAGCTGCTGGTGCCCCTAAGCATACCAAATGCCCTAGGCATTTGCCTAGTTTGCCTATGCCTAAGGCCGGCTCTGTACCAGCCACATATGCCTTAAGGGCACAGAGATCCTGTAATGTTCTCGAGTGCTTCTTTGGGATATTAAATCCCTTTGCACTAATTAAAACAACCCTGAATTAATCACCATCAGGTACAGATAGGGACAGAGGAAGGGAAGAAAGGGAAGAGTAAAAGAGAAAAAAAACTAAAACAGAGCAAAGAACTAAAATATAGAAAAACAATAACAATAATGGAGAGCAGCAAATACCACTCCTTCGCCACATGGGCATGAGGAACACACCTGGGCACAAAGACAAACATATAGAGTACGGGGGGCAATGTAGCATACTCAGTGCCAGATTAACGTCCACATGGGCCTGGAGCTGAAACTTAGGAAGGGCCTATTTTATGTCACCGCAGAGGATGTGAAAAATGCGGGGTGTGACTAGTAATGTGGGGTGTGTGGTTGATGTTGTGAGGGTCTGACGGCACAAGGGGTGTGGCCTGTGCCATAGGGTATGACTAGCGCCTACCTTGAAAAACCTCAATCGCCCTCCCTTCTTCGCTTATATCAATGTGTAAGGTGACAATCTACAACTGGACAAAGGAAAACATCTTAACATGACCGTAATATGAAAAATATAGCGATGACGTAAATATGAAACCTCTCAACGAAAGAGGCTACTGGTTGCTTAGTGATGTCATAAATGTGAAATCTTTCTATATGTAAAAAAGACCTTACCTTTTTAATAATAGCTATACTAAGAAGAGATACGTATCAGGAATGGTGGATAGATGATGTGGGGTTGGATAGAGGGTGTCGCCTGGACAGGGCCGAACAGGGGGAAGACTGACTGGCTACATCTGTACATGCATGCATGCGTCCGAATGTGCGAGAATTGAGACACCCATTGTCACACACATTGGGGTAAATTTACTAAGATGGGAGTTCTATTTAAGATTCTACTTCTAATTTATCTAGCACCTTCTAGAAGATAATACCTGGAATCTGATTGGTTGCAATGGGTAACATCCTATCTTAAACAGAACTCCCATCTTAGTAAATTTACCCCATTGTCTCCCCACTGGAAAAAAAATAAAACAGCACCTACTGTACATGGAAAAAGAAACGGGATTAGGTAAAGACCGAAACAGTTCGGACCCTGGAAAGCTGGCCGGACCAGCTTCCTGCAGCATTCTGGAGCTTGTAGTGCTCGTCCCTGTCCAGGGGGTGTCCTGCTGTGGTGTGCTGTCACCAGGGAGATGGGGAGGGAAAGATTACAACCTCCCTGTATGTCCCAGAGATGGGGTAATAGCCGTAATGGTTCGAGCCATACAGTGAGGCTGTCATCTCTCCCTCACCGCCTCCCTGGCGACAGTTGTCACAGGCACCCTCCTGAACATAACACCACCCGGATGAGGACAAGTACTACAAGCTCCAGAATGACAGTTTGCTGCAGGGAGCAGGTCCTGTCCGGCATTCCAGGGTCCGGACCATTCCAGTTTTTACCAAATCCCCAAAAAACTTACAGGAAATAACACTCCCCACTACAAGAAAAAAACCCAAATATATTAGCCTCAATAGGAATACATTTATTATTATTTATTTATTAGCAGTTTCTTATATAGCGCAGCATATTCCGTTGCGCTTTACAATTAGGACAACAGTTATAGAACAAAACTGGGCAAAGACAGTCATAGAGGTAGGAAGGCCCTGCTCACAAGCTTACAAAAAAACATTGGCCAATACAGGTAAAATAAGACACACTGAACCCAAAAGGGGGGTAACAAAACTTAATAGCTGCAGTAGTATAAAAAGCATTGGCCCTACACTCCCTCCCCTGTTACCCTATCACACTCACACATTCCCTCCCCCTGCACCCTATCACACTCACACATTCCCTTCCCTGGCACCATATTACACTCGTACAACAACTTTCTGGCCACCCACCCCCCACAAAGGGGTGTGACCACAGTATGTGGGGGTGCATGGCCAAACCTCTTTGGGGGCGTGTCTAGCACATTAGAAGCACCCACTCACAGGAGCATGGCATGCCTCCCAGCTAGGGCAGTAGAGAGCCTGGCTGCGCCCAGGTACTTTTCAGGGGGCATGACCTAATCACAGGAGGCGTGGCCATGGGCCCCCACTGGGCCCCTCCTTCAGACCTGGGCCCAGGTAATTTGTACCCTCTCCCCCCCTCTCTCGGCGCCACGGATCACACTCCCACATTCCCGGCACCCTATCACACTCACACACTCCCTCCAACATGCGGCCTGCACACTATCACACTGACACACTCCCTCCGCGGCCTGCGCTCTATCACACTGACGCACTCCCTCCCCCTGTGGCCTGCGCTCTATCACACTGACGCACTCCCCCCCACGGAGCCTGCGCTCTATCACATTGATGCACTCCCCCCCACGGAGCCTGCGCTCTATCACACTGACGCACTCCCCCCCACGCGGCCTGCGCCCTATCACACTGATGCACTCCCTCCCCCCGCGGCCTGCGCTCTATCACACTGACGCACTCCCTCCCCCCCCGCGGCCTGCGCTCTATCACACTGACGCACTCCCTCCCCCTTTGGCCTTCGCTCTATCACACTGACGCACTCCCTCCACCTAGCCTGCGCTCTATCACACTGACACACTCTCCTCCCCCTAGCCTGCGCTCTATCACACTGATGCACTCCCTCCCCCAGCGGCCTGCGCTCTATCACACTGATGCACTCCCTCCCCTGGCGGCCTGTGCTTTATCACACTGATGCACTCCCTCCCCCGGCGGCCTGTGCTCTATCACACTGACACACTCCCTCCCCCCCGCGGCCTGCCCTCTATCACACTGACACACTCTCCTCCCCCTAGCCTGCGCTCTATCACACTGATGCACTCCCTCCCCCCGCGGCCTACGCTCTATCCCACTGAGACACTCCCTGCCCCTGTGGCCTGCGCTCTATCACACTGACACACCTTCTCCCCCCGTGGCCTGCGCTGTATCACACTGACGCACTACCCTCCACGGCCTGCGCTCTATCACACTGATGCACTCCCTCCCCCTGCGGCCTGCGCTCTATCACACTGACGCACTCCCCCCTGCGCGGCCTGCATTCTATCACACTGACGCACCCCCCTTCGCGGCCTGCGCTCTATCACACTGACGCACTCCCTCCCCCCGCGGCCTGTGCTCTATCACACTGAATCATCCCCCCCGCGCGGCCTGCGCTCTATCACACTGAAGCACATTCCCCCCCGCGCGACCTGTGCTCTATTACACTGATGCATCCCCCCTGCGGCCTGCACTCTATCACACTGACACACTCCCCCTACGGACTGCGCTTTATCACACTGACGCACTCTTTCCCCCGACGCTCTATCACACTGATGCACTACCTCCCCCGTCAGCCTGCACTCTTTCACACTGATGCACTCCCTCCACTGGCGGCCTGCGCTTTATCACACTGACACACTACATCCACCGGCGGCCTGCACTCTATCAAACTGATGCACTCCCTCACCCGGCAGCCTGCGTTTTATCACACTGACGCACTACCTCCCCCGGCGGCCTGTGCTCTATCACACTGACACACTACCTCCCCCAGCGGCCTGCGCTCTATCACACTGACGCGTTCCCTCCCCCGGCAACCAGTGCTCTATCACACTGATGCACTCCCTCCACCGGTGGCCTGCGCTCTATCACACTGATGCACTACCTCCCCCGGCGGCCTGCGCTCTATCACACTGATGCACTCCCTCACCCTTGTGCTATATTTAACCCCACTCCCTGCAGTCAAACTGACTCATTACAAGCCGCCTGTGTGTGTGTGCTGCCACCGGAGAGGAGCAGCTCCGGGGGCAGGGGAGGAGGAGGGAGGGATGGGGACTCGGGAGACGCAGCAGCACTATGTAATTGGTGGCAGCGCCACTTCAGCTGTCCCTCTCCTTCCACGTAGGCTGGCCGCCGGTGCTGTGAATGCTGGGATGCGCTTCCCTCATCCCAGCATTCATAGCGGTGGCGGCCAGCCAATGCAGAAGGAGAGGGACAGCTGCAGCAGCGCCGCTACCAATTACAGTGCGCTGCTGTGGCTCCCGAAGCCCCCTCCCTCCTCCTTCGCACCTGCCTCTGGATCTGCCAGCACTGAAGAGCCTGACTGCCTGAGCCAGTGAAGAGATGGTAAGTATCATCAATTCTCTCTCTCTCTCTCTATCCTGTCTACCTAATGTATAAAAGGAGGACTGTCTGCACTAATGTGTAAAAAGGGGGCGCTGTCTGCTGTAATGTGTAAAAAGGGGACGCTGTCTGCCGTGATGTGTAAAAAGGGGACGCTGTCTGCCGTGATGTGTAAAAAGGGGGACGCTGTCTGCCGTAATGTGTAAAAAGGGGGACGCTGTCTGCCGTAATGTGTAATAAAGGGACGCTGTCTGCCATAATGTGTAATAAAGGGACGCTATCTGCCGTAATGTGTAAAAAGGTGGACTGTCTGCCATAATGTGTAAAAAGGGGGATGCTGTCTGCCGTAATGTGTAAAAAGAGGATGCTGTCTGCCGTAATGTGTAATAAAGGGACGCTGTCTGCCATAATGTGTAATAAAGGGACGCTGTCTGCCGTAATGTGTAAAAACTAAAAAGGGGACGCTGTCTGCCATAATGTGTAAAAGGGGGACTCTGCCATAATGTGTAAAAGGGGGACTCTGCCGTAATGTGTAAAAAGGGGAATCTGTCTGCCTTAAACTGTAAAAGGGGCTCTACATGGTGTGGTGGCACTACTGTGTGGCATAATTTGAATAATGGAGACTACTGTGCACCATAATATGAATTGGTTTTATTTTGTGGACACACTCCTTCCCCATGAAGCCACCCCTCTATATTTTTCATGTGCGCCAGTGGCGTGCACTGCCCTTATATTGCGTAAGGGGGGGGGCGGTGATGCCATTTTTTGCACACAGCGCTAAAATGTCTAGTTACGGCACTGATCACAAGGATTGCACATTCTACTACTTAGCAGAATTTGCAATTCAACCTGGATCAGGCCCATACTCACTAAAAAATATGTTGGATGTTGTATAATCAAAGAGCACAGTGTTCATATAATTAGTAGTGATGAGCACCGGAAATTTTTCGGGTTTTGTGTTTTGGTTTTGGGTTCGGTTCCGCGGCCGTGTTTTGGGTTCGAACGCGTTTTGGCAAAACCTCACCGAATTTTTTTTGTCGGATTCGGGTGTGTTTTGGATTCGGGTGTTTTTTTCAAAAAACCCTAAAAAACAGCTTAAATCATAGAATTTGGGGTTCATTTTGATCCCAAAGTATTATTAACCTCAATAACCATAATTTCCACTCATTTTCAGTCTATTCTGAACACCTCACACCTCACAATATTATTTTTAGTCCTAAAATTTGAACCGAGGTCGCTGGATGGCTAAGCTAAGCGACCCAAGTGGCCGACACAAACACCTGGCCCATCTAGGAGTGGCACTGCAGTGTCACGCAGGATGGCCCTTCCAAAAAACACTCCCCAAACAACACATGACGCAAAGAAAAAAAAGAGGCGCAATGAGGTAGCTGTGTGAGTAAGCTAAGCGACCCTAGTGGCCGACACAAACACCTGGCCCATCTAGGAGTGGCACTGCAGTGTCACGCAGGATGGCCCTTCCAAAAAACACTCCCCAAACAACACATGACGCAAAGAAAAAAAAGAGGCGCAATGAGGTAGCTGTGTGAGTAAGCTAAGCGACCCTAGTGGCCGACACAAACACCTGGCCCATCTAGGAGTGGCACTGCAGTGTCACGCAGGATGGCCCTTCCAAAAAACACTCCCCAAACAACACATGACGCAAAGAAAAAAAAGAGGCGCAATGAGGTAGCTGTGTGAGTAAGCTAAGCGACCCTAGTGGCCGACACAAACACCTGGCCCATCTAGGAGTGGCACTGCAGTGTCACGCAGGATGGCCCTTCCAAAAAACACTCCCCAAACAACACATGACGCAAAGAAAAAAAAGAGGCGCAATGAGGTAGCTGTGTGAGTAAGCTAAGCGACCCTAGTGGCCGACACAAACACCTGGCCCATCTAGGAGTGGCACTGCAGTGTCACGCAGGATGGCCCTTCCAAAAAACACCCCCCAAACAGCACATGACGCAAAGAAAAATGAAAGAAAAAAGAGGTGCAAGATGGAATTGTCCTTGGGCCCTCCCACCCACCCTTATGTTGTATAAACAGGACATGCACACTTTAACCAACCCATCATTTCAGTGACAGGGTCTGCCACACGACTGTGACTGAAATGACGGGTTGGTTTGGACCCCCACCAAAAAAGAAGCAATTAATCTCTCCTTGCACAAACTGGCTCTACAGAGGCAAGATGTCCACCTCATCATCATCCTCCGATATATCACCGTGTACATCCCCCTCCTCACAGATTATCAATTCGTCCCCACTGGAATCCACCATCTCAGCTCCCTGTGTACTTTGTGGAGGCAATTGCTGCTGGTCAATGTCTCCACGGAGGAATTGATTATAATTCATTTTAATGAACATCATCTTCTCCACATTTTCTGGATGTAACCTCGTACGCCGATTGCTGACAAGGTGAGCGGCGGCACTAAACACTCTTTCGGAGTACACACTTGTGGGAGGGCAACTTAGGTAGAATAAAGCCAGTTTGTGCAAGGGCCTCCAAATTGCCTCTTTTTCCTGCCAGTATAAGTACGGACTGTCTGACGTGCCTACTTGGATGCGGTCACTCATATAATCCTCCACCATTCTTTCAATGGGGAGAGAATCATATGCAGTGACAGTAGACGACATGTCCGTAATCGTTGTCAGGTCCTTCAGTCCGGACCAGATGTCAGCATCAGCAGTCGCTCCAGACTGCCCTGCATCACCGCCAGCGGGTGGGCTCGGAATTCTGAGCCTTTTCCTCGCACCCACAGTTGCGGGAGAATGTGAAGGAGGAGATGTTGACAGGTCGCGTTCCGCTTGACTTGACAATTTTGTCACTAGCAGTTCTTTGAACCCCAGCAGACTTGTGTCTGCCGGAAAGAGAGATCCAAGGTAGGTTTTAAATCTAGGATCGAGCACGGTGGCCAAAATGTAGTGCTCTGATTTCAACAGATTGACCACCCGTGAATCCTTGTTAAGCGAATTAAGGGCTCCATCCACAAGTCCCACATGCCTAGCGGAATCGCTCTGTGTTAGCTCCTCCTTCAATGTCTCCAGCTTCTTCTGCAAAAGCCTGATGAGGGGAATGACCTGACTCAGGCTGGCAGTGTCTGAACTGACTTCACGTGTGGCAAGTTCAAAAGGTTGCAGAACCTTGCACAACGTTGAAATCATTCTCCACTGCGCTTGAGACAGGTGCATTCCACCTCCTATATCGTGCTCAGTTGTATAGGCTTGAATGGCCTTTTGCTGCTCCTCCAACCTCTGAAGCATATAGAGGGTTGAATTCCACCTCGTTACCACTTCTTGCTTCAGATGATGGCAGGGCAGGTTCAGGCGTTTTTGGTGGTGCTCCAGTCTTCTGTACGTGGTGCCTGTACGCCGAAAGTGTCCCGCAATTCTTCTGGCCACCGACAGCATCTCTTGCACGCCCCTCTCGTTTTTTAAATAATTCTGCACCACCAAATTCAAGGTATGTGCAAAACATGGGACGTGCTGGAATTTGCCCATATTTAATGCACGCACAATATTGCTGGCGTTGTCCGATGCCACAAATCCACAGGAGAGTCCAATTGGGGTAAGCCATTCTGCGATGATCTTCCTCAGTTGCCGTAAGAGGTTTTTAGCTGTGTGCGTATTCTGGAAAGCGGTGATACAAAGCGTAGCCTGCCTAGGAAAGAGTTGGCATTTGCGAGATGCTGCTACTGGTGCAGCCGCTGCTGTTCTTGCGGCGGGAGTCCATACATCTACCCAGTGGGCTGTCACAGTCATATAGTCCTGAGCCTGCCCTGCTCCACTTGTCCACATGTCCGTGGTTAAGTGGACATTGGGTACAACTGCATTTTTTAGGACACTGGTGAGTCTTTTTCTGAGGTCTGTGTACATTTTCGGTATCGCCTGCCTAGAGAAATGGAACCTAGATGGTATTTGGTACCGGGGACACAGTACCTCCAACAAGTCTCTAGTTGCCTCTGCAGTAATGATGGATACCGGAACCACGTTTCTCACCGCCCAGGATGCCAATGCCTCAGTTATCCGCTTTGCAGCAGGATGACTGCTGTGATATTTCATCTTCCTCGCAAAGGACTGTTGGACAGTCAATTGCTTGGTGGAAGTAGTAAAAGTGGTCTTACGAGTACGACTTCCCCTCTGGGATGACCATCGACTCCCAGCAGCAACAACAGCAGCACCAGCAGCAGTAGGCGTTACACGCAAGGATGCATCGGAGGAATCCCAGGCAGGAGAGGACTCGTCAGAATTGCCAGTGGCAGTGACATGGCCTGCAGGACTATTGGCATTCCTGGGGAAGGAGGAAATTGACACTGAGGGAGTTGGTGGGGTGGTTTGCGTGAGCTTGGTTACAAGAGGAAGGGATTTACTGGTCAGTGGACTGCTTCCGCTGTCGCCCAAAGTTTTTGAACTTGTCACTGACTTATGATGAATGCGCTGCAGGTGACGTATAAGGGAGGATGTTCCGAGGTGGTTAACGTCCTTACCCCTACTTATTACAGCTTGACAAAGGCAACACACGGCTTGACAAATGTTGTCCGCATTTCTGTTGAAATACTTCCACACCGAAGAGCTGATTTTTTTGGTATTTTCACCAGGCATGTCAATGGCCCTATTCCTCCCACGGACAACAGGTGTCTCCCCGGGTGCCTGACTTAAACAAACCACCTTACCATCAGAATCCTCCTGGTCAATTTCCTCCCCAGCGCCAGCAACACCCATATCCTCCTCATCCTGGTGTACTTCAACACTGACATCTTCAATCTGACTATCAGGAACTGGACTGCGGGTGCTCCTTCCAGCACTTGCAGGGGGCGTGCAAATGGTGGAAGGCGCATGCTCTTCACGTCCAGTGTTGGGAAGGTCAGGCATCGCAAACGACACAATTGGACTCTCCTTGTGGATTTGTGATTTCGAAGAACGCACAGTTCTTTGCTGTGCTTTTGCCAGCTTGAGTCTTTTCATTTTTCTAGCGAGAGGCTGAGTGCTTCCATCCTCATGTGAAGCTGAACCACTAGCCATGAACATAGGCCAGGGCCTCAGCCGTTCCTTGCCACTCCGTGTGGTAAATGGCATATTGGCAAGTTTACGCTTCTCCTCTGACAATTTTATTTTAGATTTTTGAGTCCTTTTTTTACTGATATTTGGTGTTTTGGATTTTACATGCTCTGTACTATGACATTGGGCATCGGCCTTGGCAGACGACGTTGCTGGCATTTCATCGTCTCGGCCATGACTAGTGGCAGCAGCTTCAGCACGAGGTGGAAGTCGATCTTGATCTTTCCCTATTTTTGGAACCTCAACATTTTTGTTCTCCATATTTTAATAGGCACAACTAAAAGGCACCTCAGGTAAACAATGGAGATGGATGGATACTAGTATACTTATGGATGGACGAGCGACTGCCGACACAGAGGTAGCTACAGCCGTGGACTACCGTACTGCGTCTGCTGCTAATATAGACTGGATGATAATGATATAAAAAATATATATATATCACTACTGCAGCCGGACAGGTATATATTATATAATGACGGACCTGCTGGACACTGTCAGCAGCACTGCAGACTCCTAAAGTAAGCTACTAGTAGTATCAAGAAGATAGAAAAAAAAAAAACACCACAGGTAGGTGGTATACAATTATGGATGGACGAGCGACTGCCGACACAGAGGTAGCTACAGCCGTGGACTACCGTACTGCGTCTGCTGCTAATATAGACTGGATGATAATGATATAAAAAATATATATATATATCACTACTGCAGCCGGACAGGTATATATTATATAATGACGGACCTGCTGGACACTGTCAGCAGCACTGCAGACTCCTAAAGTAAGCTACTAGTAGTATCAAGAAGATAGAAAAAAAAAAACACCACAGGTAGGTGGTATACAATTATGGATGGACGAGCGACTGCCGACACAGAGGTAGCTACAGCCGTGGACTACCGTACTGCGTCTGCTGCTAATATAGACTGGATGATAATGATATAAAAAATATATATATATCACTACTGCAGCCGGACAGGTATATATTATATAATGACGGACCTGCTGGACACTGTCAGCAGCACTGCAGACTCCTAAAGTAAGCTACTAGTAGTATAAAGAAGATAGAAAAAAAAAAAACCACCACAGGTAGGTGGTATACAATTATGGATGGACGAGCGACTGCCGACACAGAGGTAGCTACAGCCGTGGACTACCGTACTGCGTCTGCTGCTAATATAGACTGGATGATAATGATATAAAAAATATATATATATCACTACTGCAGCCGGACAGGTATATATTATATAATTAATGACGGACCTGCTGGACACTGTCAGCAGAATGCGTTTATAGAATAAAAACACCACACGACGAGTGTTTAACTTTTTCAGGCAGACAATCACAATATACTGGTGGTCAGACAGTGGTCACTGGTCAGTCACACTGGCAGTGGCACTCTGGCAGCAAAAGTGTGCACTGTTAAATAATATGTACTCCTGCTACTGCTCCCCAGTCTCCCCCACAATTAAGCTGTGTGAGCACTGAGCACTCAGCACAGTCAGATATACATAGATGATGCAGCACACTGAGGCTGAGCACAGATATGGTATACTGTTACTGTGTCACTGTGTATCGTTTTTTTTCAGGCAGAGAACGGATTATATTAAATAATAATATAATAAAAAAACTGCACTGGTGGTCACTGGTCAGTCACTAGTAAACTCTGCACTCTCTGAGTACTCCTAAGCTCCAGTAAATCAAGTGTCTCACTCTCACTCTCTCTCTTCTAATCTAAATGGAGAGGACGCCAGCCACGTCCTCTCCCTATGAATCTCAATGCACGTGTGAAAATGGCGGCGACGCCCGGCTCCTTATATAGAATCCGAGTCTCGCGATAGAATACGAGCCTCGCGAGAATCCGACAGCGGGATGATGACGTTCGGGCGCGCTCGGGTTAGCCGAGCAAGGCGGGAAGATCCGAGTCTGCCTCGGATCCGTGTAAAAAGGCTGAAGTTCGGGGGGGTTCGGATTCCGAGGAACCGAACCCGCTCATCTCTAATAATTAGTGGAGGGCACTGGTATAACAATTAAGGGTTATTACTGGTAAAAAAAAATCCATAGGAGGTGAGCTGGTCTTACAGTATGTAATTAATAAAAGCTGCTTATATAATCAGCAATGATGGAATAAGCAATGGAAGCATTATCAGTAGGATTTGCAATTTTTAATTTTTTTTTCAGGCACTGGAAAGGCTAGAATCACCCCACAAGCTGTCATTCACTGAATAGCTATTAGGCTAGACAAACAGTATTATACAGAGTAGAGATGTGCGGCTGGCACTTTTCGTGCTTTGTGTTTTGGTTTTGGTTTCATGCTCGTGTTCTGGATCTGGATTGGTTTTGCCAAAATCACCCTTTCGGGTTTTGGTTTTGGATCTGGATTTTAAAAAACAACAAAAAACAGCTAAAATCACAGAATTTTGGGGTATTTTTGATCCTACGGTATTAGTAACCTCAATAACATTAATTTCCACTCATTTCCAGTCTATTCTGAACACCTCACACCTCACAATATTATTTTTAGGCCAAAAGGTTGCACTGAGGTGGCTGGATGACTAAGCTAAGCGACACAAGTGTGCAGCACAAACACCTGGCCCATCTAGGAGTGGCAATGCATTGGCAGACAAGATGGCAGATTTAAAAAAAAAAAGGCCCCAAACAGCACATGATGCAAAGAATAAAAAGAGGTGAAATTAGGTAGCTGTACGAGTAAGCTAAGTGACACAAGTGTGCGGCACAAACACCTGGCCCATCTAGGAGTAGCACTGCAGTGGCAGACAGGATGGCACTTAAAAAAACTAGTCCCCAAACAGCACATCATGCAAAGAAGTAAAAGAGGTGCAATGAGGTAGCTGTACGAGTAAGCTAAGTGACACAAGTGTGCGGCACAAACACCTGGCCCTTCTAGGAGTGGCACTGCAGTCCCACTGCACTAATGGCGAATACCGGATGCACATATAACACCAACATAGCTGTCAAGGCCTCAGTTATCCGCTTTGGAATAGAATGACTGCTGTCATATATCATCTTCCTCACAAAGGACTGTTGGACAGTCATTTGATTAAAGTAGTACAAGTGGTCTTCCGACTTCCCCTCTGGGATGACGATCGACTCCCAGTAGCAACAACAGCAGTGGCAGCAGCAGGAGGAAGTGGTTCTTGATCTTTCCCTATCTTATCCTCCAAATTTTTGTTCTCCATTATTTTTCTGGAGTTATATAACAAAATGCAGCACAGGAGAGCATACCTCTACATCACACAGTACTCCACATATTTGGAGTAAATTATATACAGTACAGGACAGCACCACTGGACTTATACGGCAGCACCACTGGACTGGATTTAGATGGCAGTACCACTGGACATATACAGCACTATCACTGGAATTATATGGCAGTACCACTGGACATATACAGCATTATCACTGGACTGGACATATACAGCAGTACCACTGGACATATACGGCAGTATCACTGGACTGGATTTATACGGCAGTGTCACTGGACTGGATTTATACGGCAGTATCACTGGACTTATACGCCAGTACTACTGGACTTATACGCCAGTACTACTGGAATTATACGGCTGTACCACTGGACATATAAGGCAGTACCACTGGACATATAAGACAGTACCACTGGACATATAAGACAGTACCACTGGACATATACAGCAGCACAGGGACACCACCACTGGACTGATGCAGGACAATACAGCACCACTGCAATGAAGTGGACTTATACAGCAGCACTGGACATATGGCATCAGAGGACACCACCACTGTGACTGGACTGATGCAGCACAATACACTGAACTGATGCAGCACAACACAGCACCACTGGACTGGACTTATACAGCAGCACTGGACATATGGCAGCAGAGGACACCACCACTGTGACTGGACTGATGCAGCACAAGACACTACCACTGGACTGAAGCAGCACAACACAGCACCACTGGACTGGACTTATACAGCAGCACTGGACATATGGCAGCAGAGGATACAACCACTGTGACTGGACTGATGCAGCACAAGACACTAACACTGAACTGATGCAGCACAAGACACTACCACTGGACTGAAGCAGCACAACACAGCACCACTGGACTGGACTTATACAGCAGCACTGGACATATGGCAGCAGAGGACACCACCACTGTGACTGGACTGATGCAGCACAAGACACTACCACTGTACTGATGCAGGACACTGAGGACGGAGACACGTCCTCTCGCTACACTCTCCAATGCCGGAGTGACAATTGTGGTGACTCACGGCTCCTTATATGGAATCCAAACCCCGCGAGAATCCGACAGCGGGATGATGACGTTTTGCCTCGTTCTGGTTTCCGTGTCAGGCGGGAAAACCCGAGCCGGACTCAGATCCGGGCTCGGGTAGTAAAGGGAACCGAACCCACTCATCTGTAATACAGAGGCACCAATTCACGCCTACTATATACTCAGCTAGAATAAATAGATATGTATTTTAAACTTAAGATTCTTCTGACATTGTCATTTACATTTAAGAGACAATGCAGAATATTAAATTTAGCTAATTCTTTACAGTATATTAGCAAATTTAATTATATCCCAAATTAGTGTTGGATAAATATTTTGATTCATGTCAAATGGAGTGGAGTTTTAATTAGTTAAATGTGCAGCGACTGCAATAGCATTTCATTCAGATTAGTAGATAAATAGGATCAAAATAAAATGGTGGGCTGAGCCCCACTTTCAGTAGGATAACTTGTACAGGCATCTAGAGTTACACACAGATCTCTGCAAGTGTGTTGTTGTGTCCCACAACCGAAGTACCTAAATTGCATGTTTGTTTGCTTACAATTTTATGATGACAACAGATGTTTTTAACTTCAGCATTTCCCTATTAATATGATCTCTTTTTTACCATACCTATTGTCAGTATCCTGGACTATTTCATGCTTGTACTAGTGTTCTCTGAAGCTTACCTCCTGATCTGCAGGGATTTCTCTCAGTCCAGCGAAGTGCCATGCAGTTCTCAGCTTTCAGCTGCAGCATGTGTGTGTTGCTCACTTCTAATTAAAGTGTGAGGATTCCTCTGTGTGAGAGCTGGCAAGATCCTGTGTTCAGCATTTAGGTCTCTGTGCATTGTGTCCAGAAGCCATGTTACCTGATCAGCTGACCGGACTGTTTAACCTATAGGAGTGCTAGTATCCTCAGCTCAGGTCCGGCGCTACCCACTCAGCAAAGGGATGCACTGCAGGAAGGCGCTGTGCTGGAGAGGTGCTCTCCCTGCTCTGCATCCCCATATCTCCCAACATGACCCTCTCCAGGAGGGACAGAATGCTCTGCTCCTGGCCTTCCTTCTTACTTTATGATTGCCCTCACCTGTACTGAAACACCTTTCTTATCCATTAAACTGTTCAAAACAGGTGCCGGCAATCATAAATTAAGAGGAAAGTCCAGAAGCAGAGCATTCTGTCCCTCCTGGAGAGGGTCATGTTGGGAGGTATACATCCCTGTGCTGAGGTTCCTGCTGCTGCTGCCGGATGCCAGCTGCCGCTGCGCTTGTCAAACTACAGACACAGGCAGCGGTGCCGGCTGCTTGAAGAGTCTGCACCCCTTCTCCCTTCAGAAGTGTTATGGATGGGAAAAATAGGATCCTTTTCTCCTAGTCCGTAGAGGATGCTGGGGACAACATCAACACCATGGGGTATAGACGGGATCCGCAGGCGACATGGGCACTCTAAAGACTTTTCATTGGGTGTGAACTGGCTCCTCCCTCTATGCCCCTCCTCCAGACCTCAGTTATAGGAACTGTGCCCAGGGAGACTGACATTTCGAGGAAAGGAATTACTTAACTAGTGGTGAGATATCTGCCAACTCACACCCTCAACCATGCCGCACACATGGCATTCAACATAACACACGCCAACAGGCATGAACTAATTGCAGCAACATGCTGAAACCAAGATAACACAACTTGTGTAACTGTAATAACTAAACTCCAGGTAAAGTATGCACTGGGACAGGCGCCCAGCATCCTCTACGGACTAGGAGAAAATAATTTACTGGTAGGTTAACAAAAACCTATTTTCTCATATGTCCTAGAGGATGCTGGGGATGACATCAAGACCATGACCATCTATACCAAAGCTCCAGTACGGACGGGAGAGTGCGGATGACCCTGCAGCACCGATTGACCAAACTTTAGGTCCTCATCAGCCAAGGTGTCAAACTTGTAGAACTTAGCAAATGTGTTTGAGCCTGACCAAGTAGCTGCTCGGCAAAGTTGTAATGCCGAGACCCCCCTTGCAGCCACCCAGGATGAGCCCACCTTCCTAGTGGAGTGGGCCTTTACCAATGTCGGTAACGGCAATCTAGCCGTAGTATGAGCTTGCTGGATCGTATTTCTAATCCAACGTGCAATAGTCTGCTTGGAAGCAGGACAGCCAATCTTGTTGTGATCATACAGGACAAACAGAGCCTCTGTTTTCCGTATACGAGCTGTTCTAGCAAAATAGATTTTCAAAGCTCTAACCACATCTAGAGACTTTGAATCAGTGAATGTTTCAGTAACTACTGGCACCACAATAGGTTGGTTTATGTGAAAAGCAGAAACCACCTTTGGAAGAAAATGTTGGCGAGTCCACAACTCTGCCCTATCTTCATGGAAAATCAGGTAAGGGCTCTTCTGAGACAAGGCCCCCAATTCAGACACCCACCTTGCGGATGCCAATGCCAAAAGCATCACCACTTTCCAAGTGAGAAACTTCAACTCTATCTTTTGTAGAGGCTCAAACCAATCCGATTGAAGGAACTGCAATACCACGTTAAGGTCCCATGGTGCCACTGGAGGCACGAATGGAAGCTGGATGGGCAGAACTCCTTTCACGAAGGTCTGAACCTCTGGAAGAGAGGCCAATTGTTTTTGGAAGAACACTGACAAGGCCGAAATCTGGACCTTGATTGATCCCAATCGTAGGCCCGTCTCCACACCATCCTGCAAAAAATGGAGAAAACGTCCTAAGTGAAACTCTTCCATAGGAGCTTTCTTGGATTCACACCAAGCCACATATTTTCTCCAAATACGGGGGTAATGTTTTGACGTTACTCCCTTTCTGGCCTGAATAAGGGTGGGGATGACCTCCTTAGGAATACCCTTCCTGGCTAGGATACGGCGCTCAACAGCCATGCCGTCAAACGTAGCCACGGTAAGTCTTGGTACACACACAGCCCCTGCTGCATCAGGTCCTCCTGAGGAGGAAGAGGCCGAGGATCTCCTATGAGTAACTGCTGAAGATCTGGGTACCAAGCCCTTCTTGGCCAGTCTGGGGCAATGAAGATTGCTTGAACCCTTGTCTTTCTTATGATCCTGAGTACTTTTGGGATCAGCGGAAGTGGAGGGAAAACATACACTGACGGAAACACCCACTGGGTCACCAGTGCATCCACTGCTACTGCTTGAGGGTATCTCGACCTGGAACAGTATCTCTGAAACTTCTTGTTGAGACGAGATGCCATCATGTCTATTTGAGGAACTCCCCAAAGACTTGTCACCTCTGCAAAGACTTCTTGGTGGAAGCCGCACTCTCCTGGATGGAGATCGTGTCTGCTTCCCAGTTGTCTACTCCCAGAATGAATATTGCCGACAGAGCTTGTAGATGTTTTTCTGCCCAGCTGAGGATTTTTGTCACCTCTGCCATTGCCGCTCTGCTTTTTGTTCCGCCCTGCCTGTTTATGTATGCGACTGCTGTTACATTGTCCGCCTGGATCTGCACGGGACAGTCTTGAAGAAGATGTACCGCTTGTTGAAGGCGTTGTAAATGTCTCTTAGCTCCAGCACGTTTATGTGAAGACAGGCTTCCTGATGCGACCAACGTCCCTGGAAGTTTTGTCCCTGAGAGACTGCTCCCCAGCCTCGGAGACTTGCATCCGTGGTTACTATTACCCAGTCCTGAATGCCAAACCTGCATCCCTCTAGCAGGTGAGAGCTGTGCAACCACCACAGGAGTGAAATCCTGGTTTTTGTTGACAGGATTATCTTTCTGTGCATGTGTAGGTGTGACCCCGACCACTAGTCCAACAGGTCCCACTGGAATACTCTGGCATGGAACCTGCCAAACTGTATGGCCTCGTAGGCCGCCACCATCTTCCCCAACAACCGAATGCACTGATGGATCGACACACTTGATGGTTTCAATATCTGTTTTACCATTTTCTGGATTTCCAGAGCCTTTTCCAGCGGAAGAAATACTCTCTGAACTTCTGTGTTCAGAATCATCCCGAGGAAAGACAACCTTGTCGTCGGTTCCAACTGTGACTTTGAGTAATTTATGATCCACCCGTGTTGTTGGAGTATTGACAGGGAGAGGGATATGTTTTGTAATAACTGCTCCCTAGATCTCGCCTTTATCAGGAGGTTGTCCAGATAAGGGATTATATTGACTCCTTTCTGACGAAGGAGGACCATCATCTTCGCCATCACCTTGGTGAATACCCTCGGCGCCGTGGAGAGACCAAAAGGTAACGTCTGGAATTGGTAATGGCAATCCTGAATCGTGAATCTTAGATAAGCCTGGTGAGGAGGATAAATGGGAACATGCAGGTAAGCATCCTTTATGTCCACCGACACCAAGTAGTCCCCCTCCTCCAGACTGGCAATCACCGCCCGAAGTGATTCCATCTTGAACTTGAACCTTTTCAGGAAGAAATTCAGATTTTTTAGATTTATGATCGGTCTAACCGAGCCGTCCGGCTTCGGAACAACAAAAAGGATTGAATAAAAACTCACCCTTGTTGTGACAACGGTACCAGGACTATGACCTGGTCTTGACATAATTTTTTGGATTGCCGCTGTTACTGCTTCTCTCTCTGGCGGAGAAGCTGGCAAGGTCGATTTGAAAAATCGGCATGGGGGAACATCTTGAAACTCTAGTTTGTATCCCTGGGATACTATTTGCAACACTCAGGGGTCCAGGCCAGACAGAATCCAATCCTGGCTGAAGAGTTTGAGACGTGCCCCCACCCAAGCGGCCTCCCACAAGGGAGTTCCTGCGTCATGCTGGGGATTTGGCAGAATTAGGGGTAGACTTTTGCTCTTGGGAACCTGGAGCCGGTGTGGGCTTCTTTCTCCTTCCCCTTCCTGCAAAGAAGGGGGAACCTCTCGTCTTTTTGTATTTATTGGGCCGAAAGGACTGCATTTGCGGGTTATAGGTCTTTTTTTCCGGTGCAGGCGCAGAGGGCAAAAATGTTGACTTACCTGCGGTAGCCGCTGAGACTAACGCATCCAGGCCATCGCCAAATAAGGCCTCACCTTTATATGGGAGAGCCTCCATGTTTCTTTTGGAATCTGCATCCGCGTTCCACTGGCGAATCCATAATGCCCGCCTAGCCGATACTGCAATGGTAGCGGCTTGTGAACTCAAGAGTCCAATATCCTTCATTGCTTCCAGCATGCAGGCGGCAGCATCCTTGATATTCCCTAACTTAAGGAGTATCCCATCTTTATCAATCGTGTCCATTTCCGATGACACGCTTTCTGACCCTTTTTCAATAGCGTGACTCACCCATGCGCAGGCAATAGTGGGCCTGAGCAGTGCACCATTGGTAACATAAATGGATTTCAATGTCGTTTCCATTTTGCGGTCTGCTGGCTCTTTAAGAGAAGCCGTGCCAGGAGCAGGGAGAATTACCTTCTTTGTCAACCTGGAAAGTGCACTGTCTAACACAGGGGGTGACTCCCATTTTTTCCTGTCTTCAACCAGGAAAGGATAAGCTATGTGAATCCTTTTGGGAATACGAAATTTTTTATCAGGATTCACCCACATCCCCTTCAAACAGAGCATTTAGTTTGTGTGAAGGAGGGAACGTGACTTTGGATTTCTTTTCCTTACATAAATAAGCTTTCTCCTGAGCTACAGGAGTGCTTTCTGTAACCTCCAACACCTCCCTTATAGCCACAATCATATATTGTATACTTTTTGCCAATTTATGATCTATCTCTCTGGGTTCACTATTGTCGACACAAGAATCAGAATCCGAGTCGGTATCAGTGTTTACAACATTTACAAATGGTCTCTTATGTGACCCAGAGGGGCCACCCGCAATAGGAATAACAGCATCCTGAAAAATCACATCTTCCACAGATTTTCTCCAGCATGCAGCCTTAGATTCAGACTTATCCTATCTACGGTTAATCAGATGCATACTGTAACGTAGCTCTTTCACCCATGCAGGCTCTTGGTGTGCCGGTAGCGCCACCACATTACAACTCTGTGTCCCTAAAATGGCTTCCTACAGGGAGGATCTCCCTGCCTCAGACATGCCGCACACGTGTACACCACACTCACAGACACACTGGGACTTATTTTGGGGACAGAACCACAGTAAAATCTGTCAGAGGGACACAGGATAGGAGCAGCCAGTTCACAAATCCAGCGCCAGTATTGCCTGTGAACACAGTATGTCCACAGCCCAAAAGTGCTTTTAAATAGTAATATACACTATCAAATGCACCACAATCGCTTTGTGCCCCCCCTTTATAGCACCCTGTACTTGTCAGAAGTGGAGGAGAGGACCAGCGTGTTCTCTGCAGCCTGAGGCGAGAGAGAAAATGGCACTGAGCAGTGTGCTGGCTGCCTGAGGAAGAAGCTCTGCCCTTGTTACCTCAGAAACTTATCATAATATTTATACTGGCGGGGGTAGGGCTGTGCCTGGGCATCTTATGCCCCCTTTTAGCCAGTTTGAGGTATTTTTCTTGCTGCCTAGGGCGCCCCCCCCCCCCCCTGCGCCCTGCACCCTGCAGTGCCTGTGTGTGTGGGCAGCAATGGTGCGCTGCGCTCCTGCCAGCCGCGCCGCACCTCAGCCGTCACTTAATTGATTGAAGATCATTCTTCTCATACTCACCTGTCTTCTGATTTCTGGCTCTGTTAGGGGGTGACGGCGTGCTGTGGGAGTGAGCATCTAAACACGGCTAGCATTCAGTTCCCTTCAGAAGCTAATGGTGTCCTGTCAGCCAGAAGCAGAGCCATGAAACTCTAAGGAAGTTGGTTCTGCTTCTGCCCCCTTAGTCCCACGAAGCAGGGAGTCTGATGCCAGCAGATCTCCCTGAAAATAAAAAACCTAACATAAGTCTTTTCAGAAAAACTCAGTAGAGCTCCTCATAGTGCATCCAGTTGACCTGGGCACATTTCTAAAGCTGAGGTCTGGAGGAGGGGCATAGAGGGAGGAGCCAGTTCACACCCAAGGTCTTGATATCGTCCCCAGCATCCTCTAGGACGTATGAGAAAGAGGGCTAAACGGCTGGAGGGGAAAAGAGCTACATGGGTCAGAGGGGCGGAGCTACAGGGGACCAGGCTGCTGTGTTTGAAGAGGGAGAGGATGCTGCTCCTGATCTGGCCAGACAGACTTAGGTGAGTGCAGGGGAAGAGTGGGTGAGTGAGTGAAAAGTGTGTGTGTGTGTGTGTGTGCGTGCGTGCGTGCGTGCGTGCGTGTGTGTGTGTGTGTGTGTGTGTG
Source organism: Pseudophryne corroboree (assembly GCF_028390025.1). Classification (NCBI taxonomy): domain Eukaryota; kingdom Metazoa; phylum Chordata; class Amphibia; order Anura; family Myobatrachidae; genus Pseudophryne; species Pseudophryne corroboree. Next base: position 194,443,703 of record NC_086454.1, read on the forward strand.
GTGGTGGTGGTGGTGGTGGTGGGGAATTATGGCACTACTATTGGTGGTATTATGTATAACTACTACTAGGGGCACTATATTTCTAAGTGGCGCTACTACTGGGGGCACTCTATTTAAGCAGCACAACTACTGGGGCCACTGTGTATAAGCAGCACAACTACTGGGGGCACTGTGTATAAGTGGCACTACTCCTGGGGGCACTTTGTGTGTAAGCAACGATACTACTGGAGGCACTACTACTGAAAGCGCTCCTACTACGGGCACTATGCGCGTCAGCGGCGCTACTACTGGGTCACTATGCGACTATGCGTGTCAGCGGTGCTCCTACTGTGGGCATTATGCATGTCAGCGGCACTACTGCTGGAGGCACTATGCGTGTCAGCAGCACTACTACTGGGGGCACTATGCGTGTCAGGGGTGCTACTACTGGGGGGCACTATGCATGTCAGCGGCGCTCCTACTGGGGGCACTATGCATGTCAGTGGAGCTACTACTGGGTGCACTATGCGTGTCAGCAGTGCTCCTACTGGGGGCACTATGCGTGTATTCGGTGCTACTACGGGTTGCAATATGCGTGTATTTGGTGCTACTACTGGGGGCACTATGCGTGTAATCAGCGCTACTACTGGGGGCACTATGCGTATGAGCGGCGCTGCTACTGGGGGCACTATGCGTGTAAGCGGTGCTACTACTGGGGGCACTCTGCGTATAAGTGGCGCTACTACTGGGGGCACTATGCATGTAATCAGTGCTACTACTGGGGGCACTATGTGTATAAGCGGTGCTGCTACTGGGGGCACTATGCGTGTAATTGGTGCTAATACTGGGGGCACTATGCATATAAGCGGCACTACTACTGGGGGCACTATGCGTGTAATCGGTGCTACTACTGGGGGCACAATGCGTGTCAGTGGTGCTCCTACTGGGGGCACTGTGCGTGTCAGCAGCGCTACTACTGGGGCACTATGCGTGTATTTGGCGCTACTATTGGGGGCACTATGCACATAAGCGGCGCTACTACTGGGGGCACTATGCGTCTAATCAGCGCTACTACTGGGGGCACTATGCGTATAAGCGGCGCTGCTACTGGGGGTACTATGCGTGTAATTGGCGCTACTACTGGGGGCGCTATGCGGATAAGCGGCGCTACTACTGGGGGCACTATGCGTTTAATCAGCGCTACTACTGGGGGCACTATGTGTATAAGCGGCGCTGCTACCTGGGGCATTATGCGTGTAATCGGCGCTACTATTGGGGGCACTGCATATAAGTGGTGCTACTACTGGGGGCACTATGAGTGTAATTGGCGCTTCTACGGGGGCACTATGCGTATAAGCGGTGGTGCTACTGGGGGCACTATGCGTGTAATCGGTGCTACTACTGGGGGCACTATGCGTATAAGCAGCGCTACTGCATGCGATGTAATGTGAATAGGATTGTGCTACTGTATGGAGTAATTTGAAATGGTGGTATTATTGTGTGGCTATGCCACTTTCTTGTGAGACCACATACCTTTTTTTCGCTGCGTGCTGTCTCTCTTTTTAAAGTATGGGAGGGCGCAAATGTATAATTTGCAGGGGGCGCCGAACACCCAACACCGGCCCTACTAAGCTGACTCCTTCTTCCAATGGCATAAATCTGGTCTCCAAGAACAGGAAGGGGCCTGTTCAACTTTATCTTCCTTCAGTGCATGCTGCTGTGAGTTGTTGCTCTAGGTTCCAGGCTCCACTCTGTGGGTTTAATTTAGAGTTGATCGCAGCAGCAAATTTGTTAGCAGTTGGGCAAAACCATTGAAGTCATTCCGACCCATTCGCACGTTGCTGTTTGTCTCAGCGGTGTGAACGCGTGGGGTCTGCGCCTTCACGGCGGCCGCAATGTGCATGCGCGTCATTGCCCAGCGTCAGCCTTCACCGGGCAACGACCAGAAGAACAAAGAAAGCGATCTCTGGAGCGATCGCAAAAAGATTGACAGCAGGAAGGCATTCCGGGGTGGCAACTCACCATTTGGGAGTGGCGAGTCCAAAGCAGGCGTTTGGAGGGCGGATGTCTGACGTCAATTCCGGGACCTGCATCGCTGGATCGATCGCACAGGTTAAGTAACTCTTACCCTGTCTTCTTTAACAGGAAATTTTTTTTTGGATAGCATGGCTGCACAAGCGTTCGCAGCCCTGCTATGCAGAAATACACTCCCCCATAGGCGGTGTCTAGTTGATCGCACGGGCAACAAAAAGTTGCTACGTGCGATCAACTCGGAATGACCCCCTCATATGCACTGCAGGGGGGGGGGGGGGCAGATATAATATTTACAGAGAGAGTTAGATTTGGGTGGGTTATTTTGTTTCTGTGCAGGGTAAATACTGGCTGCTTTATTTTTACACTGCAATTTAGATTTCAGTTTGAGCACACCCCACCCAAATCTATCTCTCTCTGCAAATGTTATATCTGCCCCCCCTGCAGTGCACATGGTGGGTCATTCTGAGTTGATCGCTCTCTAGCAACTTTTTGCAGCGCAGTGATCATCTCAACCGTGGCTAAACTGCGCATGCACTGCAATGCGCAGGCGCGTCGTACGAGTACAAAGCGGTTTGTTGCTGAGCGATGGATTTAACGAAGAATCCATTTGCACAGCCAAACACACAGTGATTGACAGGAAGAGGGCGTTTATCGGTGTCAACTGACCGTTTTCAGGGAGTGGTTGGAAAAACGCAAGCGTGTCCAGGCACTTGCAGGGCGGGTGTCTGACGTCAAATCCGGACCAGACACGCTGAAATGATCGCAAGGGCTGAGTAAAGGGCCCTATACACTAGAGCGATTATGCCCGATTTCAGCCCAATTCGGACATTCGGGACGATATATTGGGTGAAATCGGGCATTTTGGCTGTACATCCAATCCGATCCGATCCGATGAGCGGCCCCGTGAGCGTCGGATCGGATCCTCCAGATTGCTAGTGCTGCACTTGTGATATATATCGTGATCGCCTGGAATCGTATGGAAAAAGGTGTGGGTTTTTATTTGTGCCCGCGATATATCGCCTGTGATACGTCGTAGGAAGTTTGACTGGCATTCTCAGGACACTCCCATCAGCGGCAGCAGCAGCAGCGACGCAGCAGGAAGAGAGTTACATAGATATATCCGATTTGATTGGATTTCTCATTGCCCCAAGTATGTATTTCCACACTGACCACCAATCACTGTCCACCTATCACACTGTCCACCAATGTAATCACACTGACCACCAATGTATTATAAATAATTGTTCACATTTTATTCTTTTCATGTGTGCCCAAAGTAATTTTCAAACCCCCTTATGGCCATGTGTTTTCCCCGCCACTGTACCCCAATGCTGTACTATGTGTTTCTGTGTGGCCAAAGTCATTTTAACACCCTTATGGTCATGTGTTTTCCACTGATGTCTGTGTAATGAGGAAAATATTTACTATAAAAAAATCTTTATTTAAAAAAAAAAATGATTACAAATTAAACACCATGTAAACCAAAAACCATTTAACTATATAAACATTTAACCATATAACCATATTAACATTTAACCATAAAAACATTTAACCATATACAGTACCTTGATTAAAACCATTTGTAACACACTAAATATGTGCACCACTTTTTTATTACAGATATGTCTCTAGATAGTGACATCGACTTTATTACCGGCCTACTAGAGATGTAACCGTGGACATGAATGTCTCTGGAAGGTCAAGGCCAAGGGGTATTCCGATAAAGTGCGACAGAATACGGCATTGGAGGATTTGGTGGACTACTGCAGGCCCTTTGTGTCCACTGCGGACAAAGAATGGGTCAAGAAAAAGATCCAGAACCTTTGCACGGTGTTCCTGAAAGAACACAAAAAAATGGAGCAGTCTAAAAAGTCTGGAGCAGGTTCGGCACAGATTTACAAAACATCACTCTGGTACTACAGCATGCTGTAGTTTGTCCTGGCTGTAGTTTGTCCTGGACCAGGAGCATACCCAGACAGGTTTCACCTTCCTACCTCGGACTGCCAAACCAGAGACACCAGAGCCTGAAGACGGTGAGCCACCTCTGGTGGCATCTGTAAGTATATATATATTTTTTAACGTTTTTACGTTTATCAAAGTTCCACCATCAGTCCAACACAGTACACTAATTAAATGTGGGCCTCCTGCCAATTGACTGCACCCACCCCATTAAAATAGGCCAGGTACTCATCACTGAACTGTTTTGCCCGTAGACTCGACCTAAAATGGAGTGGAGGTGGTTCCACAGAGGGAAATGGTGAAGTCTTCTCTGGGTGTTCAGGGTCTGGGTCTCCTGGAGCTCTTCTCGGCTGTGTCCTATGCTGGATGGTTTTGCTGCCCAAATAGTTATGCAGGATACAGCACGCAGTCACCACCCAATCTTCTTCACCTGCAAATTGCTAGCCGTAAGGAAGATGCGGAAGCAGCTAGACAGGATCCCAAAAGTGTTCACTAACAATTTGTTGTGCCCGAGATGGCCTAAAATTGTAGATGCGCTTCTCCCTTGTCAGGTGCCTTTGCGGGTATGGCTTCATAATGTTCTCGTGGAGTGTGAATGCCTCATCAGCCACGAAAACAAAATTGAGGCCGTGCTGGGTTTGCTCCCTAGATGGCAAGTTCAGGGTCTTTGTGGTGAGCCGCTTGTAGAAAGTGGTATTCTTCAGCGACCCACCGTCTGATGCACGTTCATTTTTGCCAACGTCAGTGAAGATGAATTCATAGTTGGCATTCACCACTGCCATCAGCACGATGCTGAAATACCCGTTATAATTATAATAAAGGGAGCCGCTGTTTGCAGGAGGGTTGATGCGGACGTGCTTGCCATCTATCGCTCCACCACAGTTGGGGAAATGCCAGGTGTTGGCAAACTCCTCTGCCACTGCTTTTCTTTGAGATGTACTTGCAGGGAGCTATAAAAAATAGAAATAAAAAATAATAAAACATGTATTTTAACTGTGTATTTTTTTTCTTATCTACTACAGAATGTGGAGATTCCCGCCACCCCAGACCTCAGCATCATCCACGATACGGAGCAATCCCAGCCCCAAATTCCTACCCCTGAAACACCCACTACCCCGGATACCCCTGCATCGACAGCTCCTCCGCTGCGCCCCCGGAAGAGAGTCTAAAAAAGAAAGAACACCACCCAGGAGGGTGAAGACATTATCTTTGAGGAGATTAAGGCCAGACTTGCCCACCCCACCCCACCCCACCCCCTGACCACTACTCCAATTTTGGGGACTTTATCGCATCTTCTATGCGCAAACTACCTCCAGGTCAAGCAGAACACATTGAGAGGCTAAGTCTTAAAATGCTTAACAAAGCACGCCAATCAAAGCTTCATGAAGATATTGTTCTATTTGACCGCCGTACTCTCTCTCTTCCTCCCAGCCAACCCCATCTCATTCCGCCCACTTAACCCCATCTCATTAAGCCCACTCAACCACAGCCTACTCCCCCACCCACCTGCTCCACAGCCATATACTCTGCTATGTTGGAGGCAGAGGAGGACATGCCCCTGTTTGAAGATTTGTAGGCATCTTATAATTCCCAATAAATATGGTGCGATATAGGCTATATGATGTTTTCACACGTGTTCGCACACTTGCAAAGCGAAATTACAATCCCCCATAGGCGAGGTTTCAAAAGGAAAAGAAAGACTCTGTGTTGGGGCACTCTTTAAAATAAAACTTAACTTTTGATTAGTATGTATTGAAATTAGAAATACACAAACAGATACACATATAATACACTGAGGGAGGTTATGGGTTAAGCCTTCCTCATATGATATCATGAATCTATAACCCAAATTTGGGAAGGCAAATTGCAGATTCTAAAATATCAAAAACTGGGAGAAATACATTCTCCAAACATTTTAGGTGTTAGTGGCACCAAGGTGAAAATATCACAAATTCAAGATTGCAAATGACTGAAGATTCAGATATGTAACACAGTGGCATATAATGAGGAAAATAAGACTAACATTTAGTCAGTTTTTGAATGTCAACTGTGCTAGTATCTCCTGGTAAGGATTAATTGGCCATTTAAAGAGCTATGATCTTTAAATGGCCAATTAATCCTTACCAGGAGATACTAGTCTAGCACAGTACAATACATACTAATTAAAAGTAAAGTTTTATTTTAAAGAGTGCCCCAACACAGAGTCTTTCTTTTCCTTTTGAAACCTCGACATGCATCACTGACTCTGGGTGCACCACCAACCAAACTAATTCCTTGGATACCTATTTCAGGCATCTCTTATGTACATGTACTGTTGGTTTACAAGGGACAAACTTTACAAGAGCCCATGATAAAGATTATCCTAATAGTCCTGTACGGCACCAAATTGAACTCACTCCCCCATAGGCGGCGACTATTTGATCACAAGCCAGCAAAAAGTTGCTAGCGCGCGATCAACTCGGAATGACCCCCATGGTTTTGCTCAACTGCTAACAAATTTGCTGCTGCGATCAACTCTGAATTAGGCCCTGTGTCTCCATGTGTTTCCCAGAGCATTCCTACGTGTTTATCACTTAGTGCTTCTCTGTGTTCTCCAGTGCCAACTACCATTGGACTTCTCTATGTTTTCTCTAGTGCCGATTACCATCGGATATCTCCAAGTGTTTTCAAGTTCACCAGTTCACAAATACAGAGTGCTATCGATTAAACATCATTTCATTTCTTCAAGTGTTTCCAAGTTCATCTGTTCTTATCGGTCAAGCATCGTTTATTCCTTCAAGTGTTTCCAAGTTCATCTGTTCTCAAGCACGAGTGCCCTCTGTTACACATCTTTGTTTCATCTAGTGTCTAGTTCCAAAGTGTTGTGTGCTTCAATTTCTTCAGAGACTATCTCATTATTCAGTCTGGCACTACTTAATTCTTTGTAGGATTCCTCTGCTATTTCCGAGTACCTGTCCAGGGGGCAGTAACCTGCGAAGCAGCGAAACCCAAATCCCCATTGGAGGGGGTCACTGGTGAAAACCTTCTGGTGGGTTAGACTCCACGCCTCTGGGCAGGTCTCGCCAACACTCGGTTTAGCAACACATGAGGAAGTCTTACAGTAAATTCACCCTCCTAGTTTAGTGTGGCAATCTGATCCTGTAATCTCATCCCAGAAACCACCAGCTGAATACACAGGGACCCAGGTCATGACAACTATGTCATCATTTGTAGTTGGATTTGGTGTGTGGGGGAGGGGTTGGCTGGAGTCAATTTCTGCTCCCTTTTCAATCAAAAATGCAAAGGGACGTTTTTCCATAAGCTATTTGGTCACTTTAGCAGTAAGATAAACTTAATTAGATTTCTTGGGGGTCACTTTCTAATAAGTGTCAATTAACTACAGCAGGGACTGGCTGGCAACTTTCAGCATAAGGGACAAACACAATCATGTGATCCCAGCTTTTCCACCAGCAGGGAGTGTTACCAGCATAGAGGAGGTGGAACTGTGTGCTGTAGCAGAAGGCAGCACAGTTCTACCATGGGAGGGATAGGATCTAATGCTGATGTAGAGTGCAGCCATCCCAGCACACACCAATTAATTTGATGCCCCCTGCTGCTGTCACTTGCAAGCACCTTAAGGGAGCAGGAGAGAGAGTGAGGGAAGTGAGAGAGAGACAGAGAAGATGCCAGAGAAGATGACAGAGAAGATGCCAGTAAGAGAGGGAGAAAGAGAGAGTGGAGTAAGGTAGAGAGAGAAGGGAGAATGAGAAATAGATTATCAGAGAGAGAAGTTGAGAGATAGACATAGAGACGTAGTGGGAGTTGTACTAAGCCTTGATAAGTGATACATTTCATCGTGATAAAGAACCAGCCAATCAGCTCTTAACTGTCATGTTAAAGGTTGGAATTGAAAAATGAGTTATGAGCTGGTTGGTTGGTACTTTATCACTGTGCAGTTTATCACTTTTCAGGGCTTAGTACATTTGGCCCAGGAAGAGAAAGACTGGGAGAGAAAGGGACCAAGAGAGAGTGAGAGGGAGGAGCGTGTGGGAGAGCATGTCAAGGAGAGAGAGAGAAAGAGAAGGTGTCAGGGAGGCAAAGTGAAAGCATGTCTGGAAGGTAGAGGCTGATCAAGGGAGGGGAAACGAGCAGTATAGAGAGAGAAGGTGTCAGGGAGAGAGAATGTAAGAGAGAGTCAGGGAGAGAGAGCAAGAGAGAGAGGAACAAGGGTGTCGGAGAGAGAAGAGTTAGAAAGACAGGGGAAGAGGGAGGGTGTGTCAGGGAGAGAGAGAGAGAGAGAGAGAGACAGAGAGACAGAGAGAGGAGCAACAGAGAGACAGAGAGGATTCCAGGGAGAGAGAGACAGAGATAGAAAGAGAGGAGCAAGACAGTGTGTCAAGGAGACACCATTTGGTGTGCTTTACCCTAGTGTGCTTTATTCATGTACATCAATAAGCCCTGTGACTCCACACAGTTGTATCCAAGCTGCAAGCTCAAAAACAGAAACATTAAAAATATACAGTGTAATTAAGTAATATTGTTTGTACTGTTTGGTGCCCTTTACCCTAGTATGCTTTGCTTTGTTCATTGCATCTGTAAGCCCTGTGACTCCACACAGTTTAAAGTTGCAAGTTCAAAAACAGAAGAAAAAAAAGCAGTATATATAATCTATTCTATGTACTGTTTAGTGCGCTTTACCCTAGTGCCCTGTGACTACACACAGTTTGAACTGCACTGCGGGTACAAAAAAAAATATTGGCCCTCATTCCGAGTTGATCGGTCGCAAGGCGAATTTAGCAGAGTTACACACGCTAAGCCTACGCCTACTGGGAGTGTATCTTAGCATCTTAAAATTGCGACCGATGTATTCGCAATATTGCGAGCACAAACTACTTAGCAGTTTTAGAGTAGCTCCAGACTTACTCTGCCTGTGCGATCAGTTCAGTGCTTGTCGTTCCTGGTTTGACGTCACAAACACACCCAGCGTTCGCCCAACCACTCCCCCGTTTCTCCGGCCACTCCTGCGTTTTTTCCGGAAACGGTAGCGTTTTCAGCCACACGCCCATAAAACGCCGTGTTTCCGCCCAGTAACACCCATTTCCTGTCAATCACATTACGTTCGCCGGAGCGATGAGAAAGCCGTGAGTAAAAATACTTTCTTCATAGCAAAGATACTTGGCGCAGTCGCAGTGCGAATATTGCGCATGCGCACTAAGCGGAATTTCACTGCGATGCGATGAAAAATACCGAGCGAACGACTCGGAATGAGGGCCATTGTTTGCACTGTTCTGTGCATTGTACCACAGTATGCTGTTGCAATGCGTCATAGATGTGCCAATGTTGGTGAAAACAATATTGTGAGCTGTGAGGTGGTCAGAATTGACTGGAAATTACTGAAAATTAATGTTATTGAGGTTAATGATACTCTTGGAATCAAAAAAGCCCAAATTATGTGATTTTAGCTTTTTTGTTAATTCAAAAAAAGAAAACATCCAAATCACAACGCTTTGGCAAATCTGGACAATGAGTCTAATTCAGGTTGGATCGCAAAGAGTGATCCAACCGAAATGTTTATGATTGCCCCGCTGGTTCATGCGCAGCACCCATCCTGTGCGTGTGCCAACATTTACTGCAGGCACCCCATATAAAAAAGGCATTCGCAGGGCGAGGGGGGCGGCAATACTCCATTTCCAAGGTGCAGACAGAGCGTTGCGGGGCGCAACGTAAAATCGGGATGGAGGTGCAAATGGGGGGCATGGTGTGGGCGTGATCGCAGCAGCTGCGTGACGTCACATGCAGCCGCTGCTATCACTAAAATGACAGCGGTCCTCCTGCGGGCTACCCTATTTTTTGGGATCACTCTGAAATTGAGGTGCAACCGCAATTTCAGATTTCACCAAGATCAGGGAAAGGGAGCGGTTAGCATGCTCGGCGATGGGCGGCCCCCAGTATGCGATCCAAAGGATTGCAAATTGTGCTACTTACCAGAATTTGCAATTCTTACTGAATCAGGTCCTATGAATAAGAGCCAAATCCAAATTCAAATCCAGCTAAAATGGATCGGCGCACATCTCTTGCTAATACAGTATATTGTTGAGTTTTTTCTGTGTTATGGCCAGTTTGTAGTTAGTGAATCAGTGGTTTAAGGTTGTGTTTGTGGGTGTAGTTATGTAGTTTTTTATTTGTATCTGTGTAGGGGAGATCTCTCGGTTTTTGGACATTGACAGAGTAGTACATTAGTACTGCTAGAGTCTGCTAACTAATTGTATTTGATTTCACATTTGCTTTTGTACTGCGTTCAGCTAGTCGACACCTCCAGGGGGAGTATATATTTGCCATGCAAGTGTGCAATCCTATGTGTATGCTGAGCTGCTAAAATCCACTGTGTGCAGTCTCTGCACAGCCCAGGACTTACTCCTACAGTGCGATCACATCAGGCTGATCGGGGCCAGAGCTGACGTCAGACACACTCCCTGAAAACGCTTGGGAACGCCTGCATTTTTCCAGACACGCCCAGTAAATGGTCAGTTACCACTCACAAATGGCTTCCTTTTGTCAATCACCTTGTGAACGCCCGTGCGATCGGATTTTTCGCACCATCCTGTCGCTGACCACCGATTCTCTTTGTTGCTGTCCAATGCGTGTGCGCATTACAGTGCATACGCAGTTAGTACCTGATCGCCCGCTATGCAATAACGCACAGCCGCGATCAGATCTGAATGACCCCCTTTGTTCTATCAAGTTTCTGTCCCTCTTTTTAGTCTTATTAGCTCTGTCTGCTTCTGTTGCTTTTTCCATTTCCTTTCTGTCTTGTTTTTCTGATGTACCTCCCCTCATTTTTATTCTTTTCATCCTTGCTCTTCTGCCTCAATCTCCCTCTCGTTTCTTTCACTCTCCCTAATCATTTCTGCCCCTTTCTTCCTTTTTCTATTTGTTAATTGTTTATCCACAGGCTGCTGGTACTGACCAATGCCTTCCCCCATCATGCTGCAGTTCTTCCAGCCCACCACCTGGCTGATGTCCAGCCAGCTCTGTGGTCTGTGGCTGTGACCCCTCCCGGGTCAGGCTACTGGTGACTTGGGCAGGGGTGAACGGCCTGTCCGGCTCCCCTGCCCATTATGCTATACCACAACATGCTAGGTATGTTTGCCATGTGGGTGCCGGCATTAAGGAGAAAAGCCTTGGTTTCCAGGTGTGAACTGCAGTGGGGTAGTAGAGGGTATGCCATAGGCACAGATTACTTTAGACCTCCACCCATCTGCAGTCCTGGGGGTGGAGCTTCATGACCAGGTTTCATTTTCATTGTATAGGGGCATTACACACCAACTGCAGGTTGCAGCAGTTGCCAGTCAGCCCTCTGTTTGTGATGGCAGTGCTGACAGTGCTGTGCCACATTAAACATTACAGACATCTACCTCAGCTGTTGTGTACCGCATGTGTATTGAGACGCCTACAACTGATGACTAAACTTACACTACATTAGATGAAGGGCACATCGAATAGTGATGGTTTCCCCAGGCTTCTTCTGTTGCACTAAGCTTCTTTGTAGTCAGAGCCGGCCCTAGCCAATTTGATGCCCTAGGCAAACTTTTGGCTGGTGCCCCCTAGGACCACTGCTAGTTCTGCATCTGACCCAGCAACACTCAGGCAGTGGGGCCCACCGGGGGTTTAACCTGTGCCCCTGTGGGCCAGTTCAACCCTGCATAATGCCACACAGTAATGCACCTTACATTTATGCCCCACATTAGTAATGCCCATAATATACATAATTCCACACAGTAATGCACCTTACACATATGCCCACATTAGTAATGCCCATAATACACATAATGCCACAGAGTAATGCACCTTACACATATGCCCCACATTAGTAATGCCCATAATACACATAATGCCACACAGTAATGGACCTTACACATGCCCCACATTAGTAATGCCCATAATACACATAATGCCACACAGTAATGGACCTTACACATATGCCCCACATTAGTAATGAGTAGCTTTTTTTTATAAAACGTACTTTTCCTTGCTGGCGTGCTTGCGGTCTGTGTGTGGGCCCATGCAACTCCCTGGATCCATGACTGCTTTTTGTGAGATGGGGGTGGCAGGATGGGTGGGTGTGTGCTTTTGCTCGCACTCTTTAAAGGGGCACCTGTACAAGGGATGTGACCTCACAGGGTATGCCATCCTTTGCAAGCCTCACCCTTTATTTTTGCTTGCTGGTTGGACACAGATAGCAGCAATGTCAAGATACTACCATACTTGCTGGTTATAGAAAAAGACCAGTATCAAACAGGTAGCAACTGTCCATTCTCTTCACTGTTCAGTGTATTTGCTGGTGTCTGTTATTCCTGGCAACTGCACGCCCTTTATTTTATACTGCGGGAGCGATATGCTCTGCTCTCCAGTCTGACGTGCCCGAAAGTCACGCTGCCCTTGTGGTACCACAGTCCACAGGTGTGTTTGTAATTCTAACTGCAGCCGACAATCTTCAGGTATTTTATTGTTACCACGTAGTGATGTGCACCGGACATTTTTTGGGTTTTGTGTTTTGGTTTTTGATTCGGTTCCGTGGCCGTGTTTTGGATTCGGACGCGTTTTGGCAAAACCTCCCTGAAAATTTTTTGTGGGATTCGGGTGTGTTTTGGATTAGGGTGTTTTTTTACAAAAAACTCTAAAAAACAGCTTAAATCATAGTATTTGGGGGTCATTTTGATCCCATAGTATTATTCATTTTTATTTATTTATTATTTATTAGCAGTTTCTTATATAGCGCAGCATATTCCGTTGCGCTTTACAATTAGAACAACAGTTATAGAACAAAACAGGGCAAAGACATACATAGCGGTAGGAAGGCCCTGCTCGCAAGCTTACAAACTATAGGGAAATAGGTATTGATACACAAGGTATTGATAACCTCAATAACCATAATTTCCACTAATTTCCAGTCTATTCTGAACACCTCAAACCTCACAATATTATTTTTAGTCCTAAAATTTGCACTGAGGTCGCTGGATGACTAAGCTAAGCGACCCAAGTGGCTGACACAAACACCTGGCCCATTTAGGAGTGGCACGGCAGTGTCAGACAGAATGGCAGATTTAAAAAATAGTCCCCAAACAGCACATGATGCGAAGAAAAACAGAGGTGCACCAAGGTCTCTCAGTGACTAAGCTAAGCGACCCAAGTGGCCGACACAAACACCTGGCCCATCTAGGAGTGGCACTGCAGTGTCAGACAGGATGGCACTTCAAAAAATAGTCCCCAAACAGCCCATGATGCAAAGAAAAAAAGAGGTGCACCAAGGTCGCTGGATGGCTAAGCTAAGTGACCCAAGTGGCCGACACAAACACCTGGCCCATCTAGGAGTGGCACTGCAGTGTCAGACAGGATGGCACTTCAAAAAATAGTCCCCAAACAGCACATGATGCAAAGAAAAAAAGAAGTGCACCAAGGTCGCTAGATGGCTAAGCTAAGCGACCCAAGTGGCCGACAAAAACACCTGGCCCATCTAGGAGTGGCACTGCAGTGTCAGACAGGATGGCACTTCAAAAAATAGTCCCCAAACAGCACATGATGCAAAGAAAAAAAAGAGGTGCAATGAAGTAGCTGTGTGGCTAAGCTAAGCGACCCAAGTGGCCGACAAACACCTGGCCCATCTAGGAGTGGCACTGCAGTTTCTAACGAGAGGATGAGTGCTTCCATCCTCATGTGAATCTGAACCACTAGCCATGAACATAGGCCAGGGCCTCAGCCGTTCCTTGCCACTCCGTGTCGTAAATGGCATATTGGCAAGTTTACGCTTCTCATAAGACACTTTTAATTTTGATTTTTGGATCATTTTACTGAACTTTTGTTTTTTGGATTTTACATGCTCTCTACTATGACATTGGGCATCGGCCTTGGCAGACGATGTTGATGGCATTTCAATATCTCAGCCATGACTAGTGGCAGCAGCTTCAGCACGAGATGGAAGTGGATCTTGATCTTTCCCTATTTTACCCTCCACATTTTTGTTCTCCATTTTTTAATGTGTGGAATTATATGCCAGTAATATATCAATAGCAATGGCCTACTGTACCGTACTGCTATATATTATATACTGGTGGTCAGCAAAATTATGCACTGTCCTCCTACTATATATACTGCGCACAACAACTAAAATGCACCACAGGTATTGATAGATAGTATACTAGACGACACAGAGGTAGGTAGAGCAGTGGACTACTGTACCGTACTGCTATATATTATATACTGGTGGTCAGCAAAATTATGCACTGTCCTCCTACTATATATACTGCGCAAAACAACAAATGCACCACAGGTATGGATGGATAGTATACTTGACGACACAGAGGTAGGTAGAGCAGTGGACTACTGTACCATACTGCTATATATTATATACTGGTGGTAAGCAAAATTATGCACTGTCCTCCTACTATATATACTGTGCAAAACTTAAATGAACCACAGGTATGGATGGATAGTATACTTGACGACACAGAGGTAGGTAGAGCAGTGGACTACTGTACCGTACTGATATAATACTGGTGGTCACTGGTCAGCAAAACTCTGCACTGTCCTCCTACTATATAATACTGGTGGTCCCCAGTCCCCACAATAAAGCACACTGAGCACAGATATTTGCAGCATACTGAGCACAGATATGGAGCGTTTTTCAGGCAGAGAACGTAGATATTTTCAGCACACTGAGCACCGATATTTGCAAGCACACTGAGCACAGATATTTGCAGCACACTGAGCACAGATATTTGCAGCACACTGAACACAACTGAGAGAACGCTGCACACGTCCTCTTCCTATCATCTCCAATGCACGAGTGAAATTGGCGGCGACGCGCGGCTCCTTATATAGAATACGAATCTCGCGAGAATACGACAGCGGGATGATGACGTTCGGGCGCGCTCGGGTTAACAGAGCAAGGCGGGAAGATTCAAGTCTGCCTCGGAACTGTGTAAAATGGGTGAAGTTCGGGGGGGTTCGGATTCCGAGGAACCGAACCCGCTCATCACTAGTTACCAACAACCTTGACAGAGAGGCAAGCGTATTGTTCCCCTTTTAAAATGAGAAACAGGATGGCCCATAATTGATACAACACAATTTTATTGTAATACACTATCAGAAAATCACAGTAGTAGCGGTAACAGTGAAAGTAAACGAACAAATGACAGCCTGAACTTTTATTCGACTGTGGAAACAGGAAATAGGTAACAGATAGGCAAGCTGGTCTTGGCTTTATGCAACACAGTCTCATATCTCCAGCATTTACAATTAAGCTTACAACTGAGCAGGTGAGATACAGGAACGGTAGGCAAGCTAGTTTTGGTTTTACGCAACACAGTCTTGTATAACCAGCAATCACAATTTAGCAGCTAAGATGCAGGAACAGGTAAGCAAGCTGATTTCGGCTTTATGTATCAGTCTTGTATGACCAGCAATTACAACTCAGCAGGTGAGATGCTTTAACAGGTAAGCAAGATGATTTTTGGCTTTCAGTAACACAGTCCCGTATAACCAGCAATTACAATTGAGCTGGTGAGATGCAGGAACAGGTAACCAAGCTTTAACTGAAACACTGCTGGGCGGAGTTTGCATAAATAGTCAATGATGTATCAGCATTAGTATAATAGCAGACAGGTGCATAGGCTTTTAACTGAAACACTGCTGGGCGGAGCTTGCATAAACAGTCAATGAGGTACCAGCGTTGGTATAATAGCAGTCAGGGGCATAAGTTTTAACTAAAACACTGCTGGGCGGAGCTTGCATAAACAGTCAATGATGTACCATCATAAGTAGAATAGCAGATAGGTGCATAGTCTTTAAGTATAACACTGCTGGATGGAGCTTGCATAAACAGTCAATGAGGTACCAGAATTAGTATAATAGCAGACAAGTGCATAAGCTTTAACTGAAACACTGCCGGGCGGAGCTTGCATAAACAGTGAATAATGTACCAGCATTAGTATAATAACAGACAGGTGCATGAGCTTTAACTGAAACACTACTGGGCGGAGCTTGCATAAACAGTCAATGGGGTACCAGCATTAGTATAATAGCATACTTCTTATTAATAAACCTAACTGTACCAGCCGAGTCACACGAGCATAAACACATTAATATTAGGCAGACTACACTTCCATTAGTACATTTTAGCAATAGGCATATCATGATTACATTAACATTCTTCTAGCAATGCACAGAATCTCCCACATCCTCTGGGAATTCAGGGCAACAAGGGGCATGCACAGGGAAAACCTACACCCTATTCCATTGACTGGGAGTGCTGACTAGTGGGGAGCTTACCCACATTTAAACATATACAGGGGTTCGGTGTGTGTGGATGCTACCACCTTAATTTAACAAGGAATGCTGGGCTCGAAGGAGAGGGGAGCCTACCCCCTGAATTCACTACAAAGGCCAGGGCACAGACGATATAATATAGGGGTACTAATCCCCCCTTTTCTTAGATCCCAGTGCAGTGTTTTGCAGTGGAGGGACTTCAAGGGCAGAGTTAAGCAGCGGAAGGGTTACAGCAATTCCTCACCTAGAGCTGCGGCGCTTCTGCCACCTCCGACGTTATTCAGTCTTGGGTGCCACCTGAGATGCAGAGCACTGCACCAGGGATGCACCCTTTTCAATGTAGTCTGCTGTACTCTGAGGGGAATCCTCTCTCTTGCTCCAGAATCCTGATCTGCGGATCTGCGTCCTTTCTGCTGCCAATCTGCGCTATCCTCTCCACCAACCAAGGGGTCTTTTCTGGGTCCTCACCTGTGACAGTGGGTGTTCCCGTCACTGGTACGACTCCTCCCTCGCTGCAGGGTCTCGGTCAACTGGAGGATGGATGTTTTTTCCCCGGTCCTGTGGCTGGCTGAGGCTCCTCTTTTGCCACGTCTTCTCATCTCTGCATGGGCGGCACTGGTCGCTCCGATGACAGGCGCAGGCATGGGTAGCTCCTAACCGGCACTGGTCTTCTCCTGGCTCTCAGTGCAAACCAACACCAGTCCACCACAGCAAAGTCCACTCCCGGAGCGCATGACCAACTTGTTCCTTCCCGGTGAGTCTTTCATTCCTCCGGTCAGTTCAGGCAGGCTGCTCCTCCCCATTCAGACTCCCTTTACTGCCCTGGGGACCTACATATATGGGTCCCTCTTTCTCTGGACCTCCCCTGTCCCAGAACCTCACTGGTTCCCTGGCCTCAGCAACAGACCGCCCCAAGTACCTTTTCTGCCCTGCAACTTGGGGGGCCCAATGGGAGAATGGGGAATATCCCAGGTCCAGTTGTTGCTGCAGACATGTGACTAAGGATTTTTCTGTGGCACCAAACCTTTTTGTCTTTAGCTGACAGGTTCAGACAAAGTTCAGCCCATCCTTTCCTATGGCCTATAGTGGCCATAGGAAAGGATGGGCTGAACTTTGTTTTATGGAGTCAGTTGCACCAAGGGGACCCCTGTCTGTAATTTTAAAAAAAAGTGCATATGTAGGGTATTACACACTGAAGTTTCATATAGAAATAGCACAACCCAACTTACTGACCATGTTACAGTGCCAGATGGCATGAGAATTTTACAGCATGGACTGAATGAGAAATAAAGTGTGGGGAGAACACTGCCTATGTTATGTTCCTGCAGACACCTTGGGTTTGCACAGGGATAAGGGACACACACAGTATAAGTGATGTCAGATTTAAATTCAGCAGTCTTCCAAAATACATATGTGGTATCAGAAGAAGCCATTGAGTAATAACCTTATATAATCAGTGAACATCTCACAGGTCCAGGAATTGCAGTTAAAGGGCTTCTGCTGTCTGAGGTCTCACAAGTCAGGGGCATTCAAGCATGTCGGAGGCAGTTTAAGGGACTGTCTGCATTCTATTTGACAAATGTAAACAGCAGTGTATACAAGTACTGACTGAATACATTTGGAAAGTAACAGATAGTTTGCAGACCGTCCCTCCCACCATGAGATACCGCAGGGACATGCTTGGATGCCCTGGACAAATGCTTAGCCTGCCTATAACTAAGGCCGGCTCTGTTTGTAATGTTGAAGTTTTATTCACAGAGTTTGATATTCCCATCATCCAGGACAGGACAAAGGGGCCAATGTGTGTTCTATCTTACTTGATCAAAATCAATACCTTGGGCGGCTATTGTGAGCTTCCCTTGGACAAGGTGGCTAAGTTACAGGATGTTATTGTCTCTTCTTTAGTTTTAAAGGTCACATTATAGGATCCGGTCATGTGACCGGCGCTCGGGATCCCGGTTGTCACCATGCCAATGCTGGGAGCCCGAGTGCCGGTCACATGACCGGATCCCGTTAAGGTGACCTTTTAAACTAAAGCAGAGATGATGGCATCCAGTAACTTAGCCACCTTGTCCAAGGGAAGCTCACATGGACTATTCTCACTTGTGGGTGACCTCGACATGCATAGAGGGGAAATAGAACCTGCAGCGAGCAACTGAGTCCGCTGCATGGTGAGCGCAGTGAGCATGCAAGGGGCTTTGTTGCGCTCACCCCCCCCCCCTGCGGCCGGGATCCTAGGGTTGGTATGCTGTACCGCTGGGATCCCCACCACCGGTTTCCCAGCCCCAACTCCGACTTACACCAGGCACAGTGCCTGCTGGGTATCCCTAACTTGACTGCTTGAGTTATACCCATGGGAAGGATATTCTGCAGAAAAAGAGATAAAGCAACTGCATTTGGCCTTTACCTGTTGCATCTAAGATTAAATATCTTACTGACGCAGCAGGCTCCCCTGGCTTCTAGGATTATTTGAATGGGAGATTGTGTGCTGCCTTTGGCCGGATGAGTGGATTTTTGAGGGTTTGACAAGAATCTGCTCCTTTTCCAGCTCTTTCCTCTCTTGGTATCCACTGTCATTTGGGGTGAGAATTTACACAACAGGAGTGTGGTATTCTTAGGAGACAATCTTGGTGTGGTTTATGCTATCAACCACCAACGTGCTTCCTCCCTTTTGGCTCTCCACTTAATAGCAATTCTTAATGAGCATAAAGAAAGAAACTCTTTTTGAGGGGGCACTACTTATACATAAAAAAAACAAACAAGTCTATTTCATCTATTAAATGACATACAACATAAACAAGTCCGGTGAAAACTCTCTTCCAGTTATGAGAAGGTAAATTTCTAAATTCTTTTATCCTCTCAAATTTTCTGCTCCTTGCTGTCCTATTATATCAACATATGAAGTACCAAATTATAGCATCATCCAAACAGCAAAATACTGTACAGGGGTGCTTTAAGAGAGGAGGAGGCCCGTATTCAGCCTCCTCCATTCGGGCCCCCTCCTCTCTGCCGGAAGAGCTGAGAGTCTGAGCCCTGGAGGGCTCATACTCTACTGCGCATGCGCAGATCTCCGGGAAAATGGTGCTGCGGCCATTTTGCCGCTGAGCTATTTTCACTGTGTTTTAACAGCACTGTGGATGCCAGCACTGGACTTCGGAGGGGTGACTATTTTAAAAATGGGTGCGAGTAGTGTGGTGGGGGACCCCCCTGGACTCAGGGGCCCATGTGCACCGCACACACTACACCCATTATAGAAACGCCAGTGGCAAAATATATAAAACCAGTTTGTAGCAATAACTGTGATGCTAATGCAGTATAATAAAGTATGCGTGTACTGTGTATGTGTGTTCTCATCAATGACATCAATCTCATCCTCTAGTTAAGTTCAATGGTATAGGCTGTGCAAAGCCGTTTGGCTGTGCATTTACTATCTAAGCGTGCATTTTATTAAAGTGTGATAAAGTTGCCACATAACAGCAGCGTTCCATCAGCGTTAATTTATCTTCAGCTGATATCGATTGTGAATTGACGTTTCTTCTCTTCTTGTCACCTACAGGTAATTACAATTGACTACAACCACCAACATATTCTGCTGCACTATATCTGTATATGCAAAGCTAATTCTGCTAGGTAATTACAATTGACTACAACCACCAACATATTCTGCTGCACTATGGTCCTCATTCCGAGTTGTTCGCTCGTTATTTTTCTTTGCATCGGTGCGAATTTCCGCTAACTGCGCATGCGCACTGTTCGCACTGCGGCTGCGTCAAGTAAATTTGCAAGAAGTTTGGTATTTTACTCACGGCATTACGTGTTTTTTTCTGGTGATCGTAATGTAATTGACAGGAAGTGGGTGTTTCTGGGCGGAAACTGACCGTTTTATGGGTGTGTGTGAAAAAACGCTGCCGTTTCTGGGAAAAACGCGGGAGTGTCTGAAGAAACGGGGGAGTGTCTGGGCGAACGCTGGGTGTGTTTGTGACGTCAAACCCGGAACGAAACTGACTGAACTGATCGCAGTGGCAGAGTAAGTGTCAAGCTACTCAGAAACTGCTAAGAAATTTCTATTCGCAATTTTGAGAATCTTTCATTCGCAAATCTGCTAAGCTAACATTCACTCCCAGTAGGCAGCGGCTTAGCGTGTGCAATGCTGCTAAAAGCAGCTTGCAAGCGAACAACTCGGAATGAGGGCCTATATCTGTATATGCAAAGCTAATTCTGCTAGGTAAATTACAATTGACTACAACCACCAACATATTCTGCTGCACTATATCTGTATATGCAAAGCTAATTCTGCTAGGTAATTACAATTGACTACAACCACCAACATATTCTGCTGCACTATATCTGTATATGCAAAGCTAATTCTGCTAGGTAATTACAATTGACTACAACCACCAACATATTCTGCTGCACTATATCTGTATATGCAAAGCTAATTCTGCTAGGTATGAATGATATAGACCCAGTTTAATGTTTGTGGAATGCATGGTTGTTTTTGTAAGGTAATTTACTGCTTGGCATTTGAGGGGGTGGGGTGGGGTCGGGTGTGGCTACAGATTTCAATTATTGGTTTCACTTGTAGTAGTCCTCTAGTTAAGTTCAATGGTGTAGGCTGTGCAAAGCCGTTTGCCTGTGCATTTACTATCTAAGCGTGCATTTTATCAAAGCGTGATAAAGTTGCCACATAACAGCAGCGTTCCATCAGCGTTCAATCGAAGTGAAAAAGAAGGAAAACAGAAGGACACCAATCTAACAAAACAAAGAAAACTGAAGAACTAATAACAAATGAGTCACTTCTCAGTTCACTCACCTCCTGATTGTTCCATCTGATTAAATAGCACGGAACTACCTTACTTGGACAATTCAAAAACCATCCATTTCACCTACAAATGCTTGTATTTGTATTATTGTAATTTTGTTTTTTAAGCACAGCTACACCAATGCAATTTTACCTGCAAACACTTAAAACATCTAACATAATTACCATCGCTTCTTAAACCTCTCACAATCCTTTCATTTCTTACACTCCAGATACATTTCTGCACCCACTTTATCTACGCTTTTTACTCATTTCATACTAAATCTACACCCATTAGGCCTACACTGCTTTTCTCACCTGCATTTCTGCAATTCTTCTGCTGGGATTCCCTTACACTTTCCTCTCCTACTTCCACTTTCCCTCAACCTATTTACCTACTTAACACTATGTCAAGGCTTTCTTATACTCCCCACATCACTCAGTGTCTACCTAATAATGTATCTTTAACCATCCACCCTAGTCTCCTACACCTCCTCCTCTGTCTCCCCTCCATCCCTCTGTTTCCTTTCCCCTCCTTTCCCGTTACCCCACTTTCATTCACCTCTGCCCCATGGTCCTGCTACCCCACAACTCAGCCCTGCTCCCTCTCTCCCTTCCCTGTCACCTCCCCACACCCCCATCCACATCACACTGACCTCCCTCCCTGCCCACCTCCTGCAGTTTCCCCTCCTAGCTCAGGCACCCGCACCATTACCACTCTCTCATCATCCCTGCCCTCAAAGTTAATCTCACCTCATCGCTACAGCAACCCTGATAATCTCATTCACATCTCTCCCACAAACTCATACCCCCTATCTTGTACCCTCTGGAATACCAGATCTGTTTGTAACAAACTGGTCCCCACTCATGACCTTTTCCTTTCCAACTTTCTACACATACTAGCCATTACTGAAACTTGGATTACGCCCTCTGACACTACTTCTCCTGCTGCTCTCTCTGCTGGGGGTCTCACATTCACACACACACCCCGACCTGGGGGTTGCCATGGGGGTGGTGTTGGGGTCCTTTTACCTTCTAGTTACTCCTAACAACTCATACCACCAGAACCATCCCTTACATTCTCTACATTTAAGGTCCATACTATACGCCTCTTCCAACCAGTACATCTTAGAGTAGCTGTCATTTACCGCCCCCCTGGCACTGCTTCCAAATTAATCTACAACTTTGCTTCCTGGCTTCCTAACTTCCTCTCTTCTGACATTCCCTCCATTATCCTAGGCGATTTCAACATCCCTATTGACATCCCCACACAATCCCCTGCCTCTAAACTCCTTAACCTCACCTCTTCACTTGGTCTCTCCCAGTGGACCTCCTCACCCTCCCATGTGAATGGGAGCTCACTGGATCTGGTCTTCACTCACCGCTGTGATATTTCTAATTTTTCCAACTCCCCATTTCCCCTCTCTGACCACCACCTGCTCTCCTTTAATCTATCTCTCTCGACTTCCCCATCTCTACCTCCTAAGGCTACCATCACTAAGCGTAACATTGAAGCTATTGACACCACATTCCTTTCCTCCTTGTTTGACTCACTTCTCTCTCCTATTCTCTCTCTCATGCCCTGAACAAGCCACTTCCACATACAATGCATCCCTTACTTCTGCTCTTGACTCTGTTGCTCCACCAACCACTATTCACCCTCGCAAATTAACACCTCAACCCTGGCACACCAAATGCACCAGATATCTGCAGAAATGCTCACGTACTGCTGAGCGACACTGGAGGAAATCACGCTCTAAGGCAGACTTTCTCCATTTCAAACTTATGCTCTCATCCTTCAGTGCTGCCCTTTCTCTTGCTAAACAGTCATACTACAAGAACCTCATCTCCTCCCAGTCTTCCAACCCCCGGCGCCTCTTTACCACTCTCAACTCACTCCTCTGCCCACCTGCAACTCATCTCCCTTCCTAACTCTCTGCTCTTGACTTTGCCACTTACTTCACATCCAAAATTGACTCCATACGTCAGGACATCACATCACACCAGACCATCAGTAACCAGCCTTCTCCCATACCTTACCAACCCTCTCACCAACTCTGACATCTTTCTCCCATGCCTCTGGAGAGGAAGTCATGGCCCTCATTCGTTCCTGTCCCCTTACAACCTCCCCACTTGACCCTATCCCCTCCCGCCTCCTTCACTACCTCTCTCCTTCTGCTTGTTCCCATCTTTCCCACCTTCTCAATCTCTCCCTCTCATCAGGCACGGTCCCCTCTGCCTTCAAGCATGCACTCATCTCTCCTATTCTTAAAAAACCTACCCTTGATTCAAACACTCTCTCCAACTACCGACCCATCTCTCTCCTCCCTTTTGCCTCCAAACTCCTTGAGGGAATTGTCTACAACCGCCTTACTTCCTTTCTTTCCTCGCACTCATTGCTTGACACATTCCAGTCTGGCTTTCGTCCTCTCCACTCCACTGAAACTGCCCTTACAAAAGTATGCAATGACCTCCATGCTGCTAAATCTAAGGGACACTACTCTCTACTTATTCTACTGGATCTCTCTGCTGCTTTTGACACTGTGGATCATCCTTTCCTACTGCAAATCCTTCACTCCATTGGTCTGCGTGACACTGCCCTTTCTTGGCTGTCCTCCTACCTTTCTGACCGTTCATTCTCTGTCTCCTCTCATGACTCCACCTCCCCCTCACTTCCACTAACTGTAGGGGTACCCCAAGGTTCTATCCTTGGTCCTCTTCTCTTCTCTCTCTATACTTCCCCACTAGGTAAGCTCATTAGTTCTTTTGGTTTCCAATATCATCTCTATGCTGATGACACTCAAATCTATCTTTTCTCTCCAGACCTCTCCCCTGCTCTCCTCACTCGTATCTCCAACTGTCTCTCTGCTACCTCTACCTGGATGTCCCAGCGCTTTCTTAAACTTAACATGTCTAAGACCGAGCTGATCATCTTCCCTCCCTCCCGCATAACCTCACCTCCTACAATCTCATTATCTATTGATGGCACTACTATCTCCTCTAGCCCCCAATTGCGCTGTCTTGGAGTAATCCTTGACTCCTCCCTCTCCTTCAAACCACACATTCAGCACCTCTCACAAACCTGCCGTTTTCATCTAAAAATATTTCCAGGATCAGACCCTTTCTGACCCAGGATGCTACTAAGACTCTTATCCACTCACTGGTCATCTCCAGACTGGACTACTGTAATCTCCTCCTGACTGGCATTCCTGACAAATACCTCTCTCCACTCCAATCTATCCTCAATGCTGCTGCCCGGCTCATCTTCCTCACCAAACGCACTACGTCCACCTCTCCTCTCTTACTAGACCTTCACTGGCTCCCCTTCCCTTTCAGAATCCATTTCAAGCTTCTCAAACTTGCTTACAAAGCCCTCACCCACTCCTCTCCCATCTACAGCTCTGACCTTATCTCCCTTTACACTCCCACCCGTCCTCTTCGCTCTGCTAATGCACGCCGACTCTCCTGCCTACGGATTACTTTCTCCCACTCCTACCTCCAAGATTTTTCACGTGCTGCACCACTTCTCTGGAATTCCCTACCTCTCCCCCTCAGACTCTCCACCTCTCTACAAAACTTCAAACGGGCTCTCAAGACCCACTTCTTCACCAAACCCAGCCAAATCTCATCCTAAACCTCTGTTCCACACTCTCTATGTACCCCGTCTGTCTCACCCCTGCCTGTCTATCCCTCCCATTTAGAATGTAAGCTCTCACGAGCAGGGCTCTCTTCCCTCATGTGCTTATCCTTTTCTTACTTTAATAATATTCAACTGCACCAAATCCAGCAGTCTTCTGCCACCTCATACTTATTTTAGTGTCATCTGCTGATGTAGCTATGTTTATTTACCCTGTACTTGTCCTATATTGTCGTCAACTGTAAGTTGCTGTTTTCCTGCTTGATTATTTGTTTATGTACTCTGTAATTGGGCGCTGCGGATCCCTTGTGGCGCCATATAAATAAAGGATAATAATAATGACAGTATGATATTAGTGAAATCCAGCAAACAGCAGAATAAGTATGATCCTATAATTGTATAATGTACTGTAATATAATCCAGAGAAACCATTGCAATTAGAAAAGAGACACCCCCCAGAGGGTAGGGTTACTACTGTCTGGTATTTGGGGGTGTCTCTTTTCTGACAGCAAGCATTCAATTTGAGAGGCTTCAAGAATTTAGCAATTTACCCTCTCGCAACTGAAAGAGTTTTTAGTGGACTTGTTTATGTTGAAGGGCAGAACTCCCAGAGGCAACGGAGTCAGTTGCTGCTGGGCTCCATTCCTGAAGAGGGCACCTGGATCCTGCAATGACTGCAGACTGTGCACTGCCTGCTTTACTAGAAGAGATACCAAGCAGATCAGCATCAGTACTAGGAAAGCCAATCCCGGGCCATTTTTTCAATCCCGGGTATCGGGATTGAAAAATGGGCAATCCCGAGATTCCCAGGTCGCCCCCTCGAGCCCCACCCCGCCCCACATACATAACTCACCATATACTGGGGATGGGCAGGTGGGGAACAACCTCTAATCGTTGCTGGTGGCTCCCAGCAGCGGCTGACGGCACAGCGTGACTTCTCACGCTGCGCTGGGGAGCCGGAAGGAGGAAGCCGGACAGCGTCTGAGCGTCCTGTGGACGCTCATCGCTGATCTCTCAATCCCAGTGATTGGAGCTTCCAATCCCAGGATTGAATCTCGGCCATTTTTGGCCCTAAATTCCGGGATCCCGCCAATCCCGATCCTGGGATTGGTGACCATAATCAGTACGGCGCTCCCCCTCTGTGACCAAGACTCAGTGCTCAGTCGGCTGTGCTGTGTGTGGTCGCGGAGGTCACATAACCTAGCGCAACCCTGGCAGCTCGCTGAACTTTGACTGAGGAGCTGGCCTGGAGACAGCACTCAAAGAGTAGGGTGACACACAGTCACTGCCTGTGGAGAAGGGAGTCAGGAGATCAGCAGGCCCAGCAGTGGCCACTGGCACTCCAAAATAAACTGTATGAACAAAAAACAGGGAGGGCATGGCTCACAGAGAGGAAGGGGGGACACGGCTCATACACAGGAAGGGGTTGGCATGGCTTACACACACAGGGCTAAGGGGGACCAGGCTAACACAGGAGGAAGGAAGACATTGATCACACAGGGACTAGGGGAAGGGGATACATGGTTCTCACAGGTGGAAGGAATGGGACAAAGCTCACACACACACAGGGTGGGAAGGTGGGCATGGTTCACACAGGTGGAAATGGAAAATGGCTCTTACAGGTGGAAGGAATGGTGAGGGCTCACACATAGGTCAAGAGAGGGGGGATGCCACAGGGTCCCCTAGTTATAATAAAAGGGAGAGACATGCCAAGCAACCACATGATGGACACCAGAGCCTGAGGCTTAGACACAGTGTGATCATTGAGATTGTAAATTTTGATTTTCCTGTTAGTGCTGATGTGTATGTTAATTTTCATATGAAGTGTAGGGTATGGAAGGGTCAGTGATGTAGTGGCAGGTATAGAGGAGTCAGTTAAAATACTATTTTTTTTGCTGGGGGGTTCACAACATTTATCTTGGCTCCGGGCAACTGGGAAGAGTTACGCTGCTGTCATGTTGTATGTAATTTTATTGGACTGAATAAAGGTTTTTAGCATATTTTGATTTATATATAGTGCCCCCACAAAAAGAGTTTCTTTCTTAATGCCCATTAAGAATTGTTATCTAAAACTCTAGAGGAGCACCGCCAGAAATTGAAATTACCCCTTGTACAGATGAATACATAATAGAGATGCCACATTTCCTCTATCCTAATTTACCATTTACTCTGGCCAAGTAATACTACACAATGTCTGTGCAGAGAGACTATTCCCTCTCCTACATATCCACTTGATAGCTCAGATTGATCTGCGATGTCTGTTATTCAACATTAGTTTTCTGGCTCGGCATGTTCCAAGTGTTATAAATAGTATTGATGATATTGTGCTGTTTTGATTGGACTCATTATACGGACCTTGCAGCCTATGCTGATTAGGTTGGTGAATTGTGCCATTCTTATGTCTGGCAGGTTATCAAACTGGTATGGACAGATTAGCCCACTGTGCCATTGTACCTTGCTCTCTCAGAAGTTATCAGGTGGCGTGGTCTGATTTGCTATGGTTTTGAAACCACAACTTCAATAGAGGTAAGAGCGGTCACAAGTTGATGCTTTATTTTGCTATCTAGCAGGTAAATCCAGGGTGATTGTGATCAGGATGCTAACAGGTATTTTATATATTTTGCACTTGCACAGCCGACCAGATCTCACAAAGAGTTTGGTGGTGGTCTAGACTCCACTGGGTGGTCCAAAATGGCCCCTACAGCCTCCAGCATCAACGCCTTGGTTACTGGAAATCTAATCTTTATAAGCAATATATCAAATTTTATCAGTTTATCTCCTAATTTGATGGCTAACCACTCACTAAATTAAGTGGGGGTTCATGAGGAATTTTGTTTTTTCCTGACAGTTTTAAATGAACTTACAGCATTATCTAATGTTGGCAGGTTTTTTGTGTGTTGCCTCCAGTCAACCTGTCACTCCTCTCCGCCCCCTCTGGTTCAAAGATTTGCTCAGTTTTGCCCTGATTTTAAGTTCAAAATAAATGGGTTTTACATTTGTTACATTGGTATGTGTTCAAGATACCGACTGTCGGGATCCCAGCAGTCAGAATCTCGACACCTGTCAGAACACCAACATCGGAATCCTGAACATCAGGAAAAGTTTTACATCAGGAAAAATATTTTACATCAGGAAAAGTTTAGATCTATTAGAATTCTCTACATGTCATTGTGGGTCCGGTATGAAATCCCGACGTTCGGAAAATTAACTGCGTACCGTCATTGTGACCCGTCTCCTGCTGTACAAATTTGCCATTTACAGCACTTTACAGCTGGAAGTAGGATTACAATGACACTATTCAATACAAATCGTGTCATCCAACCTCAGCGCCAACCTCTTCATTAGGGAAGCAGAGGCCAGGCCAATTTGTTTGGAGGTCATGAAATCTCTATTAGATTCTGGACTCTCCTAGGCATTCCGCGAGAGTTGGCATGTATATGAATAAAAGTAATTATAATGTTATCCTCCCTAAACAATTTAGTTAATTAATATTAGATTTACCATTGCAAGAAGTAAAGATTAATAGAAGATGTGCTGTATGGATCAGTACTTGTGGTCTATCTATTGCCCTAATGCCTGTACAGCTAGGCTCTGAGTAAACAATACAGTGCAATTCCTTTGTCAGACTTAAAAATGTATGCTTCACAGACTTCCTTCTATTAATATGCAAATGATTACTGTCATATAGTGATACAAAGAGCTGAACTAGACAGAACTGCTGTGTTACACCTTCTATATGTTGTACAGAAAAGTCATTAAGACAAACAGGATATATGGGGTTACTTGGCTGAGGACTTTTATCTCATTTTGACGATGATATTACTTTGCTAAGTGGAATTCAATTGTAAGATGCATAATCATTTTATAGTTAAGTGTTTTAAAAAAAGAAGAACTTGCTCTTTTCTGTCAGGATATTAGCCTTTCAAATCGATAAGCAATAGCTCATTTTGGATGTAACAAAGTCATATTTTATGCGGGCGGTTAATTTTATAGACTTGTAATGGATTTGGCAGTGGAAGCATAAGGCCATCAAAGTGAAACAAAATTGAAATGGAACCAAATTTAGATGGACGAGGGAAAATGTGCAGAAATATTACATGGAAATGAGAGGAAATCTTAACTAAAATCACATAAGTTAGGGTGTGGATTAACAGATAGAGTGTTAAAAGGTCTATAGTCAATAGGATGACACCATAGGGTCAACAGTCAATATGTCAACAGGGTCAAAAGGTCAACATATAAAAGGTTAACAGTAGAAAATGTCAACGGGTACAAAGGGTCAACAAGTTCAAAAGGTTGACACAAAAAATCAACAATTCATTTTATATTTTGTGTCGTTTTGTGTTTTTAAACATATTTGACCCAAATTTGTTGAAATTTTTCCCCTCACAGGCTCACTTCAGTTGCCACGCTTTGTATGTGGTGACTCGCTATTTTTGCTCGCTACAAGCAGGCCCGGCGCAACCCACTCAGCAAAGGTATGCAGTGCAGGGAGGCGCCAGGCTGGAGAGGCGCTCTCCCTGCTCTGCATCCCTGCGGGAAAGAGAGAGGACCAGGGATCAGCAATCCCCCTAGTGAAATGCAGCAAGTACTGCCCCATCTTGCTCCGCAGTGCCTCATATTGATATTGCTGCTGCGGCCTCCCCCTTTCCTTACTCCCTTCTCCCGAGCGGCTGCAGAATGACTACGGACTCCTTACAGCAGCGGGTGTCACCGCAGAGATGGGCAGCTCCGAAGCCAAAAACTGAGACTTCGGGATCTCGCGATATTGCAGATACCCGGATACAAGTTTCTCTGTAGCCAGCAGTCACCACAGTTAGGGGGAGATGTACTAAGCCTGAAAAGTGATACATTTCACAGTGATAAACTGCCAGCCAATCAGCTCCTAACTACCATGTCACTGGCTGTGTTTGAAAAATGACAGTTAGGAGCCGATTGGCTGGTACTTTATCACTGTGATATTTATCACTTTTCAAGGCTTAGTACATCTGGCCCTTACTGTGGTAGCCAGTCTGTGAAGACACTATGAACTTGAAGCAACAGCAGTGGAGAGTGAGACATAGGAGAGGGACCCATTCTAGTCTGGTAGGTGAGGTCACAAGGGGCTCATATGTAATCGGGGGGGGGGGGGGGGGGATGCAGATCACCGGCCCTCTGGGATACAGTGACTTCTTACTTTGTCACCCCCCACCCCGTGTTCTGTCCCAGTCATTATGTCACACCCCCTCTGTATTCTGTCACAGCCATTGCCCCCCCGTGTTCTGTCCCAGCCATTGTCACCCACCCTGTGTTTTTTCACAGCCACTGTCACCCCTTGTGTTCTGTCCCAGTCACTATGTCACACCTCCTCTGTGTTCTGTCAGTGTCACTGCCACCCTATATTTTGTCCCAGCAATTGTCACCCCCCCTGTTTTCTGCCCCAGCCATTGTCACTCTTTCTTTGCATTCTATCACTGTGTCACCCCCCTGTATTCTATCCCAGTCACTTTCTCACCCCCCTGTGTTCTGTCCAAGACACTGTCACCCCCGTGTTCTATCCAAGTCACTCTGTTACCCCCCCTGTGTTGTGTCCCAGCCATTGTCACCCCCCCCCCCGTGTTCTGTCCCAGCAATTGTCACCTCTCCTCTGTGTTCTGTCACTGTGTCACCCCCCATGTTCTGTCCAAGACACTGTCAAAGGGATCGGTATGGTATACTGCTGCATGGCAACCGGTGGAATGTTGTCAGGGGGGCGAGCGCCCATAGAGGGTGAATCACCTACCTTGCCTGTCTACTGGCAGCGGTATGGTGCTCCAGTTGGGATCCAGGCATCAGTATTGTTACAGCTGGGATCCCGACGAGCGGTATGCAGACCGCATACCATGTCAACCCCCCCTGTGTTCTGTCCCAGTCACTGTGTCTCCCCCTGTGTTCTGTTACAGCCATTGTGTCATCACCCCTGTGTCCTGTTCCAGTCACTGTGTCACCCCACCCATCTGTGTTCTGTCCCAGTCACTGTGTCACACACACACATTCTTTTTGTTTTGTCCCTGTCACTGTGTCACCTCCCCCCAGCTGTCTTGCAGCTCACGTACCACAGCAACTAATCAGGAGTGGCTGCAGTGTATGGTATAATGTGTAAAGGGCATTCCATTATGTGTAAGGGGCAAGTTTTGTGGCATAGAAACATAGAATTTGTCGGCAGATAAGAACCACTTGGCCCATCTAGTCTGCCCCTTTTTTTTTTTCTTTATATTATTTTTATCTCTAACCTTATTTGATCCTTATTTCTTTGTAAGGATATCCTTATGTCTATCCCATGCATGTTTAAATTGCTCTACTGTCTTCTCTGATGGGAGGCTATTCCACTTGTCCACTACCCTTTCTGTGAAATAATTTTTCCGCAAATTTCCCCTGAACCTCCCCCCCTCCAGTCTCAGTGCTTGTCCTCGTGTCCTATTGCTTCTCTCCATTTGGAGAATGTTTCCCTCCTGGACTTTGTTAAAACCCTTGATATATTTGAAAGTTTCTATCATGTCCCCCCTTTCCCTTCTCTGCTCCAAACTATACATATTGAGATTTCTTAGTCTTTCTGGGTATGTTTTGTGATGTAGGCCATGCACCATTTTAGTTGCCCTCCTTTGTACAGTTTCTAATGTATTAATATCCTTTTGAAGATATGGCCTCCAGAACTGAATACAGTATTCTAGATGAGGCCGTACCAATGACCTATACAGTGGCATTATTACTTCTTTCTTTCTGCTGCTGATTCCTCTCCCAATGCAGCCAAGCATCTGACTAGCCTTCCTCATTGCCTTGTTACATTGCTTACCTGCCTTTAAGTCATCTGAAATAGTGACTCCTAGATCCCTTTCCTCCTCAGTATTTTCCAGTATAGTGCCATTAATACTGTATTTAGCTTTAGGATTTTTGAGACCCAAGTGCATGATTTTGCATTTTTTGGCATTAAACTGTAATTGCCAGACTCTTGACCATTCCTCTAATCTACCTAGATCCTCAATCATTTGTTTTACCCCACCTGGTGTGTCTACCCTGTTGCATACCTTTGTGTCATCTGCAAAAAGGCATACTTTCCCTTTAATGCCATTTGCAATGTCACCAATAAAGATATTAAAAAGCACTGGTCCAAGTACAGATCCCTGGGGTACTCCCCTGGTAACATTTCCCTCCTGTGAATGCACTCCATTTACCACAACTCTCTGTTTTTTATCCTTCAACCAAGATCTTATCCATTCAATAATCCTAATATCCAATCCCAAACTTTCAAGTTTATTTAGCAGTCTGCGATGTGGAACTGTGTCAAAAGCCTTACTAAAGTCTAGATAAGCTATATCCATGGCTCCACCTTTATCCATCACTTTAGTCACACAATCAAAAAAGTCAATAAGATTTGTTTGACATGATCTCCCCCCAGTGAATCCATGCTGTTTGGGATCCAGTAAATTGCCGGATTTGAGATAATCTACAACTCTTTCTTTTAAGAGTGTTTCCATCAATTTCCCTATTACTGATGTAAGACTCACTGGTCTGTAGTTGTTTGCCTCTTCCTTGCTTCCACCTTTGTGCAGTGGGACTACGTTTGCTCTTTTCCAGTCCCCTGGAATTACTCCTGTAGCTAATGACTGGTTGAATAATTATGTCAATGGTGCTACCAGCACCTCTTTAAGTTCTTTTAGTATCCTTGGATGTATCCCATCTGGCCCCATAGATTTGTCCACTTTCAGCTTTGAGAGTTCTGTTAGGACCTTCTTCTCTGTAAATGTACTGGTTTCATTTTCCTGAATATCTCTGCAACTTAACTGTGGCCCCTTCCCCTCTCTTTCAGTAGTAAATACTGAGCAAAAATAATCATTAAGATGATCTGCTATTAAATTGTCTCCTTCAACAAGACTCCCAGTGTCCGTCTTTAGTTTTATAATTCCGCCTTTTGTTTTTCTCCTTTCGCTTATATACCTAAAAAAAGTTTTGCCTCCTTTACCCACTGACTGGGCCATTTTTTTCCTCAGCTTGTGCCTTTGCACATCTGATTACCTTCTTTGTCTCCTTCTGTCTAACAAGATATATCTTTTTCTTCATTATTTTGTGTCTGCTTATATTTCCTAAAAGCCATCTTTTTTGCTCTCACAATATTTGCTACTTCTTTTGGAAACCACACTGGCTTCCTTTTCCTTGTGTTTTTCCTAACAGTTTTGATACAAAGGTCTGTTGCCTTCAATATTGCACATTTTAATGTTTCCCACCTCTCTTGCACTGTTTCCAAGTTCCTCCACTCTGCCAAAGAATCGCTTACACATTTTCCCATCCCTACAAAATCAGCCTTCCTAAAATCCAACACCTTTGTTTTTGTATGGGACGAGTCAGTCTCTGTCTTAATGCTGAACCATACTGCTTGATGATCACTGGATCCCAGGTTTTCACCCACTTTTACGTCCGATAATCTGTCTCCATTTGTAAGTATTAAGTCTAATCTTGCGTCTTTCCGAGTGGGCTCCCTCACCAATTGGTGGAGGGATGCTCCCTGAAGGGAATTTAAAATGTTCCTACTTCTAGTGGAACTAGCAACAGACACCTCCCAGTTTACATCAGGAAGATTAAAGTCTCCCATGATTATTACCTCTCCTTTTAATGCCATTTTAGTTATGTCCTGCAATAGGTTCTTGTCAAGTTCCTCTTCCTGACCTGGTGGCCTGTATATCACGCCAATACGAATAATCAACTTTTCCCCTGTTTCTATGGTCACCCAAAGGGCCCCAGTTTTTTCTTCCTTACTTTGTATTAATGTAGTATTTATGGCATTTTTTACATACATTGCTGCCCCTCCTCCGATTTTTCCAATTCTGTCCTTCCTAAATAAAGTATATCCCGGTATAGCTATGTCCCAGTCATGATTTTCATTGTACCATGACTCTGTAATTGCCACAATGTCTAGATCATCCCTTGTCATTATTGCAGTTAGTTCTGGGATTTTATTTTCTAAGCTCCTAGCATTTGCACACATAGCTTTTAGAGTTTTGTTTGTGCTTTTTCTGTTCCTAGCTATGTTCTTCTCTCTGCCTATTTTTATTTGGTTTTGATCTGAATTATCTTCTGTTGCTGTGGATATGCTTCCTATTCCCTTTGCCTGCAGAAACAATTCCTCTGTGTTGGGGGAGCAGATTTCTTTATTCCTGTTTGGTTCACTGCCCCCCTTTGTTAGTTTAAATAGTTCTTGATGAAGCATCCAAACTGTTCAGTTAGTATTCTTGTTCCCCTTGAAGATGGGTGCAGGCCGTCACTTTTGTATAAGCTCCTATCTTGCCAGATGGTGTGACTGTGGCCTATAAATCCAAATCTCTCCTCATTGCACCATGTCCTTAGCCAAACATTGAAGTTTCTGATGCAATGAGTTCTGTCTTCCCCTCTGTGTACTGGCAATACTTCTGAAAAAGATACAGTGGTTGCCACCTGCTTCAGAGCAGTCCCTAACTTCATAAATTCATCTTTTACAGCCATGAGTTCAGCATTTGCCAGGTCATTTGTCCCTAGGTGAACAATGACATCCACCTCCCCATCTTTTCTTGCTGCCTTTACAATTCTTAGCATGCGCTCTTTATCCCTTGGAGCTGTGGCTCCAGGTAAGCACCTTACTTGTTTCTCTACTTCATTTGCATTTCCCAG
Source organism: Pseudophryne corroboree (assembly GCF_028390025.1). Lineage (NCBI taxonomy): Eukaryota > Metazoa > Chordata > Amphibia > Anura > Myobatrachidae > Pseudophryne > Pseudophryne corroboree. The sequence continues at coordinate 194,478,073 of NC_086454.1, forward strand.
ATGTATTCCTCTAATAATGGAATATCCCAAGAGAAGTGCAGTCCTTTTTGGAGATGCAATTTTCCTGTTCCATTTCCTGTTCCTATAGTTGGTAGAAGTCCCCATATCCTCCTGTTCTGTAGTGCCTCTATTAGTTGTATCTTCCAGCCCTGCAAGAGTAGCATACGAGTTTTGCAGTGTCACCGCTTGCGGGAGGTGTCTGTGTCCCTCTGGAAATCTCTGCCCTTGAGAGCCCACAGTAGTCCAGGCAGAATGTCTTCTGGTGGCTCTCTGAGGCAGTGGAGGCTTCAAAGACACAGACATCCTACAAATCTCAGCATGCAGTTTTGCTATCTCCTCCTTCAGCAGAGAAAATTGCTCACAGATTGGACAGCAGCTGAGTCTCTACGCTGCCTCTTTCCAAACAAATGCTTTACATCCATTGCACTGCACAAGGCCAAACATTGTATCAGATGTTAATGGTATTGCAAATTTGTGTGTCACTTGGCATAATGGGGGTCATTCCGAGATGTTCGCTCGTTGCCAATTTTCGCTACGCTGCGATTTGTTGCTAACTGCGCATGCACATGGTATGCAGAGCGCATGCGCTAAGTTAATTAACACAAAACTTAGTAGGTTTGCTGGTGTTCGAGCGACAATTTTCAGTCGCACTGCTGATCGGTGAATGATTGACAGGAAAGGGGCGTTTCTGGGTGGTAACTGAGCGTTTTCCGGGAGTGTGCTAAAAAAAGCAGGCGTGTCAGGGAAAAACGCGGGAGTGTCTGGAGAAACGGGGGAGTGGCTGGCCAAATGCAGGGCGTGTTTGTGATGTCAAACCAGGAACTAAATGGACTGAGCTGATCGCAATCTAGGAGTAGGTCTGGAGCTACTCAGAAACTGCAAGAAAATATTTAGTAGCAATTCTGCTAATCTTTCGTTCGCTATTCTGCTATGCTAAAATACACTCCCAGAGGGCGGCGGCCTTGGATGTGCAATGCTGCTAAAAGCAGCTAGCGAGCGAACAACTCGGAATGAGGGCCAATGTGTAAAGAGCATCCAGAATGTGTAAGGGGCATTTCTATGTGTTCCATAATGTGTAAGGGGTATTACGGAGTGAGGCATAATGTGTAAGGGGCATTATTGTGTGTGACATAAGGTGTAAGGGGTATTACTGTGTGGCATAATGTGTATAGGGGACACTACTGTGACATAATTTGAACTGGTGGCACTATTGTGTGCCACACCCCAGTGGCGTTACTACCACTCCCGCACTACTGTGGAGGCGCAGGGTTGCAGGGGTGCCCTCACTGATTCAGAGCAGATTGACATGAGGACTAGCTGTCCTTAAGTCAATCTGCTAAATGTCCCTCCCAAAATAGTTACCGCAATGCAGGAGACATGCTAAATTTAGGTCATACTTGACCTCTAGCGTCTAAATGCAGGAACCCACGGAAGCGCATAGTGCTGGCTGCAACTGCACCAGCCTTACACCCTGCCACCAAGCATGAAAACCCCTTGGCGATGACTATTACACACTCCTAGCAACAAGCACTACCCCCTGGAAAGACGCATGACATCCATGAAATCCCTGGCAACAGGCATTATACACTAACAATGAGCATGATACCCAATGCATGAAACCCCTGGCAACAAGCATAACACCCAGTGCATGGGGGCACCAGAGAATTTTTTGGCTTGGAGGAGAAAAATTTCTAGTCACTGCCACACGTCTTCCTTGTGAGAGCACACTTCTTTTTGCAACACTGTCCCTTTGTAAAGTATGGGAGAGAGGGCATAAATTTATAGCTTGCAGGAGGGCGCCAAGCACCCTAGCACCGGCCCTGGCCACAAGATTACTAGAGGTACTGGTAATAGTTTGTAACATGGATAGTAAATGCATCTAAAGTTGTAAAATCATATTTGTGTGTCAACCATTTTCATGTTGACCTATCGAACCTGTCAACCTAATGTACATGTCAACCTTTGTCCATCAACAAGTGCTGCGTCCATTCACAAGCCTGTGCTGTGCTCTGCTGTGTCCATCAAGTGACTGTTCTTTGTCTAGTCCCCTTTATCCAATTCTGTCACGGAGTGGTGTTGCACTGACTTCGCAGATGTTCACAGTGTTCACATATAAGCACTGCAGTGTGACGCCTTTGTACAACCTCTGTGCACTGTACCCCAGTGCAGCTTTGTTCACATATATAGAAAAGTCCTTTTATTCCTCAAAGTGTGAGCTGAGCTGCGAATTGAAAAAAAAAAAAATATATATATATATATATATATATATATATATATATATATATATATATATAATTTTTTTTTCTCTTCTATTGTTTGTACTGTTCTGTGCGCTGTACCCCAGTGCGATTCTGTTCATGTGTATGGAGAAGCCGGTTGGGTTTGAAGTACGAATGAGCGGGTTCAGTTCCTTGAGAACCAAACCCTACCAAAAATCACATCCCGAGCCCGTATCCGAGTCCGGCTCAGGATTTCCCGCCAGACTCGGAAACCAGAACGAAGCAAAACGTCATCAGCTCACTGTCGAATTCTCGCGGATTTTAGATTCCATATAAGGATCCACGCGTCACCGCCATTTTCACTACAATCCTGAAGAGTGTAGCGAGAGAACGTGTCTCCTCAGTGTCTGTGCGGGAAAGTGGTGTGGTGCATGGGGTGGTGACCTGCTCTTTTGTGTCAGTCCAGTGCTGTCCTGTCCTGCATCAGTCCAGTGGTGGTGTCTTGTGCTGCATCAGTCCAGTCACAGTGGTGATGTCCTGTGCTGCCATAAGTCCAGTACTGCTGTATAAGTTGAGTCCAGTGCAGTGGTGCTGTCTTGTGCTGCATCAGTCCAGTGGTGGTGTCCTGTACTGCCGTAAGTCCAGTGATGCTACTGTGTAAGTCCAGGAGTACTGCCATATAAGTCCAGTCCAGTGGTGCAGCCATACAAGTCCAGGGGCACTGCCGTACAAGTCCAGGGGTACTGCCGTACGAGTCCAGGGGTACTGCCGTACGAGTCCAGGGGTACTGCCGTACGAGTCCAGGGGTACTGCCGTACAAGTCCAGTGGTACAGCCGTACAAGTCCAGTGGTACAGCCGTACAAGTCCAGTGGTACAGCCGTACAAGTCCAGTGGTAAAGCCGTACAAGTCCAGTGGTAAAGCTGTACAAGTCCAGTGCTAAAGCCGTGTAGCCATTTAAGTCCAGTGGTACTGCCGTATAAGTCCAGTGGTACTGCCGTATAAGCAAGAGAAAGAGGGACCTGGCACCGGTGTAATTTATATTAGGATAGAGAAAGGGGCCAAAATGGACAGGTATTGGAAAAGAAAACGACTTTTCAAATGTAGTCCTTATTGGCGGTGCGCCCAGAGCTAGGAGGTATCTGTACATACACAAGGAGAGAAAGAAAGCTCTGGTGTGGGCGCACTCTTGAAAGAAAGAATCAAAGAAATTCTTCGAATATGAGTTGAAAAAATGTAAAAACAATGTTTATTGAAAAATTGATTAAAAGCTATTGATATCCCACTATGATCCAAGCGTTTCTTTGTGTTAGTTAATGAATGATTTGATTATTATATTATATTATTCTTTATTGGAAACAAACAATAAAGGTATAAGACAAAAGGAAAAGAAAGAAAATGTTCTGGTCTCGGTAATCACACAAAATAAATTAGAAAGGTTACTGACACTTGATAGTCTAGCAACCGTTTCTCCTGACCAGCACAGAAATTCTGTGTTACTGACAACAGAGAGATCCAATATTATGTCTTTGAAAGACCAATAAGATGGTCAATGTCGGACAAATTACTGATCACCAGGTATACCATAGGTCACAAATTAAGATTTAGAGACATATATGAGACATTTTTTGAGCATACTGCAGACATAGCCATGCTTGGTAGGAAGGAAAAGGGTAAAAAAATGTTGAAGAGGAAAAGTGAACAATGGAAAGAGACGGGGGAGGAGGTAGAGGAAGTGAAAAAGTGGTGATCCTGCTGTTGGTGTCCACCCTTCTGTTGAAGGGGAATAGTATCCTTCTCTACAACACCAGGTATTCCCAAAAAGTCTCCTTTGAGGTACTGACCCGGCCCAACGCTGCTTAGCTTCCAAGATCGGACGAGATCGGGCATTAACAGCGTGGTATGATAGTAGAGAGGCTATCTACCAATGAGAGTGCACCTATGTAAGAAAGGTGAGAAAGAATGTGGGAAAGAGGAGGAGTGCAAAAATTGTGTGGATCTGCTTTCCACGTTAGGCGGGGGGACTCATCTGCCCATTGGCCAGCGATACACCCTGGATCGCGGATGAGAGTCCACAGAAAAGGGCTGGGTCAGTGAAGAATGTCAGGGAGGAGTGGGAGAATAGGAGAGTGATGTTGCTGAAATAGATTGTGTTAATGGTCACGGATAGATTGACCAAAGAAAGAGGAAGGAGCGCCTGATGTCTCTATATATGAAGAAATTGGCATGTCATGCAAAAGCACAAAAGTAGATGGGCGGTTCCTATGAAAACTGGAACCAGATACGTCCTGTGCATAGGCACTTAGTAGTGCAGTGGTATGAATTCACTGTTTGTGCACAGGGTTAGCATATTATCTGAAGCATATAAAGATAGATTTCTAAATTATATAGACTGATATCAGATATGCTGAGTGTGAGAGAACCTGTGAAGAGATAACACAGGTTCACTGTTGATGAAAAAGTAGTGCAAAGCACACCTTATTGAACCCAGCTAGAGTACTATATTATTTATCCTTTACATAAAGCAAATGATAGACTATGCGGTAGGTGGAAAATCCACCAGGTTGAGATTACTACGTCTCTATAGCATGGTTGAGATTAACATTTATAAGGTAAAAAATAACCAAGTTTGATACTCATGATATGTGGATATCACATTCCGTACTGCCGTATAAGTCCAGTGGTGCAGTTCAGGGGTACTGCCGTATAAGTCCAGTGGTGCATCCGTGTAAGTCCAGTGGTACTGCCGTATAAGTCCAGTCCAGTGGTGCAGCTGTTTAATTCCAGGGGTACTGCCACATAAGTCCAGGGGTACTGCTGCATAAGTCATGGGGTACTGCTGCATAAGTCCAGTCCAGTGGTGCAGCCATATAAGTCCAGTGGTACTGCCATATAAGTCCAGTGGTACTGCCCTATAAGTCCAGTCCAGTGGTGCAGCCGTATAACTCCAGTGGTACTTCTGTATAAGTCCAGGGGTACTGCCATATAAGTCCATCAATATTGTGCGTGCATTACATCTGCGGAAATTCCAGCACGTCCCATGTTTTGCACATACAAATAATTTGGCGGTGCAGAATTTTTTAAAAAATGACATGGGTGTGCATGAGATGCTGTCCGTGGCCCGGAAAATTGTGGGCCACTTCTAACATTCAACCACTGCGTACCACTCCTAGATGGGCCTGGTGTTTGTGCTGCACACTTGTGTCACTTAGCAAAGTCATCCAGATACCTCATTGCACCTTTTTTTCTTCTTTGCATGATGAGCTGTTTGGGGCCTAGTTTTTAAAAGTGACATCATGTCTGCCACTGCAGTGCCACTCCTAGATGGGCCAGGTGTTTGTGCCGCACACTTGTGTCACTTAGCAAAGTCATCCAGCTACCTCATTGCACCTCTTTTTCTTCTTTGCATGATGAGCTGTTTGGGGCCCAGTTTTTAAAAGTGCCATCCTATCTGACACTGCAGTGCCACTCCTAGATGGGCCAGGTGTTTGTGCCGCTTAGCAAAGTCATTCAGCTAACCCGGTGCAACCTTTTGGCCTAAAAACAATATTGGGGGTCATTCAGAGTTGTTCGCTCGTTGCCGATTTTCGCTATACTGCGATTAGTCGCTTACTGCGCATGCGCTTAGTTATTTTACACAAAAGTTAGGTATTTTACTCACGGCATAACAAAGCTTTTCCATCGCTGTGCTGATCGGAGTGTGATTGACAGGAAGTGGGTGTTTCTGGGCGGAAACTGGCCGTTTTATGGGAGTGTGCGGAAAAATGCAGGCGTTCGAGTTGCAAAACGCAGGAGTGGCTGGAGAAACGGGGGAGTGGTTGGGCAAACGCTGGGTGTGTTTGTGACGTCAAACCAGGAACGAAAAGGACTGAGCTGGTCGCAATGGCTGAGTAAGTCTGGAGCTACTCAGAAACTGCGAAGAAATTTCTATTCGCAATACTGCTAATCTTTCGTTCGCAATTCTGCTAAACTAAGATACACTCCCAGAGGGCGGCGGCTTAGCATGTGCAATGCTGCTAAAAGCAGCTAGCGAGCGAACAACTCAGAATCACCCCCATTGTGAGGTGTTCAGAATAGACTGGAAATTAACGTTATTGAGGTTAATAATACTGTAAGATCAAAAAAAATCCCCAATATTCTGTGATTTTAGCGGTTTGTGTTTTTTAAAAAAATCATCCAGATCCAAAACCAAAACACAAAAGGGTGGTTTTGACAAAAGCCAATCCAGAAAAACGTGCGAGAATCCAGATCCAAAACCAAAACACGAAAAGTGCCTGCCGCACATCTCTAGTTTGAAGAGAGCTGTACTGTACCATAGACTCTCCTGGACTCTACATTTTGCTTGCAGCCTGTATGTTAGAGGGACAGCATGCAGCTGAATCTCTGCACTGTGTAACCGGGGCTCTCTTTGAGAAATATCCACTACAGAGTAGGTAACATCACACCTAATACACCTGCATACACCGGACTTCCACACAGCATGACTAGTATGTAAAATTACTGCTCAAGTAGATTAATGCTGACAACACAGCCTGCCCTACACTAGAATCCTGACACCTGCAAAATATGGCAGCTGTGCTCTGTATGTGACACAGCTGCAGGAGAAAGCCATTGTGTTGAGTTGCTGTAGGGAGCTGCTGCAGTGCAAGCTGCCTATACCAGGACCCCTGTGCAGTGCAACATTGTGGGAGCTTCTGCCATTCTGGCCCTAACCAGGTTCCTGGCAAAGTTAACCCCCTACAATACAGCACTGTGCCTGCACTTTGGGCACAGTGAGTGAGAGGACGAAAATTCTGGAGTGAGATGGTAAGGTTCACTGAAGCTATCAAAGTGTTGTTCCATCTCTCCAGGACCCAAGAAGACTTTTGTAGGGTAAGATGAGGATAGTGTGCTACACTTACTGTTATACGTGCTGGAGTACAACCCACAAACTTTTCTTCAAAAGAGTTTAAACATTGTATTTATTTATTTGAGTAGCAGCTCATCCACTTTTATCTATTTTAATTTTATTCACAAACACTTCACAATCATATATAGTTTATATATTCAGTATACTTTTTACATAATATATTCAATTTTATTGCTAAACATTTTTTAGCACTTTCATTTGTTCCTTTCTTCATTTCAAAATTGGTTTTGATATTGAAAGCTGCTTAACCCTGCTTGGATTTTATTATTATTATTATTATTATTATTATTAGCTGCGAAATAAAAAAATATATTGTTCTATTAATAGTTTTGTGCACTGAACCCCAGTGTGACTTTGTTAACATATATTTGAAATCCCTTTGAATTGTCACAGTGTGAGCTGAGATGCAAGTTAAAAAAATAAAACAAATATATTGATCTATTGTTTGTACTGTTTTGTATGCAGAACCCCAGTGCGATTTTGTTCGTGAATATAGAAAAGCCATTTGAATCCTGATAGTGCGAGCTGAGCTGCGAATTTAAAAACTGGATAACAATCAACTTAAAGAAGAGCAGGAGCAGCAAGCAAATACTATTGCTGCAGCTGCTGCCACCATGCATGACGATACTAATCCTTTAATGTCATCTACTAAAGGCGATGCTCAAGGACATATAAGGTTTAAGTCAGGGCATCTGAAATACTGTAAATCAGAAAATATTTTACAGTGGTAATGAAAAAACACTTCTATTAAAGGGAAAGTTTAATGCAGAACAACATTAAATTGCATAACATGCCATTCACCACACATAGTGGCAAGGAAAGGCACAGGCTTTGTCCTTTATTTATGAGTGCAGCTGTCAGGGAGGCATCTTCTTCTACCTCTATATGATGATACCTTAATGAGTCTAGAAGAGGTGTCAAAAAACTGAAAACCACTACGGCAGTAGTACAAAATATGTCCAGAAAAGGATATGTCACAAATCCCAGAGCAGAATGTAAGTGTGTCAACGAATGCTATGTGTGATCTTGAGCTTTGTGATACTGTATTTGTAGATAGCCTCCTTTCACCATTTCTGCACTTTTCTGCAAAATGTGAGGATGATCAGTACAAGTCAACATGCTGACATAGAAATTAAGGATGCTACTGTGGAAGTGAAAAAGGATGAGGGGGATATTTGTGTAGCTGACACTGGCACTAATGATGATGTTAAGCATGAGTAAGTTGATTGTGTAAATCAGGCACCAGTGGAAGCAGTTCTTGCGCATGATAAGAAGAAGGCTATTGTCATGCCTGGGCATAGGACCAAAAAGTCCACCTCTTATGTGTGGAATTATTTCTACCCAAATCCTAACAACAATTGTCAAGTCACCTTTAGCATTTGTAAAACTACAGTAAGTAGAAGTAGTGATGGTAACCATATAGGAACCTCCTTCCTGTACATAATTTGCATTGAGCTCATGAAAAGTTTTTGCCAACATCAGAAACTTCTGCTAAAAAATAACAAGGAGTCAGTCATCAGCTAGCTCACTTCTCTCAAGTAGATCCCAGCACCTGCAATCTACACCTCTAACACCATCACCATCAATATCCTCACTAACGATCAGAGGTAGTCTTGCATCCAATTTGATAAGGCTTAAGGCCCTACACATTTAAAGATCCGCCGCCAAGCTGCCCGACGGCGGATACGGCCGACTTGCAACCCGGCGGCGGGGGGGCGGTGACGGGGGGAGTGAAGTTTCTTCACTCCCCCCGTCACACGGCTCCATAGAAGTGCAGGCAAGTATGGACGAGATCATCCATATTGGCCTGCATGCACAGCCGACGGGGCCGCGCATCGTTCATTGCTAGAGCCTCCACACTCAAAGATATGAATGGTATCTTGTTCAATAATGAACGAAATTGTTCATATCTTTGGGGATTGTCGGCCAGTGTGTAGGGCCTATAAGTGACTCCTCTCCAATTCGGGATTCATCAGAAGAATCCTACAGTACTAGGCATACTGCTGCTGCTGGGGATAGATCTTTATTTCAGATGAGAAGCAAGAAGACTAGAATTTTTAAAAAATAGACTCAAGTAATCCTTTGCAAAGGGAAGCAAATATGAAAGCTGTTACCCAGTCGCACAGCGGATCGCTGATACCATGATGGCTCTGTTAGTATTAGATCTGTGGTCAATATCTGCAATTAATTCAAAAGAAAAAGAAAAAACATCTGCGCTCATAGGAGTGAAAAAATACAGAATAAATTGTAGGAGAGGAGAGCTGACATTTCTAAAAGAGTTTATTAGTGTAATACATTTTAAAGTAGCATCAAAAAGATCCACAATATTGAAATATGTAAGTTTGCAACACTATAGCACCGTATATAAGATTATATCATCAGTATCCACCTGAGTTGGTAAAAATTTACTAGGAATTGCTGTCCTGAAATGCTCAAGCCGATGGAATATATTGCTGTGAGTCTAGCAGCTGTAACAATATTGGTAATGTAGATAAGTCATCATAGTAGCTTATCCATGGTACTTGCTGTATAGATGATGATAGTGTGAATAGTTCAACTCTCTGAATGCAGAGTGGATACAATGTTTCTATGCCACAAGTTTGTAGCAATATGTCCCGTAGCCGTCTATCAGTATCGTATTGTGTGTAGTCACAACGAAGCCATAGAATTTGATCCCTGACAATACAGAAATTACATCTATTCCCTATTCTGAATTTTAATCTCTATCTGTTTTCCCACGACCATATGTATACTCGAACTATGCAGATATAGCCAAAAACCTTTTTTTTTTTCCCATTCTGCATCTGCCTTACAAATATGTCCGGCACATTACATAGATGGGCCGGGTATATTTGGACGCGTCTTTATGCCAGTTAGGGCTCTATCCCTAGGAGTACCCACAGGGTCGGACTGGCCCACAGGGGAACAGGGGAAACCACCGGTGGGCCCTACTGCCTGTGGGCCCTCCTCCTCCTCTAGGGATCAAGTTCCAGACTATTCTAGTGCACTGGATTTATGCATTAAACATATGTTACATTATACATCACAATAATTTGGTTTATTATATATTTACCAAGGGGCACAGAACATGTAATGGTTAGCCAAACCTCTGTGGTGGCTGGCCACACCCCCACTGGAACCTGGCTACACCTTTAAGCATGGGCCCCTACAGTAGAATTCCCCCAGTGGGCCCTTCATGCCCCAGTCCGACATGGAGTACCCAATTTTTTTGTTCTGTATGCACTTATGCTGGCTGTAGGGTTGTCTGTGATATTACAAAAACTCCTTATCATTTTATTCAGTTTATAACAACCCTTCTATTTCCCTTAGATTATATCCCCACACTCTGTTAAAATCAGCTATAACAGTCCTGTTAACTTAATTACTCATTTGTTAAAACGGCTATACTATATTAACTAATTTTTCATGGGTATAGCTTATTCAATCTTTTGGTTTCTCTATTCTCCATGTATAGTGTCAGGAGGACAGTGGCATATCACACAAATGCTGGAGGTCAGTATGTAATAAGTCCCAGGTTCTGGTCCTGTTCTGCATGTAACATTAATATAATTTTTATTCTATAATTTTTGTACTAAATATCTTATTCGAATTGATACACCATATCTATTATTGAGAAACATTAAATGATATATTTATATTCAGAAATGACCTTTAACGATTATTTGTTTTCCTTACAATTTGTGTATGTATACGCTTATGAGGTTTTTTTAAATGTATATGGTATGCTCACATTCTCATATTCCTACATTTTGCTAAAATCAGCTATAACAGCTCTGCTAACTCAATTACTCATTTGTTAAAATGGCTATACTACATTAATTAATTCTTTATGGGTATAGCTTATTCAACCTTTTTGGATTTCTCTATTCTCCATGTATAGTATCAGGAGGACAGTGGTGTATCACACTAATGCTGGAGGACAGTGTCTAATAAGTCCCAGGTTCTAGTCCAATTCTGGACATTAACATTATTATTATTCTTATTCATCATTTTTATTTATCTTTCATTTTTATTTTATTTATTCATTTTCATTTTTTGTATTAAATATCCTATTTGATTTGATATACTATATCTATTATTGAGAAACATTAATTGATATATTTACATTAAGAAACAATCTCCTATTTAAGGATTACTTGTTTCCCTTATAATTTGTGTATGTATACGCCTATGAGTCTTTTTTAAATGTGAATAGTATGCTCCTTCATTTATATTTTAATATGTGGTATTTAAATATACATTTACGCTGGTATATCTGTTTGTATATTAGGGTTTGGAGAGCCGACGTTCCCTCAGCTGTTTTTACGGATTATCAATTAACCACATGTGTCTACTTCATGGATAGCCTTTATAAGCACCGGCATCTCAGAATGAGGGTATTCACCTTTGAAAAAGTCACGTGGTGCGTGATGAAACGCATTAGGACCCTCTTTCCTTCACACACTTCTTACCGCCTGCTCCCCGAACAGCTGACAATAGCCATTGGTTCCCTGCCTGCATCACATTGGACTCCTTTGCCGGCTTGGAGACGTGTACATCTGCAACGGGACTGCCGTTTGAGTGCAACAGTTACACCATCCTCTCCCTGCTAAGCCATTAGAGTGGACACTGCAGGATTTCACAAACAAGGACGCTCGGTGTTACCAGCCCACGGGAGAAAGTAAAGTGACTACACAAAATACGATAGACGGCTGCGGGGCATATTGCTACAAACTTGTGGCATAGAAACATTGTATCCACTCTGCATTCAGAGAGTTGAACTATTCACACTATCATCATTTATACAGCAAGTACCATGGTTAAGCTACTATGATGACTTATCTACAGCCTAATTACCAATATTGTTACAGCTGCTAGACTCACAGCAATATATTCCATTGGCTTGAGCATTTCAGGGCAGCAATTCCTGGTGGATTTTTACCAACTCGGGTGGATACTGATGATATAATCTTATATACGGTGTTATAGGGTTGCAAACTTATATATTTATATATTTCAATATTGTGGATCTTTTTGATGCTACTTTTAAATGTATTATACTAATAAACTCTTTTAGAAATGTCAGCTCTCCTCCTACAATTTATTCTGCATTTTTTCACTCCTATGAGCACAGATGTTTTTTCTTTTTCTTTTGCTTTCTAAACTTAAAGGCACATACACAGTGCCTTTACGGTTGCGCACAGGGGAAGTGTAATACCATCTTTCTATTCTACACAGGCGCTATTAGGCAGTATTGTGTTTTTCCTGCCATTAATTCAGTAGGTTTTAGACAGCTAACTACTAACGATTTTCCCTTCAAAACCATTCATAACATTGTTGTTTGTTTGTTTGTTTGTTTTTTTTTCATTTAGTTTAAAAAGTATTTAAAAAAAAAATATTACAATGTTCTATTATGCACATCTGCAGAACAGATCCCTCGTTAAAACCTGGGAGACACAGTGGAGCAGTGCGGTCGCATGTGATCTGATCATGCCAGTTAAGTGGTTGGTCTTGTGTCCTGCTACCAAATTCCATCTTGGTTCCATTTTCCTAGACAAGAAATAACTCTACCAGTATGTTAAAACAAAAGTAATTATTGGTATTCAAAAATCCCATTGTACCGACTGTCCACTTAACTACAGAGATATAGGGGATAATTCAGACCTGATCACTCGTTAGCAGTTTTTTGCAGCGCTGCAATCAGATAGTTGCCGCCTACAGGGGAGTGTATTTTAGCTGTGCAAGTGTGCGGACGCATGTGTAGCAGAGCGGTACAACTAAACTTTGTGCAATTTCTAATTTGCCCAGAACTTACTCAGCCGCTGCAATCACTTCAGCCTGTCCAGTGCTGGAATTGACATCAGACACCCGCCCTGCAAACGCTTCAACACGCCTGCATTTTTCCAACCACTCCCATAAAACGGTCAGTTGCCACCCTCAAAGACCTTTTTCCTTTCAATCTCTTTGCGATCAGCTGTGCGAATGGATTCTTCGAAAAAAAAACCATCGCACAGCAAAGATCCGCTTTGTACCCATGCGACACACCTGTGCATTGCGGTGCATACGCAGTTCTGACCTGATCACAGCGCTGCAAAAAATGCTAGTTATCGATGAGGTCTAAATTACCCCCATAGACAAGTGGTAGTAGGTTAAATAATTATTAAATGATTGTGACAGCCCACTGGGTAGGTAAATCACCTACAGCATCAACAACAGCTCATTCAGAGGCAGGCTACTCTGTGTATCAACAGCTTCACCAAGAGGCATAACACTGACAACCTCTTAGAAATACTAAAGGATGTCATAGCAAAATGGTTCACCCCATTAGGACTAGGATTTCTGATAATAAGCATTAAAGCTGGGGGAATTCCAACATGTCCCATTTTTTTCTCACACAATCAACTTGGTAGTGCAGTTTTTTTTAGACAATGATAGGGGCATGCAGGAGATGCTGTATAGCCTGAAAAATTTAGGAACATTTTCAGCATTCAGCAACAGCATGCAAGAGATTGCAGCAGCTACAAGAACATTTCAAACTGGCATGCCACCAACTGAATAAAGAGGTGGAAACAAAGTGGAATTCCACCTTTTACATGCTTCAACAGATGGAAAAGACACCCACAGCGACACAAGCCATGGCACTGGTAGGGGAGGGGGAGTGGACATTAGTTCATGGTAGTGGAGAATACTTTCCAACTTGTGCAAGGTGCTGAAACCTTTTGAAGTAGTTACCTGTGAAATGGAGTTCAGACACTGCTAGCTTGAGTCAGGTGTTTCACTTAAACTTTTGGTAAATCAGCTCTAGAAAATGAAGTAGGAGATGAAATTAAGTGATTCTGGTAAGTATGTTGGATAATGTCCTATATTTGCTTCACCAGGATCATAGTCTTGTAAATTTCTTGAAGCATAATGACTACATTTTGGTGACACTGCTTGATCCTAGGTTTAAGATATACATCATGTCATTCTTTCCAACAGACCCAGAACTTAACAGATGCAAAGACCTCCTGGTGAGAAAGTTGTCAGCTCAAGTTACACATGGCACTATGACTTCTCCTCCTTCAGTTTCTCCAGCAACTGCTGCTGCCAGGAAAACTCAGATTTTTCAAAAGACCCAGTGGTGATGCAGATGAGTCAACACAACATTTTGATATTTGGTTGGGTCAAAAAGAACTGCCCAAAACTAGGGACACCTCTACCGCAACTCCATCTGATGCAGTCACCATACAAAGAATGGTGGAGAGTTATTTTAATGACAGAGTTACAAAGGGGCGTGTCACAGAGTCCCTTTGACTACTGGACATAAAAAAAGGCAATTTGGAGGCTCTTGTACAACTGGCTTTGCATTACTTAATTTGCACGCCCGTGCAGGTGTGCTCAAAGATATTTCAGTAAAGCCAGGAACCTTGTCAATGATCGGCATAGGAGTCTACTTCCTCAAAATGCGGAAAAGATTATGTTCATCAAAGTGAACTACAAATTCCAAAGGAAAGTCCTGTTCCGGCAATTACATCGAAGTACAGAGACTTTTGTAATGGTGGATTCCAGAGGGGATGAATTTATATTGTATGAGAATGTATACACTAATGAGGATGGTAATGATGACGACATCTTGACACTGTAGAGCTGTTTGCATAGCTGCCTTAAATTCATTGGTAGCTTGTTTTGTGTGGAGGCCCAAACATACCAAGCACTTAAGCTACAATAGTGGCAGTCCCTGTCAATGAAGTGTTTTGTTTAACTGTACATGTCCATTTTTATATCCATCATAAGGGTGGGTGGGTCCAAGGACAATTCCATCTTACACCACTTTGTCATTGCTGTGTGGCTTTATTTCATAAATTTGCTATAAACTGCTATGTTTTGTGCAGTAGCGGCTCTTGCCAGGGGCAAGCAGGCTTTTTGCCCAGGGCGCCGCTACTCCAAAGGGCACTGCCACCATGGCAAGAGCAGCTACTAATCCACCCTCCCTCCACACCTGCTACCCGGCCCCAGCCCCCGGCTGCTGCGGGCGCACGCAGCCGGCGTCATTGCCGACTGTTGCTAGAGGTCAAAATTGACCCCTAGTGCAGAGGTTCCCAAACGCAATCCTCAAGGCACCCCAACAGTCCAGGTTTTAGGTATATCCATGGCTCAGCACAGATGGTTAAGTCACCTGTGGCCAAGCATGGATACATTTAAAACCAGGACCGTTGGGGTGCTTTGAGGACCGCGTTTGGGAACCTTTGCCCTAGTGTCATGACGTCTCTCCCATAGGGGGAGCTGGCACCCGAAGACAGCAGCAGCAGCGGTCTGGAAGCAGGAGCGAGGCTGATAAGTATTTTTTTTTTTTTAGGGTTTCAAAGCGGCACTACTACAGGGGCAGGCCCCTACAGGGGGCACAGCTACTGGGGGAATGCCCCTTCCCCATGAAGAAGCCACGCCCCTGTTTTGAAGCTGCGCCCAACTGTTGTGGGGGGCGGTGTCGCACAGGAAACTTTCGCCCTGGGCGCCACAAGGTCTAGAACCGGCCCTGGTTTTGTGATACTGCTTTGTCGATTAGTAACCAGCCAGCTCGCTGCAGCCTTTGTCCTCAACTTAATGGAAACTATATTGTGAGCTGTGAAGTGGTCAAAGTTGACTGGAAATAACTGTTAATGAATGTTACTGATGTAAACATACTAATGCACATCTCTTCATAAAATAATGTCACAGACAACAGTATTGACATAAAATGGGCACAGCATTTAATTGAAATTAAATTGTTTACAGTAGGTTGGCAAGAAAGCATGGAAGCTGAAAGCAAAAACCAATCTCAATTACATAATTTGGTGGCGGATCCCAGATCCTGGCATTACTTGGATTTGCCAGGAAACTGCTCACCCTATTTGCCACCTTCATTTAAAAAAATTGTCCAACCCATCCCTCAGGTGGACGCAACAACCCTGCAATGGAGCAAGGTGGAATGCCCTGCAAACAATTTAATGCCCACTATGGCCTTGCTGTACTTATATAGCAAAGGAAACACACACTGACAAGACAAAATGACATACAAAACAAGTCAAAAGTAGACTGCTCAGGTGGGAGATCCAACATGAAACAGAACTTCCTGTAAGCAGTAGCACCTACTAAGAATAGCCCTATCCCCACCCCTAACCTACCCTTTGGCAGTATAGACATTGGGGGTAATTCAAAGTTGATCGCAGCAGGAAATTTTTTAGCAGTTGGGTAAAACCATGTGCACTGCAGGGGGGCAGATATAACATTTGCAGAGAGAGTTAGATTTGGGTGGGTTATTTTGTTTCTGTGCAGGGTAAATACTGGCTGCTTTATTTTTACACTGCAATTTAGATTGCAGATTGAACTCGCTACACCCAAATCTAACTCTCTGCACATGTTATATCTGCCCCCCTTGCAGTGCATATGGTTTTGCCCAACTGCTAAAAAAATTTCCTGCTGCGATCAACTTGGAATTACCCCATTGACAGGTGTCACAATCTAAAATGGAAAAAGGATCCACACAATTAGTTGGCTTAAAATGCTTGCATTTACTGTAGTTGGGCTTTGCCATCTGTGAAATCATAAAGGAGGGTACCTCGTCTGGGCGATGGACCTTTAGCTCCCATGCTAGTGACAGATTGAGCTTCTAAAGCAAGGTGGTTATAGGGTTAATGTAGTTATTCTGCTTGCCAATGACTTGTTGTATGAGCAGTTTCCAGGGTGGGGCTTAGAGTTAGTATATTGTTTTGAGGTTCTGAGTTTCTTCACTAACCCCCCTTACGTCCCAGTTTGCTTTTGTCCGTCATCTTAACTTTTAGCAGCAAAGATCAGCAATCTTGGGTGCGCTCCCCTTCAATATGCCAGTCAGGTATATTTCCCTACAGGGGTCAGACTTGTTCTTCTAACTGGGCCCTAAATGAATTGGTAGGAGAGTTGGAGACCTCCAGAAGTGTCCGCATACATCTAGCCTCAATATGCCACATAGCGTCTGCATGCAAAATGGTACTTGCAGATACAGTTATGCTTGCACATGCCACATATTATTTTAATCAGCATAAACTGTTTGTGTATCCTATTCACATAATTTAGCAAATAAGATATATATTAAATGGAAGACAGCAAACGTAAAGATGCTTGGCACTACCGAGTCAAACCCCAAGTCCCCCAGTACCCTTAATCCAGCCCTGGCAGCAGCGCACTCCATGCAGAGTGTGCTGGGATGACTGCACCCCACATAAGCATTGGATCCTATCCCTTTTGTGCAGGGCCGGTTCTACACCTTGTGGCGCCCAGTGCGAAAGTTTCCACTGGCACCCACCCCCTTCGGCAAAACAGTTCATGGCAAAAAATAGGGGAGTGGCCACAGTTTTGCCACAAGTAGTTGTGCCCCTTTGTACCCACTTACACAAAAATAAAAAAAAATACTAACCACTGCCCAACTCCCCGACCGCTGCTCAGTCTGGCCTCCCGCGGCTCCTCTCTATGCGAGAGATATCATGACATCTCCCATAGCAGCACTGCACAGACACTAGACGTCAGTAATGACCTCTAGTGTGTCACTAGAGCCGGCTGCAGCGGACGCCCATGGCGTCTGCTTCAGCCGGGGAGCAGGTAGGTGGCAGTGCCTGCGGGGTCACTGCGGCTGCACCCCCAGGCCGCAGCGCCCCGGGAACAGGCACAGCTTGCCCGCACCAAGAACCACTCCTGCTTCTGTGGTAGAACTGTGCTGCCTACTGCTGCAGCACATAATCCCACCTCCTCACTGTTGGTAGAAAAGTAGGGGCCACATATTTGTGTTTGCCCCCTAGCCTGAGAGTTGCCAGCCAGTCCCTGGCCCTATGTACAACAGTATCACAGGGAAATAGATTCCACTGATAAATCAGGGGCTATAAACACTTAAAAATAACTTAGCAATTCAAAAAGCACCTTTGTATAATTTATTTTATTATATAGCTGCTTATGGCAAACTGGATGTCTAAACATAGAAATAGCGTAATGTTTGTATAGACTCAAACAAGGAGCTCTTATAAAATAACATATGATGCAATTTATTAAGAATACATAAAATAGCAATAATTACTGCATAAACGTTTAACTAAAAATAAAAAAAACATTATAAACAATCTAAGATGGCAGTGAATGAAGCATAGCAATTTAAGCTTCATTTTATATTACATCTAAATTAAAATTAGCAGAGTAGAGGTCCATATATTGATGGTATAAAGCTGGTAAATCCAGAATCAGTGGGAAGAGTTTTTTCCTAAAAGCATGAAGTCCACAGCTGTAAATAGAGTGGAGTGGAGAAGTTATGCTCACCCCTGACCGAAGATTAGTTCTCACCCGCTGCAGGTATTGACCGTACTGTCCCATCGATGGCAGTGCAGACGTATGAGCTCCAGACAGCTGATCGGTTCCCCCTCCGTAGGTAT
This sequence comes from Pseudophryne corroboree, assembly GCF_028390025.1. Classification (NCBI taxonomy): domain Eukaryota; kingdom Metazoa; phylum Chordata; class Amphibia; order Anura; family Myobatrachidae; genus Pseudophryne; species Pseudophryne corroboree. The sequence goes on from NC_086454.1 coordinate 194,496,608, forward strand.
GCAGGGAGGGAAGAAATGGTGAATCCACGATATCTAGTCTGCTGACGGGGCTTGTTGCACAGGCGGCTGGGGGAGGATGTATCCACTTCAAATGGTAGTTGCTGCTTATTCCCAAAGGCGGACACTCAAACTCTATAGCCCTCAATGCATTTCACTGCCACAGCAAACAGCAGTTTCTTCAGGAGGTATAAATGGTTAATGAACAGGTGAGATGGTATTTAAACTGGTTGTGGCCAATCAGCTCCTGGTGTTGTTCATTCACACCTGAGATTTTTAATTAGATCTGTTCATTGCTATGAGTAAAACAAAGTGAGTCCATTCACTGCTAGGAGTCAATAATGACAATAAATATAGGTGCTTTACATGTAAATGACAACAATAAATCTCATATGAAGAATATATATATACACATACAGTGTATATATATATATATATATATATATATATATATAGACGGATAGATAGATAGATAGATAGAGAGAGAGAGAGGAATGTGTAGACACATAAGTCACATCCCTATATAATAAAGCCAAATTGGTGGTCGTGACATCCCATAAGTGCTCCTAAGTTTAATTAATCATTATAACCATACAAAACAATAGTATCTTTTAGTGCTCTTAGTTTCCAGTGAGCTTCAGTGGCTCAACTAGTAAGTAACAGGACTAACGCAGAGATGATCACAGGTTTGAGACCAACATACATAGAATTATTTTAAATAAAAGTAATTTGTTAGCAATTATGTTTTGTAGGTTTATGAAATTATTTACATACTTTTTTTATAGTTATTAGAGGAAATTTTATTCTGATTCATCAGTTATAAAGATAAAGTGAATCTAAAATAATAAAAAATAGTAGTTAATCAACTAAATTTAAAATTTGAGTTGAGTTCTTTATTATTTTAGGTTCATTTTAGAAAATAAAAAGGATAAAACATAGTTCAAGTCACCTTTCAGAATCAAACAATGCTGGGGTAATGACACTCCTGACATCAGGAGTTAAAGTGAGTCGGAACTGCGTTCTTTCAGTTCCACTTGGAGACGGAACGCAGTTCCGCCTCCTCCGACTCACCTAACCCGCTGTGTGCAGCGCTGCAGGGAGATGCCGGGCGCCCGCTGAGATTGCGTTACTAGCAGTATGGAGCTCCGGCTTCCGTCACGGTCACTGTTCGCTATGGGAGAGACGTAATGACATCTCTCCCATAGTGCTGAGGAGCGGGCGGCAAGAGAGGACTGCAGCGGTCTGGGAGCGGGGCTCGGTATTGTGATTGTTTTCTTTCTTAGTGTGGCGGCGCATCTACAGGGGGCCTAACAACTTGGGGCATTTCTACTGGGGGGCAACTACTGGAGGACATTATTACTGGGGGCCAACTACAAGGGGGCAAACTACAGGAGGGCATTACTACTGGGGGACATTATTACTGGGGGTGTAACTACAAAGGGGCATAACTACAGGTGGCGTAACTACAGTGGCTAAACTACTGGGGGCTAAACTACAAGGGGGCAAACTACAGGGGAGGATTATTGCTGGTGGCTAAACTACAAGCAGGCAAACTACTGGGGCTAAACTACTGGGGGCATTACCACTGGGAGGCTAAACAAAAGGGGGGGGAAACTACTGGGGTCATAACTGCAGGGGCATTACCACTGGGGGCATAACTACTAGGGCTAAACTACAGGGGGCTAAATGACTGGGAGCATTAGTACAGGCAACATTACTACTGGGGGAATTACTACACAGGGGCATTACCATTAAGGGTATTACTACTGGGGACCCTTATAATGAGGGTATTGTAAAGGGGGCACTTCATAAGGGGCATCACTCCTGGGGACATAAGGGGTACTACTATTGCGGGCATTGCATAAGGGGCACCACTACTATGGGGTCTATATAAGGGGCACTACCACTGTGGGCACTAGCAGTACAGTGGACATTGCATAAGGAGCACTCCTACTGTGGGCATTGTATAAGAAGCGCTACTGCGGTGGGCATTGTGTATTACAGGGTGCTTCTACTGTGGGCATTATTACTATTCTGTGACCATGCTCCTTTTCTTTTTGAGACCACGCCCGTTTTTTTGCGGGGCGCGCAATACCTTTGTTACGTGGGCGCCGTGGGGTGGGGGGTGAGTTCCACCACCTCTGTAGGACCACTTTAAGCTTTGCCTGACATCCTCGCCATATGATTAGCTTAGCGAACGACAATGAATCGCCTACAGACACACATCTTTATCGTTCCAGCATGGAACAACCTGCCACACACCCACCCCTGGGATTTAACCTTTTTCAATATCCAAATTGATAAATTGTGCCTATGTATCTGGAGGTCTTTTGTGTGTTCTTAACCCAGGGTTTTTCCTTTCAAATAAGCAGGGGTCCTTGCTTATCTTTCATCATTCTGTTTGAAGGCTAAGGTCTGTATTTTGTCTATATACAGTACTTGGCAGATTTATGGTCTTAGGGGGCTATTCAGAGATGGACACATATTCTGCTCTTGTAGCAAAATTTCACATGCTGAGGGCCGTCCAGCATGTTTGTTCTGCCTTGCAATGCGTTTGCAATGCCCTGCTTAGCCTGGCTGCATAGACAGGGGTTCCGTCACCATTTTTCCATATGCAGAAAACACAGGTGGCCTCATAGGCCGGCCCTGAAAACAGACATGACATGCCTGCATTTCACTATCTCCTCCCTCCCAATGCCACAGTGCTGCCCCCGAATGCCCATCGTTTTTCAATCGCCTTGCGATTGCATCCTTCTGGGCTCACAGATCACAAAATTGTTCACCAATATTGTCCAAATGCTGAGTGGCTAAACAAAGTGACAAAATAGCTGCACAAACACACGGCAGTTACTTTAAGAATATAGCACATTTATGAAACATTGTGGCAGATGGGATGGCAGTTTAATAAAATTTACGACCCCGTAGAAAGAATGTTTTCAAAAGAAGAGGCCCCAGGGCAGTACAGGGAAATGGAGGTGGAGTATGTAGTGGCAGGCAAGTAAAGCATTGCTTGATGATTGATTCCAAAAATGCTTATTTAATTCATTTAGAATATGAAATTAATTTGAAACAAGTGACAATCTGTTGTGCAACAAATTAAATAGAAAATCCCATAGCATAATATAATGTTAATAGGCAAGGATTACTGACAAGGGATGAGAGAGAAACCAATAAAATTCAGAGTTCCACTGTAGAGCTGCAGACTCCAAATCAGTATACAGTATATTACATACTAATACATATTAGGAGGCTGACCCACTGGTCATACTATCCCACCCTCCCTTCTCCGTTCTAATTGGGTAACACACCTCTGTACTACACTTATGAAGTGCACCAGAGAGTTTGAGTATAAAGGATAATATTTTTTCTCTTAATCACAAGAGCTGCTATATGCAATTGTCATTGAGCCCTCCCACCATTATGTTATATATTAAAAAGCACAGTTTAACAAACCAATCATTTCAGTGATGGGGACTACCAGTTTTGTGGCTGAAGTACTTGATTTGTTTGGGCCACCACAAACCAAGCTACCAATGAGTTTAAGGTGGCTAACAGTGTTGCATAAAAAAAAGAGGAAAATGTAGGTGCACACTGAAAAAACTAAGTACAATGGTAATTAGAACTATTATAATTCTGCAATTTAACTGTGTAAAATTGAGGCTGTTAGTATAAGTTTTGACTACAAAATATTTTCCCACCTACCATGGCCAGTTGACCTCATCAGGTAGGTTGCTAACATTCCTAAGGTTCAAGTCCAGAGCAAGGGATCCCAGGCCCAGTACAACCCAGCCACCCAAAGGCATCACACTATTGAGAAGTAGAAGTTAAAGTGCTGAAAGATGTTACATTAATAAGAAGTAGCAGCTCAATACTAAGAGTTAAAAAGTGAACAGGCTAACAGTGTTGTTAATCATTGTCACATTTGGACCATGTCAGACTTGGAACATTTGTTACATGTCAGACACCCCTAGACTCTCCTCATGTATTTGTGAAGTTTCTGAACACACGGTTTGTTTTTCAGTCCTAGTGTTTTTCTTTTTCTTTGGCACTGAAATGTCTCTTTTAAAGATGGAACATCTACTGTAGGTGTTGAATACGAGGTTACAGAAGAGCCCTCACTGTGCTTGACCCTGGCTTTCACAAATGCTGCAATAGACCTTTTATTGCATGAAACAGCAGTAGCAGGACCACCACTCACAAAGATAGACTGGGGTTAAAGTGAGGGGGAACAAGGTGGAACTGAGTTCCACCACCTGTATTGGAAGGGATAACTATTTCCACCACTTCCGTTGCTCTGCACAGTAATTCCAACTGAAAAAACTGCCGCATCACCAATCAGGTGGTGCTAGTGTTATTGATGATCTGCAGCCACCTCACCCTTCCTCCATGGTCCTCCTCCACTTACAGCCCACAACTCCTGTTATTAACTTACACATGCTGTGTCTATTGGACAGCATTCAAACCCTCCTAAGGTCCCAGTGGCTTCCTTTTTTGGCACAGCGTATGTGCTGTCATGTTTTCACCACTGCTGAAGTGAAGAGGAGCCATGAAGTGGAGCAGGATCAATGCATCTTGGAAATAAGATGAGAGGGAGCTGGAGAGACGAGAAAGGTGGGGAGGCTGCTGGAAGAATACAGGGCATGGAGCTCCTGGAGGGACACAGGCGGTGAACACATGGAGTGACAGAGAGGAGATGTGTATAACAGGCACTATTATGGGCATTATGTGTATAAGTGGCATTACTTGTGGTCATTATGTATAAAGGGCACTACTATTGTGGGCATTATGTGTAATGGGCACTACTACTGCATTCTGTCTGTATATAAGCGGCACTACTACTGTGGGCATTTTGTATATAAGCGGTACTTCTGCGGACATTATGTTTATGTGGAACTACTGTGGTCATTATGTGTAAGGGGCACTCCTGCTCTGGGAATTGTGTATAAGGGGCACTAGCATGTGGCATAACATGTATAAAGGGTACCATTGTGTAGTGCAATGATAATAAATCATGGGCAATACATGCGGTGTAATGTGAATAAGATTGTGCTACTGTGCGGTGTAACTTGAATTGGGGGTATTATTTTGTGACCACGCAGCTTCTTTGTGAGATCAATGTCCCTTTATAAAGTATGGGAAGTAGGGCACTCATTTATAGTTTGCAGGAGGATGCCAAAAAACACTGGCACTGGCTCCTCTTAATGTGTGTGTGTGTGTGTGTGTGTGTGTGTGTGTGGGGGGGGGGATATGTGTTTGGGGGTAAATGAGTTCCACCACCTGTCCAGGACCACTTTAAGCCCTGGGCCTAAGCCTTTTTTTGCCACTGTCTGTGGTGTATGGAATGTGGGCAATTGTAAAATATTGTTTAGATTTCAGGTGCCCTTTATTAAACTGTGCCACCTGAACCACCTTTAGAAGATGCTGAAGTACTATCATGGCTGGCAGCAGCTGCAGCATTAGTACTGGGTTGCTGCTCCCACTCTTCTATCAACTGATCCGTATCGAATAAAAGTGCTCCTATTAATGGCACACTGTTAATTTTTTTTTTTGACACAGTGCTGTTACAGCTCTTTTAAAAAAAAAAAAATAATTTTTTTTTTATTTTTTATTTTTTACACTGTGCTTGAATGGGTGTGATATATGTGACCGACAGCCGGGATGCCGGCAGTCATTTGACTGATCGTGGCATCCCGACTTTTAAAATGCGGACAAGGTATGGGGTAACTAATTTGCCCCTCCCCTGCCCCTTACAATACCCGCCTGTGGTGGAGGCTAGGCTAAGGACACAGGGGTGTCGGCTATGACAAATCCCAGGGGGTGATGGCTAGGGCTAAGCACACAGGGGGCCCTAACCCTCACCTTAATCCTGACCCTCACAATGCTCTTCAGTCACAGTCCGGCACCGGGATTCTGAGTGGTGTCAGGATTCTGGTGTCGGTCACCTGACCACCAGCATCAATGGCACCAGGATGCTTACCGCATCCCATTTGAAAACAGTTTTGTTTTTGTTTTTTAAATGGTGCTTAAACTCGAAACAGTTTTATTTTACTTTTTTTACAGTGTGCTTGAACACACAACACAGTGCCTCATAGTACTGCAGCCCACAGTCCACAGTACCTCTATAGGTTGTTGTTTTTTTAATTGCTCCTTGCCCCTTTATATTAACTCAATGCTCCTAATGGCATTTTTTTTTAATAATGTGCATTATAATTTGACACTGTGCCCCTTTATTGCTTGAGCGTATTTTAGTTAAACAGTTCTCCAGAGTTCAGTCCAATGGCGTTCAGTGACTCACACCCTATCCCTCTGGTGCATAGTGTCCTGTTCATTTTTTAGTTCCTCACAGAGCCCACAGTCCCACATATAGCCCACAGTGTCCACATTCTCCCTCTGGTAACTGCCATCGGTTTGTGTCTTGTGCATTTTTAGCGCTTCAGGGCCCACTGTCCCACACAGAGCCCACTGTCCCACACAGAGCCCACTGTCCCACACAGAGCCCACTGTCCCACACAGAGCCCAAAATCCTACATATTCTACATCTGGTAACTGCCACTGTCGTGTGTTGGTGCCAAAATCACACGGGAGGAACTTTATGTAATCCAAAACACGGGGTATTTTTTATGCCAGGAAGATTACATATTGCCTCATTTTCGGATCCAAGTCTGGCAGGAAGACCTAAACTGGGATTCAGATCTACTTGTAATGCGGTAGTTTCGGACAGATTCGGATTCTAGTTAACTGACCTCATTCATCTCTACTTAAAAGTAGCCAGCCACAAACCACTTCATACAGTATGAGGTCCCACTGTTACTCTGACAAAATAAAAGAACAAGAAGTCATACTGTAGTTACAATGGGGGTAATTCTGAGTTGATCGCAGCAGCAAGTTTGTTAGCAATTGGGCAAAACCATGTGCACTGCAGGTGTGGCAGATATAACATTTGCAGAGAGAGTTAGATTTGGGTGAGTTATAGTGTTTCTGTGCAGGGTAAATACTGGCTGCTTTATTTTTATACTGCAATTTAGATTGCAGTTTGAATACACCCCACCCAAATCTAACTCTCTCTGCACATGTTATATTTGTCCCCTCTTCAGTGCACATGGTTTTGCCCAACTGCTAACAAATTTACTGCTGCGATCAACTCAGAATTAGGCCCAATGGGGGTAATTCCAAGTTGATCGCAGCAGGAAATTTTTTAGCAGTTGGGCAAACCATGGGGGTAATTCCAAGTTGATCGCAACAGGATTTTTTTTAGCAGTTGGGCAAAACCATGTGCACTGCAGGGGAGGCAGATATAACATGTGCAGATAGAGTTAGATTTGGGTGGGTTATTTTATTTCAGTGCAGGGTAAATACTGGCTGCTTTATTTTTACACTGCAAATTAGATTGCAGATTGAACACACCACACCCAAATCTAACTCTCTCTGCACATGTTATATCTGCCTCCCTTGCAGTGCACATGGTTTTGCCCAACTGCTAAAAAAAATCCTGCTGCGATCAACTTGGAATTACCCCCCATGTGCACTGCAGGGGGGGGCAGATATAACATTTGCAGAGAGAGTTAGATTTGGGTGGGTTATTTTGTTTCTGTGCAGGGTAAATACTGGCCGCTTTATTTTTACACTGCAAATTAGATTGCAGATTGAACTCACCACACCCAAATCTATCTCTCTCTGCACATGTTATATCTGCCCCCCCCCTGCAGTGCACATGGTTTTGCCCAACTGCTAAAAAATTTCCTGCTGCGATCAACTTGGAATTACCCCCAATATGTAGACAAAAGAGATTGGACTCAGCAAATAGATCAACCAAATTTTATTGATGTCAGTACTTTGTAGGTCCACCACATGCAGTGATTACTGCAGACACCCTTCTTGGCAAACTGTCCAGAAGTTCCTGGACAACAGCAGGCGGTATGTTTTGCTATTCTGTCTTAAGTACAGTGACCAACTGCGACACTGAAGAATGTTGAGTAAGTCAAAAATGCACATGTCACTCCAATTCATTCCAGAGGTTCTCCATGGGGTTATTATATGGACTCTGAGTTGGCTAGTCCACCCAGGTTACCGAATTTTCTGAATAACACTGTCAATTAATACTCAGTGCTGCTGCCCACATCTATTAGACAAACTGATCCACCTGCAACTGTCTCAGAGGGATACCCAGAGCCTTACAATTTTATTATACACACAATATCCAAAAGAAAATGCAGTATAGCATATAAAATTACCTGCTGGGGTCAATATACAAATACAATTGAAAACAACAAAGCCATCCACATTATTCTTTCTATAGACAGGGGCTACTTTGTTTAACAGTCCAAGGGGGTCATTCCGAGTTGTTCGCTCGGTAAAAATCTTCGCATCGCAGCGATTTTCCGCTTAATGCGCATGCGCAATGTCCGCACTGCGACTGCGCCAAGTAAATTTGCTATGCACTTAGGAATTTTATTCACGGCATTTTCATCATTCTGGCGATCGTAATGTGATTGACAGGAAATGGGTGTTACTGGGCGGAAACAGGCCGTTTTATGGGCGTGTGGGAAAAAACGCTACCGTTTCCGGAAAAAACGCAGGAGTGGCCGGAGAAACGGGGGAGTGTCTGGGCGAACGCTGGGTGTGTTTGTGACGTCAAACCAGGAACGACAAGCATTGAAATGATCGCAGATGCCGAGTAAGTCTGGAGCTACTCAGAAACTGCTACGAGGTGTGTAATAGCAATATTGCGAATACATCGTTCGCAATTTTAAGATGCTAAGATTCACTCCCAGTAGGCGGCGGCTTAGCATGAGCAAATCTGCTAAAATCCGCTTGCGAGCGAACAACTCGGAATGACCCCCCAAGTTCCACAGCTTTATGTTTGTAACTGTCAGTTGTTACATTTCTGTCACAAAACAGGAGATATAAAACAGTCCCAATTAGTAGGAATGGGTGTAGTATGGTATGCCGGCGGCCGACCGCCGGCATACCGACAGCGTGGCGAGTGCAAATGAGCCCCTTGCTGGCTCATTGCGTTCGCCATGCTGCGGGCACGGTGTCGCGCTACGCACGCCACGCTATTTTATTCTCCCTCCAGGGGAGCGCAGCGAGGGAGAAAAAGTGTCGGTATGTCGGCTGTCGGGATTCCGGCGCCGGGATCCCGACAGTCGGCATACTGAAGACCACCCGTAGGAATAGCCTGTATCATCTGTTTGTAACGGAGATGCAGATTCTCTGTTTTTAGAAGCAGTTAGTTGTTACAGTTCTGTCATAAAGCTGGCAATACGAGACAGTCTCAGTTAGTAGACAGTACTGTCTGTTAGTAGTTGAGATACTGATTGTCTCCAATATTAAATCAAGTTGTATTACCTTTAACTATTTTTAATTCCTGGCAAGTAATTTAGAAATATCAAACAACCACAATGGCTGGGTCCTCTGTTCCACCAGGACAGATTATTAATCTCCCGGCTTCTGGTGCTTTCAAGAGTTTGTAGCCCGATCCGAAGTCACCACATGTGATTGACTGTTCATATAGAAAGCGGTCATAAAAGGACACCAGTGCCAGAATTCCAATCCATCTTTAATGAGTTTCCCCACCTTAGTCCGTGATCAGTGGCTTCCTCAGTAAGTGTAAGACAGGATTGCAACAATTGGGTTTAAATCCTGGATTTCCTGGTCCATGCCTCTTTTTTTGAACGCACGTGCATGCGTATATTGGCGCTATGTGTTCCATTACTTCTCCATGCCTCTCGTTCAGTCCAGAGGTGTACGTATAAGTGCATATTGATGCTGTGCGTTCCATTGCCTTGCTCTATTGGCTGCGCATTTCACATCTCCAGAGACTCGGAAAATCAAAGTAGAGCTTTATAATCCTACTGCTTACATAACAGAAGGTCCTGGTTGTCTAAATATTTAAAGCATTCATAGCTCATACAACCTTTTCAGACATATATACAGATTCCACTTTTACAAGTTGTAACACTGTAAGGGAAGAAGGTGCCGTTTCCTGGGGTAGATGGCAGCAAGCAGCGGCTGAGGAATCATACAAGTCCAGTTTATGGTGCAACTGTGGAGAAAAAATGTTAAAGAACTGCGCTATTCCGTCATGCAACCTAACAAACTGGTAGCTGCTATGAACTGTTTGTGGGTGCACTACATGGACCCACTAGAAGGAAGATATATGTTAAAAAATAGTTCAGCGCTCACCAAAGTTTGTATGGGTGAAAGAATTCTATGTGTACTACAACTTAGATATTCACATTGTGGGGTAAACCGCAAGCAAGTGTACCCACAGGGATTGCTTTATATGTTTGTCTTATCTTGTATGTTTTGTCTGTCCATTTAATACCGGTATTAATCAATTAAGCCTTTTAATATTTTACAAATCTACTCTTTTTAAATAAAATAAATCACAGAGTTTACTGAAATTACAACTGATGTGTTATTATATTTATCCCTTATAATGTGAATATCTTAGTTGTAGTACACCTAGAATTCTTTCACCCATACACCCTTATGGTGCAACTGGCCATGACCAGTTTTATTAAACAGAAAATAAAACAAACACCAAAAGAAAATACCTTGCCTGTCCGGCACTAACTAAACACAAGACGTTCCTAACTGTCTCTAAACGAAAACACAGAGTTTTCCAGTCAACACTGTTTGACTCACTTTTATAAGGAAGCGTGTTTCTCTCACAGAGATCCTGCAGTCTTCCCAGGTAGTCTGCACACACTAATCAGGCTAGCAGCCCTATAACACTCTTACACAGCTGAAACCCTGATTAGCCCTCTGTGAGGCCAAAGACCCGAACTGGGCCCAATGTCTGGAACTTGCCCTCTCTCTCTTTCAGGACCCTTATCCAGCTTTTACAATAAACTGAAAAGGTTCTGACAAAACAAAACATTTTCCTAGAAGTTTTCATTTTTCTAATACATGTAAGACAAGAACCTGGGACAAACATACCTGCCCTCAAACACTATTCCAGTGTTCTTGTCACATATCCCCCTCCCCTGTTTCAACCTAGGGGCCGGAAAACTTGTAGCCCCCAAACAGAAGATGCGGGACAATGCATCTACGTTGGACAATTGTGTACCCGGTCTATGTTCGACAGTAAACTTAAAATCCTGCAATGCTAGAAACCATCTAGATACACGAGCATTCTTGCCTCTGTTTACATACATCCATTTTAAAGGGACATGATCTGTCACTAGTCTGAATTGTCTACCCAAGAGGTAATATCTCAAGGTATCTAGTGCCCACTTAATTGCCAAAGCCTCCTTTTCCACAATGGCATACCTTTATTATGCTCATTGAGTTTCCTACTCAAATAAATGATAGGGTGTTCGTCCCCATCTCTGGTTTGGGATAGCACAGCCCCTATCCCTACCTCTGAGGCATCTGTCTGTACCACAAATTCTTTTGAAAAATCTGGTGTTATCAACACAGGTTGTGAACACAAAGCCACGTTTAACGCTTGGAATACTTTTTCTTCATCAGGGTTCCATTTCACCATATTTGACTGCTTCCCTTTGGTAAGGTCTGACAACGGCACTGCTGTGGTCGCAAAATTGGGAATAAACCATCTATAGTACCCAGTTATTCCCAAAAAAGCCCTTACCTGTTTTTTATTCACTGGACGAGGCCAGTTTTGAATAGTATCGATTTTATTCAATTGGGGCCTAATCAGACCTCTGCCTATGGTGAAGCCCAAGTATTTGACCTCCTCCATTGTGAGGCAGCACTTCTTTGGGTTAGCAGTTAACCCTGCCTCTCTGATTGAGTCTAGTACTGCTTGTACTTTAACCAAATAGGACCCCCAGTCTGTACTGTGAATTACCACATCATCCAAATAGGCAGCTGCATATTTTCTATGGGGCCTCAAAATTTTATCCATCGCCCGTTGAAAGGTTGCTGGAGCCCCAGGCAACCCAAAGGGTAACATCTTATACAGGTACAGCCCCTCCGGAACCGAAAAGGCTGTTTATTCTTTTGCGCTATCAGATAAAGGTATTTGCCAGTAACCTTTGGTCAGGTCCAACGTGGTGAGAAACCTGGCTGTTCCCAGCCTTTCTATAAGCTCATCCAAACGGGGCATGGGGTATGCGTCAAACTTGGACACCTCATTTAACTTACGAAAGTCATTACAGAAGCGTATGCTACCGTCTGGCTTCGGGATGAGAACTATGGGACTGGACCACTCACTGTTAGATTCCTCTATGAATCCAAGTTCTAACATGGTTTTAACTTCTTTAGAAACAGCTTCTCGCTGAGCTTCAGGAATCCTATATGGCTTTAAATGGACCCTGACCCCTGGTTCTGTGACAATGTCATGTTTTATTATGGTCGTTCGGCCAGGCAGCTCTGAAAATATCTCCCTATTTTGGATGAGAAATTCTTTAACCTGATTGTTCTGATCAGCTGATAATGTCTCTGACATCTTTACTGCGGGAAGCAACCGAGGTGACGACACCGAAGGGCAAGGCTCCGCTGACAGAGACAACCTATCTTTCCAGGGTTTGATTAAGTTAACATGGTATATTTGTTCGGGTTTTCTCTTTCCTGGTTGGTATACTTTGTAATTAACCTCATTCACTTTTTCCCTAATCTCAAATGGACCCGCCATTTAGCTAAGAACTTGCTTTCCACAGTGGGTACCAAAACAAGAACTCTATCTCCTGGAGCAAATTCCCGTATCTTGGCACTCCGGTTATATACCCTCTGTTGAGCACTTTGGGCCTGTTCCATGTGCTCTCTGACAATAGGTACCACGGCTGCAATCCTATCATGCATTTGTGTTACATGTTCAACAACGCTTCTATAAGGAGTGGGCTGTCCTTCCCACTTCTCTTTGGCAATGTCCAACACCCCTCTGGGGTGTCTACCATACAACAAATCAAATGGAGAAAACCCCGTAGAGGACTGAGGAACTTCTCTGATTGCCATTAACAAGTAGGGCAACAAACAATCCCAGTTTTTCCCATCTTTATCAACAACCTTTTTAACATACTTTTTAATGTTTTATTAAACCTTTCCACCAACCCATCAGTTTGGGGATGGTATATAGACGTCCTGAGGTGAGTGACCTTAAATAATTTGCACAATTCTTTCATGATCCTTGACATAAATGGAGTACCTTGGTCAGTCAAAATTTCTTTTGGTACTCCCACTCTACTAAAAACCTGCACCAGCTCCCTAACTATCGCCTTGGTTGTGATAGTGCGTAAAGGGACAGCCTCAGGATATCGAGTGGCATAGTCCATTATTACCAGGATATACTGATGGCCCCGAGCGGACTTTAACAAGGGCCCCATGAGATCCATGGCTATTCTGTCAAATGGGACCTCTATAATAGGCATGGGAACTAGTGGGCTCCTGAAATGGGGTCTAGGGGCATGATACTGGCATTCAGGACAGGAAGAACAATATTCAGACACTTCTTTATAAACCCCTGGCCAAAAGAACCTTTGTAAATCTTTCAGTGTTTTTTTCTGCCCCTAAATGTCCTGCTGTAACGTGACTATGAGCTAAATCTAGTACCGTTCTCCGATAAGGCTGGGGAACTACCAGCTGTTCCACCACATCCTCCCCCCTTTTGACAATGTGGTACAAGAGCTCATTACAGATGGCCATGTGGGGATACGTAACCCTGTCACTTAGTACCACAGGTTCCCCATTAACAACCTTAACATTCTCTCTAGCCTTTATTAAGGTAGGATCCTTTAACTGTTCAGATGCAAACAGATCCTTCTTTACCTCCAGGTCAGGCACACTTTCAGTTCTAACTACTATGTCTCTGTTCCCAGCAAGAGGGTCTTCACTGGACTCCCCATCTGTCACTTCCCCAGCCAAGCTAGCAAAAGGCAAAGGGTCAGAAAGTTCCGAAGACACACGTACATCCATAAAATCACTGTGATTATCAACTGGCTCTTTACTTCTCACATCTGTTGATAAACGTGATTCCCAGTTTCCAAAAATGAGGAAAATCCCTCCCTATTATGGCCTCATGCACCAAGGTGGGGACCAGTCCTACTTTAACAATTGCTGACCCACAACAAGTTTCTATATTCACTTCAGCAGTGACATAATGTTGGGTATCCCCATGTATGCAAGTCACCCCAATAGGTATTTGCTGGACCTTTAAGGGGTTCACTAACCCATCTTTCACAAGGGTAACTAAACTTCCTGAATCTAGCAAGGCCTCTACCCGGTTACCCTCTAAGAACACGTCACACATTTGTTTTTCCAGCTCAGGTGAAGGTACCACAGTACAGGCTAACCTAGCAAAGAAAGACATTCTGCGACATTCAAAGGCAGCATCACATTGCATGGGTTCTTGCGTGACTGGGCAATTGGCAAAAACATGACCTGGCATACCACACCTAAAACATTTAACCACACGATTATCAACCCGTTTGGGCAGCATAGACCTTTCTAGCCCCATTGGCCTGTCTCCAGGGCCAGTGTTTACAGTCTCTCCAGCCTTGCGTTCTCTTATCCGCCCAGCAACGTTTTCCCACGGAACAGTCTTACCAGTCTTTACGGAAGGGCGCTGTCGAGGATCTATGGGTTGCTGGGTGGTCATCAGTAGTTCCTCTGCCGCCAAGTACCTCTCTACCATGTCCACTAATTGGTCAGCAGTATCCAGGTTTCCATGGCTCACCCACTTGCGCAGGACCACGGGCAAAGATCTCAAATAGTGGTCCATGACGACTCTTTCAACCATCTGGGGACCAGTTAATATCTCTGGCTGTAACCATTTTTTTGTTAGCTGAATAAGGTTGTGCATCTGGGAGCGAGAAGGCCTCTCCATGGCGTACACCCGTTGTGCTCGTACTGACAGCGTGACTCCCAGGCGGGTCAGGATCTCAGTCTTGAGTTTATCATAGTCCCGAGCCTCAGCAGGGCTTAAATCAAAGTATGCTTTTTGGGGCTCACCTGACAGAAAAGGTGCCAGCAGACTGGCCCACTGTGCTTTCGGCCAGTTCTCACACTCGGCAGTCCTTTCAAATGTGGTCAGGTAGGCCTCCACATCATCAGCCTCTGTCATTTTCTGCGGGAAGTGACTGGCCCGTATAGAACTAGAGCTGGTCGGAGCACTGACGGCCACATCTCCAATCCGGGCTGCAAGGCTCTGCACCACTTCTGCTAAGGCCTCTCTATCCTTACGCTGTTGCCTCCAATTTTCCTCCATTGCCACCTGCTGCTGTCTGATGGCCTCCTGCTGAGCCGCTGTAGCTTGCAGCAAGGCTTTGAGCAGTTCCTCCATGTCAACAGATTTTTCAGGCAGCTTTGTAGCTGCTTTCACCCAGGACATATATCAAACACTCAGGGGTGAGTCTCAGCAACTTCACACTGGGCTGTATCTGCATAAACCACCGTTTTCTGCAGGCCTCATAAAGCTGCAGCTTTCATTTATGCGCAGAACGGCATGCTCGCATTCTCCACCAAGTTGTAACACTGTAAGGGAAGAAGGTGCCGTTTCCTGGGGTAGATGGCAGCAAGCAGCGGCTGAGGAATCATACAAGTCCAGTTTATGGTGCAACTGGCCACGACCAGTTTTATTAAACAGAAAATAAAACAAACACCAAAAGAAAATACCTTGCCTGTCTGGCAATAACTAAACACAAGACGTTCCTAACTGCCTCTAAATGAAAACACAGAGTTTTCCAGTCAACACTGTTTGGCTCACTTTTATAAGGAAGCGTGTTTCTCTCACAGAGATCCTGCAGTCTTCCCAGGTAGTCTGCACACACTAATCACGCTAGCAGCCCTATAACCCACTTACACAGCTGAAACCCTGATTAGCCCTCTGTGAGGACAAAGACTCGAACTGGACCCAATGTCTCGAACTTGCCCTATCTCTCTTTCAGAGCCCTTATCCAGCTTTTCCAATAAACTGAAAAGGTTCTGACAAAACAAAACATTTTCCTAGAAGTTTTCATTTTTCTAATACATGTAAGACAAGAACCTGGAACATACATACCTGCCCTCAAACACTATTCCAGTGTTCTTGTCACAATATATTATATTGCAGAGAAAAACCTGTAATAGATAATAATAACTCCAGATAGTATTTTCTATTTTAAGCATACTAGATCTAAAACCAACATACTGAAGGTTTTTACATTTATAATAAGAATAAAAAATCATTTACAGTACTATCATTAATCTACATGTGTATATTTAGGGCTGCAAGTTTCCCATATAAATCTATTGTAGTTGTTAGACTTTACTGTCATGGATATAAGAATACATACTATATGTATTATAGGGACAACTCTGGAACAATGTGTACAGAGCATCCACCTCTGACTCTGTATATATTCCTCCTACCTCCGCATACATTAAAAAGTAGATTGTTGGGAACCGGACACCAAGAGGATACTCTGATCTGCCCGGATCTCAGCATCACCCGTATCCATAGGTGAGGCGGTAGGGTGGGAGGAAAGGAGGGGAGACGTATCAGGGAAAAAAAATGTCAGGATAAGGGAGACAGTATATTTGTTGACACAATGTAGAAAGATCTTATCAAATAATTACAGCATAGTTATCCTTTCAGATGCACGTTATACATTATTAAGTTCTATTGTGTCATTTAACCCCCCTGGAACCAATGTCCCCAACCTATAGGTTTATTTATGCCTCAGGTTTACAAAGTATAATGTATCTATTGCCTCCAAAGCTGATGACATTAATTTGTTCTGTGGCTTTCACTGATACACTCTTTAAATTTACATTTTAACAAGTTGAAATATGATTTGTTAAGGGATGTGTTCTCTTTCCATTTATGATATTTCTATGGTGGTCCATAAATCTCATATTTAATGACCTCATGGTGCATCCCACATATACCACATATTGTTTTCCACAACTAATTATATAAATGATAAATGTAGATGTACAATTAAAAAAAAATCCTTTATTTGAAAACATTCCTTTGTTAGTTATAAAATAAATTCAGTGATTTTTTTTTGTCCATTTGATTGCACTGTGGAACCCACAGTTTATATTCAGAAACCAGGAAACTACGTTCTCTTTATTTGCCATTGGTTTCTTAAAATGGCTATGTACTAGTCTATACCTCAAATTTCCTGATTTTCAAAAAAATTACTTGATCTTTTAAGTTTACCTCCCCACTGAGTACATTATCCAATAAAATTAGGGGAATGTTCTTTTTAATTTTTCTGATTTTAAATGCACAACTGTTGTACTGTCTAGTAAAAAATCATGCATATTTCTTTAGAGCTATTTTCTTCGTTAGTCTTAGCTGGGCGTCTAGGTCCTAACAGATGTTCCATTTTAATTTGGCCAACTTCAAAATAAGCTTTTTGAAGTATGTTCTCTCTATCCTTGTTCCATAAAAGAGAAAATTAAAGCTGCTGCTTGTTCATATGATTTTTCTGATGAGCAGTTACACTTCACTCATATTAGCTGGCTCTTAGGAATGTTATATTTCCAACTCTTTAAATGCAAACTCCCATAATTCAGATATCTATTCTGATCAACCGGTTTAACATATGTTTCTGTCAACGTATCTTTCCCACTCACAGTGAGGGCAAAATTCAAAAGAATTAATTGTGGTAGAACAAAAGGTGCTGGTGAATTTTAAACCAAAAGTGTTGTGACTAAGACTTTCAGTGAGAGAAGGTAAATACCGATCCTAAACAAAGAACAAATCGTCTATATACCTGCCATAGAGGACTAGGTTTAACCCGAACTCTACCCTCCACACATGTTTCTCTTCAAAGAGCCCCATGTATAGGTTAGTAAAGCTCGGGCGAACCGGGTCCCCATGGCAATCCCCCATGTCTAAATAAAATTGAGTGTCAAAGAAAAAATAATTGTGAGTTAAAATATAGTGAATCGATTTTATTATAAAGTCATGCAAATAATTTGACAGGTCACTATCCATATCCAAATAATTCTGGATTGCTTGTATACCTAGACCGTTGGGTATATTTGAATAGAGTGACTTAACATCACTTGTTAATAACAAATATTCTTGTTTCCATATACAAGTCCAGAGATGTCCTGGAAACATGACATTGCGCATCCTACAACGATCCCCTTTCCAACTCGGTTAGCTTCTTCTGACAAGCAATTTCATTAGTAAATGATCTATTCATTACCCCTCTATCCATTTTATACTGTACCTTCACAAACACATGTATGCTGCAGGAGAACACCACTTCACTTGCGTGGGGGGAGAGAGGTGACCAATCACTTTTGTCTACATAGTGTAGTTTTTGGTTGCAAAGATTAGAGACTGGTAGACACAACAGAAGATGATTCTATAATAATAATAATAATAATAATATTAGTAGTAGTACTATATATTTTATGATCATATATTAAAAAAAGAAGTTGGAAGCTGTTACATTTGATACTAGAGATGAGTGGGTTCGGTTCCCTGAGAACCGAACCCTACCGGACTTCACTACCCGAGCCCGGATCCGAGCCCAACTTGGGTTTTCCCGTCTGACTCTGAAACCAGAATGGCATCATCCCGCTGTCTGATTCTCGCGTGTTTTGGATTCCATATAAGGAGTCGCGCGTCGCCGCCATTTTCACTCCGGCATTGAAGAGTGTAGCGAGAGGACGTGTCTCTGTCCTCAGGATCTGTGCGGGAGGGAAAGTGGGGTGGCAATTCCGGTGCTGCTAAGTCCAGTCACAGTGGTGGTGTCCTCTGCTGCCATATGTCCAGTGCTGCTGTATAAGTCCAGTCCATTGCAGTGGTGCTGTGTTGTCCTGCATCAGTCCAGTGGTGGTGTCCCTGTGCTGCCGTATAAGTCCAGTGGTACTGGCATATAAATCAAGTCCAGTGGCACTGCCGTATATGTCCAGTGGTACTGCCTTGTAAATCCAGTGGTACTGGCGTTTAAATCCAGTCCAGTGACACTGCCATAAAAGTGCGGTGATTACTGCTGTAAAAATCCAGTTCAGTGGTACTGCCATATAAATCCAGTGGTACTGCCGTATATATGTCCAGTGATACTGCCATATAAATCCAGTCCAGTGATACTTCCATATATATCCAGTGGTACTGCCGTATATGTCCAGTGGTAATGCCGTATAATTCCAGTGATACTGGCATATAAGTCCAAACTGCCTTTTAAATCCAGTTCAGTGATACTGCCGTATAAATCCAGTTCAGTGATACTGCCGTATAAATCCAGTCCAGTGATACTGTCGTATAAGTTCAGTGGTGCTGTATTTTATTTACTCCAAATAATAAAGGGGTTATTAATATTTAATCCAAATCATTCTTACAAGGTTTGCCCTGTATGGTGTAGAGGTACGCTCTCCTATGCTGCATTTTGTTATATAACTCCAGAAAAATAATGGAGAACAAAAATTTGGAGGATAAAATAGGGAAAGATCAAGAACCACTTCCTCCTACTGTTGCTGCTGCTGGGAATCGTTCATCATCCCAGAGGGGAAGTCGGAAGACCAATTGTACTACTTAAAGCAAATGACTGTCCAATAGTCTTTTGCAAGGAAGATGAAATATGACAGCAGTCATCCTGTTGCAAAGCGGATAACTGAGGCCTTGACAGCTATGTTGGTGTTAAACGTGCGTCTGGTATTCGCCATTAGTGCAGTGGGACTGCAGTGCCACTCCTAGATGGGCCAGGTGTTTGTGTTGCATACTTGTGTCGCTTAGCTTAGTCATACAGCTACCTCATTGCACCTCTTTTACTTCTTTGCACAATGTGCTGTTTGTGGCCTTGTGTCACGCTCGGCGTAAGTTGGGGTTCCGACAACCGAGTTTTGACTGAAGGGACAGCTACCTGTGAGGAAAGTAAACGAGGTGGCTGAATGTAATTCCTCCTCATGGGGTGGAGGCCAAACTAATTGTCAACATTGGCCAGAGGGCGTAAAGGAAGGTAACTGTAGTTTTAATAAATAACAGGCTGTACACGAATATTGGAGAAATTGATAAAACTGAAAGAATTAGAGTCTATGGTTAAATGACTTGAAGAGTGAAACTGAAGAACTCCAGTAAAGAAGAACTGAAGACTGGGATTAAAGACAAGGCTGAAGAATTTGGACTTTGAAGAAATGAAGACGTCAGCAAGAACTGCCGTTAGCACCTGGAGCTCCACTACGACCTGGGACCCCGTGAGAGCTTCCACGAGTGGCGACGGACTTAGACAGCAGGACTGCAGCAGCGTTTAGGTAACCGATAGATGAGCGCAACCAGGACCAGGGCATCAGAAGTAGCCTGGGAGCACAGAGCTGGAGTACCTTTCACAAGGAGGTAACTTGAAGCAATGGCAATCTCCCTCTGGGCCAGCCCCCTTTCGTAAGGGAACTTAATTGGTGATGTTCTGGTCTCTATCATGGCTGCATCCTGCACAGGAAACATAATCAGCTGTTAGCACACAGCTTTAGCCAGCTTCTGACTATGACACACTATATTGTGTCACACTAGAGGACCTTACCGCAGCGGTCCCCGCTGCAGTGCCTGGCTCTCCAGACCCCCGGCCCTCGGCAGCCGCACATCCGTCCAGGAGGACCCGCCGCCAGCAGCTTCCTGCCGCTGCAGCCACGCCAAGCAGTGGGACAGCAACCCCGGGAGCACCCGCCGGAGGTAAGGCTCCGGAGCCTGACAGTACCCCCCCCCCCCTTTTTTAGGTTGGGCTCCGAACACCCTTGTGCTTTCATTGGGTTCTTGGTATGAAAGGCCCGGACTAATCTTGGAGCATGGACGTCCTCTTCAGAAACCCGGGACCTTTTCTCCGGTCCATATCCCTTCCCATCAATAAGATATTGGAGATGACCATATTTTTTATGACAGTTAAGGATCCTATGAACTTCAAATTCTTTTCCTTGAGCAGCTTGCACCTTGGGAGGTCTAGGGAGCGCAGCTCGAAAACGGTTAAGTATGGGAGGCTTCAGTAAGGAGATGTGAAATGCATTTGGGATTTTCAAGTACGGAGGCAATGTAACCTTGTATGCTACTGGATTCCGTACTTTTTCAATAGGCTATGGTCCAATGAATCTGGGGGCAAATTTCTTGGAAGGGACTTTGAGTCTTAAGTTTCGAGTAGAAATCCAGACTTGAGCCCCCACTTTGAGACTAGGGAGTCGGAACCAGTGCCAGATTAATGTCCACATGGGCCTGGAGCTGAAATATAGGAAAGGCCTATTGTGTACCGCTGCAGAAGATCGGATTAAAGAGAGGGGAGCAGGGGATATGTTATCCTGGGCCACACTCTCTCAAGGCCCCCCGTGCCTGCCGTCAACCACCAGCCCATTGCATTTATTTTATTTTTTTTGTAATGATGAAGTTCAGGTATGGGAGAGCCCCGCCCCTATGTGTTCAGTGGTTTCCTTCATATTACAGAGCATCAGTGACCACTGTATACTACAGAGAGCATCAGTGACCACTATATATTACATTTCCAGCCACTGCAGTAAATTATAAAATTAACTTCTTAGCTGTTGTCTGTTTAGAAAAATAAACATTGTAGCTGCAATGGCAATACTGCACCAGGGCTGTAAGGGTTAACTTACTGCTTTGCAGATGTGTATGCTTGAGCCGGTTTGGGTTTTACTTTTTTAATTAAAAAATACAAACACACTCTTCAATAAAAAATAAATATTTAGGATGAGAAAAAATATCTGAAAAAAGTCTTAGTATATAAACCGCTCCCCGATCTTATAAAACTAGTATAGCGTATACTACAGAGAGCATCAGTGACCACCGTATACTACAGAGAGCATCAGTGACCACCAGAGCCATAACTAGACATTTTGGTGCCTGTGCCAGAAAGACCATTTGTACCATCCTCCATATTTTATAAAGGGATGTGACCTCATGGGGAGGGGGCGTGGTCACATAATCGTACCAATTCACATTACAAAGTAGCGTCTGTTAGTCACATTACACCGCACAGTAGCATCCGCTAAGTCACATTACACCGCACAGTAACATCTGCTAAGTCACATTACACCACATAGTAGTATCCGCTAAGTCACATTACACCGCACAGTAGCATCTGTTAGTCACATTGCACCACACAGTATCCTCTGTTATATACTCACATTACACTGCACAGTAGTGTCCATAATATACTTTAGAGTCCATTAGTCACATTACACCACACAGTGGCCCTCATTCCGAGTTGTTCGCTCGTTGCCGAGTTTCGCTATATTGCGATTAGTCACTTACTGCGCATGCGCAAGGTTCGCAGAGCGCATGCGCTTAGTTATTTTACTCAAAAGTTAGGTATTTTACTCACGGCATAACGAGGATTTTTCATCGTTCTGGTGATCGGAGTGTGATTGACAGGAAGTGGGTGTTTCTGGGTGGAAACTGGCCGTTTTATGGGAATGTGTGAAAAAACGCTGGTCGTTTCTGGGAAAAACGCGGGAGTGTCTGAAGAAACGGGGGAGTGTCTGGGCGAACGCTGGGTGTGTTTGTGATGTCAAACCAGGAACGAAACTGACTGAACTGATCGCAATGGCTGAGTAAGTCTGGAGCTACTCAGAAACTGCTAAGAATTTTCTATTCGCAAATCAGCTAATCTTTCGTTCGCAATTCTGCTATGCTAAGATACACTCCCTGAGGGCGGCGGCTTAGCGTGTGCAATGCTGCTAAAAGCAGCTAGCGAGCGAACAACTCGGAATGAGGGCCAGTAGCGTCCATTAGTTACATTACACCGCACGTCAGCCTCCGTTAGTCATATTACACCGCACGGCAGCATCCTTTAGTCACATTACACCCCATGATAGCGTCCGTTAGTCACATTACACTGCACGTCAGGGTCTGTTAGTCATATTATACCACACAGCAGCATCCTTTAGTCCCATTACATTGCACGGTAGCGTCCGTTAGTCACATTACACCACACGGCAGCATCTGTTAGTCACATTACACTGCACAGCAACGTACGCTGGTCATATTACACCGCACAGCAGCGTCCGATAGTTACATTACACTACACGACAGCGTCCGATAGTTTACATTACACCGCACAGTAGTGTCCTCATCACATTACACCGCACGGCAGCATCTGATAGTTACATTATACTGCACAGTAGTGTCCTCGTCACATTGCACCGCACGGCAGCATCCGGTAGTTACATTACACCGCACAGCAGTGTCCGATAGCTACAATACACCACACAGTAGTGTTTGAGTCACGTTACACCGCACGGCAGTGTCCGATAGTTACATACACCGCACGGCAGCGTCCGATAGTTACAATACACCACACAGTAGTGTCCGTTTACACACCTGCCGGAATTCAATTGATTATCATGCACGATAGATTAAAACAGTATGCCATTAAGGTCACAGAACATGAACACTTAACTTTCAATGTTGGGATTTCGGGTGCTAACACTAAGGCTCAGTGTGAGAAAGTCCTGGGCATAGGACTACACAGCATATACTCCTCTGTACCTCAAACCGCAGCTGCAGAACACATCACAGATGACATGGATGGGGAGCACTGCAGTGTACTGTCCAGTAGGCGGGGCTTAGAACGGCCCGGGGGGTGGCTTCAGGCAACAGGGGGCTCAGCAGTGGAAGATCCAGGGGGCTGAGTATATAATGGTCCCCCAGAGACACAGTTTTGGAAGGTATGTGAGAAGAACTTTGAGCAATCATGGGCATAGCTGTAGATGCACCAGGAGGCAGAGCTTTTCGTGATCTAGGGGAGGAGCTTATTTCTATCTTGGGTATGAGCTTCATTGTGCAGTTTCAGCTGCTGGCAGCTTCAGAGGGGATAGGCAGAGCTTTGGCTCTCCATAACAGTCGAGTGAGGGAATGCTATTGGTGAGGACAGGAGAATAGTTTTTTTTTCCTGTCAACACTATCTGAACTGCAGGAGATCTGTGGGCCTATTTTCAGTGGGGGGCCTGTAGCTGCAGCTCCATCTGCCCCATTGTTAATCCAGCCCTGCTAGGGACAGCCTTCCATTTCTGATCTGCAAAAAAAATGTATTTATTGGATGTTTTAAGCAAAGCCTCATGAACTTGTCTCCACATTTTAGTGAATTGCTGAAGGGCTAACTCTGCGGCAGGTACTTGGAGAGCTGGAAGAGATTGAAAAACACGTGGATGAAATCCATAATTCACATAAAAGGGTGTGGAATGGGTAGCAAAATGGTAAAGATTATGATGAGCAAATTCAGCAAATGGAAGATAGTTCAGCCAATCATCCTGAGAAGAAGACATGAAGAGTCGTAGGAAAGTCTCTAAGTCTTGGCTCACTTTCTCAGTCTGGCCATCCGATTGGGGATAGTATGCAGAGGAGAAACTTAATTTAATTCCAAGGATTGTACTCCGTGCTCTCTAGAATTTATCCACAAATTGAGGCCCTCCATCAGAAACTATCTCTTGTGGAAGTCCATGTAACCGGAAGATGTCTGATATGAACAATTTCGATAGCTGTGGAGCGGTTGGAAGACCTGTGAGTGGGACAAAGTGCACCATCTTGGAAATGACCCAAATGGTGTTTTGTCCTCTGGAGACAGATGTGTGTCCAGGATTTTTGTGGAACCGATAGCGGATGAAGAAGGCCAGATGGTGATCCTCTTAGACTTTTATGTTGGGTACACTTTGGGCAGGCAGCTATGAATTCCAAAATATCCGTCTTCAGATGAGGCCACCAATAAGACTGTTGGATGAACTTAAGAGTCTTGAGGCTACCTGCATGACCCATACAAGGTGAGGTATGAGCCCACGTGAGCAGTCTTTTTCAGTATTCTGGTGTAACAAAGGTTCTTTCCAGTGGAGGAAGTGAAGTAGTACAAGTTGCAGCAAAGGAAGCAGGATCTAGGATGAATTGTCTGTCCGGAAAATCTTTGGACTCATCTGAATTCAATGAATGAGAAAGTGCATCTGCTTTCCGATTTAAGAGACCCTGGACAATAACTGAGCTTGAAAGAAAAACGGGAGAAGAAGAGTGCCCACCTGGCTTGCCATGGGTTTAAACATCGGGCGGTCTGAAAATATAAAAGATTTTTGTGATCTGTGGTTACAGAGATTGGGTGCTGAGCTCCTTTCAGCAAGTATCTCCACTCTTTAAAAGCAAGTTTTATGGCAAGCAATTTTTGTTCCCCAATGGCGTAGATTTGTTCTGCGGGAATCTTCGGGAAAAATAAGCACCCAAAAGGTGGCCACTAATTCCGGGTAATTCGAGAGTATGGGATCAGCTCTCACCCACAAGGGCGAAGCCCAATCCAGAGCCTGTCTGGTCAAAAGTGAAATGATGTATGAGATTTTGGTCCGATCAGATGGAAAGTTAGCTGACTGAAGCTCAAACTGGATCTCTCATTGACTGAGGAACCCTCAACATTGCTTTGGACTACCGTCCTCGTTTACAACTACTGCTGGGTGGCGGTAGTTGTAAACGAGGAACTGGAATCTACACAGGAGGATTAGGTGCTGGCGGATTGAAGTCCAAGATGTGGATATGGCTGCATGAAGAGAATCCAAACTAGTGGACATATTTTGCATGAACTGTACAATCTGTGCCTGCATTGCCTCCGGTTTATTTAGACGAGTCAGAAAATTTACAAAGGCATCACCCCCGGTAGCCTGCTCACTTGCCGGATCCATTGGGCCAGTGCTTACAGTCACGCTCGGTGTAAATTGGGGTTCCGACAACCGAGTTTTGGCTGAAGGGACAGCTACCTGTGAGGAGAGTAAGCGAGGTGGCTGAATGTAAATCCTTCTCATGGGGTGGAGGCCAAACTAATTGTTAACATTGTCCAGAGGGCGTAAAAGAAAAAGAGGACTCCGTAGGAATGTAACTGTAGTTTTAATAAATAACACAGGCTGTACACGAATATTGGAGAAATTGACGAAACTGAAAGAATTAGAGTCTATGGTTAAATGACTTGAAGAGTGAAGCTGAAGAACTCCGGTAAAGAAGAACTGAAGACTGTGATTGAAAGACGAGGCTGAAGAACTTGGACGTCTGCGAGAACTGCCATTAGCACCTGGAGCTCCTCTACAATCTGGGACCTCGTGAGCGCTTCCACGAGTGGCGACGGACTTAGACAGCAGGACTGCAGCAGCGTGTAGATAACCGATAGATGAGAGCAACCAGGACCAGGGCACCAGAAGTAACTTGGGAGCACAGAGCTGGAGAACCTTTCACAAGGAGGTAACTTGAAGCACTGGCAATCTTCTTCTTTTGTAAGGGGAGAACACGCAGGATTGGCTGGACACAGAATGGGAACTTAATTGGTGATGCTCTAGTCTCCAACATGGCTGCCCCCAGCGCAGGAAACATACTTAGCTGTTAGCACACAGCTTTAGACAGCTTCTGACTCTGACACACTATACCAGAGGTTCTCAAACTCTGTCCTCGGGGGCCCACACAGTGCATGTTTTGCAGGTAACCCAGCAGGTGCACAGGTGTATTAATTACTCACTGACACATTTTAAAAGGTCCACAGGTGGAGCTAATAATTTCACTTGCGATTCTGTGAGGAGACCTGCAAAACATGCACCATGTGGGCCCCCGAGGACCGAGTTTGAGAACCTCTGCACTATACTGTCACACTAGAGAACCTTACTGCAGCGATCCCCACCACAGTGCCCGGCTCTCCAGACCTCTGGCTCTCAGCAGCCGCACCTCCATCCAGGAGGACTGGCTGCTGGCAGCTCGCTGCAGCCACGCCAACCAGCGGGACGGCAATCCCTGGGAGCACCCACCAGAGGTAAGGCTCCGGAGCCTGACACCTTGTTTTTTAAAGTGCCATACTGTCTGCCACTGCAGTGCCATTCCTAGATGGGCCAGGTGTTTGTGCCGTACACTTGTGTCACTTAGCTTAGTCATCCAGCGACCTTGGTGCAACTTTTAGGCCTAAAAACAATATCGTGAGGTATTCAGAATAGACTGGAAATGAGTGGAAATTAATGTTATTGAAGTTAATAATACCATAGGATCAAAATTACTCCCAAATTCTGTGATTTTAGCTATTTTTATGTTTTTGTTTTTTTTTCCAAAAATCATCCAGATCCAAGACCAAAACCTGAAAGGGTCATTTTGGCAAAAGCTATCTAGATCCAAAACATGAGCAAGGATCCAGATCCAAAACCAAAACACGAAAAGTGCCCGCCACATATCTCTAGTTTTAAGCAGCATTGAGATGCAGTTAAAATGCCATCAAAACCCAAGTGCAGAGGCTCACAGTTAAACTTGGGCTAGCTTATAAGCCTTACCCATATAACCTTATATACAGTAGACCATATGGACAACATCCTGGACATTTGTCATCATTTTAAACAGGGTCGCCACAATGTTATATGGCTGGGTGGGGTGAAAAAAAAAATTGGTGCTCCCACAACGATTATTCCCCCCCTTCCCCATGCGGGGAGCGCTTACCACTGGATCATTGCAGAGAGTCCAGTCCTACTTTGGAAACTCTGCTGCCGCAACGTGCTGCCCCATGTCCTGTGCCAGCTCTTCACACAGATGCATTACTGCGATGATGTCCCAGCAGGCTCAGCATGGGCACGCCTCCTCCCACTAATGCATCTGAGTAAAGAGACGGCTAGGACACAGGACATGGAGGAATATGTTGCTGTGGCAGACTTTCCAAGGTAGTATTGGAGTCTCTATGGTAATTCGGTGGTGAGCGCTCCCCCTACCCAGTACCTGCGCCTCTATCATGTTTTGGGGGGCATGCTGCCCCCTTGCCCCCTCCTTCATTCCGACCCCCCCAGATTTTGAAACAAAAATGTTATGGAATTATATAGGGATGTGTGTCAGCCAAAATCTTGATTTTTGGGTTCTTCTTTTAAATCTGTATCTCCTTCTTCTTGTTTTGGATCTGTATTTGTTTTGCCAAAACCTCCCTTACAAGTTTTGGATCAATATATATATATATATATATATATATATTTTTTTTTTTTTAAAGAAAATTATATATATATATATATATATATATATATATATATATATATATATATATATATATAGATAACCAAATGTTGTCCGGCACTCAAAGCCAAAGAGTGATACTGTGCTGCGGTGCCCTCCTTGTGGGACTTGTATCCCAATGTGTAGTTCCAAGAAAAAAGCAGGCGGCACTCAGCAGTCTGGAATCCGTTAAAACTTTAATGGCAAATAGCCTTTTATATATAGTTAAAACCACAGAATTTGGGCCTGTTTTTCCCCCTACAGTATTAATAACCTCAATAACATTTAATTTCCAGTTAATTTTGACCACCTCATAGCTCTCAATGGGCCCAATTCAGACCTCATCGCTGCTGTGCGCTTTCGCACAGCGGGCGATTATCAAACTACTGCACTGCAATGCACACGTGCGTCGCCAAACAGCTACTGGATGGTGCGAAAATTTCGATCGCATGGCTGTTTGCAAGGTTATTGACAGGAAGAGGACGTTTGTAGGTGGTAACTGGTCGTCTTCAGTAAGTGTCTGGAAAAATGCAGGTGTACCCAAGCTTTTTCGGGGGGGAGTGGGTGATGTCAGCTACAGCCCTGATCAATCTGATTTCTTTACACTGGAGGAGTAAGTATTGAGCTACGCACAGACTGTACACACTGCACAGAATGGGAAAAACATGAGTGTGATGTGAATGGTTTTGCAGCTGTCCGCTGACTGTGGGGAATTTTCGCACAGCATAAACATGCATTCACACACTTGCACGGGGCAAATTTTTACTGCAGCACAGCCATCAGGTCTGAATTAGGCCCAATATTGTTTTCATCCAATTTAGGCCAAAAGCTTGCACCGAGGTAGCTGGATGACTAAGCTAAGCGACAGCAGCGGCCGGCACAAACATGTGGCTCTTAAACTTCCAACATGGCACATCTAGGAAACAGAATGGCACTGCAGTGGCAGACAGGATGGCCGTTTAATAAACTATACAAATGTTTCCAAAAAATTCCAATACTGGTCAAGCAATAAGCTTCCACCAGATCTGGAGGGTAACCCGCACCGAGATTAATAAATTATGATGTCAATCACAAAGTTGGAGTGCCTATTGTCATATCTAATTACACCCTATTTTAGGGATTCACCTATATCAATTTATATGTGGGACAAAATTAAGAGGCTCATAAAGGTGCTACCAACTGGTTTAAACACGGATATGGAGTCAAATCCCCATAGGAAGGGGAAAAGGAAAAGAAACCAGATAAATTTAAGGTGCACACATCCAACTATTAATTTATCAATATGATTATTGTTATAGAACATATATATCCACAGCAGCAGTATCAAATATAGGCAAAAGTGCTCAATTACCAAAAATAGTATAGAGGTTTATTATGTAATTCATTTATATGGGACTCAATTGTCCTTTATTGAAATTAGAGCGAAATATTAAAATACATAGAGTAAGAAGCAGAGAATAGAAAGTGACAGAAATAGAATATATGTGAATAAAGATTTAAAAAACAAAGCTAATGTGTTCGTCCCTTATTATATTTTCCTATGTTTATTTTACTTGTGCATTTACATACATATATTTATGCAGCACTGTATCAGTGCTATCCTTATATGAGACCTACAGTTTTCATATTAATTAGAGCCTGTTATGCTGCAGTAGAGGGAAACTATGCTGTATTGCTTTAAAGTTACAAGCTGTTGCAACAAATTGTAGCCAAGTTTCTCTCCACTCCTGCCTGTAAGGCTGTAATAATAATAACTTGATTGTAATGTTACACGTGGAGGGATGTAACAATGTTGCTAAATGTACAACTTTTGCCTGAAACTCTAGAGTGTCATATGGTATAAGGAATGCTGGTATGACATTATATGCATAAACCCAGTGTTTGAGAAAAACAATGGGGATAAGCCTGGGTAAACAGTTTCACTGCCCTATATTAGAGGCTGTCTGCTTCATAGAGCTTAAGAATCTCTGAACCCAGTTGCTGCTGTTAATAATGCATAAATAAATGTGCTAGAGAGGTGGGTTTAATATATTTCAATATGATGTTAATCCACACTCTTTTTCACCTTGTGTATAAGTTTGTATTAGCAGCAGTCGTTGCTGGTACTTAGCAATATTAACTTGTGTCCATGCAGGACATATTAATAGCACTTAAATATTGCTCTTTAAACTCAAGTAACTTGTATTTTATATATAGTGGGTATCAGAGGATCATGCCCCTGTTTGCCGACTAACTGCAGTACACATATAATAGCCCTAGATGTCCACTGGGTACAGAGAAATTCTTGTATCTGGCATAAACCCAGTTATTTCTCTTGTTTGATATAAGTGTCAGCTTTCCCACAGCATTCACATGAAATTTCAGGCAAGTAAAAGACAATTAAAAACTCCTCTCTACGAGCAGGTTTGGCTCCTGACACTGCACTATAGGTCTCACATGTATGTTGTTTATCAACTGCACTTTTTAAACATTATTATTAAAACGGGAGCACATAGCTGAAGCCTATGCGCATTTCACTCTTAAAGAGCTTCCTCAGGGCACTATAGTAAACGGCGCCCGCCGGAGTAGATGGTCTTATAGGAGAGAAAGGGCAGTGATAGGGCATGTAAATACTGGCCAGCCAATGTCCATCCACTTTGGTCTATTCAAAAAATCGATTGAGGAGGGAGAGGAGAAAGCCGTTACCATTACGTCCGTTCCTGTCCCGCTGGATCAGGCACTCGTAAAAGCCGTCAGCTGAGTTACACAGCTGCGGCCGTGATTCGCAGCCTGAGAGTGGACTTCAAAGCATTTAGTGTTGGATGAATATGTAATCACCTCATGTGACCTTCTGTTATACTAAATTGCTCTATTAAAATGGGGCACGATATCTGTTATTTTGCTTGTATATTAATCTGCATCTAATCTGATCAACCGTAATTTCTCAAATCTAGTAAACTGTGTTAATTAATTATTGTGCGTACATATGTATTATATACACAATGAATTATGTATTAAAAAATAAATTATGTATTAAAAAAAAAAAAAAAATTATATATAATAAAAATAGAAAAAATTATATAAAAAAAAATAATATTTTTTTTTTATTTTTTATTAAAGGGAACTGTTTTTATTTGTGATATATATAATGTCTGATTATTTCATCAGAAATGTATATGTTCAAATAGATAAATCAAACGCAATACATCACATCCAAAAGACAGGATACATTGCACTGAAAATTAAATGAAAATATCTTGACCAAGGTGAATAAAATGATAATAATAATTAGGAGGGTTTAAAATTTTCTTTATTAGTATAAGATGTGAGAATAATAAAGGCGTGCATATGGGTGCAAGTGTGATGAATATGTGACACAAACCATACTAAAGTGAGACATAACACTGTGAAAAAAAAGGGGAAAGAAGCCACAAATTATTACACACTATATGTGCAAATAAATATTGTGTGATGTGTTTGAGTGAATCGTGTTATTACTGATTATGAAGTGTGAGGAACAATGCATGTCCCCAGACTAAAATAAATATGTGATCAGTTAGACGTTCATTAATCAGTCATGTGAAACAAAGTGATAGTGATAAATAATATACATTTCTGATAGTTGTTATTATAATACCCTAAGGATACCCTTAGTTCATATTTTATCCGTGCACCACAGTCCTGTTTAAACCATACATGTGTTATGGATTTATGCGAAATTACTGCTGAACTGTTCCCCCAACTTAAGTGTGTTCCATACCCCTTCTTGAAATCTAATATATAATAAACTTCATATTTAAAAATTAAAGTTGAGGGCTCTCCATTAATAAGATGTGAACACTAATATAATCTAAACCTCCTACATGGTGAAAAGGCTAGACTATCAGTGATGGTTTATTCACCTATCATGTCCAATATACTATACCATACCATTTTATACTCCCCATATGCAATTCATCACCTTGTTACATGTTCCAAAACAATCAAAGGAACCAAGAAATCTCACAGACCGCATATCAATATTAATTTTAAATATAGTGAGTAACATACTCCTCTCATCTGTAGTAGATATCTATATTTCTGTAATTAATAAATAGTGTTGAATGGATGGAGGGGCCACTTGGTCCAGTGGTATCCCCCTTTAATGGTTGACACATTTTAGTGTCCAAATGTTAAAATGTAGGATTAATAGACATATTGTCCTGGTTCAAAGTGTATTCTGAACTGTGTGTATATAGTATACCCTCTATCTACCCTTCAGGGTTGAGATTCACTCCTTTATCAGATAAAGTGAGACAATAAACGACAGTATCACCCGTCGTATAAGGCAGAAGAAGAGGTGGGAAATTAAGGAAACCACCTTTTCCTATTTAGTTTAGAGTCTGAGGTAGATAGTGCTATCATGGCTTTATATGGAGAGAGGAAGATGGATATTATCTCTTCATGTCAACCATAATCACCAATTAATCCTGCAGAGTACACATCGATCAAATGAATGCCGAGTAGTGAATCTCCTCGTTGAGTCCAGAAGGAGTCAGAGAATCTAATAAGAAAATGTATCTAGATTCCTTTTTTAACAATTCCTTAGTGATGTTACCACCTCTGATTCCCAATTCAATGTGCTCCAACCCAAAAATTCTCATTTTTTGGTGATCACTGTCATGGAATCGTAAAAAATGTCTTGCCACACTAGTGATTTTTTTCATGTTGTCCATGAATTTACTGCCTCACATGTCCATGCGGATACAAATATGTTGGCATGACAAAAAGAATCTTCAAGAAACGCATTTTAGAACACACATATAACATCAAAAATGCACGAAGAGATTTGGACAACATGAAAAAAATCACTAGTGTGGCAAGACATTTTTTACGATTCAGAGGTGGTAACATCACTAAGGAATTGTTAAAAAAGGAATCTAGATACATTTTCTTATTAGATTCTCTGACTCCTTCTGGACTCAACGAGGAGATTCACTACTCGGCATTCATTTGATCGATGTGTACTCTGCAGGATTAATTGGTGATTATGGTTGACATGAAGAGATAATATCCATCTTCCTCTCTCCATATAAAGCCATGATAGCACTATCTACCTCAGACTCTAAACTAAATAGGAAAAGGTGGTTTCCTTAATTTCCCACCTCTTCTTCTGCCTTATACGACGGGTGATACTGTCGTTTATTGTCTCACTTTATCTGATAAAGGAGTGGATCTCAACCCTGAAGGGTAGATAGAGGGTATACTATATACACACAGTTCAGAATACACTTTGAACCAGGACAATATGTCTATTAATCCTACATTTTAACATTTGGACACTAAAATGTGTCAACCATTAAAGGGGGATACCACTGGACCAAGTGGCCCCTCCATCCATTCAACACTATTTATTAATTACAGAAATATAGATATCTACTACAGATGAGAGGAGTATGTTACTCACTATATTTAAAATTAATATTGATATGCGGTCTGTGAGATTTCTTGGTTCCTTTGATTGTTTTGGAACATGTAACAAGGTGATGAATTGCATATGGGGAGTATAAAATGGTATGGTATAGTATATTGGACATGATAGGTGAATAAACCATCACTGATAGTCTAGCCTTTTCACCATGTAGGAGGTTTAGATTATATTAGTGTTCACATCTTATTAATGGAGAGCCCTCAACTTTAATTTTTAAATATGAAGTTTATTATATATTAGATTTCAAGAAGGGGTATGGAACACACTTAAGTTGGGGGAACAGTTCAGCAGTAATTTCGCATAAATCCATAACACATGTATGGTTTAAACAGGACTGTGGTGCACGGATAAAATATGAACTAAGGGTATCCTTAGGGTATTATAATAACAACTATCAGAAATGTATATTATTTATCACTATCACTTTGTTTCACATGACTGATTAATGAACGTCTAACTGATCACATATTTATTTTAGTCTGGGGACATGCATTGTTCCTCACACTTCATAATCAGTAATAACACGATTCACTCAAACACGTCACACAATATTTATTTGCACATATAGTGTGTAATAATTTGTGGCTTCTTTCCCCTTTTTTTTCACAGTGTTATGTCTCACTTTAGTATGGTTTGTGTCACATATTCATCACACTTGCACCCATATGCACGCCTTTATTATTCTCACATCTTATACTAATAAAGAAAATTTTAAACCCTCCTAATTATTATTATCATTTTATTCACCTTGGTCAAGATATTTTCATTTAATTTTCAGTGCAATGTATCCTGTCTTTTGGATGTGATGTATTGCGTTTGATTTATCTATTTGAACATATACATTTCTGATGAAATAATCAGACATTATATATATCACGAATAAAAACAGTTCCCTTTAATAAAAAATAAAAAAAAATTATTATTTTTTTTTATATAATTTTTTCTATTTTTATTATATATAATTTTTTTTTTTTTTTTTTTTTTTAATACATAATTTATTTTTTAATACATAATTCATTGTGTATATAATACATATGTACGCACAATAATTAATTAACACAGTTTACTAGATTTGAGAAATTACGGTTGATCAGATTAGATGCAGATTAATATACAAGCAAAATAACAGATATCGTGCCCCATTTTAATAGAGCAATTTAGTATAACAGAAGGTCACATGAGGTGATTACATATTCATCCAACACTAAATGCTTTGAAGTCCACTCTCAGGCTGCGAATCACGGCCGCAGCTGTGTAACTCAGCTGACGGCTTTTACGAGTGCCTGATCCAGCGAGACAGGAACGGACGTAATGGTAACGGCTTTCTCCTCTCCCTCCTCAATCGATTTTTTGAATAGACCAAAGTGGATGGACATTGGCTGGCCAGTATTTACATGCCCTATCACTGCCCTTTCTCTCCTATAAGACCATCTACTCCGGCGGGCGCCGTTTACTATAGTGCCCTGAGGAAGCTCTTTAAGAGTGAAATGCGCATAGGCTTCAGCTATGTGCTCCCGTTTTAATAATAATGTTTAAAAAGTGCAGTTGATAAACAACATACATGTGAGACCTATAGTGCAGTGTCAGGAGCCAAACCTGCTCGTAGAGAGGAGTTTTTAATTGTCTTTTACTTGCCTGAAATTTCATGTGAATGCTGTGGGAAAGCTGACACTTATATCAAACAAGAGAAATAACTGGGTTTATGCCAGATACAAGAATTTCTCTGTACCCAGTGGACATCTAGGGCTATTATATGTGTACTGCAGTTAGTCGGCAAACAGGGGCATGATCCTCTGATACCCACTATATATAAAATACAAGTTACTTGAGTTTAAAGAGCAATATTTAAGTGCTATTAATATGTCCTGCATGGACACAAGTTAATATTGCTAAGTACCAGCAACGACTGCTGCTAATACAAACTTATACACAAGGTGAAAAAGAGTGTGGATTAACATCATATTGAAATATATTAAACCCACCTCTCTAGCACATTTATTTATGCATTATTAACAGCAGCAACTGGGTTCAGAGATTCTTAAGCTCTATGAAGCAGACAGCCTCTAATATAGGGCAGTGAAACTGTTTACCCAGGCTTATCCCCATTGTTTTTCTCAAACACTGGGTTTATGCATATAATGTCATACCAGCATTCCTTATACCATATGACACTCTAGAGTTTCAGGCAAAAGTTGTACATTTAGCAACATTGTTACATCCCTCCACGTGTAACATTACAATCAAGTTATTATTATTACAGCCTTACAGGCAGGAGTGGAGAGAAACTTGGCTACAATTTGTTGCAACAGCTTGTAACTTTAAAGCAATACAGCATAGTTTCCCTCTACTGCAGCATAACAGGCTCTAATGAATATGAAAACTGTAGGTCTCATATAAGGATAGCACTGATACAGTGCTGCATAAATATATGTATGTAAATGCACAAGTAAAATAAACATAGGAAAATATAATAAGGGACGAACACATTAGCTTTGTTTTTTAAATCTTTATTCACATATATTCTATTTCTGTCACTTTCTATTCTCTGCTTCTTACTCTATGTATTTTAATATTTCGCTCTAATTTCAATAAAGGACAATTGAGTCCCATATAAATGAATTACAT
Organism: Pseudophryne corroboree; assembly: GCF_028390025.1. NCBI lineage: Eukaryota > Metazoa > Chordata > Amphibia > Anura > Myobatrachidae > Pseudophryne > Pseudophryne corroboree. Next base: position 194,532,550 of record NC_086454.1, read on the forward strand.
AATAAACCTCTATACTATTTTTGGTAATTGAGCACTTTGCCTATATTTGATACTGCTGCTGTGGATATATATGTTCTATAACAATAATCATATTGATAAATTAATAGTTGGATGTGTGCACCTTAAATTTATCTGGTTTCTTTTCCTTTTCCCCTTCCTATGGGGATTTGACTCCATATACAAATGTTTGTCGTCACAGTCAGCAGTGCTCCAAACAGCACATTATGCAAAGAGGTGCAAGATGGAATTGCCCTTGGGCCCTTCCACCCACCCTTATGTTGTATGTATTAAAAAGCAAATGCAGAGATGACTTCCGGTTCCGGCACGGCGGAGTAAGCAGCAGCTCCTGTGTGCTCCTCCGTTGCTGCCAGCCCCACCGCTCACTGAAGGGTCGCTCTGACTCCCAGCTCCGGTCCTCGGCTCAGGACACTTTCCGCTGACTGCCCCCCTCCCGTCCCGATCCCCGCTCGCGCCGTGTACGCTAACACGGCGCGCTACGGGTCCGGCCTGCACGGCTGCAGACGGCAGCGCTCGGTAGCCCGGTGGCTGCGGCTGGCGCAGGAAACCGTGATTGATGCCCGCTCTGTTCACCGCTACCTTGTTCCTCCTGGCCAGTGGCGTTACCGATTGTGAATCCCTGGGGTGCCATTATTCTCAGTGTGGAATACCGTATCGGGCTCAGGCTACAACATCCCTTTCTGGTGCAGGTCAGTGTGTCAATTATTGATTCTGTAAATTCCACAAGCACTATGGAAATTTTTTTGAGCCAGCTAGCAATATCTAAGATACCACCTCCAGCATTGCCTCCTAGACAGGAGAAACGCCGTGTGGATCAGACCTCCGCAACTAGTTCGGATTCTAGTCCGGTAAAACCTGCGGCTAAGAAACCAGTTAAGGCAGTCTCTGATGTCTTACAGTTCCAGGTACAGGATGATATTATCTCCCCTAGTGCCCCCCTGACTTATAAGGATATGGTAACTGCCATTCAGGATACGATGGCTCCCCTGTTGCAGAAAGCAGTTGGAGATATCACTTTACAATTGCAACAACTCTCAAGCAGGATTTCTAACACAGAGATTAGCTTAGGAGTCACCATGGATGAGGTTGAAAATGTGAAATCCACTGTGGGGCGTTTAGAGAAAGAAAATAAACATCTTCTCGACAAAATGGACAATATTGAAAATTGCACGCACAGATGCAACTTACGTATATTTGGATTGCCCGAATCATTTAAAGGTCCTGGGCTGGAGCAATTTGTCCGGAATACCTTACCGAAAATGCTTAACGTTGAAGCTGAATGTGCTGACATGGTGATTGAGCGGGTGCATAGAATGGGCGACCAATCACGTACAAATTCTAACAGACCACGTGTGGTCATCTTCAAAACCCTGAACTTTCTTCACAAAGATGCCATTTGGAAGGCTTCTCGTAAAGTTGAGCTTCGTTGGGAAGGTGTTCCTCTGCGGATTTTCCAAGATTACTCTGCAGAACTGTCCCGCCTCCGCAAAGCCTTCAACCCTGTTTGTGCCCTCCTGGTTAAAAATAAGCAGAAATTTGCTATGTTGTACCCTGCTCGACTTAGAATTTTTAAGGGATCCTCCTTCATCGACTTTACCACCCCCAGTGATGCTGAAGCATTCCTTAAAGAAGAAGCCGACTCTCTTGCACAAGATATTTCTGATGACCCACCGGGATGACTTTGTCCTCGTGCTCTTTTTCAGGTTCCAGGCATGTCCTTTATGGACTTGATTATGTAAGGTTTTAGCATTGCGTTCTGCTTTGCTTTAATCTATGTGTTCTAGCGTTCATTTAGTGAGCTTGACTAATTGTTTTATTACCAGTTTTATTATTTGTAGTTGCTGGCGGCAACGGAGCAGCCCCCGCCACCCTACTGGTTCTATATGGTTATAAATACCAACTGTTTTTACTAGAGATGAGCGGGTTCGGTTTCTCTGAATCCGAACCCGCCAGAACTTCATGGTTTTTTTCACGGGTCCGAGCGACTCGGATCTTCCCGCCTTGCTCGGTTAACCCGAGCGCGCCCGAACGTCATCATGACGCTGTCGGATTCTCGCGAGGCTCGGATTCTATCGCGAGACTCGGATTCTATATAAGGAGCCGCGCGTCGCCGCCATTTTCACACGTGCATTGAGATTGATAGGGAGAGGACGTGGCTGGCGTCCTCTCCGTTTAGACACTTGATTTACTAATTTTGGGGAGCATTAGGAGTACTCAGTAGTGTACAGTGCAGAGTTTTGCTGATAGTGACCAGTGACCACCACTTTTATTTATAATCCGTTCTCTGCCTGAAAAAAGCGATACACAGCACACAGTGACTCAGTCACATACCATATCTGTGTGCACTGCTCAGGCTCAGGCCAGTGTGCTGCATCATCTATTATCTATATATAATATTATATATCTGTCTGACTGCTCAGCTCACACAGCTTATAATTGTGGGGGAGACTGGGGAGCACTACTGCAGTGCCAGTTATAGGTTATAGCAGGAGCCAGGAGTACATAATATATTATATAGTGAGTGACCACCAGACACACAGTGCAGTTTATTTAATATATCCGTTCTCTGCCTGAAAAAAGCGATACACACAGTGACTCAGTCAGTCACATACCATATCTGTGTGCACTGCTCAGGCTCAGGCCAGTGTGCTGCATCATCTATATATATTATATATCTGTCTGACTGCTCAGCTCACACAGCTTATAATTGTGGGGGAGACTGGGGAGCACTACTGCAGTGCCAGTTATAGGTTATAGCAGGAGCCAGGAGTACATAATATTATATTAAAATTAAACAGTGCACACTTTTGCTGCAGGAGTGCCACTGCCAGTGTGACTAGTGACCAGTGACCTGACCACCAGTATATATAATATTAGTAGTATACTATCTCTTTATCAACCAGTCTATATTAGCAGCAGACACAGTACAGTGCGGTAGTTCACGGCCGTGGCTACCTCTGTGTCGGCACTCGGCAGCCCGTCCATAATTGTATATACCACCTAACCGTGGTTTTTTTTTCTTTCTTTATACATACATACTAGTTACGAGTATACTATCTCTTTATCAACCAGTCTATATATTAGCAGCAGACACAGTACAGTGCGGTAGTTCACGGCTGTGGCTACCTCTGTGTCGGCACTCGGCAGCCCGTCCATAATTGTATATACCACCTAACCGTGGTTTTTTTTTCTTTCTTTATACATACATACTAGTTACGAGTATACTATCTCTTTATCAACCAGTCTATATATTAGCAGCAGACACAGTACAGTGCGGTAGTTCACGGCTGTGGCTACCTCTGTGTCGGCACTCGGCAGCCCGTCCATAATTGTATACTAGTATCCAATCCATCCATCTCCATTGTTTACCTGAGGTGCCTTTTAGTTGTGCCTATTAAAATATGGAGAACAAAAATGTTGAGGTTCCAAAATTAGGGAAAGATCAAGATCCACTTCCACCTCGTGCTGAAGCTGCTGCCACTAGTCATGGCCGAGACGATGAAATGCCAGCAACGTCGTCTGCCAAGGCCGATGCCCAATGGCATAGTACAGAGCATGTCAAAACCAAAACACCAAATATCAGTAAAAAAAGGACTCCAAAACCTAAAATAAAATTGTCGGAGGAGAAGCGTAAACTTGCCAATATGCCATTTACCACACGGAGTGGCAAGGAACGGCTGAGGCCCTGGCCTATGTTCATGGCTAGTGGTTCAGCTTCACATGAGGATGGAAGCACTCAGCCTCTCGCTAGAAAACTGAAAAGACTCAAGCTGGCAAAAGCACCGCAAAGAACTGTGCGTTCTTTGAAATCCCAAATCCACAAGGAGAGTCCAATTGTGTCGGTTGCGATGCCTGACCTTCCCAACACTGGACGTGAAGAGCATGCGCCTTCCACCATTTGCACGCCCCCTGCAAGTGCTGGAAGGAGCACCCGCAGTCCAGTTCCTGATAGTCAGATTGAAGATGTCAGTGTTGAAGTACACCAGGATGAGGAGGATATGGGTGTTGCTGGCGCTGGGGAGGAAATTGACTAGGAGGATTCTGATGGTGAGGTGGTTTGTTTAAGTCAGGCACCCGGGGAGACACCTGTTGTCCGTGGGAGGAATATGGCTGTTGACATGCCAGGTGAAAATACCAAAAAAATCAGCTCTTCGGTGTGGAGGTATTTCACCAGAAATGCGGACAACAGGTGTCAAGCCGTGTGTTCCCTTTGTCAAGCTGTAATAAGTAGGGGTAAGGACGTTAACCACCTCGGAACATCCTCCCTTATACGTCACCTGCAGCGCATTCATAATAAGTCAGTGACAAGTTCAAAAACTTTGGGTGACAGCGGAAGCAGTCCACTGACCAGTAAATCCCTTCCTCTTGTAACCAAGCTCACGCAAACCACCCCACCAACTCCCTCAGTGTCATTTTCCTCCTTCCCCAGGAATGCCAATAGTCCTGCAGGCCATGTCACTGGCAAGTCTGACGAGTCCTCTCCTGCCTGGGATTCCTCCGATGCATCCTTGCGTGTAACGCCTACTGCTGCTGGCGCTGCTGTTGTTGCCGCTGGGAGTCGATGGTCATCCCAGAGGGGAAGTCGTAAGCCCACTTGTACTACTTCCAGTAAGCAATTGACTGTTCAACAGTCCTTTGCGAGGAAGATGAAATATCACAGCAGTCATCCTACTGCAAAGCGGATAACTGAGTCCTTGACAACTATGTTGGTGTTAGACGTGCGTCCGGTATCCGCCGTTAGTTCACAGGGAACTAGACAATTTATTGAGGCAGTGTGCCCCCGTTACCAAATACCATCTAGGTTCCACTTCTCTAGGCAGGCGATACCGAGAATGTACACGGACGTCATAAAAAGACTCACCAGTCTCCTAAAAAATGCAGTTGTACCCAATGTCCACTTAACCACGGACATGTGGACAAGTGGAGCAGGGCAGGGTCAGGACTATATGACTGTGACAGCCCACTGGGTAGATGTATGGACTCCCGCCGCAAGAACAGCAGCGGCGGCACCAGTAGCAGCATCTCGCAAACGCCAACTCTTTCCTAGGCAGGCTACGCTTTGTATCACCGCTTTCCAGAATACGCACACAGCTGAAAACCTCTTACGGCAACTGAGGAAGATCATCGCGGAATGGCTTACCCCAATTGGACTCTCCTGTGGATTTGTGGCATTGGACAACGCCAGCAATATTGTGTGTGCATTAAATATGGGCAAATTCCAGCACGTCCCATGTTTTGCACATACCTTGAATTTGGTGGTGCAGAATTTTTTAAAAAACGACAGGGGCGTGCAAGAGATGCGGTCGGTGGCCAGAAAAATTGCGGGACACTTTCGGCGTACAGGCACCACGTACAGAAGACTGGAGCACCACCAAAAACTACTGAACCTGCCCTGCCATCATCTGAAGCAAGAAGTGGTAACGAGGTGGAATTCAACCCTCTATATGCTTCAGAGGTTGGAGGAGCAGCAAAAGGCCATTCAAGCCTATACAATTGAGCACGATATAGGAGATGGAATGCACCTGTCTCAAGCGCAGTGGAGAATGATTTCAACGTTGTGCAAGGTTCTGATGCCCTTTGAACTTGCCACACGTGAAGTCAGTTCAGACACTGCCAGCCTGAGTCAGGTCATTCCCCTCATCAGGCTTTTGCAGAAGAAGCTGGAGGCATTGAAGAAGGAGCTAAAAGGGAGCGATTCCGCTAGGCATGTGGGACTTGTGGATGCAGCCCTTAATTCGCTTAACAAGGATTCACGGGTGGCCAATCTGTTGAAATCAGAGCACTACATTTTGGCCACCGTGCTCGATCCTAGATTTAAAGCCTACCTTGGATCTCTCTTTCCGGCAGACACAGGTCTGCTGGGGTTGAAAGACCTGCTGGTGACAAAATTGTCAAGTCAAGCGGAACGCGACCTGTCAACATCTCCTCCTTTACATTCTCCCGCAACTGGGGGTGCGAGGAAAAGGCTCAGAATTCCGAGCCCACCCGCTGGCGGTGATGCAGGGCAGTCTGGAGCGACTGCTGATGCTGACATCTGGTCCGGACTGAAGGACCTGACAACGTTTACGGACATGTCGTCTACTGTCACTGCATATGATTCTCTCAACATTGATAGAATGGTGGAGGATTATATGAGTGACCGCATCCAAGTAGGCACGTCACACAGTCCGTACTTATACTGGCAGGAAAAAGAGGCAATTTGGAGGCCCTTGCACAAACTGGCTTTATTCTACCTAAGTTGCCCTCCCACAAGTGTGTACTCCGAAAGAGTGTTTAGTGCCGCCGCTCACCTTGTCAGCAATCGGCGTACGAGGTTACATCCAGAAAATGTGGAGAAGATGATGTTCATTAAAATGAATTATAATCAATTCCTCCGCGGAGACATTGACCAGCAGCAATTGCCTCCACAAAGTACACAGGGAGCTGAGATGGTGGATTCCAGTGGGGACGAATTGATAATCTGTGAGGAGGGGGATGTACACGGTGATATATCGGAGGGTGAAGATGAGGTGGACATCTTGCCTCTGTAGAGCCAGTTTGTGCAAGGAGAGATTAATTGCTTCTTTTTTGGGGGGGGGTCCAAACCAACCCGTCATATCAGTCACAGTCGTGTGGCAGACCCTGTCACTGAAATGATGGGTTGGTTAAAGTGTGCATGTCCTGTTTTGTTTATACAACATAAGGGTGGGTGGGAGGGCCCAAGGACAATTCCATCTTGCACCTCTTTTTTCTTTTCTTTTTCTTTGCATCATGTGCTGATTGGGGAGGTTTTTTTTGGAAGGGACATCCTGCGTGACACTGCAGTGCCACTCCTAGATGGGCCCGGTGTTTGTGTCGGCCACTAGGGTCGCTAATCTTACTCACACAGTCAGCTACCTCATTGCGCCTCTTTTTTTCTTTGCGTCATGTGCTGTTTGGGGAGGGTTTTTTGGAAGGGCCATCCTGCGTGACACTGCAGTGCCACTCCTAGATGGGCCCGGTGTTTGTGTCGGCCACTAGGGTCGCTAATCTTACTCACACAGCTACCTCATTGCGCCTCTTTTTTTCTTTGCGTCATGTGCTGTTTGGGGAGGGTTTTTTGGAAGGGACATCCTGCGTGACACTGCAGTGCCACTCCTAGATGGGCCCGGTGTTTGTGTCGGCCACTAGGGTCGCTTATCTTACTCACACAGCGACCTCGGTGCAAATTTTAGGACTAAAAATAATATTGTGAGGTGTGAGGTATTCAGAATAGACTGAAAATGAGTGTAAATTATGGTTTTTGAGGTTAATAATACTTTGGGATCAAAATGACCCCCAAATTCTATGATTTAAGCTGTTTTTTAGTGTTTTTTGAAAAAAACACCCGAATCCAAAACACACCCGAATCCGACCAAAAAAATTCGGTGAGGTTTTGCCAAAACGCGTTCGAACCCAAAACACGGCCGCGGAACCGAACCCAAAACCAAAACACAAAACCCGAAAAATTTCAGGCGCTCATCTCTAGTTTTTACTTCACCCGAAGTCTGTTTATCAATGTTTTCATTTCCTATGTAATGTTTCCTTCATTACTTTTGTCTTTGCTGTCTGATTTTCTCTTTCTCAATCTATTTCTGTTTGTCACCCCTGTTATGGTCTTCTTTCCTCATGTCCTAGCCCGTCCCCCCCCCTACTCCCTCTAACCTCTCCAGGGATGCGATGGTACTTTATGCTCCACCCCGGCCAGATGTTCTATTCTACTTTTTTAAAGCATGGCTACGGTTAAGATATGTATATTAAATGTAGGAGGTATCAACACACCTGCTAAGAGGCGAAAAATATTATCTTATATGAATAAAAATCATATTGACATTGCATGCTTACAGGAGACGCACCTGGTTCTACAAGAAACAAAAAAGTTACAAATGCTAAATTGGTCCTTATTGGGCGCAGCATCTCTTAATTTGAAATCTTGTGGAGTAGCAATCTTAGCGAGATGTTCTCTCCCCATCGAAGTATTGTCGGTGGATTCTGATCCAGAAGGTAGATACGTGCTTGTGCATTTCAAACTGGGTAGTAAATTTTATCACATATGTTCTGTTTATGCTCCTAATACTTATAAAAAATCATTTTTCTCCTTACTCATGGCTAAACTCTATGCCTGTGACCTCTCCTCCTTAATTCTTTGTGGAGATTTCAACTTAGTCTCCTCTCTGTATTTAGATAAATCCCATTATACCAGCCGATCTCGACCTCTTCCCAAATTAGGTATTCCCTAGCTTACTAAGAGACTTAATCTAGTGGATGTTTGGCGAGCTTTAAATCCAATTGAAAAGGAGTATACGTGCCTTTCAATGGCCCATAACACCTGGTCTCGTATAGATTATATCTTGGTGGCTTCCCTACTATTCCCTAATATTCATCAAGCCACCATTGAACCGATTTCTATCTCGGATCATGGATTGGTTTGGGTTGAGTTGGCTTATACAATGGAAAAATCTTCCCCTCCTTTATGGAAATTTCCTTCACATTTAATTAAATCAGATAACTTTAAATGCAAATGTGATGAGGCCAGGGAGAATTTTCATTCGGATAACTCAATACATGCGACGGATAACCCTTCCCTTTTTTGGCAAACTGCTAAAACAGTTTTGAGAGGTGAAGTCATTTCTTATAACTCACATCTTAGGAAATCCCTCAATCGGACATACTTAGAAACCCAAAACATTCTATCCACAGCCTATCAATCCTTTAAACTACATTCCTCCCCAGGAAACAAATTAGCTTATATTTCGGCTAAAACTACTTTCAATGATCTTCTGCAGTTAGCAGGTGATAAATATCAGTTTAATGTAAGTTACAAGTTTCACCACTTTGGGAACAAGGCGGGTAAACTCCTTACTTCATTGTTACAAGGATCTAGGAAACCAATGGTGGTCCATCCCTTACAACATTCAGATGGCTCCCTGTCCTCTTCTAATGCTCAAATTGCAGCCATTATGCGTGAATATTACATATCCTTATATTCCTCTCCTGACCTGAGAGATTCCCTTTCCGCTCATGATGTATACCCACCCCACTTCTGGGACAATCTTCCCTTACCTCAAGTACCAGATGAGTTAATCCCCTCTTTAACATCTCCCATTACCCTTCCGGAAATTTTAACAACTATAAAACGACTCAAACCATGTAAAGCCCCAGGGCCAGATGGCTATACAAATGAATTTTACAAAAATATGTCCCCCAAGATAGGTTTGACTTTACAGGCCATTTTTAACAAAATTTTGACCGAGGGGATCCTTCCAGAAAGGTTTACAGACGCTGTGATCAAAGTCCTACCCAAATCAGGCAGGAACCTTTCTTTACCGGGCTCCTATAGGCCTATTTCATTATTAAATGTGGATTTTAAGATTTTTACTTCCATCCTAGCACAGAGGTTGAAACCAATCCTGCCTCTGCTTATCCATAAAGACCAAACTGGTTTCATAACTGGTCGACACTCAGTTGTGAATCTTAGAAGGGTCCTCTCGGCCATTCAACATGTTAATTCGACCTCTTCTCCCAGTTCCCCCCCTGCGCTTATTTTATCTATAGATGCGGAAAAGGCCTTCGACCTTTTATTGTGGCCCTATCTCTTTAAAACCTTACATAGATTTGGCTTCCCCGATTCTTTTATTTCTATTATTCGTACCTTATATTCCTCTCCCTCTTCTTCTGTTTCCTGTAACGGTCTTCTCTCCTCTGCCTTTGTATTACAAAGGGGGACGAGACAAGGCTGCCCCCTTTCCCCGCTCCTTTTTGATCTATCGATTGAACCTTTGGCTATAGCTGTTCGTAACTCACCGCAAATTCATGGAATTGCCATTGAATCGCAAGTCCTGAAAATTGCTCTATTTGCAGACGATACTCTTTTGTTTTTAACGAGCCCTGAACAATCGTTACCGTCTTTATTACAGATGATTCATTCTTTTGGAAAAATAGCAGGTTATAGAATCAATGTTAATAAATCGGAACTTTTGTCTTGGGTAACTAATCTCCCTCTACACTTTCCCATCCTGATATTCCATCATTCAAAGTGACCCATTCTCATTTTAAGTATTTAGGTATTAATATTTGCTCCGATCTCCGTAACCTGTATAAAATTAACTATTCTCCTCTCATAGATAACTTAGCCCTCAAATTGGATTCTTGGAAAGATCTACCACTATCTCTTTTGGGAAGACTGGAAGTGATTAAATGTATTATTTTCCCCAAATTATTCTACTTTATGCAAATGCTCCCTATTTCATTGACACGATCAGATACTCTTAAACTTGAGACACTCTTTTCTAGGTTTCTATGGCAAGGGAAAAGACCACGCATAGCCAGACAGAAATTGAAATCTCCTAAAGTGAGGGGTGGCTTCGCTGCTCCTGATATCCAGGCATATTCCCTTGCCGTCCACTTCCGATATATTATCGACTGGTTCCATGGTACGTCTAATTATGTTGATAATGAGTTGGATCTGTCGATATTCTCTCCATATGCTCCTAGTGCATTGATACACCTACACCCAACCCAGATACCTTCCAGATTAAAGAATCATATATTATTTAGAGATACTTTCTCCGCATGGCTTGCTATAAATAAACACTGCCACCGCGACCCCCATTTTTCCAAATATATCCCGTTGTGGGGTAACCCAGCATTCCCACCCTCGCTCCAGAACGCTACGTACTACCTCTGGAAAGAAAAGGGTCTCGACTCCTTCCACAAGGTGTTCGATCCTGGAGGAGTCCTTTTCTCCTTTTCTGATCTTTGTCAGAAATTTCAATTGTCTCCACGTCACATGTATATGTACTTCCAGGTGCGTCACTTTGTACTTTCTTATAGTGCCTTAACTCAACCAAATGATCCCCAAAATGTATACCCCGCTTCTCAAGCTGTTGATAATCTCCTGCAATCTTCCAAGGTGCGTCCATATAGAGTGAATTATGCCTACTCTATTTTACTATCATGTCTACCCACTATACAATGGGACAATTTGTTTTTGAAATGGAAAGCTGATATTCCTGCTTTAGTTAGCATTAATGATATTGTACAACCTTGTGAAAGATCACTGAAATCTTTGTCATCCGCTTACTTTCAAGAAGTTCACCTACGATTTATACACAGGGCATACATCTCCCCTGCACAACGATCCCATATGTTACCCTCAGAATCTGGAAATTGTATTAAATGTGGGATGTCCTCAGCATCATTTATACATTGTGTGTGGGAATGCAGAAAAATTTAAAAAATGTGGCGTAAACTTATTGTTTATGTTAATAGATTATGCTCTTTGAATGTATCCCCGGATCAGTTAGCTTGTCTCACCTTAAACTTTGCAAACTGGAGGATCTCTACGAGAAATGTCTCTCTTCTCAATGTGATCCTTACCCTTGGTAAAAAATGTATTTTGATTAAATGGGTTAAGCGCTCTGCCCCTTCCCTTGCAGAAGTCCAGCAAAAACTACTGCAATTGTTGTACTATGATAGAAAAACGGTTCTGACTTCGCCCTTTTTTAGCACGCGAAAATTTTGCCTCAAATGGAGCCCTTTCATAGACACTCTACCTCCCTCTACCAAACAACATATCTTGAGTACCCTAGATTGCTCCTTGTCGTCCTATGAATCATGGAGGTCATTCCGAGTTGTTCGCTCGCAAGCGGATTTTAGCAGATTTGCTCATGCTAAGCCGCCGCCTACTGGGAGTGAATCTTAGCATCTTAAAATTGCGAACGATGTATTCGCAATATTGCGATTACACACCTCGTAGCAGTTTCTGAGTAGCTTCAGACTTACTCGGCATCTGCGATCAGTTCAGTGCTTGTCGTTCCTGGTTTGACGTCACAAACACACCCAGCGTTCGCCCAGACACTCCTCCGTTTCTCCGGCCACTCCTGCGTTTTTTCCGGAAACGGTAGCGTTTTTTCCCACACGCCCATAAAACGGCCTGTTTCCGCCCAGTAACACCCATTTCCTGTCAATCACATTACGATCGCCAGAACGATGAAAAAGCCGTGAGTAAAATTACTAAGTGCATAGCAAATTTACTTGGCGCAGTCGCAGTGCGAACATTGCGCATGCGCATTAAGCGGAAAATCGCTGCGATGCGAAGATTTTTACCGAGCGAACAACTCGGAATGAGGGCCAATATGCAGGGGTTTAAGTAATTTAGCTGTTCTTGTCTCCAAGGCACGTATATGCCTACTCTTTTCTCTTTGGTGCTCTAACGGGTTATATGGAGTGTTATGAGCTGGCCTTAACACTTTCCCTCATCCCGTCCAACCCCCCTTTTTGTTTTTTCTTTCCTTTTGTGCTCCCCCCCCCCCCTGTGAATTCTTTCTTCTTGTAATCTGTTTCATATCTTCTATCTTCTCTCTTTACTAAATAGTATTATGTGGAAATACTGCCATCCTATACGATGACTTGTGGTTTATCGTCCCTTAGTGGGTTTGGAATATTTCCAGTGGAAATCAGGCAGTAGCCTGTCTCTTTGTCGAGAGTTTATATTTCACTAGTTTTCCTTTGATTTGCCACAATGCTTCCGCATTAGTTGGATATGTCTTTGTACATTTCTGTATAGACATTTTATTCTGTATTTCCAAGTTCGTAGACTTTTTCGTATTTACATATGTATGTTTGAAAAATCTTCAATAAACATATTAAAAAAAAAAAACAGCAAATGCAGAGTTTACAAACCAATCATTTCAGCATCAGGGATTGTCACTTAAGTTGTGGCTGAAATTATTGGTTTATTTGGGCTTACATAGGCAAGATGTCATCATCAGCATCTGATTCCTCATCCTCATCCTTGTGTACATCCTCTTCTTCACACAATATTAATTTGTCCCCACTGGAATCCACCATTACAGGTGCCTCTTTATTTTGGGTAAGTCATTTTGGGGAAGTAACCTTCTACACCGATCGCTGACAAGGTTCCTGGTTGCGCTGAAAACTCTTTCAGAGTAAACACTTGCGGGATGGCAACTTATGTAAAGCAAAGCCAGTCTGTGCAAGGGCCTCCAAATTGCCCTTTTTTACAGCCAGTATTGAAACAGACTGTCTGACATGCCTATTTGGCTGCTATCACTGAACTTATCATCAATCATTATTTCAATTGTGATCGTATCATATGTAGAGACAGTAGACATGTCAGTAATTGTAGTTAGCTCCTTCAGTCCGGACCAGATGTCAGAAGTTGTTCCAGACTGATTGGCATCATTGCCAGTGGATCGGTTAGGAAAAGTGAGTTTTTTCCTCACAGCCGCATTTGCCTGAGAAATTGGAGGAGATTTTGTTGCGTCACGTGCCGCTTGAGCTGACAATTTGTTCACCTACAGCTCTTTGTATCTCTACAGATTTGTCTTTGTTGGAAAGAAAGATACAATGTAGGACTTAAACCTAGGATCAAGTATGGTCGAGAAAAATTTAGATATCAGATTTCAAGAGATTGATGACCCTTGAATCCTGGCATAGCCAATGAAGGGATTGATCTACAATACAAGTCCGACATGCTTAGCTTATTTGCTTCCTTTCAGCCCCTCCTTTAATTTGTCCAGCTTCTTTTCTAAGAGTCTAATAAGAGGAATGACCTGACTCAAGCTGGCAGTTTCTGAACTAACGTTATATGTGGCGACTTCGAAGGGTTTGAGAACCTTGCACAACACGGAAATTTATTCTCCACTGTGCTTGACTAAGGTGCATTCCCACTCCTTTACTTATGTCATAGGTGGATGTGTAGCTTTGGACAGCCTTTTGCTGCTCCTCCGTCCGCTGAAGCATATAGAGGATTGAATTCCACCACGTTACTACCTCTTGCTTCAGCTGATGGCAGGGCAAATTCAAGAGTGTTTTCTGGCGCTCCAGTCTTCGACAGGCAGTTGCTATATGCCGAAAATGTCCACAAATTTTTCGAGCCACCGACCGCATCTCCTGCACATCCCTGTCATTTAAAAATAAAATTTTCACCAATAAATGTGTGAGCAAAACATGGGACGTGCTGAAATTGGCCCAGAGCAATGCTCTCACAATATTGGTGGCATTGTCAGTTATCACAAATCCCAGGGAGAGTCCAAGTGGGGTAAACCATCTTGCAATGATTCTCCTGAGTTTTTCTAAGAGGTATGCTTCTTAGTGAAACTGGTGATACACAGAGTAAAGGAAAGAAAATCACCCTAGGTTGGTTTTACTCCCGGCGCTGGAAGGGGAGGTTCAACATGGCATCTAAACACAAGGGGTTGGTCAGACCCCAAACAAATGAAATGGCACAAAAACAACAATAGCGCTAGATGGTCACAAATGAGAGAGGTAGGTCAAAACATTAACACGTAGTTTAATAGATCATATAAAAAATGTATAATCATACATGTATAAAATTGTTAAAAACAATAGTGAAATGGGAAAAAAAAATATGTCTCAAGTGAGCTGTGCCCTTCTCAATTCCGATGTAAGAATCTGGATGGGTTTGGTCCTGGGGACACAGGACCTCAATCAGCTGTCTAAATCCCAATTCGTTAATGGCGAAAACTGAATGTGTCAGTAATCCGCTGTGCAACTGGGTGACTGCTGTCATACTTGCTCCTGCTTGCAAATGATTGTTTAACAGTCAGTTGTTTAGTTAAACTACAAGTAGTCTTCCTGGTCCCTGTCTGGACAGTAGCAGCAAAAAACAGGCGAAGCACTCAAGGATGCTTCTGAGGAAGCCCAGAGAGGAGTCAGTCACGCTTATGAGATTGGAAGCAGGACTACTTTCAGTCATGACTGCAGATGTTAAAGATGAAGGTGTTGGTGGTGGAGATTGATGGCCCTTGGATCTAACAGAGAGAAGGGAGCAGCTAGGTGACACTGGACTGCCTGTTACTTTTTTTTTTTTTTAGCCAAAGTTTCTAAATTTGACTAACTTTTGATGAATGCGCTGCAAGTGACTTAACAGGGAGGATGTTCCTAGGTGGTTAACGTCCTTACCTCTACTTACTATGACTTTACAAAGGTAACAAATGGCTTGACACTTGTCCGGATTTGGGTAGAAATAATTCCACATGGAAGAGGTGGATTTTTGCTTCTTTAGCCTAGGCATGACAATGGGCTTTTTATTTATTTGTTTAATTCATGGGAAACAACTGTTTTCATTGGTGCCTGATTAACACAAACAACCTCCTCATCATCAGCATCCTTATTGGCACCAGCTACACAAATATCCTCCTCTTCCTGGTGCACTTCCACAGAAGCATCCTTAGTTTATATGTCAGCATGTTGATATCTGCTGCTCATCACCACATTTGCAGTGGGAGCACAAATGGTGGAAGTAGCCTTATCTTCAAGGACAGAATTGGACTCTCCTCAGGGATTTGTTATTTTTTGGAGCTCACAGTTTGTTCCTGTGGCTTAACAAGTTTTAATTTGTTGACCCTTCGAGAGAAGGGCTTACATCATCATAAGAGGCAGAACCTCCAGACATAAATAAAGGCCCTTAAAGATTCCAAAACCCACAAGAATCTGACAGCGGGATGATGATGTTTTGCCTCTTTTTGGGATGCGAGTAAGTTGGGAAGTCCTGATCCAGACTCTGATCCAGACTCAGATTGCAGAGCAAGGGTGGGTCCGGTTCTCAGAGAACCAAACCCTTTCATCTCTAGAATTATGTTCTCAGTCTTACCTGTGTTATATAGTGCCAGGCTAGCTGCATGATCTTTGTACAGCTTGAACTATGAACTTGTTGCTATAATATTATTATTATTATTATTATTATTATTATTATTATTATTTATTTTATTATTTATTATTATCCTTTATTTATATGGCACCACATAGCATCTGCACCGCCTAAGTACAGAGTACATAAACAAATAATCAAAACAAGAAAACTATTGAAGACAATATAGGACATGTACAGGGTATATAAACTTTGCTGTATCAGCAGACAACACAGAAATTAGAATAAGGGTGGCAGAAAACTGAGTGACTTGGAGGCATCAAAGGGAGTACTGAAAAGAAAATAGGTTAAATAAGAGATGGAAAAGCATATAAGGGAATAGGGCCCTGCTCATGATAAATTACATTTTAAAGCGGAGTGGAACACAGACAGCGGTGACATAGATGTGGTAGAAAGTAAGCATTGGAAAAAGGGCTTAGGTTTAGAATTTGCTGGGCTTAGTAAAGAAACTGCCCACACAAGTGTGCAATGACCTCCATGCAGCCAAATCTAAGGGCCACTACTCTCTGTTAAATTCTTCTTGACCTCTCTGCTGCTTTTGACACTGTGGACCACCCTCTCCTTCTGAAAATCCTTCACTCTCTCTTGGTCTGCATGATACTGCCCTTTCCTGGCTGTCCTCCTACCTCTCTGATCGTTCCTTCTCTGTCTCCTCTCATGACACTTCCCACTTCCACTAACTGTTGGTGTCACCCAAGGTTCTGTTCTTGGTACTCTCCTTTCCTCTTTCTATACATCCTCTTTAGGTGAACTCATTAGTTCTATTAACTTCCAATATCACCTCTATGCTGATGACACTCAATTCTACCTTTCCACCCCTGATCTCTCCCCGGCTCTCCTCACTCGTACCTCCAACTGCATCTCTGCTATCTCTTCCTGGATGTTTCTTAAAACTCAACATGTCCAAGACTGAGATGATCATCTTCCCACCTTCCTGCACAACCTCATCTCCCACAATCTCATTCTCCATTGATGGCATGACTATCTCCTCTAGCCCCCAAGTATGCTGTCTTGGCATAATCCTTGACTCCTCCCTCTCCTTCAAACCACACATTCAGCACCTCTCACAAACTTGTCATTTCCATCTCAAAAACATTTCCAGGATCAGACCCTTTCTCACCCAGGATTCCACCAAGACCATTATCCACTCACTATAGTATTCCAGTCTGCAAATAATCAATCTCCTCTTTTTTTTTTTGTAAACAGAGTAATTTTTATTCAATAAGGAATGAATATACAGATATCGCGGTTTACATATGAGAACAAGTTTAACATACTTGTGCAGTGCACCAATATAACAGTTGGGTAGAGGGAGAATAAGAAGAAAAAATGCAACTGATATAATATCACTCACATAATGCTTCCAGTCGCACAATATAGGAATGTGACGACATCTGTAAACAGGTTGTCAAACAGCATAGTAACCATTTTCAGTTTTCTCCCCAAACAATTTGCAATCTAACTAGTGGGCATAATTTAGCCCAGATAAACTTTAAAAGAAAAAAAAGAAAAAACAAGTAAAAAACAAACCTAAAGACAACTAAAATAAAGAGAGTGAAGTGAAGTAGCAGTGAGTAGCAGCCCGACTCAGCGCAGCAGGACTCAAGGCGATTACCACTAAAGGCCGTCACTCCTTATAGAGTACTAGCAGGGGAGGAATATACAGATTCAAACCAAGGGGACCAAATTTTCTCGTATTTAGTAATAGCATTATTTTTCATATAAATATAGCGGTTTTTGAAGAGAGTGTCGTTCACCAGAGCCATAAAAGCAGACAAAGAAGGACAACTAGAGGCCATCCACGACCTCGCAATACACACCTTAGCTAGGGCGCAGATACTGCGAGCATAGACGCCCTCCCATTTGGACCATGAGTCATGGCTTCCCCATTCCCAGTATACAAAATCTTGTGGTCAGCATATTTCTAGGTATCCCCGTCTGTTCCAGAATCGACCCAATCCCAGACCAAAACAGCTGTATGGATGGACAGTCCCACACTAGATGCCAAAAGGAACCCTCAGCGGCACCACATTTAGGGCAAACAGCCAAGCTGCCACCCCCAAACCTGGCCAGCCGAGCCAGTGTCATATAGGATCTATGCAAAATAAAGAACTGTATTTGTTAAAACCTAAGTGACTTAGTAACCATATATGGGTACTCAAGAGCAAGCTCCCAGTCCTCCTCATCTATGGGGCCCAAATCACTCTCCCAACACGCACAGAGTCGCGAGAGAGGATCTGCGTGAAATGTGTTAAGAAGGTACGAGTAAGTGAAGGAAATCACCTTAACTTGTCCCAGTGAACTTAAAAAGGTCTTTATGGGAAAGGGTTGAATCACTGGGGGTGAATCCCTAAATTGTGACTGCAAGGCATGTCGGAGTTGTAGGAATCTATAAAAATAAGAATTGGGCAAATTAAATTCCTCCTTTAATTGCTGAAAAGATTTCAGTGTGCGATCACTGTACAATTGGGATATGGAAACTATGGAATGAGAAGCCCACACCACCCCACCCTCAAGAGCCCCCAGTTCAGGAAGCAAAGTAGAGTGCCAGAGGGGAGTATCCGGGTCTATACCATCAAACTTGAGCAGACCCCTCAGGGCGAGACAAATTTTCATAGCCTGGAAGACAATAGGGGGAGAGAGCTGAGAAACCCTCCCACTCAGTAAAACCTGCACAGGAGAGAGGCCCGGAAAGTAGCACCGGAGAAATGCCCAATGTAAAGAACCAGCATCCCCACCCTGTATCCAAGCGCCAAGATGTGACAACTGAGCAGCATAATAATATAACTGAAAATTGGGCAAGGCCAGTCTGCCATCAGCTTTGCATCTAGTGAGGGTATTCAGCTGTATTCTATGCCTCTTGTTGGCCCAGACCAGGGACGATAGTATACTATTCAGTTTCCTAAAAAATTCCGGGAAAATATATACCAGAGACTGCAAAAGAACATACAATAATTTGGGCAACACTATCATTTTAATGAGGCAAACTCTGCCAGTCACTATCAGCGGGAGCTTACACCAAGCTCTCGACTTACGTATAATCTGCTGCATGAGTGGGTTAAGGTTCAGAGGTATAAAATCGGAAGGGTCATTTGTAACTTGGACTCCAAGGTATTTAAACTGGTTCGTCCAGCATAATGGCAGGGAGAGCTTTGGAACCAGGGGAGGAAAGCCAATGACGGGCATAATAAATGACTAGGACCAATTGATACGGAGACCAGAAAAGCCGCCAAATTCCTCAATGACCTGCAGCAAAATAGGTATAGATACAGCATAGTCCTGTAGGAACAGGAGCAGGTCATCCGCATAAAGGGCAATTTTGTCTATACAGTGGCCTGTAGCAATTCCCTCGATGTCGGGTGTGACCTAATCAAACAAGCCAAAGGCTCAATGGCTATGGCAAATAAGGCAGGGAGAGGGGGCATCCCTGTCTAGTTCCCCCGAGACAGAATAAAAGAGGATGATATGTATCCGTTTACTAAGATCCTGGCACTTGGGCTTTGATATAGTAGTCTGATCCATTGTATATAATTAGGGCCGAAACCCATATATTTCATGACTCCCCACAGATAGGACCATTCAACACTATCAAACGCCTTAGCTGCGTCCAAGGAGACCACGACCAAATCCGAGGGGAAATCATGTGGAGCCTGCAAAACAGTATACAGCCTGCGCAGGTTAATAGACATGGACATTCCTGGCATAAAGCCGTACTGATCCTAATGTATTATGGTTTTAATTACCGTGTTAAGCCGGACCGCCTAAATTTTTGCCAGGACCTTAGCATCGGTGGGAATAAGAGAGATCGGTCTATAGAACTCCAAGAGACTGGGGTCCTTACCAGGCTTCGGTAACACTATTATAACAGCCTTGGACATCGAGGGAGGAAACTGAGCAGCGGTAAATATATCCAGAAACATATCATGCAACTTAAGGCCAAAGAAATCAATATGTTGTTTGTACAGCTCTATGGGAATACCATTGCTTCCCGGAGACTTGCCATTGGGAGACAAACCCACCACCGCAGTCACCTCCTCTAAAGTCATAGGCGCATCTAAAATATCACAAGCCTCAGAGGAGAGTCTGGAGAGGGGTATACTGCTCAAATATAAATCCAAGTCTTCCGCGGAGCATGCCAACTGAGACCCATATACATCCCTGTAATACGAAAGGAACAATTGCACAATGTCTGAGGTGGTGTCTACAATAGAGCCATCCGGACCAGACACCCGTGCAACCGTAGACCCCAGCCGGTTGTAATGTACTAAGTGGACCAGCAAGCTACCCGGTCTATCCGCTTGCATATATAAATTAGTGGCACGAAACAAAAGAGAAAGCGCATTTTTATCAGATAAGTGGGCCAGCCATGCCGCCTGAGCTGCCAACCACTGTGTTTTAAGCGCAGTGGTACCCTCTGCCAAGTAGCGGATCTCAAGGTCCTTGAACTCAGATTCAAGAGCCCCCTCCCTCTCCCTAGACGTCAATTTGTGTACAGCAATCTTACCAATCAGTGTGCCCCGTAAAAAAGCTTTGAATGAATCCCAGATAATAGGCGCCGGGGCCGAGCCCACATTATCCGCAAAAAAAACCTCCCATTGAGATGTTTGGTCCGAACAATCACCCAACTGAACCAGCCAGGAAGGATGCAATTTCCAATGCGACTGTCCCCTCTGGCACTCCACATCTATAGACATTATTATCAAGGGGGAATGATCTGACACGCCCCATGCTTCATAATGAAAATCTAAAGTTCTAGGCAAAAGTTCAGGCGATACCAGGAACAGGTCGATTCTGGAAAAAGAGCCGTGTGTACTGGAAAAAACATGAGAATTGTTTAAGTGTGGGACAGGGAGCCCTAAAAGCATCCACCCACTGCATACTATTCACAAAGTCTGCAAATTTAGTTTGGCCACCCCCCACCCTGGGGGTCCGATTAGACTTCCACCTGTCTAGGGATGCATCTAGCACGTTATTGAAGTCCCCCAAGCAAATAACAGGGGTGTGAGGGTAAGAGGCAATAAATGAGGTGGCCTTTTGCAAAACATCATACGAGAATGGCGGGGGAACATATACCGATAAAAGGAAATAAGTTCTGGAGCTCAATTTACATTCCAGAAACACAAACCTGCCGTAAGGGTCAGTATTCACTGTAAGCATTTCAAACTGGACAGTTCTTTTCACCATAACCGACACCCCTCGGGAGAAGGAGGAGTGAGAGTAATGATAGGCTCACCCCACCCAAGGTCTGCGGAACGACAGCAGTCTATTTCCCTCTAAGTGGGTCTCACTCAAACAGACAATGTCCGGGTCATATTTCTTAATCATTTTAAGTACAAGGGATCGTTTTAGTTTATTGTAAATACCTTGGACATTCTAGGCCAGAAATTTTAAGGCAGGCATAGGACCCGTGCAGTCATCTGGGGCACTACACGCATACACCACACAAGGTGGATAAGTAGCTCCGTTATCAAAAATAGCCAGGAACACACACGCCCACTCAAAACTCGTACTGGGTTAACAATCCCTTCAGACAACCCCATGGGTGACAGCCCGATACCCCGGAGACCAAGCCGTCCGCTGACCCTGGGCCGCAAGCCGAGCCAGCCAAAGCAGCACATCATCACTTCACATATAGAAAACAAACTGAAGAAAGGAAAAAAAGGGATCACATAAAAACAAACAACCCCCAAACAACAACCCCCCCTCCCCGTATACCTCCCCGAACTGGGGCATACACATATCCCGAACCAAACCTCAAACCCTGGAGATCCAAATGCCTACGGCAAACCTATGCGTACCATAAAAACCTAAAGTCCCAGAAAAAACCCTATGTGTAAATAATACTATACAGAAAAGTCCAGAACCAACAAAACAAGAAGGTGCTCCCCGGACATATACTTGCTTGACTTAGGCCCGAGTAATAAAATAGAACAAAACAAAACAATCTGGATATCAGTCCGAAGCCAGCTGACGAACGCCCGGAGCATATCTGTCCAGCCAGGCCGCTGCCTCCCTCGGAGAATTGAAGAACTTGGTTTCCCTGTCCACCACTACACGCAGCCTGGAGGGGAACAGCATCGAGTAGGAGAGATTCAGGTCACGAAGACTACGCTTAATGGGCAGGAATTGGACGTCCGCTGCAAAATCAGGAAATGCCGACACTCTGACACCATTTTGAAGCAGGGGGCCCTTCGTGCGGCCCATGCGCAGGACAGAGTCACTGTCTTTGTAGTGCAAGAATTTGGCAATAAAAGTTCGTGGTGGGGCACCCGGAGGTAATGGCCTAAAAGGTAACCTGTGGGCCCGTTCCACCGCAAACTGGGAGGTAAAGGAGTTTGCTCCGTACGACTCCTTAAGCCACGACATTCAGAAATTCCTCAGGATGTGCCTCCTCTTCCTTTTCAGGCAGGCCCACAAACCGCACGTTGTTTCTACGGAGGCGTCCCTCCATATCCAGGAGCTTGGTTTGCATTTCGGAGACCTGCTGGGACACTGCAGAGACGGATTGCTTCAGGGGGCCACAGAGATCCTCCAGATTAGAAACCCGCGTCTTGGCCTCACCCACTCTCTCACGGATGCGCTGGACATCCCGACGTAATAATGAAAGGTCACACTGCACTTTCTCCATTTTGTCCGTCAAGCGTTGTTCACTAGCTGCTATAGCCTCCAAGACCTGTTGAATGGAAGAAGCAGAGGGTGACGTATCAGCGCCCAAGTCGGCCCCAGCCGGGGGATCAGGCCGGGTAGGAGGAGATGATTTAGGAGATGATTGCGCCGGCTGGCTAGTGGACTGGCGGACAAACTTCTCCAATTTAGCCGCAGCCGGGCGTTGACTGTCTTTCACCATGGTAACCAAGGGTTGTACCCCTGACTAGTCACAAACACGGGCCCAGAGAGGCTCAAACAGTATGCAAGTCCCGAATATTTAGTGTCAGAAAACTCAGCATGTAATCTCCTCTTAACTGGCCTCCCTGACAATTACCTCTGTACTCCAATCTATCCTCAATGCTGCAGTTCAGCTCATCTTCCTCACCAAACGCACTACGTCCACCTCCCCTCTCCTACAAGCCCTTCCCTGGCTTCCCTTCCCTTTCAGAATCCAATTCAAACTTCTCACACTCACTTACTTACAAAGCACTCACTCTTCTCCCATTTACATCTCTGACCTTATCTCCCTTTACTCTCCCACCCGTCCTCTTCGCTCTGCTAATGCACACCGACTCTCCTGTCTTCTGATTACTTCCTCACACTCCTACCTCCAAGATTTTTCACGTACTGCTCCCTTACTCTAGAATTCTCTACCTTTCCCTCTCGGACTCTCCACCTCTCTAGAGAACTTCAAATGGGCTCTCAAGACACACTTCTTTATCAAACCCAGCCAAATCTCTTCCTAACCCTCTGTCCAATGCTCAGTCTACCCCATCTGTGTCACCCTGTCTGTCTGCTCTCCCCTTTAAAATGTAAGCCCACATGTGATTTTAATAATCCTCAATAACCCAAATCCTGCAGTTTTCAGCCACCTTGATACTTATCTCAGTGTCGTCTACTGATGTAGTTAGGTTTAGCTACCCTGTACTTGTCCTATATTGGCTTCAACTGTAAGTCACTTTTCCTCTTTTGAATATGTGCATATGTACTCTGTGATTGGGCACTGCGGAATCCTTGTGGCGCCATATAAATAAAGGATGATAATAATAATTAATAATATTATTATTATTATTATTATTATTATTATTATTATTATTAAGTGGGTCTTGAGAGCCCATTTGAAGTATTGTAGAGAGGTGGAGCGTCTGAGGGGGAGAAGTAGAGAATTCCAGAGAAAGGGAGCAGCATATGCAAAATGTTAGAGGTAGGAGTGGGAGGAGGTAATCAGTAGGCAGGAGAGGCGGCAAGCATTAGCAGAATGAAGAGGACAGCAGGAGTGTAAAGGGAGATAAGTGTGTAGGGAGATAAGGTCAGAGATGTAAATGGGAGAGGAGTGGGTGAGGGCTCTGTAAGTTAGTGTGAGAAGCTTGAAATGGATTCTGAAGGGGATAGGGAACTAGTGAAGGGCTTGTAAGAGAGGGGAGGTGGATGTAGCACATTTCGTGAGGATAATGAGCTGGGCAGCAGCATTGAGGACAGATTGGAGTGGAAATATTCATTTGTCAGCAATTCCAGATAGACGATTATAGTAGTCCAGTCTGATGATGACCAGTGAGTGGATAAGGGTCTTAGTGGCATCCTGGGCAATAAAGGGTCTGATCCTGGAAATATTTTTTGAATATGCAGTTTGATGGAGAGGGAGGAGTCAAGGATTACTCCAAGACACTGCACTTGGGGGCTAGAGAAAATACACTGTAGTAGTGCATCAATAGATAATGGAATTGTGGGAGGTGAGGTTGTGCAGGAGGGTCAAAGCTTAGTCTAAGACATGTTAAGTTTAAGAAAGTGCTGGGACATCCAAGAAGTGATAGCAGAGAGACAGTTGGATACACAAGTGAGGAGAGCGGAGGAGATGGCCGGGAAGGTAAGCTAGATTTTAGTATCATCAACATACAGATGATATTGTAAGCCAAAAGAGCTAATGAGCTCACCTAGTGAGGACCTATAGAGAGAGAAAAGGAGAGGGCCAAGAACAGAACCTTGTGGGACACCTACAGTTAGTGGAAGTGGTTCAAAGGTAGAGACATGAGAGGAGACAAAAGAAATCATCAGAGAGGTAAGAGGATAGCCAGGAGAGTGCAGTATCACATAGACAAAGGAAATGAAGTATTTGCAGAATGAGAAGGTGGTCCACAGTGTGAAAAGCAGCACAGAGATCAAGGAGAATAAGCAGAAAGTAGTGGTCTTTGGATTTAGCAGAAAAAACGGTAATTACAGACTTTCATGAGGGCAGTTTCAGTGGATTGGAGAGGATGGAAG
Organism: Pseudophryne corroboree; assembly: GCF_028390025.1. Lineage (NCBI taxonomy): Eukaryota > Metazoa > Chordata > Amphibia > Anura > Myobatrachidae > Pseudophryne > Pseudophryne corroboree. Next base: position 194,557,169 of record NC_086454.1, read on the forward strand.
CCAGACTGGAATGGGCCAAGCAGTAAATGGGAGGAAAGAAAGGCAGTAAGGCGGTTGTAGGCAATACGCTCAAGGAGTTTAGAGGCAAAAGGGAGGAGAGAGATGGGTAGATAGTTGGGAGAGTGTGTGGATCAAGGGTAGCTTTTCTAAGAATAGGGGAGAAAAGTGCATGCTTGAAGGCAGAGGGGACAGTGCCTGATGAGAGGGAGAGAATGAGGCGATGTCCAGTATGGGAATAGGCAGAAAAAGAGAGGTAGCAAAGGAGGCAGGAGAGGATTAGGTCAAGTGGGGAAGTGGAGGGGGGGAACAGATGATGGCCATGACTTCTTCACCCGATACACAAGAGAAAGATATCACAGTTGGTAAGAGGGATGGGGAGGGGCTAGTAAGGGAAGGCAAGTGGCTAGTTGCTGATGTTTTTGGGGGATGTGATATTCTTACATATGGACTCAAGTTTGGTTGTGAAGTAAATGGCAAAGTCAAGAGCAGAGAGTGATTATGGCAGATGCGGTGGGGGTGGACAGGGGAGAGAGTTGAGTGTCAAAGAGGCCTTGGGGGTTAGATGACTGGGAGGACATGAGGTTCTTGAAGTATGACTGTTTAGCTAGGGAAAGGACAGCACTGAAAGATTAGAGAATAACTTTGAAAAAAATGGAGGCAGTCTGCCTTACAGAGTGATTTCATTCGACTGTTGCTCGGCAGTACATGAGCATTTTTGCAGATACTGTATCTGGTACATTTGGTGTGCCAGGGTTGATTTGTTGATCTGCGAGGGTGAACAGTGGTCGGTGGAGCAACAGAGTCAAGAGCAGATGTATGGGGTCATTGTATAGGGAAGTTACATGTTCAGGGCATGAGAGAGACAGAATAGGAGTGAGAAGTGAGTCGAGCAGAGAGGATAGGGAAGTGGTGTCGATAGCCTCAATGTTATGTTTAGTGATGGTAGTCTTAGGAGGTAGAAATGGAGTAGCAGAGATATATGTTAAAAAGAGCAGGTGGTGGTTAGAAAGGGGAAATGGGGAGGTGGAGAAATCAGAAATATCACAGTGGTGAGTGAAGACCAGATCCAGTGAGCTCTTATTCAAATGGTAGGGTGAGGAGGTCCTCTGGGAGAGACCAAGAGAATATGTGATGTTAAGGAGTTTAGAGGCAGGGGATTTTGTGAGGATATTGATTGGTATGTTGAAATTGCCTAAAATAATGGAGGGAATGTCAGCAGAGAGGAAGTGAGGAAGCCAGGAAGCGAAAATGTCAAGGAATTTGGAGAGAATGCCAGGGGGGCATAAAATGACAACTACATGAAGTTAGTTATGTTAATCTTTTTAGCTGTTCTGTGGAATGGGCAATTCATTAATGTCCCTCTTTAGTGACTAGTGTGTGGCACATACTATACACGTACACTGCACTTTCCTAGTAAAGCATTGTGACTTTTATGCACTATAATTTATAAACTGCATGTAGCCAGCAGAGCAGTTTACCTATCTAATGTCTCTCAGGTGTGATTATTGTGCAGCACTCCCTTGTATCTAATGTCTCTCAGATGTGACTATTGTGCAGCACTCCCTTGTATCGTTTACAATACTGTGTCTGCATATTCCCAGCAGAGCATTTTGCTTGTCTAATGTATCTCTGGTTTCCCTGTTGTGTGGCATTCACTTGTAACATATACAGATGTGTCCTCATACACTGTACATCTTTATGCCACACAGGGTAAATGGCAGTGTGGTTGGGGGTAAGCAGATGCAAATCATATATACAATCTATTGTCCCTGTTCATATGGTCCCATTAGACCATATGAACCCATGGAAGCATGTTTAGAGGTTTGGGCATGGATATGAAATATAATTATGTCAACAATGAAAATCTAGACAATCATGAGGATTGACACCAAAATGTTGAATGTCATAATGTTGACATGGTCAAAATAGGACTGTAGGCACAGTTAAATTGTAAACAACCACAATGATGACAAGTCATAATGTAGACACTGTGAGAATATTGACAACCAGCAATGAAAACACAGTCCTATTGTAGACACAGTCATGATGTCACCAGTCAAAATATTAACATATAAAACAGTCAAAATATGGATAATATGTCTCCAATCAGGGAGCCTCTGTTGATAGAAAGGTGGTCTGATTCTCTGAAGATTTGCAATCTGGTATAAAAGATGCTCCACAGGGAAAAAATATGTGTTTGTGTTTTGGGGAAAGGGACCTAGATGTCATGCTCTGGTCAGAATACAGGCGCAAGAACATCAGGGGATCGGGAATGGATTCTTGTGACGTTTTGATTACTGATTCCTGTGCTATCATTGTGTACATATTATACCAAATAAAGTCATGTTACATTGGTGTATTTTACTGATAATTCCTCAATGAAAGTAGATTAAGTTACAATTATGGTCAGGGATCAGGATGGGATAAATGACCAAGCTATTGGCAGGGCAGTTGAGAGCTGGGATGGGCCCAGTAAAGTAAATATATTGAAAACACTTGAAATAGTGTAAGGGTGGCCTTTTTGTATTACATTTCTATTTATCATATTATTTGGGTTCATAGCAGCAGTCAGTCAAGCTGTATTGAGATAGCTAAGTAGTGGCCTTCTGTGTTTCCTATTACAGAATACCGCCAGGCACATGGGCTATTTCTGACAGAGTGTTCCTGGGGAACCTTGATTGAAATACACCTCCGAAGTGTAGCCCATATTGATACATCGGGGCAGCATCGGATCCCTCATAGAAACTTATGGGGTATGCGGCTGTGGGCAGAAATGGAGGGATATCTGCTGCGGTCCCTGCTTCTTACATTGCTGTGATACATAATATTTGCGGCTAAACCCCAAAACTGTTTTTTTCGGGGACATAGCAGCAAATAATGTATGACAAATTGGCCCCTAGGTGTTATTGTGCAAAGACAGCTGCCTGGTGATAATACTGTGTGCACTGTACACATACCGCAGCCTGGTGATAATACTGTGTGCACTGTACACATACAGCGGCCTGGTGATAATACTGTGTGCACTGTACACATACAGCGGCCTGGTGATAATACTGTATGCACTGTACACATACAGCAGCCTGGTGATAATACTGTGTGTACTGTACACATACAGCAGCCTGGTGATAATACTGTGTGCACTGTACACATACAGCAGCCTGGTGATAATACTGTATGCACTGTACACATACAGCAGCCTGGTGATAATACTGTGTGCACTGTACACATACAGCAGCCTGGTGATAATACTGTGTGCACTGTACACATACAGCAGCCTGGTGATAATACTGTGTGCACTGTACACATACAGCAGCCTGGTGATAATACTGTGTGCACTGTACACATACAGCAGCCTGGTGATAATACTGTATGCACTGTACACATACAGCAGCCTGGTGATAATACTGTATGCACTGTACACATACAGCAGCCTGGTGATAATACTGTATGCACTGTACACATACAGCAGCCTGGTGATAATACTGTGTGCACTGTACACATACAGCAGCCTGGTGATAATACTGTATGCACTGTACACATACAGCAGCCTGGTGATAATACTGTGTGCACTGTACACATACAGCAGCCTGGTGATAATACTGTGTGCACTGTACACATACAGCAGCCTGGTGATAATACTGTATGCACTGTACACATACAGCAGCCTGGTGATAATACTGTGTGCACTGTACACATACAGCGGCCTGGTGATAATACTGTGTGCACTGTACACATACAGCAGCCTGGTGATAATACTGTGTGCACTGTACACATACAGCGGCCTGGTGATAATACTGTGTGCACTGTACACATACAGCAGCCTGGTGATAATACTGTGTGCACTGTACACATACAGCAGCCTGGTGATAATACTGTATGCACTGTACACATACAGCAGCCTAGTGATAATACTGTGTGCACTGTACACATACAGCGGCCTGGTGATAATACTGTGTGCACTGTACACATACAGCAGCCTAGTGATAATACTGTGTGCACTGTACACATACAGCGGCCTGGTGATAATACTGTGTGCACTGTACACATACAGCAGCCTGGTGATAATACTGTGTGCACTGTACATATACAGCAGCCTGGTGATAATACTGTATACACTGTACACATACAGCAGCCTGGTGATAATACTGTGTGCACTGTACACATACAGCAGCCTGGTGATAATACTGTATACACTGTACACATACAGCAGCCTGGTGATAATACTGTGTGCACTGTACACATACAGCGGCCTGGTGATAATACGTGTGCACTGTACACATACAGCAGCCTGGTGATAATACGTGTGCACTGTACACATACAGCAGCCTGGTGATAATACTGTGTGCACTGTACACATACAGCAGCCTGGTGATAATACTGTGTGCACTGTACACATACAGCAGCCTGGTGATAATACTGTGTGCACTGTACACATACAGCAGCCTGGTGATAATACTGTATGCACTGTACACATACAGCAGCCTGGTGATAATACTGTGTGCACTGTACACATACAGCGGCCTGGTGATAATACTGTGTGCACTGTACACATACAGCAGCCTAGTGATAATACTGTGTGAACTGTACACATACAGCGGCCTGGTGATAATACTGTGTGCACTGTACACATACAGCAGCCTGGTGATAATACTGTGTGCACTGTACACATACAGCAGCCTGGTGATAATACTGTGTGCACTGTACACATACAGCAGCCTGGTGATAATACTGTGTGCACTGTACACATACAGCAGCCTGGTGATAATACTGTGTGCACTGTACGCATACAGCAGCCTGGTGATAATACTGTGTGCACTGTACGCATACAGCAGCCTGGTGATAATACTGTGTGCACTGTACGCATACAGCGGCCTGGTGATAATACTGTGTGCACTGTACACATACAGCGGCCTGGTGATAATACTGTGTGCACTGTACACATACAGCAGCCTGGTGATAATACTGTGTGCACTGTACACATACAGCAGCCTGGTGATAATACTGTGTGCACTGTACACATACAGCAGCCTGGTGATAATACTGTGTGCACTGTACACATACAGCAGCCTGGTGATAATACTGTGTGCACTGTACACATACAGCAGCCTGGTGATAATACTGTGTGCACTGTACACATACAGCAATCTGATGATGACACTACTGTGGATGCATGTTGCACACGCAGCATCTTGATAATGACGCTAGGTGCACCCTGCACACACAGTAGCTCTGATTTGGGGTCTCCAGTTGCAGTATAAGGAGAGTGGCTGCCAATTCATGCACATACAAGAGGTGAAACTTGTCTGCAGTATTAGTATTATGCATAACATATAAAGCTCGCTGTATAGTACATATGTTGCATATATTATTACACAACGAGAAAGCAGGCATAATGATAATGGCAAGCCCTCACTGTATATGTACCAGCAGGCTTTGCAGCAGTGTAATGGTGGGGTGGGGGGTGTCATTACTGTAAATCACCAACTATAGCCCCCCTGTGTCAGGTATGCCTCCAATATGGCTGGTGAGGCTGGACCAGCATACAGAGGTAGCCAGAAATTAAGGACCTATCAGTGCCTGCTGGCACATATCTTCCATCTGCAACAGTAGAGGAAGGTGGCCCCAACCCTGCGGCTTACCTAGCAAGAGTGCGGCGCTCAGGAGTGAATATCCCGCCTGTCAACATGATGCCCGGGATGGCCGCATACTCCTGCCGGTGCGCGTGGCAAAGCTGCACCCGCCGGGGCTGCTGGTGCTGTTAGCGTCCTCCTACTTCTTTTCCTCCGTGACCCGGTGATCAGCTGCTTCTGATCTCCGGGTTAATCAGCCGCTGGGTCCTAGCTCCTGCACAGTTAAGTAGCAAGGACGCCAGGTCCTTTTACTGTATGCAGTGTGCATTCATAAATTAAAACAATAACTATACGTACATGGTGGATGGTAAGTACGGGGGCCCCTGAGGGAGAGGGGGGCCTGGCGTAATGTGTCCCCTGAGCACCCCCCTTAATCCAGCTCTGTCTCCATGGCCACACTGCAGCCTTGTACACAGCAGCGTGTAGAAGAACAGAGCTGCTGCTGCTGCTGCTAGGTAAGGGGGAGGTGGCCTGGGCCCCTACTGGACCCTCACTTGGCCCTCCATCAGACCTGGTCCCGGGTAATTTGTACCCTCTCCCCCCATCTCTCGGCACCACTGGCTATTAGATGCAAAGTTAAAAAGAAAGTAAGGAGAAGGATGAATTTTCTTTTTTTCTTTTTTTCTTCTCTGTGCATCTGCAATTTCAGTTTATTGCTAGAGAGGAATAGGTCACTGGTAATTCTTTTAAACTTAACAAGTATCCATCAAAAATGGTAAAAGATATGATGTGCAACATATTGCAGAAGTATAGAAACAAAATAACTTTTATTCAGGCTTTTTTATCCCTGACTCTTCAATGACCTTCCTTCCCTAATTGTGTTTTGTTTCAGTGTTTGTCTGGCTTGGATTCTGTTATGGTGGGGGTACAGAATGGCAATCTTAGCTGTTATAATCTTTTAATAATTTGCAGAGCTGGAAGCAACACAAAATGCATCAGCAATTTGCTCCTGTAGCAAATTAGCCATGAATAAATGCTCCATTTAGTAATTGAAGTTTGCCTTTCTCTGCTGGGTATGACACTGATTTGATTGCTATGTTACCATGTATACTTATGGAATGATATATGCTATATTGCCTTTCAGTTACTGTACTATATTATAACATTAACATGTCTTTTTATGCAGGCTTTTATATCCTTTTGTCTAAGAGCATTTTAAAATAAATAATTAATGAACAAAACAGATTCAATTATTAAATCAATATAACATGAAATGTATATGGTCCGCAAAGACTATTCTTTACATTAAAACCTGAAAAGAAATGCTACTTTTTCTCTATTTTTATTATAGCAGTTCAGCTGCTAGCAGTAGCACGGTGCTTGCAATTTAATTTCAACACATCATATAATTCTGGTTTGTTCAGAGACAACAGGAAAACAGTGAATATCGACAAACAATAGAAAGTAATAAGTGTAATTTAAGAACATATTGTAGGTGAGCAGAAATGCCCTGAAAGTGATGATGAATTGTCACAGTAAGTATATATTAGCAAATAGTGTAGCAACTAGTAAATTGTCTACAGGAGAATGGTAGAAATATGCTTTTCTGCAGGATAAGTACAATGATAACTTAAACTAAAGTGAAAAAAATTATGATTTCTTTTTGAGGATTAAGATATTTAACAGACCAGTAGAACCTGATTTAGTGGGAGATTGCTTATACAGGTTGAGTATCCTATATCCAAATATCCGAAATACGGAATATTCCGAAATACGGACGTTTTTGAGTGAGAGTGAGATAGTGAAACTTTTGTTTTTTTGATGGCTCAATGTACACAAACCTTGTTTAATACCCAAAGTTATTAAAAATATTGTATTAAATGACCTTCAGGCTGTGTGTATAAGGTGTATATGAAGCATAAATGAATTGTGTGAATGTAGACACACTTTGTTTAATGCACAAAGTTATAAAAAATATTGGCTAAAATTCCCTTAAGGCTGTGTGTATAAGGTGTATATGAAACATAAATACATTCTGTGCTTAGACTTGGGTCCTATCACCATGATATCTCATTATGGTATGCAATTATTCCAAAATACGGAAAAATCCCATATCCAAAATACCTCTGGTCCCAAGCATTTTGGATAAGGGATACTCAACCTGTATATTCTTATACAATATGATGTCTTAGCATGCCATAAAGACTTTTAGCGGTGCACAATGACAACCTTACAGCACTCATACATAGTGGAAATCAGAACTCTTCAGAAAATGTTAAGTTTGTCCTTTGTTTCATGTAGACAGAAGAATACCTTAATTAATGATCAAAGTGCAATTATAGTAAACTAATGTATTATTAAAAATGAATTCATTAATTTTACACTTGAAATAATAAAAAAAACACTGATGTCTCCTGTACTGTCAGGAATTACATGGTGGTTCCCTGTACTACTGAACTTTTGGAGATGCAGACTAGATATAAGTTAGTAAACTTGGGGAGTCATTCCGAGTTGATCGCTCGCTAGCAGTTTTTAGCAGCCGTGCAAACGCATTGTCGCCGCCCATTGGGGAGTGTATTTTCGCTTTGCAGAAGTGCGAACGCTTGTGCAGCAGAGCGCCTACAAAATCTTTTTGTGCAAAACAAGACCAGCCCTTTAGTTACTCTTTGTGTGCGTTGATTCTAACAACGGAGGGACGGCTTTTGATGTCACACACCCGCCCAGCGAACGCCCAGCCACGCCTGCATTTTTTCTGCCACACCTGCGTTTTTCCAAACACTCCCTGAAAACGGTCAGTTGCCACTCAGAAATACCCACTTCATGTCAATCTTCCTGCGTTCTGCCGTGTGACAGGAATGTTCGTAAGACTCTGTGCAAACCAATGATGCTCATTGTACCTGTATGCGGTGCATACGCATGCGCAGAAATGTCGATTTTTAGCCTAATCGCTGCGCGGTGTGTTTAAGGTATAGCTTTCATTCCTAAGGATAAATCAGCATTATCTATCTATATATATCTATCTATATATATATATATATAGAGAGAGAGAGAGAGAGAAACCGGGGTTCCATTGTGGGTAGCTTGCATATCCTCAGATGAAGCGACACAACACAGGAACCAGGCGGCACTCGTCGGGTTTTGCAATAAAGATGATGTGTATTCAAACAAATATATTTATATTTATATAGGCATGTTGTTCACCAACGTTTCAACACCAGGCAGGGAGAGTTTTTTTGAAAGTGCAATGCTCAAAACTTTTTGGTGTGTTTTTCGGTGCTATATTCCATTATTGGGCTATACTATTATTTTTCAGTGACACTGCCGGTCAGACGTCAGACACATATTGTGTGACACTGTAGGTGGAAGTGAACTTCAGTGTAATATATGTTTTGACTCATACAGATATTGTGTGACACCATAGGTGAAAGTAAACCGCAGTGTTAAATTGTTATTTCTGTCTAATACATGTATTGTGTGATAAATCCAAAAAAGCCACCTGTTGGGTGTGGGATTATTTTTACCTAAATCCTGACAATTGTGAGGGCATCTACTCCATTTGTGAGGCCAAAGTCAGTTGAGGTAGGGACATTAGCCATCTAGGCCCTTCATCCATGTTACGTCATTTGTGACAAGTCCGTGAAATTTATTGTACAAGATTATAATGTAATTAATACCTCGTCATCAACATCCTCAGAGTAGTTACTTAATGAAGGAAGTCCTTCGAAAAAATTGTGATGTTACGATATGAGCCATTTGGAACATGCACTGTTTCTGATTGCCAGTATTTGGACTGTTATCTGCTGTTGTGGGAACTGCCTGTAAACCTGACCTGCAAATCCTGCATATGAAGCTATATCCTTCATGAGGTGGAAATAAAAGTGTATTGGATTGTACCCCATCTATGTGATTTCTGTAGCAATATATTACCTTATACTGCACAAGACTTTGGTGTATTTTCTACAGTACATTGCTCTTATTGATCTGGTACATTATCATTCTTGCACTTGCAGTATTTACTTTTTATATTATCAAAGGGTCCAGACCATGAACTCTAATGGTCAGTCAAACCTCTGTGGCAGCTGGCCACATCCCCTCTGGAAACCTGTCACATTGCTAAACATAGGCCCCTACCACAACATTCCCCAGTAGGCCCTTCATGCCTCAGTTCAAAACTGTACACAGTCATAACGTGTACAATGGAAATGAAAACCAGTATGACACAGATCTGTAGTGCTCAGCTTCATGGTGAATATCATGCATATTGCCACTATCCGTACATGCCCGGCTGGTCCACTGTATGCTTTGCTCCATATCTGCTGCCTACTGGTGCTTTGGCGAGTACGGTTGTGTACAACCTGTACACTACAATAAACCCAAGCTCCTGCTTAAGTGAATCCACCTGGTCTGCCTAAAATACTTTTGTCCACTGGTGTCTACTATTCTTCACCATTGTACATCAAAGTAGTACATACATCCAGGGCGGGCGACAGGGGGGGTCAAAGGGGACACCTGTACCAGGCCCCAAGGATCAGAGGGGCCCCATGTATATGCTGCTTAGTAGCCTGGCAGGGATGTGAACTTTCTTGTCCAAACAGGGCAGCGAGCTGTAGGCGGTGTGGGCGTAACCTCAGAGTGACATGAGTCTCTCACACACAGTGACTGTGCGGCATGAGTGTCCGGGTCTGGCTCTGTTGCAGGCAGTTATGGGACATGGCAGCAGCTCCACTGGCCAGGATTCCTGTGCCCTGTGGCAGCCTCTTCTGGTGGGGTGTGAGGCCCGCATGGTTCCTGCTGTGCAGTGTTAGGGTCTGGATACTGGGAACTCTCTCCCCGGGAAAAGAGTGGATTGGTGAGCGGATGCAAGTGTTAGGCATGGGGTGAGGGAGCTGGGAATGCAGCATGGGGTCATTGGGGAGAGACAGACAGTAGGGTGTGTGGAAGGAAGGAGAAAAGGAGACACAGACTGTGGTGTATGTGGGGGAGGAAGGATATATATATATATATATATATAAATATATATTGTGTGCAAAAAGGTGCAAACAGCGCTACAACCTGAATACAATATAACCAGATATCCCTAAATTGGGAGATCATATATTACACAAGTAACAGTGCACAACCGTATTATTAGTAACACTCCCAAATGAATGGTGTCGCAACCAGATTTCAAAATGTCCAATTCCCAAGGGAACTTAGTATTCAAATTTGTTCTAGTGATAAATCAGTTGCGCCTTCAGTGTTTGTGAATAAAACTTTGTGAATCCTTTAGTGGTAGTAAAAGTATGCGTACCAGACATATGTAGAAAATTCGCTTTGTTTAAAAAGTCTTTGCATCTGGATGTTCTTTATTCGCACTGTCTCTCCATTCCCATCCGTCCGGTCATTGGTGTGGAGTTTGTACGTATATGCAAAAAGACAGTGTGTCAATGTGCTGCTCTTTATAAGAGTGACTAAGTGCTGTTTTTGTGCAAAATTAGCAATAAAGTGAATATGTGCAAAGAGAGGTGCTGTGAGTGCTTTGTAAAAAGCATATAAGCAATTAAAGATGAGTTTTGAAACTTGCAGTGTGCTGATTCCCTTTTTCCTTAGGTAATGTGCTTATATACCATTTTTTAAAAGGTGCAGCACCAAGTATCTCAGTGTTTCAATGAGAGATATGTAAATATGAGGCACTTACATCTATAATTGCAATGGATTAACAAGATGCTGCCATCATTCCGTCATCAGGTCTATAAACCTTTAAAAAAGTCCCATGTGGGAAGGAAAAGCCTCTGATAGTGCAGTATTATTTAAAAAAAACATTTAATAATACATAAAACGACAGAAACACATAGATGGACTCGTACAATTTAAAAGTTCATATAAGCTTATCTGTATATTTCCTCAGATAGGAGCGGAGTGCCGGTGTATGCCCAACGCGTTTCGTCCCTTTAAATCATCTCTGGGACTTCCTGAGGAACGCGAAACTCATCTTTAATTGCTTATATGCTTTTTACAAAGCACTCACAGCACCTCTCTTTGCACATATTCACTTTATTGCTAATTTTGCACAAAAACAGCACTTAGTCACTCTTATAAAGAGCAGCACATTGACACACTGTCTTTTTGCATATACGTACAAACTCCACACCAATGACCGGACGGATGGGAATGGAGAGACAGTGCGAATAAAGAACATCCAGATGCAAAGACTTTTTAAACAAAGCGAATTTTCTACATATGTCTGGTACGCATACTTTTACTACCACTAAAGGATTCACAAAGTTTTATTCACAAACACTGAAGGCGCAACTGATTTATCACTAGAACAAATATAAATATATATATATATATATATATATATAAATATATATATATATATATATATATATATATATATTTTAACAGTTTCTTATATAGTGCAGCAAATTCCATTGTGCTTTAATATATATATATATATATATATATATATATATATAAAATAATAATCTGAGGGGGCCCCACAGCTATCACTTTATGCTGCCCCATGGTTTCTGTTGCCAGCCCTGCATACATCTCAACAAGAATGTCAACAACCCTAATGTTTACATAGATATCAGGATAAATAATGCTGATCATCCATAATGGATAAATTAATAAAGCATTTTACCACAGAGAAAGGAGCATTGTGCAATCACAAACACTGATCCGCTAAGTTCAGCCACATTATCTGATGTGCTGACAGCAATTGGCCCATCAAGATATATGTCACTCCAGCTGCTGTGTAGTCACACATGCTGTCACGATCCTAGGCACGGCGATTCCCCAGATACACCAATCTGCAAATCCCTACCATGTGACACCGCTACTGGATACCTGAGCGTGTGTGTTAATTTCAACATGGTCACTGCCACCAGCCGAAGTGCAAACATTTAGGGTATGACCCAAGGCAAATTTATGGCTTTTGCCTGCACCCAGAATTATTAATATTTTGGTAACGCCTCTTTCAGAGAGTTGGGTTGGATACACAACAGAAACCAGAACTAAAATTGATTATTTAATTCAAGTAAAACACTTCAAAGCTTATGTTACAGAAAAAAGAAAGTTACAAGAATATAATAATAAAAAGTAAAAAGTCACACGAGTAAAGATAATTTCAAGAAAAATAAGAATAGGGAGATAAAACCCACCGATCCTGCTAACATGCAGCGTGGAACGATGGGGTGAACTGAAGCCTCTTCAGATATATCGGGACATTACAGAGCCAGAATGTTCTCCTGACCCACTTCTTTGATAATGCACACTTTGCTTTGCTCTGTGTTTCTCCTATTTAAAACTTAGGCTGCCCCTTCAGCCCCCTTCCCCTGGAGAGTTCATTTTAACCTTTTCCAGATCAGAGTTAATTGTGTAAATTCAACTGTAACATGGGGTCTCTTGGTTATATACGCAGGGGCTGGCTAATTACTCTTCCCCTTCCTTTTGAAGATGGGCAATCAGATTTATCAATCCTACTAAGACACTGTTATAACTTATACTGTGGGGTCTCAGAAATACTAGCAGGCCAAATTGCCTTATCTTATTTTAATTGCTTGTTTGAAGCTCTGGCCATGGTTCTTGTGAAAACAAATGGCTAGTTCTGCGAGGACACAGAGCAGGAAGGGTTTAACACCTTTCTGGCACTAGCTCTGGTTCTGGGGCAATCAAAATTGCTTTGGTCACGAGGAATTTCACACCTAAGCAGTCAGTGTGTCTCTGAGTTCTGTGGCTACAATGAAATGCCAGCAGATCAATCAAGCTTCTGCCATTTGACATGCAAAGACAGTTATCACCTACTGATACATTGATACATCTATCAGAACATTGATAGCTCTTACATTGATATCACATACAAGGATATCACATACATTAATTTTAACAGGGCTATTCCTACTTGAAATATCCTGGATCATGACACCTCCCCCTTTAAGATCAGCATGGAAGCAGTTGCTCACCAGGCCAAAGTCTCCTGTGACCTTCTCACACAGGATTTATACCTTACACCACACACAGGGCATTTACAGAGATTGATCAATACAATATTATTTGCAGTTATGCTCATTCTGGCATCATAATGGCATCCAATCATGGCACATGCCATACATGGCCACCAGTTACTGTTGCCATACTTTCATGTGACACTGATATTATTTTTTTTATATAAGAATATTTGGACATAACCATCTTTTCAGTTTTGTAAACAATTACTGTAAAAATTCTCCTGAATTCATGACAGTTATACTGATCAACAATAATATCTCACTGGTTAAAGATGACATCTTCTCCTGAGCTCTACAGAAATAAAAAGATCAATAGTTGTGTCAATACAATTCTAGATTTTCTGCTGCTCATACAATATTATTATAAAATAAATTCAAAGGCATGTTAAAAAATAAATCATTTCTTTTGGTGGAAAAATTAAAGAAATGTATTTGTCAATTTGCAGAACATATACAGAAAACATAATTGTATCCGCTGGTAACAGTAAATGAAATAATATCTGCTGGTATTGTATTATGCTATCTATAGTGAACTATCTAAAATTACATAAAATATATTAGTTTGATCATCAGTATCAAAATGAATTTTTCCTTTTTAATTTATATCATATATATGCATATGCGCAGAACACCATTGGAATTGTACGTAAACCATCATGTTTACATATAAATCTGAATTAAGCCCACTGACCTTAGCATCGATGGTGGTGTGTTCTCAAGCCCTGGTGTATCTGGGCCTTATTCAGACCTGATTGCAGCAGTAAATTTGTTAGTTAATGGGCAAAACCATGGGGGTCATTTCGAGTTGATCACTCGCTAGCTAGCTGTCTATTTGGAGCTAAGGTTGCAGATGTATACGCAGCGACATGTCTGTATGTAGGAGGGTAGTGTTGGGGAAATGAAAACCTCAGAAGTCTATGAAATCGATATATGGGCTCCTGTGCTAATAATCTGTTGGTCTTTGCGTGTCGGTATTATTTGATTCTGTTATATGTATGTATTTCGGTTATTTAGCTGTCTATGTATGGGCTGTCGGCCTTTTATGCGTCTGTCTTATTGGGTTCTGAGTTATGTATTGTCGGTCATTTAGCTGTCTATGTATGGGCTATCTACATTTTGGGATTGTCTATTTAATTGATGTCTGGTAAATTACATTTCAGTCTCTTTTACTGTCGCTGTCGGTCTAATGCACGTCGGTCTTTTTGCGTGTCGGTCTAATGCACAATTGACGTGTGTTCTGTCGGTCTTATATGTGTCTGTGTATATGCTGTCGGTCTGTTGTGGTTTGGTATCATTGTTGTCTGATGGATGACGTGTCGGTCTGTTTTGTTGACGATGTATGCGCTGTCGGTTTTGGGGTTATCAATGTGACTTTTGTCTGACTTATGAACTGTCGGTCTTTGTTCTGTAGGGCTGTTGGCCTTGTCGGTGCTTTCATTGTCTATATATTACCTTTGTCTGAGTTTTATCTGTCGGTGTTTCACCACTGTCTGACTGGTGTCTGTCTGTCTTCTGTTGTCTGTCTTTTTGCTGTCTGCATTCTTCCGGTCAGGGTGTCATCCGTAACCCGAGGGGGGGGGGGGGGGGGGGGGCAGATATAACGGGCAGAGAGAGTTAGATTTGGGTGGGGTGTGTTCAAACTGAAATCTAAATTGCAGTGTAAAAATAAAGCATCCAGTAGTTACCCTGCACAGAAACAATATAACCCACCCACATCTAACTTTCTCTGCAAATGTTATATCTGCCCCACCTGCACTGCACATGGTTTTGCCCATTAGCTAACAAATTTGCGGCTGTGATCAGGTCTGAATTAGGCCTTCTGTTCACAAAACAGATAAGTAAAGTGGGTGTAGCAGTATTTGCTTGGTCCATTGCACATTAGTTTAGGCGGGGAGTCTTTTGATAGGCATTTGCATATTTTTGCACATAGACTGTCAGAAATCGAAGCTGCAAATGTGATAGTGTACAAAACTGAATTATGCCCTTAGTCAGAGAATCCTGTAAAAAGACCAGAAACTCTTGGATAAGCACGCTAACAGTGTAGGCCTGGGACCAAGCTGGAAATATCTTTCTAAAGGTAGGCTGAACAAAATATCTGGTAGGAAGTGTCAGGCTCTATATACAGATGGAGCCACGCTCAGCTTGGCTTCTCTTCTGCGATTCGGCACACCATGGTTTATTAGCATAAGCCATTCATCTATTGTTCTCAGCCGCAATACAATACAGAGAACAATACATCAGGGGATTAAGTCATTACAGCAGAGGATTAAGTCCGACTGCCCTGGCTCAGTTAATCCTATTAAAGGCCAAAATCAATATGGCTCCATCTTTAAAGTCCTTAATTGCTAGATCAGGTGCAGGAGGTGAGGAAAAGCTTAATGCCTGACCTAATGGAATCAAGAGCCTGACAAATACTTTAATTCTCTATTTATGAATACTCTTACCCTAAGTGATAAACACCAATGTCTCAATGCAGATATTTTTGGGCAACAGAGTATGAGTGAGCATAGTTAACCTTAACATGTGGCTAATCAAGAGTACATGTAGACATGAGATGAGCTGGCTTGGTTCTCTGAGAATTGAGCCCACCAGACCTTTTGGGATCTGAGGGAATCCAAACTGTAGCTTTGGTTTTTCTGCAAGGCTTTGAATTCCAAAAAGAGGCAAAATGTATTCTTCCCAATGTCAGATCTTGCATTTTTTGGATTCGCTATAAATCCCTCCCACTGTGAATAAGGTTCCATTTCACACAGGACTGCCGGAGTGAGGAAGCTACAGCATAATAGATTAAAGTGAGAAGTCACTGTTGATGGACACCCACATGTCCCTAGTTAACTTAATAGGCTGGCCAAGCTAGACGGATGTAAATAGTTAGCCAAAATACAAGTAATATATAAATGTTCCTTCCTGCACTATAAAAAAATAAAAAAGAATGCTTTGCTAAGTGTGTTATACTGGTGCTGTAACTTAACTGTAGCACTTTTGTATATAGCACATTGTTGGGGCTAAATGTAATAGGGTTCGAGTTTTTTAGTGTGAGAGTTTCCCACTAAATGAACACCTTTATACAACTCGTACAATGTAATATAATGCTGGAATATGTAAACTCTCATATTTCCCGCAATCCTGCAACTCGCAAAGGCCAAACTCGCATCCAGATGTTTTCCTATGGAAAATATACAACTTGGCCAATGTAATAGTGTGCAAGTCAAAACCTTACCAAAAACTCGCCTAAATAGACCAGCACTTTATGGGTGAGTTTGACAGAAGCGTGAACAGATCAGTGAGATCCGTGCATGCTTCTGTCTGTAAAAGTTAAGAAACAGTTAAAAATAAAGAAAATACATGCTTCCCCATCCTCCTTCCCTCCCTGTTCTCTTTAAAAACCATCACCGGGCTCTTGGATTGGTCTTGGTTCTAAGATATACTACCCACACTATGTAATTTATAGTATCATCTCAGCACAGGTATCACTCACCTCTCAACAATGCCTGGTGTAAGTGAGAGGCAGCAGCAGCATACTTCTGTGCAGTAGCAGACACTATACATTTTTCACTATACAGTCTACTTAAGGGTACTCTCATCATTGTCCCATCTGGGTGCCACTTGCTCTGAACTTCAACAGGGTTCACATATGGAATAGTTGAAAGCAGATACCTACTGCTCTTCCTTCACTACTAAATACATGATACCAGAACAGACCCACTCACTTGCTTTATACCCTGCAGTCAAACACGTAATCTACCAAATTCCGTCTGATCTTGGCAGTAAAAACATATTGTGCCAGGTGAGTACCAGTGTTGATAACACCCGGGAATGCCTGGTGCTGCAGGTCTCACTAGGTGCTTATTAAGAAGCTGCAGTCCACTGGAATGATACTGTTGATCAGTAGTATCCTTTCTTGTCTCTTCCCTCTCCCTCCTTCCCTTCCATTTTATCTATCCTGGCAAAAGTATGGTGGACCAAGAGGTCTGGTAATTCCTTATAATTAACTAAGTATTTCAGAGACACTTGAAGAAACTCAAACAAATACTACCATCACTCTGCCGTTAAATAGCTTTATGACATATATATCTACTGATATGATAAACTTCTCTTTAATAAACAATTTATCTCTGTGATATATATCTGTTGGTAGGACACTGTACCCCTATGCAAGGGAGACTACTGTATCTGTACACACTGCTATTTTGTTACCAATGTCTCAGATCATTTACATGCTACAATAGCAATAACTGACAATAATAGACTAAAAGAACCATCTTTCACTTGAAAACACTTTTTTCAGTTATTGATACAGGTTGAGTATCCCTTATCCAAAATTCTAAATCCCACATTTTGGGTCCCCTAGTGAGATAACCACATATATATTATATATTATGTGTATATATAGATATATTATATAGATATATAATATAATATACATATATATATATATATATATATATATATATATATATATATATATATATATATATATATATATGTGTGTCATTATTTCAATAAATGAACCAAAAATGTGTGATTTTGAATTTTGGATAAGGGATACTCAACCTGTATATATCTATATTTTGCATGCTACTTGGCAAAAGTATACACATACTGTATACTGATCTGAGATTACGTACTGGTGTAGTCTCACAGTATAAATACTCTGCCTTTATGTGCTTTGGTTTCTCTTAAAAACTGTTTTTGAAAATACTTTGTTGATTCGTTGATTTCTGTCCTATATTGTGCTGTACTGTGCAATGATCATTACTTTGATCTTATTATTGTAAAAATAAAAGTTATGTTTTAATTTCTTAGGAGTACCCACCAAAAAATTAGAGCAAATTTCAGTTCTTATTCACCCCCTGCATCTTACAGAGCATGCTGTCATAACAATTAGACGTTGACTCATCTTTTTTAAGTGGATAGAAGAGATAAACAGTATGTGGAACCTCCAGAGCTTTACTGTGAGAACATATTTAAAAAGGGAGAAATCTGTCTGTTAGAGAAAATATTACATGGTGTAAAACTGAGGGATTATTTTGGTACAACGAACTAGATGCTGTACGACAAGAAATGGACTTTGTTCGTTCAAAGACTAATCACTGTATCTGCCACAAATACACAGAAGATACATTTTTATTATCATTGTGTATGTGGTTGATATGATATTACCAGGCCAAGAACAGCACATCACAGATATCAAGCAGCTGATAGGACAAAAGTTAGGTTCTATACACTACTTGCTAGGCCTGAGAATCAACCAAGATCTAGAGCACAGGTTCCCAATCGCTGCCCTCAAGGCACCCTAATAATCCAGGTTTTAATTATATCCATGTTTGGTCACAAGTGACTCAATTAGTACCTCAGTCAATTTGATGTAACCATTCGTGGTGAGCCATAGATATCATTAAAACATGGACCGTTATGGTGCCTTGAGTATGAGAACCTTTGATCTACAGAAAGTAACCATATGCATTGATCAGCAAAGCTACACTGAAAACATATTCAAAATGTAGTGAATGGCAGATTCTAAGCCAATAAGAACTCCCACTGACAAAGGCATACAACTACCTAAAGCAATGTCACCAATGAGTGAAGAGGAAATGAATTAATAGTTGTCAAAGTCGAAATTGCATTTTACTCTCAGAATGTAATATTGCATTTATTAGCATGCGTACGTACGCATTTTTGCGTACTATGGTACTTTGTGGATTACCGCATTTTACCCTTATTATGGTAGAACATGCAATTGCTAATAAAAGCCATATTGTGTCACATATTCATAGTCCAAACTGACACATAAATTACACATATTCATAAGATGATTTAATAACAGACTTTAGTATCTAGCAACATTAAGGTTAGATCAGGAGACAGCATATCACATAGCACAGGTTTAGAAGCATAATATCACATCTTATTTTATATAATCGTGTTCAGCTCTCCATTGGCTGCATCCCGGTATGTGCGGACAGAATATCGCATATTGCGGGCTCACGCTATTGGGAGAAATATATTATAGGTGAAATATTGTGCATTGTGAGGGGTGTGTAACTAGCCTGTTTGAATTACCTTCACGGTGGGAGCCTGAGGGCATCAACAGTCACATTCCTGAGAACAATACCTTTGACTGTAACAATGAACCACTGAGTTACGAAAATGTTTACATCACGGACTAATGGAAGAAGATGATACTCACTGTTGTATACACCCATTATTTTACTGGATAAAATAGTGACCCAGAATCAGGCAGAAAACACTCTCTCATATATTCTCATTCACACACACACACACACACACACACACACACACACACACACACATTTCAAAGAAGTCTTCTATCTGATGATTGGCTGCCTGAACCAGGGAAACTTGCGTATGTGTACTGGCTGTAATTGTAACTCACTCATTTAAACACGCTTGTGTGTTGTACCTGCATTATGTTTTATATCTGTAATGGTGTTTAATACTTGTACTTGCTAATTTAAATCTGATTGTGCGTTGGACCCCAATTATCAGTATATGATACCGTACTCTCTTTTATTAAGGTATTAGCATGCGTATAACTGCAGCGGGGGGGGGGGGGGGGGGGGGTGTGCATGTAGCTTGCATCCACAGTAAACTATTTTGCATTGCTTTAAAATATAGTGGCTTTCACATAGTAGCAGCACTGGAAAGCAATTGAAAGACTCTTAAGATACTGTACCTAAAGGTTCAACATCCATGAAGTTGGAATTTACCAAGTCTGGATATTCTGCACTCAAATCATTCTGTATTACTGAATGGGGAACAGATCATCACTCCTAATAAGAATATTTCTTTCTACTTGCAAGGCCAGCAGTATGCTGGACAAGTAGGAAGCAACCCACTGTTGCCCTATCTACTGCCAAGGTGGATTATATAACACTGATAGAATCAGCCAAGGAAGCTCTACACCTTAAAGAGACTTTATGTGAATTGAGTCTTGCAACAAGGGTGACACCATCAATATGGAGTGTGACAGTAGAGGTGCAAATGCTCCTTTCTATAGCACCAAGTACCATGGACAATCCAAGCACTTGTAGAGAGTGGATTTGTTTCTGTGGTCATTATAGTGAAAAGAATCCTGCTAATAAGCACACAAAATGAGTTACTGTTGTAATATGTGTGTACAGGTGGCAGAGGTATGGTAGAGTTACTGTACACACCAGTGTATTAGTCAATGAACAGCCCAGTACTTAACAATTGGGGTTGTTTATTGAAGTAGCATTGTGAAGGTATAGTTATGCATACACAGATTTCTAGTATGGATTGGAGTTGAATATACAGGTCACCAGACAATGACTGCATCTGGATAGCCATGCAGTCTGCAAGTGGTACCTACCAGGCTCTATAGCAGCATTTGGCAGCCTCCGTAGCAGTGTGAAATTGCATATATCACAGGTCTCCTGGAGCCAAGTAGAAGACATCTGTCTCCCACTGTGGTGACAAGATGCCACTGTGAATGTGTAGTAGTAGGTTTGGAAGCCACTCTGTAGGAACCAATACTGAGAATTCACAGTAGCACTCTCCAACCACAGTTACCTCATAGTAATTTGTATTCTTTCTTAAGAGATGTTGACTGGGATATACTTGAAATGTTGATATGTTTAACCCTCATTTTATTTCAATGTGCTAAAAGAAACTCATACTTTTGTTTTTATAACACAGAGAAAGCTAGCAGCAAGGGGGAGTGATAGTATGTGGAATGTGCTACTGTGCTTTCCCTATGATGCTCCATAATTGAAGCATCTGATCCTTTACCAAGATAGCCACCATTCTTTAGTCTGCACTTTCACGGCACCATCTTGTCATTGTGTTTGAGTGCCATAGTAGTGGACTTGTACTTCTTAGTTCATGGGGGGACCCTGCATAATCCTGTGACCCCGTTTGTCACTGTTCTGTGTGGCATGGATGCGAGCAATAGTTGGAGTGTATGTTGATCCTTGTAGTGATATATTGAAAGATCTTGGGGTGCCTCCAGGCAAATTAGCTCTCAATTTAGAATACATTAATACAGTATATGAACCAGAGTGGGTGCTATTATCATGTAGATTATGGACCATCAGAACATAGACAGCTGTGGCCTGGTAGCTTTCCATATATTTGCAAATGTAATCATCTGGGATCTTTACATTCCTATTATCTAGTACACAGGTTCTCAAACTGGGTCCTCAGGACCCCACACGGTGCATGTTTTGCAGGTCTCCCAAATAATCACAAGTGACATAAATAACTCCACCTGTGGGCCTTTTAAAATGTGTCAGTGATTAATTAATACACCTGCAAAACATGCACTGTGTGGGGTCCTGAGAACCGAGTTTGAGAACCACTGATCTAGTAGAATGTAATTCTCTTTATGCTGCCTATTGTGCAGTGTGCTGGCAAACATTTTTGCTGCTATTTTCTAGTCTAGGTAAACCCCTCCTTTACATGCATCTCTGGTGGCTTATTAATTAATTTGAGGAACTTCCATTCTATTGCCTAAAAATAGTACATGACTGGGCAGTTTGCTATATCTATGCTACCTGTGTACTGTAAGTACAGCTATACTGAAACCGTGCACTACAATAAATAAATACAAACTCCTTGTGAAGTCTCTTCAGCTCGCATGTCTACCAAATTTCATTTTCTAGCACGTAAAGTAAATACTAATTTCTGATGTAGCCCACACATGCTGGATAGTATTATTTTACATTGCAATTTAGTCTGAATTATGACTATCCCCTCCCAAATCTAAATCTCTCTGCACATTTTAAATCTGCCCCACATGCAGTGTAAAATGATTTTGCCAAAGGGTAAAGATGTACATTAACTTCTTTTTTTCTTTTTGCTTTGCTCCCTACCCAGATTCATCCCCTTAGAATGCAAAACAATGTGTTTATGAATAAATATGTACTATCTTACATTTTCCTCTTCAGGAAGCCCTAGCTAGCACACACTAACACCTGTTTCATATTTGTATATAATCCTGATGGTTTGCATGTAAATACAATGTTTGTGGGTCTACGCAGGCAAAAGACTTGTTTTGCGCATGTGCAGAACAGGGCTTGTGAAATCAGTCATAGCCTCCCGTGAGCTGCAGCAGGATTGACATGATGCAACATTTGGGGGTGTAACAGGGGTGGTTCCTGGCACGTTCTTCAAAATGGGGGCATGTTGCACCTGTTTTGGAGGTTTGATGGGCCCAGGGACTATGTCTTCAGATAAACAATTCCTGGACCATGGTGTCCAGATCTTTTGACCAGCCTGAGTAAGCTTCAGTTTACACAGGCTGGTCAGTGCCAGTGTCTGCTCCTACCTCAATGGAAAAAGGAGGCTGCTGCTTGCTGTGTTGCCGGGTACCTACTCCTTTGTCCTCGTTGCCTGCTCCCACCCTCAGACAGGTCTGGGCACACATACAATGCAGCTGACAGGTGCCAGGACATGCACAGTAGTGGCAGCAGTACTGCACAGTCTATCAGCTGCAGCCCATAGGAGCTGGTTAGGGCTGACGAGGAAGGGAGTGGCTTCCTAAAGGAAGCCAGCTTTCTGCTAATCACAGCCCGGTCTGGCAGTCCCAGAGGGAGGAAACACCTCCCAATGGGACTTCCTGACTTGTGGGTGACTGGCAGGTAGGACTACCAATAGGAATTCACTGCCAGTCCCAGTGTATGCAGTACAGTCTCATGGCCTGCATCTAGCTCAGTGAGCTAAAGTGGTGAATTTTACCTGTGGGGGCTGCAAAAATCTGCCAGTGCCTGTAACTATGGGGAATCACAACCGATGGCCAAAAGGGTCACAATGGTGATCTGAGGCTGCATCCTAAGACGCAGCACTCGGATCCTCACTAATGCTAACAGGAGGTGTCTATCTCATACAAACATTTCCTGCTGCATTAAAAATGTAATTAGACCAAATTGCGTAGCTGCTTCCTTGTGGCTGTGATATTCCATGCAAACATGACTCAAGCCCTCTGTCTACACGCCCACAATGCGCCCACAGAATGATTTTACTACTTGCGAACAGCCAGCTGCCACCCAGTAATGGCCATTCAGCCAAGATGTGGCTGACTCAGCTTGTAGTTGCTTGAAGCTGTGTGTGCTGGAAACAATGCATGCATAGTTTGCTAAAGATTACAAGATCTGTCTGCATTGGAAATGACTTGCAAGTCAGAATCAGGATAATCAGAGCTAAACATTTCAACCTGCCGTGTCTTTAACTTACAGTGTAAAATACATAGAGTTTTGTTCAGTTCTTCACCAGCTGTTTCATTGCATATCACCTCTGGGGTGCACTAAGGTAATTTTTTAAACATGTAATTGAAGTTTGGTATTTACAGAGTAAATCATGGGTTAGAGAAAGAAAATAATTAGCTATAAACCTTATTAATATTTGTTAGTCAATTGACAAGAGAAATAACATAAATATCCACAAGTAGACAAAACAATACAATAATGGAAAGATTATGCTTCCAAGAAACGGTATTACATTTGTGATTAT
Source organism: Pseudophryne corroboree (assembly GCF_028390025.1). NCBI lineage: Eukaryota > Metazoa > Chordata > Amphibia > Anura > Myobatrachidae > Pseudophryne > Pseudophryne corroboree. The sequence goes on from NC_086454.1 coordinate 194,581,224, forward strand.
TTCTGTACTTTATGCAAATGTGTTATAATTTGTTAAAATGGCCTAGTGATTTTATTACCTATGTATTGCAAATAATGAAATACATAAATAAAATAGCTCTCCATAAACCTCACCAAACATGGTTTTTCAACCCATGCAGTTCTAGTGACACCTGATGGACTTTTTGAAAATCCAATGTTTTCTGCATTTACTGTAGAATGTGTTCTGTTTTGCAGTCTTGGATCTGCCACCTATGTAAGCTTAGCTTCTACAAGGGTGCAAAATGGAGAAAGACCTGCACAGCAAGTGCTTTATATAAGTGTCTGTATACATGTTTAATCTGGTATTATTTTTCATTTTGCAATGGTTTAAAATAATAATTTCCTCTGGCATGCCTAATGACCCCCCATACATCAACAATCAATTGGAACAATGGGGGTCATTCCGAGTTGTTCGCTCTGTAAATTTTTTCGCATCGCAGCGATTTTCCGCTTAGTGCGCATGCGCAATGTCCGCAGTGCGACTGCGCCAAGTAAATTTGCTATGCAGTTAGGTATTTTACTCACGGTTTTTTCATCGTTCTGGTGATCGTAATGTGATTGACAGGAAGTGGGTGTTTCTGGGCGGAAACTGGCCGTTTTATGGGTGTGTGCGAAAAAACGCTACCGTTTCTGGGAAAAACGCGGGAGTGGCTGGAGAAACGGAGGAGTGTCTGGGCGAACGCTGGGTGTGTTTGTGACGTCAAACCAGGAACGACAAGCACTGAACTGATCGCAGATGCCGAGTAAGTTTGAAGCTACTCAGAAACTGCTAAGAGGTGTGTAATCGCAATTTTGAGAATCTTTCGTTCGCAATTTTAAGATGCTAAGATTCACTCCCAGTAGGCGGCGGCTTAGCGTGTGTAAAGCTGCTAAAAGCAGCTTGCGAGCGAACAACTCGGAATGAGGGCCCATGTGCAAAAAATCTGCAATGTGTGGGTTTCACAGATTGCAGATTCTGAACAAACAGTGAATGGAGTCAGCAAATCAAGTTTTTCAATATGCTGAATTTCACAGATCAATTGTGGCTGAAGATTGCTAGGGTACGGTTAACAACCAGCAGATTTGCAGACTTTAACTAGCAAAATGATGAACCTTTCAAGATTTGGATATCTGTATTTGCTGAAAATTATCTGTAAATCACTGAAAAATGAAATTGGACGGGGGGGGGGGGGGGGGGATCACAGAATCTCTGAATTATCTTGTTGTAACTAGTGATGTGCACCGGACATTTTCGGGTTTTGTGTTTTGGTTTTGGATTCGGTTCCGCGGCCGTGTTTTGGATTCGGACGCGTTTTGGCAAAACCTCACCGAAAATTTTTTGGCGGATTCGGGTGTGTTTTGGATTCTGGTGTTTTTAAAAAAAAACAGCTTAAATCATAGAATTTGGGGGTCATTTTGATCCCATAGTATTATTAACCTCAATTACCATAATTTCCACTCATTTCCAGTCTATTCTGAACACCTCACACCTCACAATATTATTTTTAGTCCTACAATTTGCACCGAGGTTGCTGGATGGCTAAGCTAAGCGACACAAGTGGCCGACACCTGGCCCATCTAGGAGTGGCACTGCAGTGTCAGGCAGGATGGCACTTCAAAATAATTGTCCCCGAACAGCACATGATGCAAAGAAAAAAAGAGGTGCACCAAGGTCCAGGGCCGGCGCCACCACTAGGCAGCTTTAGGCAGCTGCCTATGGGCGGCTGCCACTGGAGGGCGGCGCTGCACGCTGCCGATGAATGCTTCTTCCTTTATTTCATTAGCTGAGCGGCTCCTCTTCCTTAAGAGACGAGGAGCAGGGATGTCACGGACGCTTAACTGTAACCAGCTAGCACAGTAAGTGTAACCCATCGGTTTTATGCACATAAAGTAAGCAGCATGCTGGTGATAAGCAGGTTCTCTGTACAGTTGAATTACAACACTGTCTGATCCTCTCTCTGCAATCCCCCCTCCACCCCTGCGATAGCATCCGCATATTCCCTCCCCGCACCACGACAACAGCACCCTCCTACTCAGCCCCCGTGATCTCATCTCATGTTACCTGCCCCCCACAATTGCATCCCACACATTACAACCCACCTTACCCGCAATTACACCCCCCCCCCCAAACTGGCTGCGGCTGCATACCCCATATATTCTCCCCTCCCCCCCCCCCCCTCTTTTCCACCCTTCATGGTTGCAACATGCATATACGGCAATCACTGTGAGGCACCTGCAGAAGGGGTCGCCCCTGCTGCACACACCCTGGGTAGAGTACCTGCCGCTGGTGGCGTAATGTTGATGGGTCAGGCTGGGCAAGTGACCTGAGTGGCAGTGCAAGGGGGAGGGGGGGAGCACATGTATGGAGACATTGTGAGGTTACTACAGGATGGAGATCATGACATGAGACTGTCTGGCTCTGCTGTACCGTATTCGGGTCGGCTGCTTCAGTGAGTGAGTAACCTGATCTCTCCCTGTTTGCAGATCGCATGCTGGGAGTGAGAGACAGTCTGCAAAGTACTTGCCACTTTATAAGTGTATTCAAACACTTTTAAAGACACTTGTATATTGACAAGTAGTTGCAGACTGTCCCTCACTCCCAGCACGAGTTAGACCTCACAGACAGGGAGAAAGGGGTCCAGTCGCTATCTCTACCAACAATGTACACCAATGGGGGACCTATATTTTGTAATGATTGCTGTGTGCTGCACCCTTTGTTTTGTAATTAATGGTGGCAGGTCCCCCACTCCCTCATGAGTTGGGACGCATGCTATGCAGCCTATAATACATTTGTCCATCCTTCCTATTTCCTCCCCTCTCCATGTTTCTCTCCATATTGCATTCTGCACACCTCTCCCCTTTGTCAGCCCCAGAAACAAGGTGCCAAGGGACCCTGAGTCTTGGAAAGGACCAAAATGCTTAGGGGTCGCTAGGTGCCAGTGTCAACATGTATTACCAGCGCCAGGTGTGTAAAAATGTTTATTTAAATGTTTATCGCTGTGCTGCAGCCCCACACCATCTCTGGCGGCTACGGTGATGTATGCAAGCTGCACTAGGGGGCGGTTTCTAGGGGCCGCTGCAGCTGGGACTTAGCCCCTGGACTGCAGTGCTATGTGCGAGAGCAGAGCTGCCTGCAAGGGGACCAGGACCACCGCCTCCCAACGCAGCGATTTGACCGCACTGCAGGTAGACAATCAGGTTTACCCCAGTGCGCTGAACGAGAAAACTTGAGTTGCCACATACTGGTGAGACCGGTATAGCCATCTACCATTGTTACAATACAGTGCGGTGGCACCAAGTTTAAATGCACCAATTGGCGCTTGGTGCACAGTGAAATGTCGGGTCCAGAGGATGTGGGCTGTGTAATGGGAACCAGTAGCGCTGGGATACCAGGGAAGGCAGCATTGAGTAGAAACAGCAAGCTGAGCATTGCAGCCAGGACCGTGTTCCACAGCTGCAGTGACTCATGCTGTTAACACCTGATGCACCATTAAATAGACCCAAATATACAGTATAAAGGGCATGATGATGTGCAACTCTGGCGCTTCTCTGTCCCTGCCTCTTTGGATCCCACTGCGGCCGCCTAGAAGTAGCTGAGCAACCACCGCTGCACTGCCAGATGAATGCCAGCTGCCACAGCACATTAGCTATAGGTGCTCTGGGGAAGGCATGCATGGGTGGGAGTGCTGGGTTGAGATAGGGGGCCCCGGAGACATCAGTATACTTGGCCCCATTATTCCGGTCACTGGCACTGCTTTTTATCTAAATGGCGGAGGTCCATCACCTAGTGGAATTCTGCTGCACTATGGCTCCTCCTATAGGTGACAGCCCAGGCAGATCAGTGAGTAACCAGCAGAGCTAACCTGACTAAAGAAAGCAGTGAAGATAGGATTTGCCAGCAAGTATTAAGGTAATGTATCCCCTCCCCCCGAGAATGTTGTATACTTTAAGGGGGAATCCAGTTAAAGGTGAAGGGTGCAAGTTGCTGTTGCAGTGGCGTTGAAATGCTGGCAGCGGCACTGCATCTCGCACCTCTCATGGCCCTTTCTCATCCCGCATTAGTACATTTATGCAGGGGCAGTATTGTGTAGCTTTGCCTAGGGTGCCTAGCAACCTTGCACCGGCCCTGCCAAGGTCGCTGTGTGACTAAGCTAAGCAACAAAAGTGGTCGACACAAACACCTGGCCCATCTAGGAGTGGCACTGCAGTGTCAGGCAGGATGGCACTTCAAAAAAATTGTACCCAAACAGCACATGATGCAAAGAAAAAAAGAGAGGCACCAAGGTCGCTGTGTGACTAAGCTAAGCGACACAAGTGGCCGACACAAACACCTGGCCCATCTAGGAGTGGCACTGCAGTGTCAGGCAGGATGGCACTTCAAAAAAATTGTACCCAAACAGCACATGATGCAAAGAAAAAAAGAGAGGCACCAAGGTCGCTGTGTGACTAAGCTAAGCGACACAAGTGGCCGACACAAACACCTGGCCCATCTAGGAGTGGCACTGCAGTGTCAGGCAGGATGGCACTTCAAAAAAATTGTCCCCAAACAGCACATGATGCAAAGAAAAATGAAAGAAAAAAGAGGTACAAGATGGAATTGTCCTTGGGCCCTCCCACCGACCCTTATGTTGTATAAACAGGACATGCACACTTTAACGAACCCATCATTTCAGTGACAGGGTCTGCCACACAACTGTGACTGAAATGACTGGTTAGTTTGGGCCCCCACCAAAAAAGAAGCAATCAATCTCTCCTTGTACAAACTGGCTCTACAGAGGCAAGATGTCCACCTCATCATCATCCTCCGATTTCTCACCCCTTTCACTGTGTACATCCCCCTCCTCACAGATTATTAATTCGTCCCCACTGGAATCCACCATCTCAGGTCCCCGTGTATTTTCTGGAGGCAATTGCTGCTGGTGAATGTCTCCACGGAGGAATTGATAATAATTCATTTTGATGAAAATCATCTTCTCCACATTTTCTTGAAGTAACCTCGTACGCCGTTTGCTGACAAGGTGAGAGGCTGCACTAAACACTCTTTTGGAGTACACACTGGAGGGAGGGCAACTTAGGTAGAATAAAGCCAGTTTCTGCAAGGGCCTCCAAATTGCCTCTTTTTCCTGCCAGTATACATACGGACTGTCTGACGTGCCTACTTGGATGCGGTCACTCATATAATCCTTCACCATTCTTTCAATGGTGACAGAATCATATGCAGTGACAGTAGACGACATGTCAGTAATCGTTGGCAGGTCTTTCAGTCCGGACCAGATGTCAGCACTCGCTCCAGACTGCCCTGCATCACCGCCAGCGGGTGGGCTCGGAATTCTTAGCCTTTTCCTCGCACCCCCAGTTGCGGGAGAATGTGAAGGAGGAGATGTTGACAGGTCACGTTCTGCTTGACTTGACAATTTTCTCACCAGCAGGTCTTTGAACCTCTGCAGACTTGTGTCTGCCGGAAAGAGAGACACAACGTAGGTTTTAAATCTAGGATCGAGCACGGTGGCCAAAATGTAGTGCTCTGATTTCAACAGATTGACCAACCGTGAATCCTGGTTAAGCGAATTAAGGGCTCCATCCACAAGTCCCACATGCCTAGCGGAATCGCTCTGTTTTAGCTCCTCCTTCAATGTCTCCAGCTTCTTCTGCAAAAGCCTGATGAGGGGAATGACCTGACTCAGGCTGGCAGTGTCTAAACTGACTTCACGTGTGGCAAGTTCAAATGGTTGCAGAACCTTGCACAACGTTGAAATCATTCTCCACTGCGCTTGAGTCAGGTGCATTCCCCCTCCTTTGCCTAGTATATTGTGGGCAGATGTATAGGCTTGAATGGCCTTTTGCTGCTCCTCCATCCTCTGAAGCATATAGAGGGTTGAATTCCACCTCGTTACCACCTCTTGCTTCAGATGATGGTAGGGCAGGTTCAGGAATGTTTGGTGGTGCTCCAGTCTTCTGTACGCGGTGCCTGTACGCCGAAAGTGTCCCGCAATTCTTCGGGCCACCGACAGCATCTCTTGCACGCCCCTGTCGTTTTTTTAATAATTCTGCACCACCAAATTCAATGTATGTGCAAAACATGGGTTGTGCTGGAATTTGCCCAGATGTAATGCACGCACAATATTGCTGGCGTTGTCCGATGTCACAAATCCCCAGGAGAGTCCAATTGGGGTAAGCCATTCTGCGATGATCTTCCTCAGTTCCCGTAAGAGGTTGACAGCTGTGTGCATCTTATGGAAAGCGGTGATACAAAGCGTAGCCTGCCTAGGAACGAGTTGGCGTTTGCGAGATGCTGCTACTGGTGCCGCCGCTGCTGTTCTTGATGCGGGAGGCAATACATCTACCCAGTGCGCTGTCACAGTCATATAGTCCTGAGTCTGCCCTGCTCCACTTGTCCACATGTCCATGGTTAAGTGGACATTGGGTACAACTGCATTTTTTAGGACACTGGTGACTCTTTTTCTGAGGTCTGTGGACATTTTTGGTATCGCCTGCTTAAAGAAATGGAACCTTGATGGTATTTGGTATCGGGGACACAGTACCTCAATCAAGTCTATAGTTGCCTCTCAATTAACTATGGATACCGGAACCACGTTTCTCATCGCCCAGGCAGCCAGGGCCTGAGTTATCTGCTTTGCAGCAGGATGACTGCTGTGATATTTCATCTTCCTCGCAAAGGACTGTTGGACAGTCAATTGCTTACTGGAAGTAGTACAAGTGGTTTTCCGACTTCCCCTCTGGAATGACGATCGACTCCCAGCAGCAACAACAGCAGCGCCAGCAGCAGTAGGCGTTACACTCAAGGATGCATCGGAGGAATCCCAGGCAGGAGAGGACTCGTCAGACTTGACAGTGACATGGCCTGCAGGACTATTGGCTTTCCTGGGTAAGGAGGAAATTAACACTGAGGGAGTTGGTGGTGTGGTTTGCAGGAGCTTGGTTACAAGAGGAAGGGATTTAGTGGTCAATGGACTGCTTCCGCTGTCATCCAAAGTTTTTGAACTTGTCACTGACTTATGATGAATGCGCTGCAGGTGACGTATAAGGGAGGATGTTCCGAGGTGGTTAACGTACTTACCCCTACTTATTACAGCTTGACATAATTCCACACCGAAGAGCTGGGTTTTTTTTGTATTTTGACCAGGCATGTCAATGGCCATATTCGTCCCACGGACAACAGGTGTCTCCCCGGGTGCCTGACTTAAACAAACCACCTCACCATCAGAATCCTCCTTGTCAATTTCCTCCCCAGTGCTTCCATCCTCATGTGAATCTGAACCACTAGCCATGAACATAGGCCAGGGCCTCAGCCGTTCCTTGCCACTCCGTGTCGTAAATGGCATATTGGCAAGTTTACGCTTCTCATCAGACGCTTTCAATTTAGATTTTTGGGTCATTTTACTGAACTTTTGTTTTTTGGATTTTACATGCTCTCTACTATGACATTGGGCATCGGCCTCGGCAGACGACATTGATGGCATTTAATCGTCTCGGCCATGACTAGTGGCAGCAGCTTCAGCACGAGGTGGAAGTGGATCTTGATCTTTCCCTATTTTACCCTCCACATTTTTGTTCTCCATTTTTTTAATGTGTGGAATTATATGCCAGTATCAATAGCAATGGCCTACTAAGTACTATATATACTGCGCACAACTAAAATGCACCACAGGTATAGAATGTAGATGGATAGTATACTTAATGACGACACAGAGGTAGGCACAGCAGTGGCCTTCCGTACCGTACTGCTTTATATAGTATACTGGTGGTCAATGTGTCAGCAAACTGCAAAACTAAAATGCACCACAGGTATAGAATGTAGATGGATAGTATATTTAATGACGACACAGAGGTAGGCACAGCAGTGGCCTTCCGTACCGTACTGCTATATATAGTATACTGGTGGTCACTGTGTCAGCAAACTGCAAAACTAAAATGCACCACAGGTATAGAATGTAGATGGATAGTATACTTAATGACGACACAGAGGTAGGCACAGCAGTGGCCTTCCGTATCATACTGCTATATATAGTAAACTGGTGGTCACTGTGTCAGCAAACTGCAAAACTAAAATGCACCACAGGTATAGAATGTAGATGGATAGTATACTTAATGACGACACAGAGGTAAGCACAGCAGTGGCCTTCCGTATCGTACTGCTATATATAGTATACTGGTGTTCACTGGTCAGCAAAACTCTGCACTGTACTCCTCCTATATAATATTTATTATACTGGTGGTCCCCAGTCCCCACAATAAAGCAGCACACTGAGCACAGATATGGAGTGTTTTTCAGGCAGACAACGTATACTGGTGGTCACTGTCAGCAAAACTCTGCACTGTACTCCTGCTATATAATACAGCTGCTCCCCAGTCCCCACAATTAAGCAGTGTGAGCACAGATATATTATGCAGCACACTGAGCACAGATAAGGAGCGTTTTTTTCAGGCAGAGAACGGATAAAACTGGTGGTCACTGATCAGCAAAACTCTGCACTGTACTCCTCCTAACAGCTGCTCCCCAGTCCTCCCCACAATTAAGCAATAAAGCAATCAAGTTCAACAATAAACGGAGAGGACGCCAGCCACATCCTCTCCTATCATCTTCAATGCACGAGTGAAAATGGCGGCGACGCGCGGCTCCTTATATAGAATCCGAATCTCGCGAGAATCTGACAGCGGGATGATGACGTTCGGGCGCGCTCGGGTTAGCCGAGCAAGGCGGGAAGGTTCGAACCTGCCTCGGACCTGTGTAAAATGGGTGAAGTTCGGGGGGGTTCGGTTTCTGAGAAACCGAACCCGCTCATCACTAGTTGTAACCACCTATTTATTAGGGCTATTTTAAAATCTAGATCATAGGTTCTCAAACTCGGTCCTCAGGACCCCACACGGTGCATGTTTTGCAGGTCTCCTCACAGAATCACAAGTGAAATAATCAGCTCCACCTGTGGACCTTTTACAATGTGTCAGTGAATAATTAATACACCTGTGCACCTGCTGGGTTACCTGCAAAACATGCACTGTGTGGTGTCCTGAGGACCGAGTTTGAGAACCTCTGATCTAGATACAAAGAATGCTTGGTTTTATTACGACATGCATTAATGATCTGACTTGACCGATTTTAGCTGCATAGTGTTTAAAGAGCATCAACACAGAGCTGCCAAGTGTCTTAGGTGGATACCACTTTACTGGGCCTGAGCCAGTTAGATGGGTCTGGTGCAGACCAAGATCAGTTGCACATCAGGTAGGGAGAGAAAGGAGGCTGCTTCTGCTCAGTGATAGCATCCTCCCTCCCCAGCACAGCACACACTGATGTTTACTTGGCTGTGGAGGGTCCAGGAAAACTGCTGAGCAGTTTCTCTCCATGCATGATGTCCAGCTGCCTCTGCACATCTATACAGCAACCAGAAACAGTGTTATGGGGTTGGTAATTACACTGATGGAGACCCATTTTTTTTGACAATTTGTGGGTTGGGTGTGTGGCCACACCTCCCTTGATTTCACCATGCCCCCAATACCCAAGCCCGGCCCTGCTCTTGATGGCCCTGCATCAACATGAGGTTTTTTTTTTTCTATGCAAATAAACATGAGTTTTTATTTAGGAACAAATCCATGTAAAGGGAACAATTTACATACAGAAAACCAAGTTGTAATGCAAGGGAGGATTTTTAATGATTTTGCATGGCAAATACTAACTTAATGCAAATGTTCACATTAGATGGTTTCTAAGGAGTAGTACCATAAGTGTAGGGCCGGATTAAGCCTTGAGGGGCAGGGGGACCCTGGGGAAGGGAGCATGTACAGTATTTTAGGTTGCGCATACCTCTAATACAAGATCCATTCCATTATCTGCTCCTGGACTTTGCTCTTAATATATAATTGGTGTCACCTGTGTTGAACTATTTAATTGATAAGAAAGATATTTCAATGCAAGAGATTGCAATCATAAATTAAGAGGGGAGTCCAAATAGAGAGCATTTTGTCTCTCCTAGAATGGGTCATGTTAGGAGGTGTGGACTGTATATATTAAACCAATAGTGTATCTTAGATTTAAACTAATAGTTTATTAATGCTTGGGTGTCCTTTATAGCTCCATCTAATTGAGAGGCAACGATTTTATTAAGTTTCTAGTAGTGGAACAAAACGAGTTTTATGGTAAGAACTTACCTTTGTTAAAACTCTTTCTGCGAGGTACACTGGGCTCCACAAGGATAGACATAGGGGTGTACAGTAGGATCTTGATCCAAGGCACCAACAGGCTCAAAAGCTTTGACTGTTTCCAAGATGCATAGCGCCGCCTCCTCTATAACCCCGCCTCCCTGCACAGGAGCTCAGTTTTTAGTTAACCAGCCCAATGCAGGAGCAGGAAAAGAGACAACAACGGTTAGTAGCCACATACACCACACTCTGACGACAGGAGAAGTGTTAGCGGCTAATGCCATACCAACCCAAAGAAGCTAAGTGCGTCAGGGTGGGCGCCTTGTGCAGCCCAGTGTACCTCGCAGAAAGAGTTTTAACAAAGGTAAGTTCTTACCATAAAACTCGTTTTCTGCTGTGGGGTACACTGGGCTACACAAGGATAGACATAGGGGATGTCCTAAAGCAGTTCCTTATGGGAGGGGACGCACTGTAGCGGGCACAAGAACCCGGCGTCCAAAGGAAGCATCCCTCGAAGCGGTAGTATCGAAGGCATAGAACCTTATGAACGTGTTCACAGAGGACCACGTAGCCACCTTGCACAATTGTTCAAGGGTCGCACCACGGCGGGCCGCCCAAGAAGGTCCAACAGACAGAGTAGAATGGGCCGTAATGTGAGCAGGAGCTGACATCCATCTGGCCAAAGTCTGCTTGTGAGCAGGCCAGCCCCGTTTGTGAAACCCAAACAGAATAAAGAGAGAATCAGATTTCCTAACAGAAGCAGTTCTCTTCACATAGATACGGAGAGCCCGTAACACATCCAAAGACCGCTCTTTGGGAGACAGATCAGGAGAGACAAAGGCCGGTACCACAATCTCCTGATTAAGGTGGAACGAAGAAACCACCTTAGGCAAATAACCGGTACGAGTCCTAAGAACTGCCTGGTCACGGTGAAATAGCAGATATGGGGAACTACAAGACAAGGAACCCAAATCCGACACTCTTCTAGCTGAAGCAATAGCCAGCAGAAACACCACCTTAAGGGAAAGCCTTAAGATCAGCTGAACCAAGAGGTTCAAACGGAGACTCTTGTAAAGCCTCCAAAACCACCGACAAGTCCCAAGGAGCCACAGGCGGGACATAGGGAGGTTGGATGCGCAACACACCCTGAGTAAAGGTATGCACATCAGGTAAGGTCGCAATCTTTCTCTGAAACCACACCGACAAGGCAGATATTTGAACCTTGAAGGAGGCCAGACGCAGGCCTACGTCCAGGCCTTGCTGAAGAAAGGCCAACAACTTGGCTATACTAAAACTTGGAAGCGTCATAATTGTTAGATGCGCACCAAACAAAGTAAGAATGCCAGACCCTATAGTAAATTTGAGCAGAAGCCGGTTTCCGTGCCCCCAACATAGTTTGAATGACCTCCTCAGAAAACCCTGTAGCCCTCAAGACGGAAGCTTCAAGAGCGACGCTGTTAAAAGACAGCCAGGCTAGGTCCTGGTAGACACAGGGGCCCTAAACGAGGAGGTCTGGGCGTTGTGGAAGTAGAAGTGGATGCTCCGACGATAGGCCCTGCAGATCTGTGAACCAGTGCCGTCTGGGCCACGCTGGAGCTATGAGAAGATTACCTCTTTTTTGCTTGAACTTCCGAATTACCCTGGGCAGGAGTGACACCGGAGGGAACACGTACGGCAGCCAAAACCTCCACAGCACCGCCAGCGCATCCACGAATGCTGCTTGAGGATCCCTTGTCCTTGCTCCGAAGACCGGAACCTTGTGATTGTGTCGAGATGCCATCAGATCTACGTCTGGAAGACCCCACTTTTCCACTGGGAGTTGAAACACTTCTGGATGGAGGCCCCACTCTCCGGCGTGTACGTCCTGACTACTGAGAAAGTCCACTTCGTAATTCAGGACCCCTGGAATGAATATTGCCGATATGGCCGGTAGATGGCGTTCTGCCCATTGTAGAATCTGTGAGATTTCCTTCATTGCCAAATGGATTCGAGTGCTGCCTCGATGATATATGTAAGCCACTGTGGTGGCGTTGTCCGACTGTACTTGAACAGGACGGTTCTGAATTAAATGCTGGGCCAGGTTCAATGCATTGAAGACCGCCCGCAATTCCAGAATGTTGATCGAGAGGAGAGATTCCTCCTTGGTCCACCGACCCTGAAGGGAGTGTTGCTCCAGAACTGCACCCCAACCTCTTAGACTGGCATCGGTCATCAACAGGACCCAGTCGGATATCCAGAAGGGACGGCCCCTGCACAATCGTTGGTCCTGGAGCCACCAGTGCAGCGACAGTCGGACCTCCGGAGTCAATGAGATCATGTGAGACCTGATCTGGTGAGGCAGGCTGTCCCACTTGGCTAGAATCAGCCTCTGGCGGGGGCGAGAATGGAATTGAGCATACTCCACCATGTTGAATGCTGATACCATGAGGCCCAGCACCTGCATCGCCGAATGTATCGACACTTACGGACGAGAAAGGAAGCAACGAATCCTGTCCTGAAGCTTCAGGACCTTCTCCTGAGACAAGAACAACCGCTGGTTTTGAGTGTCCAATAGCGCTCCCAGGTGCACCATGCTCTGAGCAGGGACCAGGGAGGATTTCTTCCAGTTGATGAGCCACATGTGGGCTTGTAGAAACCGGACAGTCATATCCAGATGACGTAGGAGAAGTTTTGGGGAATTTGCCAGGATTAACAAGTAGTCCAGATACGGCAGGATCCTGACCCCTTGACGGCGGAGTACCACCGTCATCACCGCCATAACTTTGGTGAAGACTCGTGGAGCCGTAGTTAAACCAAAAGGTAACACCCGAAGCTGGTAATGGAGGTTGCCAATCGCAAACCTCAGGTATTGCTGATGTGACACTCCTATAGGAATATGCAGGTAAGCATCCTGTATGTCCAGGGAGACCATGTAATCCCCAGAACTATAGAGTGAAGGGTTTCCATACGAAACTTGAAGACTTTCACAAACTTGTTCAATGCCTTGAGATTGAGAATGGGCCAAGAGGACCCATTCGGTTTCGGGACTAGAAACAGCGGAGAATAGTCCCCCCGGCCCCTCTGAGCAAGAGGCACCTGTAATATGACTCCTGTATCCAGGAGAGTCTGTACCACCGAATGTAGAGTGTTTGCCTTTGTCAGGTCCAACGGGATGTCTGTCAGGAAAAATCGATGAGGGGGACGGTTTTTGAAGGCTATGGCGTAACCTCGAGAGACAACTTCCCGTACCCAGGCATCTGAAGTGGTCTTCAACCATTCCTGGGTATACCCTAGAAGCCAGCCCCCCACCCTGGGATCCCCCAGGGGGAGGCACGCCCCATCATGCGGCAGGCTTATCCGTCTTGGAAGCTGGCTGACGGGCAGCCCAGGCTCTTTTGGGCTTTGGCTTACCAGGTTTGGAAGTGCGGGTCTGCTTGTTGTACGGCCGACCTTTTGCTTTACCTGAAGGATGAAAGGGGCAAAAAGAAGTACCTTTAGCCTTCGACACAGAAGGAGCGGTACTTGGCAGACAGACAGTTTTGGCAGTAGCCAAGTCAGCCACTATCTTATTTAAGTCCTCCCCAAACAGAATATCTCCCTTGAAAGGGAGTACCTCCAGGGTTTTTCTAGAGTCCAGATCCACAGACCAGGATCTCAGCCACAATATCCGGCGAGTCAGGATTGAGGGAGTAGAGGCCTTGGCTGCTAGAATACCGGCACAAGAAGCCGCCTCTTTAATATAGTGAGAAGCTGTGACACTATATGACAAGCATTGTCTAGCATGGTCAGAAGAGATTTCAGCTTCCAACTCTAAGGCCCATGCTTCAATAGCCTCTGCAGCCCATGTTGCTGCAATAGTAGACCTTTGTGCAGCACCCGTGAGGGTGTAAATCGCTTTCAGACAACCCTCCACACGTTTATCTGAAGGTTCTTTTAGAGACATGATGGTAGTGACTGGTAGAGCTAAGGAAACCACCATCCTAGTCACATGTGAGTCTACTGGAGGAGGCGTTTCCCAATTTTTAGACAGCTCTGGCGCAAGGGGATAGCGAGCCAGCATCTTCTTTTGAGGCACAAACTTCTTTCCCGGGTTTCCCCAGGGTTCCTGACGTATATCCACTAGGTGTTCAGAGTGAGGTAAAACTTGTTTAACCACCTTCTGACGCTTGAACCTATCTGGTTTCTTAGGAGGGGCGGATGGCTCGGGATCATCCGTAATCTGTAAAATCAACTTAATAGCCTCCAAAAGATCGGGAACATCCACATGTGAACTACCCTCCCCATCAGCAGTATCTGTGTCAGAATATGTGGGGTCAGTGTAAGCGCCATCTTCATCAGATGAAGTGTCAGTGACAGCAGTGGATTGTGAGGAGATTGCTTAGAGGACCCCTTGGTCTTAGGCGAGCGAGTGTCAGACTTTTTAGTTGTCAAGGACTGGTTCAACTTCTTCAATTGAGCAGACAAATTATCCGCCCACGGAGGGTTAGCTGCAGGGACCACATACGGGTGCACCGGCATAGGAGGTCCTATAGGGGGTGTTAGTTTAGTAACTAGCGTATGTAGAAGCATGGAGAAAGTAGCCGACAGTGGGTCATTATGAACCCCCCGTTGCCACAGTCCCACTGGGGGGCAAGGAGCCCCCAGAACCACAGCCCACAGCTGCTAGTCTCCTCATAGGGATCTGTGGCTTCAGCCCCAGAACCGTTACCTTCAGAAGCAGACATGATATAACTTGCAGTATCAGGTAACACAGTACAATTGTCAGCAGCACAATACCTCTTGCCCAAACCCCTGCACAGCACAAGCAGAGATACAGGAGAAATATGGTGACTAATATCACAGAGAAAAATATGTATTAAGGTATATCTTGTGAAAATCCTATATAATTATAAAACCTGACGCACCAAGCCCCCTCAGGTTATAGAATATAGAGATAGCAAGTTGAGTGAGAGACACGAAATGGAAACCACTCAGCAAGCTAATGCACACACATATAGGGGGGTAATTCTGAGTTAATCGCAGCAGGAATTTTGGCCCTCATTCCGAGTTGTTCGCTCGCAAGCTGCTTTTAGCAGCATTGCACTCGCTAAGCCGCCGCCTACTGGGAGTGAATCTTAACTTATCAAAATTGCGAATGAAAGATTCTCAAAATTGCGAATAGAAATTTCTTACCAGTTTCTGAGTAGCTCGAGACTTACTTTGCCATTGCGATCAGTTGTTAGTTTCGTTCCTGGTTTGACGTCACAAACACACCCAGCGTTCGCCCAGACACTCCCCCGTTTCTCCAGCCACTCCCGCGTTTTTCCCAGAAACGGTAGCGTTTTTTCACACACTCCCATAAAACGGCCAGTTTCCGCCCAGAAATACCCACTTCCTGTCAATCACATTACGATCACCAGAACGAAGAAAAAACCTTGTAATGCCATGAGTAAAATACCTAACTGCATAGCAAATTTACTTGGCGCAGTCGCACTGCGGACATTGCGCATGCGCATTAGCGACTAATCGCTCCGTTGCGGAAAAAAAATAACGAGCGAACAACTCGGAATGACCCCCTTTGTTAGCAATTGGGCAAAACCATGTGCACTGCAGGGGAGGCAGATATAACATGTGCAGAGAGAGTTATATTTGGGTGGGTTATTTTGTTTCTGTGCAGGGTAAATACTGGCTGCTTTATTTTTACACTGCAATTTAGATTGCAGATTGAACACACCACACCCAAAACTATCTCTCTCTGCACATATTATATCTGCCTCCCCTGCAGTGCACATGGTTTTGCCCTACTGCTAACAAAATTCCTGCTGCGATCAACTCAGAATTAACCCCCCATAGTTACAGTTATACAATGCAGAGGTTATTATTAACAATAATACTGCACTGGACCAGCTTATATATATATATAATTAATGTAAAAATTCCCACGCTTGTGTTTAAATGAGCAGCTCCCTAAAATAGAACAATGATAAAATAATATAAATTGGAGCGCTAGTTAATGTGCATGCACATACCTGTAAAAGGAAAAAAGAGGTTAATTTGTAATGTTACAGCTCTTCTTGTGAAATATATTTGGTTTGGAGGTGGTAATTTTGTTGCTCCGGATAGATGTAACAGTCTCTTGTTATGAGTTACTGTCCCTGCTATCCCTAACTGACCTGCTAGTGGCTTGGTGTTGAATAGCCTAACCGGCTGCCGCAGAGGTGTCAGGTCCCGTCTCGCTGTCGCTCCGGCTAAAAACCTCACGCGGCTCCCGGCTTCTGAGTGCGCCAGTGATAGCACACACTGGCATTACTCCTCCGTTGCTCTCCGTGACTTCACCAACGCGTTTCGGGTTTTACACCCTTTAACATATAGCTATGTAGTCAATAGATATAACACTGCACAGTAAGAACTGGATGTATATCACAGGATACTTGTACCAGAGAACCCTGACTAAATGCACTCTTTCTTAACTAACACTGTCTAATTGACATGTAGAATACTTAAGTGTCATGTAAAGTCACAGTGCTGACATTCAGGTGGCTTTACAAAGGAGGATTTGCCCAAGCAGTCCCAGGAACAGTATAGCTGAGAGAAATGGCGCCCAGACACTGACAGGGAGTGAGGGAGAGACAGATATGCAGCTCCAGGGTGGGAACATTTACTGGAAATGGCACCCTGGGGCTGGGGGAGGGGATCCAGGTCTAAGCCTTATCCCCTCTGCTGGCAAAACCACCTGGTACTGTGGGCTACATACAAAAAGGTTTTAAGAGAAAACCTGACCTGCACCCATGCCCTGGTGATCTAGTGGGATCGCCTGTACTGCAACAGTGTCCACCGCCAGCGCATGCGGCCCACCTCTCTTTTAAAGCCGCAATCATTTATAAGGCAAAACTAGGTCAGAAAGCCATGAAGCTTGGAAAGCAATAAAACTGTGGCTTGAATAATCATGTGCTACTAGCAGGTGATGCAGGGGTTAATAACACACCAGGTTTCAGGATCTCTGTAGCTTATGAGCAGTGCACTGAACCAGCAACTTGTTAACAGGTCTGTAACTATCATAGTGCAACTTGGACTTCAGCAGACTGGAGGCTCAGGTAAAACTCAGAGAAGGCTGACTAGCCAGGGTGGAATCATAGCAAGCTAGGAAACATGCTTATATTTGCTTGAGAGTTGGGAAATCAATTATTTGTATCAGAGATCTGTGCAAGCTGTGGCACATGAAACAGGTATGCTGCAACTTGGAGACTGAAGCAAGTTGAATGAACTCTGAAATTCTTTGGAGCCAGTATAAGAAATGAGGATTGCTACACACACTAGCCTTTGAGTCAGCATGTGACTAACTGATTTAGCCCTGAACTACAGGCCAGAGCATACTTACAAATGAGTTGCAGTCTCTGATTGGTTGCCATTGTTAGCTGAGACAAGGAACACTATGACTGAAGGAAGACAATCAGCAGATATACAGTACATACCCTCCAACATGACCAGTCCCACTAGGTACAAAATGCTCTGTTTCTGGACTTCCCTCTTTATTTATTATTGCCATCACCTGTACAGAAACAGCTTTCTTATCATTTAACTAGTTCAACACAGGTGCTGGAAATCATAAATTAAGAGGGAAGTCCAGAAACAGAGCATTTTGTACCTAGTGGGGCGGGTCATGTTGGAGGGTCTGACAGTACTCAAACATGAACATCCACACATCTTTTCACAAACAAAGACTAGTAGGAAACCTGACCTGCAAGACAGATGGAAAGGTTGGGGCTGAATTATTTCGTTCTTGAAATGAGTATTCTGACAGCTTCCAATACACTGACCACAGTAAGCAAAGCATAATGGGTCAATTCAAGATAAAGGGTCTTTAGAAACTGATGGTGTAGCTTCAGACATTGAGTGGCCTATTTATCAATACATTTTAGCTTTTTAAACATCCCCCAAAACTAACAATTTGACATATTGGTGCAGAATTGTACACCGCTCACTTTTTCTTCTCAGACCCCAATTCTGTGTAACCCATACCTGACCCTCTCCATGAGGGAGAAAATGCTCTGTTCCTGGACTTTCCTGGTCATGTATGATTGCCATCACCTGTGGTGAGCTAGTTAATTGATAAGAAAGGTGTTTCACCACAGGTGATAGCAGTCATACATTACCAGGAAAGTCCAGGAACAGAGCATTTTCTTCCTCATGGAGAGGGTCAGGT
Source organism: Pseudophryne corroboree (assembly GCF_028390025.1). Classification (NCBI taxonomy): domain Eukaryota; kingdom Metazoa; phylum Chordata; class Amphibia; order Anura; family Myobatrachidae; genus Pseudophryne; species Pseudophryne corroboree. The sequence goes on from NC_086454.1 coordinate 194,599,539, forward strand.
AGGCAAGTATGGTGTAACCCTTGGTTAAAATGATTGTCATAAACATTCCTGTTCTATGGTACTGTAGGGAAATATGTGATGACATGTGATAAAGTTGGTGCTACTGTCACTACTCAATTCACTGAAGTACAACAAGCAATGTCAGTCATTCAGATCAGCATAGAAAAGTGGCCACAGAGGGTGAAATAAACATAACAAGCTAAGTGTGTTTTCAGATTCAATTTGGTCTGATTTATTGTGTGCAAAGGGTTAAATAAGATGTTGTTTCTTATCTGATTTAAAAATGCTCATGCGCTAACAAGATCCAAACATTACATATACATTAGAAAAATCACAGCAATAGAGTTCAGTATTGGCTAACTTATTAATATTGGATATATTCTGTAATTAGCATAAATTCATTTTTCTAAAAAGCATACAGTAACTCATACTAATTGACAGGGAGTCATTATTTATATTCTGCAGAAGAAATTCTTTGTCAAATATATCATATTCATGGTCAATGAATAACTGCAAAATATGAGTCTACATTATTTTACAATCTTATCTCTAATGTAAATATATGTTTTATACTTCTAGCTAGTTGAAATAAAACATGCTATTTAAAAAGGATTTATGTTTCATGGACACATTCTTGACGGAATTTTAACCTTCTTTAACACAAGATTATTCTCCTACGCCTGTTTTATTTTTGCATCAGTTAAACAGGCAAAATGTTAGCTAAAACAAAGCTTTTTACTTTTGATTCCTAAAACGGTACTGTGTCACATATTGCCACTATAAGAGTTCCAATGCATGGACTTCTGTGAATTCATTCCTATCTCTCTGGGAGCAATGTTCCCTTTGATGCATCTCAATGAACTAAATACTCTAAAGGGGACTTTAGGCTGTTGAGATCTGGAATAGAATCAAATACTTTGTGGTGCATTTTGGTTAGTTCTTGTTGTCCATGCATCACTTATTGAGTCAAATCACAATGCTCATGTTGTAACTGTTGTGGAAAGTAATATCCTGTCCTAGCTGTTGTACCAAAAAAAAAATTCATAAAGTGTCAATTTGTGTTTGCCTCTGGGTGTGTTTGTGATTGATAATATGGCTATGGGTAAACAGCCATGTTTCTGCCATTAATTTTTCTAACTTGAATTTTAATGTATAATTATGTCTCAACGCTCTCCCTGCTCTGCAGATAATGGGAGTGTGAAAGGTATTCGTGATCTCTAGGTCTAATAATATACATCCTAGGACTTCTCCTGTGAAGTGTGTCCCTCTGTTGCTTTCAATTACTTCTGGTACTCCATATCTGCATAGCTTCTTAGCAACAGTCTTTGTGTTTGCTGCCCAGCAAGGCCACGTCACTGTCCAATTTAGAAATAGGTCTGTACACACCAAGATGTACTCATAGCCAGAGCACTTATGTAACTGGATAAAATCAATTTGTAGTCCCTGAAAGTGGTAAAACATCTTTGGGGTACTCTTTGCTGGTAACTTAACTACTTTTCCTGGATTGTGCAGGGCACATATTATATTGTACATCCTGAGCAGCCTGAGTGAAGCCTGGTGCTATTCAATGTTGATTTAGCACCCTCACATTGCATCTGTCATGAGCCGGGTAACTGAATGTCATTTTTTACCTGTTAGGTGTCTCCTGAGATTGGCTCAGCGTGCCAGGGCCGGGTTATAACTATGTGTTCCTTACAACTCTCTTGGTATTGCCCGCAGCGCTGGCTCAGCGGCCTTCTCAGTGTACTCACTTAACTGTTGTATGGCGCCCTCAGTCCCGTCGCAGCCGTCACCGCCGCGCCTGTGGTCTCACCTCATGTAAGCTGAGTGCAGCATCCTCCATGTGCTGTGGCCACTGTTGTCATCCTTGTGGCCGCTGTTCTTGTGTGGGTGTGCGTGGAGCCCCTGCTGCTGCGGCCCTTGCTGCCATTACTGTTTGGCACATGGTTTCTCAAGATCATCTTTTCCCCTTCAAACTCGGTCATCTTGGACAGAATCACATGTTGCTTTCCTCACCAATCCGCAGAGCTGCTGCGGCCTGTGCATAATTGTTAGCCAATCCCTGTTACTCTGCAGGTATAAATATCCTGTCCCAGCACCCAGGAAATTGTCAGTGCTTCAATTGTCCCTCCAGAGATCCCAGTCTGCAGTTCACTAAAGACTCTCCTGTGAATGCTCTCTCTGGTACAGCCTGACTCCTCTGTGTCTACCCTCTGTGGTGCAGCTCCAACTCTCCTGGGGTTATTCTGTGGTGCTACCTGTCTCCATTGTTTCCGCTCCCAGTATTAGCAGAGTGTGTACCCCGGCTTCCAGCAGCCACTCTCAAACGGTTCTCTGTTTTCCATTACCATCAGTAACTCACTATCATAGTGGAGTGATATACCTGCGATCCCCAGCATCACTTGTGTGCTTCACCTGTGATCCCCAGAATCACTTGTGTGCTTCACCTGTGAGCCCCAGCATCACTTGTGTGCTTCACCTGTGAGCCCCAGCATCACTTGTGTGCTTCACCTGTGAGCTCCAGCATCACTTGTGTGCTTAACCTGCTAGCCCCAGCATCACTTGTGTGCTTCACCTGCGAGCCCCAGCATCACTTGTGTGCTTCACCTGCGAGCCCCAGCATCACTTGTGTGCTTCACCTGCGAGCCCCAGCATCACTTGTGTGCTTCACCTGCGAGCCCCAGCATCACTTGTGTGCTTCACCTGCGAGCCCCAGCATCACTTGTGTGCTTCACCTGCGAGCCCCAGCATCACTTGTGTGCTTCACCTGCGAGCCCCAGCATCACTTGTGTGCTTCACCTGCGAGCCCCAGCATCACTTGTGTGCTTCACCTGCGAGCCCCAGCATCACTTGTGTGCTTCACCTGCGAGCCCCAGCATCACTTGTGTGCTTCACCTGCGAGCCCCAGCATCACTTGTGTGCTTCACCTGCGAGCCCCAGCATCACTTGTGTGCTTCACCTGCGAGCCCCAGCATCACTTGTGTGCTTCACCTGCGAGCCCCAGCATCACTTGTGTGCTTCACCTGCGAGCCCCAGCATCACTTGTGTGCTTCACCTGCGAGCCCCAGCATCACTTGTGTGCTTCACCTGCGAGCCCCAGCATCACTTAATGTTTCATCTGAGATCCTCAGCATAATCTATTGCTCTACCTGTGCTCCAAAGCAACACAAGGCATTATAAACTTATGCTCCGGTTACTGGTCTCAAACCAGTAGGAACTCAGAGACTTTCTCTTTAACAGTTATTGTTTTGTTGCACTTTCTATGACTTTTATTATTTAATAAACACCCTTAAAGGCACTTCCTGTTGTCGTGGTTACGCCTTCGGGCTTGGTACTACTGATCCTGCGCATATCTAGGAGTCCCATCTCACCTCCTAAATTCAGGTACCCATCAGCCTCTACAACTGAGGCTTCCCGCTACTGACACCAGCCTCAGTTGTGACAGTAAGCACTGACCTAATGGATCCGGTCGGAGATCAAGTCCAAGGGACCAGGCCAATGCAAGAACTGGCAGTCCGCCTTGAACATCAGGAGGCTGCACAAGGCCATGTTGTCCGATGTCTTCAGGACCTTTCCTCCCGACTGGATGAAAGTCAAGCCACCCTCCGTGGGTCAGGGGCGTCCAGTGTGCCGACTGTAGTACCTCCGGTGGTGTCCCCACCCACCATACCCATTTCTCCTCTACGTCTCCACTTGCCGACACCTGCTAAATATGATGGATCCCCAAAGGCCTGCAGGGGTTTCTTCAACCAGTGCGAAATCCACTTCGAGTTGCAACCTGGCAGTTTTCCTACAGACCGCACTAAAGTTGTGATAATGCTGATTTGATTACCTTATAACCTTCACAATAATGGGTAAGAGACACAGTACGCAATTGGCGTATGGGGTACCGTAAGGGTACGCACTTAGCGTAGCATACGCTAGGCCGTGATCGAGACGCACATGCGGCACGCTCGCTCACAGCTTAATGCGTGGTGTCGAGCACGCTATAGGCGAGCGACTACCGTAATGCTACGCTACCAGCGTAGCGGACGCTCGAGACCACGAGGAGATCACGAGCGGCGCAGACGCTCACAAGATGACAATCAGTAAACCTTGAATGTAACACACAGAAAGGATACTCTTATACTGTAAACCTTGTACTGAAACACTGTAGCGATATAACGCTGCTTAACCTGATTAACACTAAAGCTGTTTGAGCGATCGAGACGCTCCTATTACCCACTGCAATGTAATGAACACACGATACCGTGCTAAGGATCCAACACCTTTACTAACAAGCTTTTAAGTTATATCGAAAAAGGTAAACAGTTCACAAGTCATACACTACAGACTAACATATAATTCTAACAGATTATCTAGACAGAAATATACAATAACGTTACAAGTCTTATACTATAACAGAGAGAAAGGGAATGGCCAATACACACAGAGAATAAGTTGGTTTGCAGAGAATTACTTACACACACTGGGAACGATCGCTGCGCAGCCTGGTACCAGCTCCGAGTTAGTCAATATGAAAACCGTTTGTGGAGTGAGAGAGAGTACAGTATACTACAAAGGGGCCTATAATCTCATTGTTCATTGGACACAGGAATGTCTCCTCGCATCATAACAAAAGGTCATAGGTTAGTTTGAACAGGTGGGCTGTGACTATTACAAACTGCTCAGGTGGGAGGGAATCGCCGGATTCCCGCCGCATGGATAATGAACTGCAAATATATGAAATGTCCAGAATCTACTAATGGCCATAACTATACGCAGGAGCGATTTAATCTTTACCCAACCAGCACCGGATTATTGCTAATAAAATGTTCTTTAGTTAGGTACCAGACACAGCTGTTCAAACCCTGTCTGACCCTTCGTACCATACAAAGAGGGATTCCCAAGTCCGTGAACAAGTCACATTAAACAAACTTACAGTTATTACTAAGGGGAACATTACCTATAAAACCTGCTATATGGATTTATTATTTAACGATTGAGTCGCCCGCTAGACGCACACAAACTCTACCGTAAATGCACATACCACGCGCTCGAGCGCATGGCCGAGGCGCCATCACGCGGCTGCGTATATCCGCACGCACGGGAGAGAATGTGCACGTGCAGCAGGCACGCGCATGAGGTGAATATATGGCAACGTGTAGCATGATATTTTTCTGACTTTGACAGTCCACCCTTTGGCAGTCATCAATAACTGCCACTTCCTAAAACAGTTCAAAAAGAGAAAAATATATGTCATGTATAAATACATTTCTATGATTGGGTAAGGGAGAAGAGAGGAAGGTGGGAAAAAGGTATGACCTAGTGAGATAGTAGAAGCATGTGTGTATGAGTCCATGTTTGAGGGGTCATGTATCATCGTGCCGTACGTGTTTTAAATCAAGCTTCGAGGTATTGCGAAGTATACATTTGAATTCCTTCTTGTCCCGTATTATGGGCCTGTGGATGGGCTGTCAAACTTTACCGAGCTCTTTTCGGCTTTTGGTTGCAACAAAATGGGGGAGCACATTTTAGTTGATGATACATGAATGGGGGGGAATATGCGAGTGCTGATATCTGTGCCTATGTTCCCTATCGACTATGTGTATCATTACCTGAAGGTTGTAGAAATGAAGATAAGAAGCAATTATGGTAAATGCAGTCATAACCTATGTGAGTTTAATATACATTTGTTGATTGAGGTCTTGTCTTGTGTCTTGTCTCGATGTACATGTTGACTGTAGTCTCTTTGGGCTTTTGCTATAATGCGAGCAAAGCCGTTTCAATGTTCATAAAATTTTAAATCACTAAAGTTCTGGGCTAGCGTTTTCATTAAAGTCACTAGGGATATTGGGGGCCGGCAACATAGTCCATAAAAAAAAATCTTTGTATAAATGTGGTCTTCAAATCCTTCTTCCAAGCGAGTCGTTGTACCTTGCAGAAAAACAAAGGAGAAACGGGTGAAAGAAACGGACGTGGAATCACATTTTCATCACAACATTGTCTCTATCGTTGGGTCATACATCAAATTAGTTGTTGTTAGTACAGTGTCCTCGTTCCTTAGACTCATCACCCTGGTATTACTTTTACGTTTCGCTAAAATCCGAACGCATCTAAATATCAGACTGACCAATATGACGACACCCAGAATACACAAGAGAAATTTCCCTACATCCATAATAATACCTTGGGCCCATTCTCCTAAACCAGAGAACCAATTTCGTGGGTTCAAACATGACACCCAACTGGTCAGCTCATTACCCACAGCAGCGAGTGTGAGATTGTGTTTCCTTCGAAACTCCCACTTTAATTGTAAGATGTCATCCATCTTTTGGTCTATGACCTCGGCTGGGTCCTCCGTGCTGTTTGTAATGTACGTGCAGCACTTGATTCCATATTGAGTTGCCAGGGTAACACAATACCCGCCTGTCGCAGCTGTGAGGTAATTGAGAATCATCCTATGCTGAACCTGTTCTGTTTTGTAGGCTTGTAACTCTTTCCCAGTGTACCTGAATGTGTCGTCATACATTTCGGTGATATTGTCTAATAAATTTGCAAGCGCAGATATATATTTGTAATTTATCACTCCTCTGGCGGTACGAGTGATCTCTAACGCGAGTAGGAATTGAATCCCGGTGCATTCATGGATCAGGTCAGAGGCCGAATGCTCTGTTCTTTCTATCAGGTGCCGTTTAACGATGTGCTCGTAATGAGTGTGAGTATAAGGAGCTTGGGCACTGTGGTGAATATCTTTCATTTTAGTGTGGGATACAGTCATTACCTCAGGCAGTACTTTTCCAATATAACATAACCCTTCTGAGTTTGGGGCAAGCCACTTATACGCCTTCCTCCTGCATATGAAATATGCATCATCGGGGAGAACATATGGGACGGAGTGTGACATAACCATATTACAAATTTTCCATGTGAACTCTCCTAACCCTAATTCTCCCATCTGTTTAGTACACGTATCAGTTTGTACGATCTGTGCACAGTATCCTGGTGATACTTCTCCAACTCGCATGATCCTACTTCCTAAGGTGTACCTATACCGAAATAATTTCCTATGGTCGGCTATCTGGCGTATAAGTTCTGTGTCTATGGGCAATCTGTCGGCTCTATGTGAGAATGTCATGGTTTGATTACTCCATGACACTTCCCAATTTCCTGGCTTTCGGGGATTGGAAATGTAAAAGCATACTAAAGACCTATCCACATGATATTGGTGGAGCTTCAAACTAGGAGGACTGGAGATATTAAACCTCTTGTCCACCGGCCTCCCACCACTTAGCTCAAGTACCTCTCCTACAGTTAAAGGGAATGGTACTAGTCCTGATTTACTATGGCCTTGAGGTACTTGAGAGCATACCCAACAGTCTGTCTGATTTAACACTTTACCCACTAAGGAGTGATAGTCACTCAATGGATGCCGGTCCATGTGGACATTAAAACTGGACTGACATTTCTTTATGCACCCATCCTCAACTATATTGTCACAATGCCTACAGATGCAGTTCTCTTCAGCTGACAATCCTTCACAATTCCTTCTATTGTCAATGCTACTAGATCGTTTTCTGATACTCGCCTTTACTCTGAGATTATGTTGTTCTTGGAAATCTACGCCTGCATCCTGGTCATCAGAACCCATTCCCGATCCTTTCTCGACCTCCATGGTACTCTCACCGAAACAGACTGCTCTGGTCAACATCATGGTCAACAGGAAAATCCGGATCACAGTCTCTTGGGGCAAGTCCATCTTAGAGGAGTAAAAGGAGAAAAATAAGAAGGGGGAAAGGAAATAGGAGGGAGGTGGGAACTGGAGAAAATAACAAATGGGAAAAAGAAATCTGGCTCGACAAGCTTCCGGTCTTGTTATTCTCAGCGCTCAGGTGTCGTCTCAATCCTCCCTGAACAGACACTCTAGTGATACAACCTCTACCGTCTGTTCTTTATTACGGGACCTTTCTGGGTCAGTGACCATTTTACAATGAGACGAATGGACCCAAGTCTCTCTCTCGGCAACCTTCAAAGCAGTTGTGCTGGTCAATAAGACTTGATATGGTCCTTCCCATCTGTCAATAAGGCAACCTGAGCGTAGAAAATTCCGTATCATTACATAATCCCCAGGTTCAATGTCATGACAATTACTGTTTGGCAAATCAGGAATCACCAACTTTAGATTATCATTCTGATTCCTCAATTGCTTACTCATTTTAACCAAGTACTTTACGGTTACTTCATTGTTACATTTCAAATCATCCTGGGGGTTAATCATAACATGGGGTTGTCGACCAAACAGAATTTCAAAGGGAGACAGATTAAGAGGGGACCTGGGGGTGGTTCTGATGCTGTATAATACAATTGGCAAAGCTTCCGGCCATAACAGTCCTGTTTCAGTCATTACCTTGCTCAATTTATTTTTAATAGTGCTGTTTACTCTTTCCACCTTCGCGCTCGCCTGGGGGCGATACGGAGTATGCAGCTTACTATTAATTCCCATCAACTTACACCTTGTTTGAAAGACTTCACCTGTGAAATGGGTACCCCTATCACTTTCAATTATTCTAGGGATACCGTACCTACACACAAATTCCTGCACAATTTTCTTTGCAGTAAATACAGCGGTATTTGTGGCCGCGGGAAATGCTTCGACCCAATTTGAGAACACATCAATACAGACCAAAACATACTTTAAATTTCTACAAGGTGGCAATTGTATGAAATCAATCTGTATTACCTGAAAAGGGCCATCTGTCGGAGGGATATGGGATGGCTCTGTCGGTATTGCCTTTCCGATATTCTTCCTCAAGCAGGTAAGGCATGTCATCGCTCTTTTACCCGCATGGGAAGAAAATCCTGGGGCGCACCAATAAACTCTTACTAGCTTGCACATCCCTTCTTTGCCTAGATGAGTCAGCCCATGTGCTGCTTCCGCTAGACCTGGAAGGTATGCTCTGGGTGCTACTGGTTTACCCTGTCCATCTGTCCAGAGTCCTGAGGACTCCTTGCCATATCCTTTTGACCTCCAAACTGCCTTTTCCTGCGGGGAACACAATTTTTGCATTTCACACAATTTCTGTGTGTTTACAGTATTAAATACCATCAGCTGTGTGGTGTCTGTCTGTCTGGGGTTACCTGCTGCTGATTTAGCAGCTTCGTCTGCTCGGCTGTTACCAAGTGATACCGGGTCTTGGCTATATGTGTGAGCTTTACACTTGATAACAGCCACTCTGTCGGGTTCCTGTATCGCTGTTAGAAGTCTTTTGATGTGGGCTGCATGTGCTACGGGTGTGCCAGCTGCCGTCACGAAATTTCTGAGGCGCCATAGGGCTCCGAAATCATGGACTACTCCGAAGGCGTACCTAGAATCTGTGTAGATATTGGCTGACTTGCCCTTAGCCAATTCACATGCTCTGGTTAGGGCAACCAGTTCAGCAACTTGTGCTGAGTGGGGTGGGCCTAGCGGTTCTGCTTCTATGGTACCTTGGTCATCTACGACTGCGTATCCAGTACACAAGTCTCCCGAGTCCGTCTGTTTGTGACAACTACTGTCAGTGTAGAAGGTAAAATCTACATCTTCCAGTGGGTTGTCACTGATGTCAGGCCTTGCCGTGAAATTTTGGGTCAAATATTCCATACAATCATGCATGTCATCCCCTGTATTAAATCCTCCTTCATCATCACTCTCATCCTCCACCCTTTGTGCCTGTCCAGGCACACCTGGGAGATACGTTGCAGGATTTAATGCGCTGCATCTCCTTATGGTGATGTTTACGGGGGCCATCAATGCCAATTCCCATCTTGTAAACCGCGCTGATGAGACGTGTCTGGTTTGGGCAGAATTCAGTAAGGCTGACACTGCATGTGGTGTATGAATTGTGAGGTTGTGTCCTAGCACTACATCTTCGCTTTTTGTGACTAGCAATGCTATTGCTGCAACACTTCGCAAGCATGTGGGGAGGGATCGCGCTACCGTATCTAGCTGAGCGCTGTAGTAGGCTACCGGCCTGCTGGCATCACCATGCTTCTGGGTTAAGACACCTGCTGCGCACCCAGCACTCTCTGTTCCGTACAGCTCAAAGGGTTTCCCATAGTCTGGCATACCTAATGCTGGTGCCTGCGTTAGGCACTGTTTAAGTCTCTCAAATGCCATCTCGGATTCGTCTGTGTGCGAAATCCGATCAGGTTTGCTTGATGAGACCATCTCCTGCAAAGGTAAGGCCAGTATGGAAAAACCTGGGATCCAGTTACGGCAATACCCACACATTCCTAAGAACGTTCTAATCTGTTGCTGGGTTTGTGGCAGGGTCATGTCACGAATTGCTTGAATTCTATCAGCGGTGAGGTGTCTCAGTCCTTGTGTTAGACAGTGTCCCAAATACTTCACACGGGTCTGGCATAATTGTAACTTGTCTTTGGAAACCTTGTGTCCTGTGTCTGAAAGATGAAACAGGAGCTGTTTCGTATCTCTCAGGGACGCTTCCAGTGAATCTGAACACAGTAGTAAATCGTCCACGTACTGGATCAATACTGATCCACTCTCTGGTTGGAAAGACTGTAAACAATCATGCAGAGCTTGTGAGAAAATACTTGGACTGTCTATGAAACCTTGTGGTAAGCGAATCCATGTATATTGAACTCCTCTGTATGTAAATGCAAATAAGTATTGACTGTCAGGGTGCAGAGGTACCGAGAAGAAAGCGGAGCAGAGGTCAATCACAGTGAAAAATTTGGCAGTGGGAGGGATTTGCATAAGAATGACAGCTGGATTTGGTACTACGGGGAATTGACTCTCAACTATTTTGTTGATCCCTCTTAGATCCTGCACTAATCTGTAACCCCTCCCCCCACTCTTTTTAACAGGGAAGATGGGACTATTTGCAGTGCTGGACGTCCTTACCAGAATGCCCTGTTGTAGCAAGCGCTCTATTACAGGGAAAACTCCTAACTCCACCTCTGGCTTCAGAGGATATTGTGGGATTTTTGGAGCTATCCTACCATCTTTTACTTGCACAACTACTGGGGCTACGTTTGCCATCAATCCAGTGTCTTGTCCATCCTTGGTCCAAAGTGATTCCGGTATCTGGGAAATCATTTCCTCTACCTTGGACGGACACCTATTTACAACCACAGTGTGTGACATTAATCTTGTTGGGGAGTCTAGCATATCCTGCGCTTCCTGAGCGTGGTTTTCGGGTATATCCAAGAACACACCTTCAGGAGTACAGTATATGACGCATCCCATTTTGCACAGTAAATCTCTCCCTAAGAGATTAGTCGGAGCCGATGCAGCCAGCAGGAAAGAATGCTTGGTATGCAAAGGCCCTATCGTAATCTCTGCAGGTTTGCTTAAAGGGTAGTGCTGTACTACTCCTGTTACTCCCATGGCTGGAATTGTTTTACCAGTGGTTCTCATGCCCACGGTCGAATTTATCACTGACTTGGCCACCCCCGTATCTACAAGGAAATTTAGAGATTTACCAGCTACATCAATTGTGACCTCGGGTTCACTTTCAAGGTTCGCAATTAATTTCACTGGCTGCAGATTACAGGTGTGGCCTCGCCCCTATGGTGCGTGGTGGCCTCCCTGCATTGCGCTGGCAGCTATTACCTGTGAAGGGGGTAAATGGGATCTATCAGTGACTTGCCAGTCTCTTTTTGGGGGATACCTTTTTGTTTCCCCTGCGTGTGGCTCATAACTCCGTCTCTGCGGTCCTTGATCCCAATTTCGTGTGTCATGTCGTTGTCTAGGGGGTTGATATGATTTTTGTGCATTCTTTGATCTACAGTCTCGTGCATAGTGCCCCTCTTTATGACCGTAATAACAAGTTACCACATTTGACTTACCCACAGGGGTCGGAGATTTATACAGAGGTTGCCTGGTAGTCAGGGCCTGTATACTTACGGCCATTAACTTATCACTCTGCGACTCCCTGTGTCTGGTGATATTCCGATCATGATCAACAGCGGCCTCTCTCAAAGTAGCCACCGACAGACCTCGCCAACATGGTTGGGTGGTCTGTACCCTCGTCCTCAATACTTCCTTTAAACCATCCATTAACACAGATACTGCTACTTCTCTATGATTCACATTTGTCTTAATGTCTTCTATGCCTGTATACTTAGCCATATCCTGTAGTGCCCGATGAAAATAATCAGCTGCTGTTTCTCCCTCTTTCTGTTTGATGGAGAAAATTTTGTTCCATCTGACAACAGCTGGAAAATACTCTTTTAACTGTAAATTTATTCTCTTTACATTATCTTGGTTGTACACATCCGTAAGGGGTACGTCCTCATCTAATTTACAGTCAGCTAAAAATTTCACTGAGTCGACATTGGAGGGTAAACATGCCCTCAGCAATATCTGCCAGTCTTTGTTATTGGGCTCTACAGTATTTCCTAGCTCTCTAATGTATTCCTGGCTTGCAACTAGATCTTTCCAAGGATCAGGGAATTCAGACACCGTTGTTCTTAATTCCATTCGGGTAAAGGGGCAGTGCATGGCAATGTGTCTGAGAGGATTGACTCCTGAAGTGTCAGTTTTCCCATTTGGCACTGCAATTACCCTAACGGGATTAAGTCCCATAGCATCATTCTGAGTAGATTCTACAGCATGTGGTGAAATGGTTTCAGTATATTGTATGGTGCCGTACTTACCAGCTGATACGATCTCACCTGTCCCTCCACTAGGGGCCTTTGATACTAATCTTACGGGTTGGGCCGTGCCCACTGTTGTTTCTGCTATGGTGGCTGCTAGAGAGAGTGCCGATATTGTTGTTGGTTCATCCTCTTGGTCACAATCCTGGGGAAAGTTTAAAACAGGGTACAGCTTGCACGGGTTAACATTTGCATCAACAATCTTGGTTACATTAGGCTTAACATTTATACAATTACTAAGTGCATGTTTATCATTCACCAGTGTGCCATTCTCTGCAACCACCTTCTCTCCCGTTATGTATGGTGGTGGTGGCGCGGTGGCTATCAGTTTTCTTATAGGGTTAGATCCACCCGCTTGAGCCAATCCTCTTTGTATTTCACCTTCCTGTTGCCATAACTGTAAATAATCATAATGTTTGATCCGTCTCTTTGCAGATTTAATGAGACATATCCTTCTCCTTAGATTCTGTAACACCTCGGGACTAAAACTGCCTACCCGTGGGAACTTTTCCCCATCGTGCACAGTCATTCTTTCCCATTCATCGCACAAAACTTCTGTGTGTGAACCGTATTTCTCACACATTACATACCTTGCCGACCCGATTGGTCGGTTTACTGAATCAACCCGAACCGAGGTTGATCGCCCCCTACCTGAACAACTGGCCCCCATCTTTGCAGGTGTTGCTTTCACTACCTCTGAACTTCAAATCAGGGTCTTCAGCGAACCCTTACAAAAACCAAGATGTCCGGGGTAGGCCGGCGGTGGCAGTTTACCGAGTACTCCACTCACTCGCCCATGTCGACCAATACGCCCACACACTGCTCTAGCGCTGGCGTACTCGACCTAGGGCCCCTGCGACCTGAACCTCTATTTACTGGAACATGTGGGTGCGATCCGAAGAGCACTTAACCCTTTCCAGTAACTATTGGTTGTTGGATAGTTCCCAAGTGACTAGCGAACTTCCCTTTAAAATAAAAAAAATTACACAAATCACGTTAGAATGTACAAATAGCGTTTATGACCCCTCTAGTGTACGCAAATGGTACTGGGTCAAGTTACTAACTAATGCACACAATTACGTGCGGTACAATCGTTCTGCACATAAGCAACTAATCTTATGTGCGGAGCGACCAGTGGAATCGAAAATTGTGGCTGCGAATTCCTTCAGCCTGAGCTTAATGGCCTAGATGGGTACCGCACCAACCCTTCCTGGTGTTGTGCTCCTTTACTTTTTATCTATAGCGGACTTCTTAGTCTGCTGTACCTGGACCTCCTGGTCTGTCTGGACCTCCTGGTCTGTGCTACAGTAGACCTCCTGGTCTGCTATACTCTAATGCTCTTTTTTAAATGTTTAACAAGGGATGCCTCCCAAGCCACCATGCAGTCACTTACACGTATGTACCTTCACGAGAACTCGATGATTTCCTTGGTTCAAACCCCAAAAATTAGAAACTTATATATATGTATACACACTCTTTCACCTCATGTACTCTTTACTTTCGTTTCTGCGCAGAAATCCCTTTCATTCAGTATCGCAGGCTAATCCCGAGGAGTTACAACTAGAGAAGGATCTATTAGCTTAAAATTTTGGACACTGAGATTGATTTGCGCTATTTTCGCGTTGCCTCCTTATCGCCTAATTAAAACAATACTATCATGTGATTTGTATTATGTGGGCGTACCCAGACGCTCCATTGCGTAGTATACGCTCCGTGCGTCGGCCCTTGCGTCGCGTACCCTAGTCCCGCCCTTTGTTAGAGACACGTGTACACCAGCCAGGTATATCCACAGAAATACAATTTAACACGTTTATATCAATGTAGATGGTCTTTAACTGTAATCATCTACTGAACACCACACCAAACTTCCTTGTATTTTAGGCAAGCCGTGCGCGTGTATTACAAATTACTCCTTAACGTATTATTTTTACTCTTTAACTACCAATAGCAACAAATCTTTCTCAGCACGTTATCAATTGTGAAATGGCAACCAGGAAAGTGATATGTGAAAATACACAAGTGAAAAGAAATACAGGTGTGTGCGTGCGTGTGTACGCAAAACAGAAATAAACAGTTTTAAAAGACACTAGCGTATTGTTCTTACCTCCGGTTCTGGATTCCACCAGCACTCCTTCAACGTAGCGAAACAGACGCTTATCTAGCCAGCACTACTGTATCCCGATACGAAGGGATACTGCCTTCCCGCCCTTGCTGACAGATAACGTTTGTTTTCGCTAGTGCGGATATGTGGAGGACGGACGAGCCGCCAATTGATAATGCTGATTTGATTACCTTATAACCTGCACAATAATGGGTAAGAGACACAGTACGCAATTGGCGTATGGGGTACCGTAAGGGTACGCACTTAGCGTAGCATACTCTAGGCCGTGATCGAGACGCACATGCGGCACGCTCGCTCACAGCTTAATGCGTGGTGTCGAGCACGCTATAGGCGAGCGACTACCGTAATGCTACGCTACCAGCGTAGCGGACGCTCGAGACCACGAGGAGATCACGAGCGGCGCAGACGCTCACAAGATGACAATCAGTAAACCTTGAATGTAACACACAGAAAGGATACTCTTTTATACTGTAAACCTTGTACTGAAACACTGTAGCGATATAACGCTGCTTAACCTGATTAACACTAAAGCTGTTTGAGCGATCGAGACGCTCCTATTACCCACTGCAATGTAATGAACACACGATACCGTGCTAAGGATCCAACACCTTTACTAACAAGCTTTTAAGTTATATCGAAAAAGGTAAACAGTTCACAAGTCATACACTACAGACTAACATATAATTCTAACAGATTATCTAGACAGAAATATACAATAACGTTACAAGTCTTATACTATAACAGAGAGAAAGGGAATGGCCAATACACACAGAGAATAAGTTGGTTTGCAGAGAATTACTTACACACACTGGGAACGATCGCTGCGCAGCCTGGTACCAGCTCCGAGTTAGTCAATATGAAAACCGTTTGTGGAGTGAGAGAGAGCTGCCCAGACTGGCTGATTTTATATACACTGAGTACCGTGTACTACAAAGGGGCCTATAATCTCATTGTTCATTGGACACAGGAATGTCTCCTCGCATCATAACAAAAGGTCATAGGTTAGTTTGAACAGGTGGGCTGTGACTATTACAAACTGCTCAGGTGGGAGGGAATCGCCGGATTCCCGCCGCATGGATAATGAACTGCAAATATATGAAATGTCCAGAATCTACTAATGGCCATAACTATACGCAGGAGCGATTTAATCTTTACCCAACCAGCACCGGATTATTGCTAATAAAAATGTTCTTTAGTTAGGTACCAGACACAGCTGTTCAAACCCTGTCTGACCCTTCGTACCATACAAAGAGGGATTCCCAAGTCCGTGAACAAGTCACATTAAACAAACTTACAGTTATTACTAAGGGGAACATTACCTATAAAACCTGCTATATGGATTTATTATTTAACGATTGAGTCGCCCGCTAGACGCACACAAACTCTACCGTAAATGCACATACCACGCGCTCGAGCGCATGGCCGAGGCGCCATCACGCGGCTGCGTATATCCGCACGCACGGGAGAGAATGTGCACGTGCAGCAGGCATGCGCATGAGGTGAATATATGGCAACGTGTAGCATGATATTTTTCTGACTTTGACAGTTGCTTATATTATCTCCCTACTCAGTGGCTCTGCCCTCGACTGGGCATCACCCTTATGGGAAAGATCAGATACTCTGCTGTCATCC
This sequence comes from Pseudophryne corroboree, assembly GCF_028390025.1. Lineage (NCBI taxonomy): Eukaryota > Metazoa > Chordata > Amphibia > Anura > Myobatrachidae > Pseudophryne > Pseudophryne corroboree. The sequence goes on from NC_086454.1 coordinate 194,615,932, forward strand.
TACTCTGACTTCGTGGCAACATTCAGACGAATCTTTGATGAGCCAGGTCGAGTGTCAGCTTCTTCTGAAATTCTCTGGCTACGTCAGGGGACAAGAACTGTCGGCCAGTATTTAGTACAATTCCAGACTTTGGCATCTGAAGTTTCCTGGAATGAGGAAGCCCTCTATGCAGCTTTTTGGCAGGGCCTGTCTGAACGTATTAAAGATGAGCTCGCTACTAGAGTCTTGCCCTCAAAATTATGAATGAGCTCGTATCACTCTGCATTAAAGTAGACCTACGGTTCCGTGAAAGGGCTATGGAGCGAGGTAGGTCAACCGTTCCTCCTCCTCCTTCTTCTTTCTTCTTTCTTCTTTCTTCTTCCTTCTTCCTTCTTCCTTCTTCCTTCTTCTTCTCAGTTTTTCTTCAGGTGGCTCAACGTACCAAGAGTTTTCTTGCCTTGTTGGACTCTGGAGCAGCCGGAAACTTTATAACTGAGAAGTTCCTTAAGCAGTGGTCCCTACCCACTGAGAGACTTTCATCTCCTATATCTTTAACTGCCGTGGACGGTAGTAAGATTCCTGATGCAGTGATTACCTTCAAGACCCTACATATCCGTCTGAAGGTAGGGGTTCTGCATACAGAACTGATTTCTTTCCTGGTAATCCCAAGGGCCACTCATCCTGTGGTTCTAGGCCATCACTTTGAAAAAGTCACGTGATTTCGTGACGAAACGCGTCAGTCTCTGCCCATTTTGTGAAGCTGCAGCAGTGTTCTCTATCAACCTACAGGTGTATAGCGTAGCAGAGCGGGAGTCGTTACGGGACACTGCCATCTGTCCACCCCGCCGCTAATATCAGCACGTCCGCCCAAACAGGCGTCAGCACTGCAAGTCCGTGACATCACATCCCCCCTTTTGTGGAGCAATTTACAGCCGGTGACACGAGAGGCACCCCCTGTGGACAACATAATAACCGAGGACGCTCGATTATCGGGGGCAGGACCACACCGTGAGCTCCATCAGGGAGGTAATCGGACACTTTGTACAAACTGTTATCTGCCGCTACACCTTTACCATTCAGCGTGCTTCAGTTACCATTTGACTGATACAAAGTTAATACACGCTGATGGTCCAACAGGACAACTTTCCTAGTGCATTGATTCCTTATGCAGGGAACAGTTACCATCACTGACTGATACAGAGTTACTATTTGTTGATACTTTTTTCTCAGTGCACTGATTCCCTACTGAGGGAAGTTTTAACAGTATTTGTTATAATTTGAAACTGCTGGCCAGCACGATACTATTTATTATTGGGTTTAATTTTAAACTGTTATTTGATAAACATAATTGGTATAATTTTATTGAATAAATTACTTTTATTTATTTACCGGCTCTGAATAGATTCATTGGGTGTCTATCGTGAACACATGAGCGCTCCTCTTTTCTTTTGGTTTATTATATTATTGATCGAGTGGCGTTCTCCGCAGTGAGGATGGACTCTATGCCCCCGCCAGGGAAAAGTCTCTTGAAGCCGGCTCTTAGAAGGAAGCTCTTGCATTGGGCACACTCCTCTCGCTTCGCCGGACACGCAGGCATACACAAGACCTTAGAATTTGTTTCCAGATCATACTGGTGGCCGACCCTAAAAAAGGACATTGCTGAATTTGTGGCCTCCTGCCCAAAATGTGCCCAACACAAAGCATCCCGCCAGTCACCCACTGGGCAACTGGTCCCTTTGTCTGTTCCCCATCGCCCGTCGATGGATTTTGTCATGAATCTCCCTGTGTGTAACAAATTCAACACCATGTGGGTGGTAGTAGACCGATTTACCAAAATGGTTCATTTCATTCCTCTCACCGGTCTTCTGTTGGCACAAGTTTTCATTAAAGAGATCTTCAGATTACACGGTCTGTGGAGATAATTTCCGATAGAGGTGTTCAGTTTGTGGCCAAATTCTGGCAAAGTCTTTGTCAGGTGCTCCAAGTCAAGTTTAAATTTTCTACAGCCTATTACCCTCAAACCAATGGGCAAACTGAGAGGGTGAATCAGAAATTGGAAGCCTTCCTCCGTATCTATGTATCCTCTTCCCAGGATGATTAGGTTCAACTCCTCCCATGGGCTGAATTTTGCCACAACAATCAGTACCATTCTTCATCTTCTTCTACGCCATTCTTCACCAAATATGGTTTCCACCCGAAAGTTCCAGAGTTCCACCCGCCTCCAGCAACATTGGTGCCTGCAGCTGATATCACGCTTCAGCAGTTTTCTAAAAACTGGAAGAATGTTTGTGCAGCTCTTTTGAAAGCATCCTCCAGGTACAAAAGATTTGCGCATAAGAAGCGTAGGGCAATTCCAGCCCTTAAAGTTGGTGACCGTGTTTGGCTGTCTATGAAGAATCTACGACTGAGGGTCCCGAGTATGAAATTTGCCCCCCGCTATATCGGACCTTTCCTGATTGAACAAGTCGTCAACCCAGTGGCTTACTAGCTTCAACTTCCTCCGTTTGTAAAAGTTCCTAAGACATTCCATATTTCGCTCCTTAAATCAGAGATTTTTTAATTGCTTTCATTCAACACTTCCCTCTGCTCCCAAAGTTCAGACTCAACGTGGTGTTGAGTATGAGGTCGCCAAAATCCTGGATTCACGTATTAGATATGGACATCTCCAGTATTTGATCGATTGGAAGGGCTATAGTCCTGAGGAACGTTCCTGGATGAATGCATCAGTTGTCCATGCTCCTAAATTGGTCCAGAAATTCCATACCAATTTCTGCGAAAACCTAAGAAGTGTCCTGGGGCCACTCCTAAAGGGGGGGGGGGGGGGGGGTGCTGTCACGATCCGGGTAACTGAACGCCATTTTCTACCTGCTAGGTGTCTCCTGAGATTGGCCCAGCGTGCCAGGGCCAGGTTATAACTATGTGTTCCTTACAACTCTCTTGGTATTTCCTGCAGTGCTGGCTCAGCGGCCTTCTCAGTGTACTCACTTAACTGTGATATGGTGCGCTCAGGCCGTCACCTCCGCGCCTGTGGTCTCACCTCATGTAAGCTGAGTGCAGCGTCCTCCATGTGCTGCGGCCGCTGTTGTCATCCTTGTGGCCGCTTTGCGTGTGTGGGTGTGCGTGGAGCCTCTGCCGCCATTACTGTTTGGCACATGGTTTCTCAAGATCATCTTTTCCCCTTCAAACTCTGTCATGGGCGCAGCCATCTTGGACAGAATCGCATGTTGCTTTCCTCACCAATCCGCAGCACTGCTGCGGCCTGTACATAATTGTTAGCCAATCCCTGTTACTCTGCAGGTATAAATATCCTGTCCCAGCACCCAGGAAATTGTCAGTGCTTCAATTGTCCCTCCACAGATCCCAGTCTGCAGTTCACTAAAGACTCTCCTGTGAATGCTGTCTCTGGTACAGCCTGACTCCTCTGTGTCTACCCTCTGTGGTGCAGCTCCAACTCTCCTGGGGTTATTCTGTGGTGCTACCTGTCTCCATTGCTTCCGCACCCAGTATTAGCAGAGTGTGTACCCCGGCTTCCAGCAGCCACTCTCCAACAGTTCTCTGTTTTCCATTACCATCAGTAACTCACTATCATAGTGGAGTGATATACCTGCGATCCCCAGCATCACTTGTGTGCTTCACCTGCGATCCCCAGCATCACTTGTGTGCTTCACCTGCGATCCCCAGCATCACTTGTGTGCTTCACCTGCGATCCCCAGCATCACTTGTGTTCTTTACCTGCGATCCCCAGCATCACTTGTGTGCTTCATCTGCGATCCCCAGCATCACTTGTGTGCTTCACCTGCGATCCCCAGCATAACCTGTTGCTCTACCTGGGCTCCAAAGCAACACAAGGCATTATAAACTTATGCTCCGGTTACTGGTCTCAAACCAGTAGGAACTCTGAGACTTTCTCTTAAACAGTTATTGTTTTGTTGCACTTTCTATGACTTTTATTATTTAATAAACACCCTTAAAGGCACTTCCTGTTGTCGTGGTCACGCCTTCGGGCTTGGTACTACTGATCCTGCGCATGTCTAGGAGTCCCATCTCACCTCCTAAATTCAGGTACCCATCAGCCCCTACAACTGAGGCTTCCTGCTACCAACACCAGCCCTCAGTTATGACAGCATCTTGTTACTGATAAGTATTTACGTGAAGTATCTGAGCTAAGACTGGGAACAGTGCACGTGGTAGACAAAGATGGTGCTTAACCATCCATCATTCTGAGGTTGTGCACCTAGTCTTTTCCAAATGTCTACTTCTGTCTGTGGAGCCTGGGCCTGCAACTTTTTAAGGAGATCAAGGCCCAGGTCCAATATCTCTTGTGTTATGGCCACCAGTATGAAATTATCAGGTAGGGATTTTACTTCGTCCTGCTTGTCAGCTTGGTCTACGAAGGCATTCCCTTTTACCTCTTGAGTTTTGTCTCTAGTGTGTGCTTTTACCTTAATTATAACAAATTTTTTATAGAAAGGCAGCAAATATTGATCTTATACTATCTGCATGCTTGATTGGCTTGCCTGTGGATCCTACAAAATCTCATCTACTTTTCATATAGGCCTGTAATCATGTGCAATTCCAAATACATACCTATAATCTGTGTAAATATTTACTGTTTGTCCCTTAGCAATTATGAATGCTGCTGCTTATGTCCAGAATTCTGCTTCCTGAGCTGAACCAGCTGGGGGCAATGGTTTTTGTATCAGAATCTGTTTCAGTGATAACTGCATATCCTGTATGTGGTTCACCATTAACATAGTATTGGGAACTGTCAACAAACAGATGTAAGTCTGCATTGGAGAGGGGTGTGTCAGAAATTTGGGGCACATTGGATGTTTCAAAGTTCATTAATTCAACATAATCATGGACAAAAGGTGAAAAAGTTGTGGAAGTCTCTATTTCCCTGTCTTGACACTCCTTCTTATCACAAATGTCACTAGGAGAGGATTTTATTTCTACCCTCCCCTCTTTTGAAGCCAGTGGCAGCAATGTAGTTGGGTTCAAAACTATACATCTTTTAATAGTGACATTTGATGGCAAGAGTAGCGCAACTTTATATTTGGTAAGTCTGGCAGCTGACAGGTGTTTAGTTTGAGCCTGATTAAGTATTTCTGTAACTGTGTGTGGTACTTGTGGTTAAAGGATGCCCTACAGCTCTGTCAGTTAGTAGCAGGGCTGATGCTGCAACAGATTTAACACATGTTGTAGCTGTTCTGATAAAAGGGTCTAGTTGCAGGGATTAACATCCCAGAGGACTTTTTGTTTCCATGCCTTGCCATGTTAAAACTCCCTGGGCATGGCCTGAAACTTCATAACAGAAAATACTGAATGTGTTCTTGTAATTTGGTAGTCCCAAGGCAGGGACAGAAAGAATGTCTGTTTTTAATTAACAGAAAGCAACCAACTGCTCTTAACTCATACTTAAAGGACCTTGGGCATTTTGAACCTTGAAAGCATTATATAAGACTTGTAGTTTTGGTGATGCTGAGGGGATACATTCCCTAAAATAGCTAATTAGTCCCTAATATGTCCAAAGTCGTTTTGAGTGTATTAGGAGGTTTTATGTAAGAAATTGGTGTCCTTTTTTCAGATGTTATGTGTTTAGAGCTTGCACAAATGCATTGGCCAAGAAAGTGAACCCTGGGTTGTGAAAATTGCAATTTTTCTTTAGCCACTTTGCACCTCTTGTTGTACAGGAAATGCAACAAGGACTCTGTTTCCTGTACACACTTCCTGTGGTTACCTGTGCATAACAAGAGAACATCCATATATTGTATGATGATTGTGGATGGATTAGCAGTGGTCCATTCCTGCAGCAGTAGGGCCATAACTTAACTAAATGCTGATGGACTTGTAGTCCTCCTTGTGGAAACCTGTTCCAGCAATACTGTTCATGTTTTAAGTAAATGCTAGAATCTGTTGGCTTGCTTCAGTCAGTGGTACAGAAAAGAAAGCAATAGTCAAGTCTATGACTGTGAAGACAGTGGCAGTTGAAGGCATTTGGTTGAGAAGTGTATGTGGGTTAGAAACAATTAGGCTATCTATTACCATTATTTTGTTAACTTCTCTAGGGTAATGTACCATCTGGGAGGGTCACCATGCTTGGTATTCTTTTTAATAGAGAACAAAGGCGTGTTCCAAGGTGACCTACAAGGTTTAAAAACTCCAGCCTTTACGTAATCTGGTTTTTGTTGTTGCTTTTTGCCAAGTGCCTGTATTTGTTCTAAGATTAAGGGATATAGGGGGTTATTCAGAGTTTTTAACAAACCAAAACAGTTAGCAATTTGGCAACACAATGTTGCACTGCAGGTAGGGCAGATGTAACATGTGCACAGAGAGTTAGATTTGGGTTGGGTGTGTTCAAACTGAAATCTACACTGCAGTGTAAAAATAAATCAGCCAGTATTTACCATGCACATAAACAATATAACCCACCCAAATCTAAATCTCTTTGCCCATGTTGCATCAGCTACACCTGCAGTGCAACATAGTTTGCACAATTGCTAACTTTTTTGGTTTGCTAACAACTTCCATTGTTTCATTTTTATGGGGTGTACATTTGGCTTTAGTTTGATAGCCACTGAAGTTACTGGGAGAATTCCCACATCTACATTTGTGGTAGCCCGTAAATCTACTGGTAGTTTTAATATAACTCATGTTCAAAGCTTAGAGGCTGGTCAGAGTCAATGTCTTGTGTAGATACAAACACTAAGGTATCAAAGGCTATTTGCTGTCTATTACTGGCACCTGTTGTGTCATCTGATCATTTCTAAACATTATTCAAGCTTCCAACGCAGACAGCAGATCTGCTCCTAGCCAACTTACTGGACAATTGTCAGACATTAAAAACTGGGCAACAACTAGTGATGTGCACCAGAAATTTTTCGGGTTTTGGTTTTGGATTCGGTTCCGCGTCCGTGTTTTGGATTCAGACGCGTTTTGGCAAAACCTCCCTGAAAATGTTTTGTCGGATTCGGGTGTGTTTTGGATTCGGGTGTTTTTTTTACAAAAAACCCTAAAAAAACAGCTTAAATCATAGAATTTGGGGGTCATTTTGATCCCATAGTATTATTAACCCCAATAACCATAATTTCCACTCATTTCATATTATTTTTAGTCCTAAAATTTGCACGCAGGTCGTTGGATGGCTAAGCTAAGTGACCCAAGTGGCCGATACAAACACCTGGCCCATCTAGGAGTGGCACTGCAGTGTCAGACAGGATGGCACTTCCAAAAATAGTCCCCAAACAGCACATGATGCAAAGAAAAAAAGAGGTGCACCAAGGTCGCTGGATGGCTAAGCTAAGCGACCCAAGTGGCCGACACAAACACCTGGCCCATCTAGGAGTGGCACTGCAGTGTCAGACAGGATGGCACTTAAAAAAAATAGTCCACAAACAGCACATGATGCAGAGATCTATATATATATATATATATATATATATATATATATACTGGTGGTCAGCAAAATGCTGCACTGTCCTCCTACTATAATACTGCTCACAACTACAATGCAGCACAGATATGGATAGTATACTTGATGACACAGAGGTAGAGCAATGGATTACTGTACCGTACTGCTATATATATACTGGTGGTCAGCAAAATTCTGCACTGTCCTCCTACTATAATACTGCGCACAACTACAATGCAGCACAGATATGGATAGTATACTTGATGACACACAGGTAGAGCAATGGACTACTGTACCGTACTGCTATATATATATATATATATACTGGTGGTCAGCAAAATTCTGCATTGTCATCCTACTATAATACTGCGCACAACTACAATGCAGCACAGGTATGGATAGTATTCTTGATGACACAGAGGTAGAGCAATGGACTACTGTACCGTACTGCTATATATATATATATATATATATATATATATATATATATATATATATATATATATATATATATATATATATATATATATACTGGTGGTCAGCAAAATTCTGCACTGTCCTCCTACTATATACTACAATGCAGCACAGATATGGAGCGTTTTTCAAGCAGAGAACGTAGATATTTGCAGCACACTGAACACAGAAACTGAGAGAACGCAGCCTCGTCCTCTCGCTATCATCTCCAATGCACAAGTGAAAATGGCGGCGAAGCGCGGCTCCTTATATAGAATACAAATCTCGTGAGAATCCGACAGCGGGATGATGACGTTCGGGCGCGCTCGGGTTAACCGAGCAGGGCGGGAAGATCCGAGGCTGCCTCAGAACCGTGTAAAATGGGTGAAGTTCGGGGGGGGGGGGGTCGTATCTTGACGAACCGAACCCGCTCATCTCTAGTAACAACAAGTTTACTATCGGGTCTGGATAATTTTACTGGTTTAGACTGTTGGAGAAATTGAGTGTGACCATCCAATCCTGTTGCTGGAATTTTAGTTTCTGATATTACACAAGGTGGGATCAGTTCTGGCAGTCCCAGTGTCCATCAAACAACTGATGGTTGGTAATTTGTAAGGCTGTGGTGTCATCTGATTATGCCTTTGTTAGTTCATCTGAGTCTAACAAGGTGGCATTGTAAATGTTTCTAATTTTTAAAAAAAAATCCCATAGGATATCTGGCATATTCTTGGTTATTAACATCAATTCTGAATTTTTCCAGGGTTTATACTATGTAGTGGTTCTTATGACTGGATGACTGTGCTGCTGGCCCTAAGGTATCTTGTGTACATACTGGATATAATTTAGTAGGTTTTTCTTCATTGGGTGGTTTATTATATGCTAGAGGTGCAGAGGAGGATAATGAGATCATGGACTGTGAGGCACAAGGATTTATGCCTAGTCTCTGTGTGTTGCACTAGTCAGCAAGTCTAACAATTAATACAACACACTGACATAAGAGGGCAGTTACCTTCCATAGCTTTACAATCCTATATACAAGATCTTATATTTGACCACTAGACTGTCCTGCACTTTATTGTATACAAATGCCTTATGATGACATATCTATCTTACTTTTGAACTTTTAATATAAGACAAGGTACAGTCCAAGACCCTGGGTGCCTTATATGGGTCACACAGGAAAGATCACAGGATTGCAATTGCTACCAGGACACCTGACCAGAATCATAGGGTGCCTTTATACACTGTCACTTGATCCACGTAGTATTCGTGTCAAAATGTATCAATAAGACAAGTTCATCGATGCCTGGCAACAATTTCTACTGGACAAGGTGAGTTGAGGCAGGGACAGGCAGGTCTTAACCTTGTCTTCTGAATTACTGCCACACCCTTATACACAGCGCTGGTATTGAGGTCCATGAGCCCTTGGCATCACTACTTACAGGAAGACAGCTGCATTGCATCCAGGTTAAGAGCTGGCAGTTGGATATAAGGGCACACTAATAATGCAGTATAACATTTGTACACCATTCAAACATACATATGCCTTTAAGACACATAAGTACATACAGTATATGCAAAGAAAAGAGAAAAAAAGCAAGACATCTGAGGACTGATTCTTAACAATACCTGAGTCCTATCTGCTTCAGAACAGACCAGAGGTCACAGGGAGACAGAGTAAAAAACTACTCACCAAATGGGTTTAATGAGTCTGCATTTTCATGTCCCTCTGGTCCAGGCGTCTGCTGGGTAGTAGGAACTGGGGATCTAGGTCAGGAACCTCCAGGTCTGATAAAAATGGTGCTTCTGTAACTTCTCAATTCGGCAAAGTACAGCAAGCAATGTCAGTCATTCAGATCAGCATAGGAATGTGGCCACAGAAAGCAAAATCATCACAACAAGATTTTGTGCTTTCAGATCCACTCTGGTCTGCTATATTGTGTGCAAAGAGTTATATAGGATGTTGTTTCTTATCTGAATTCAAATTGCTCATGCGCCAACAAGTTCCATACATTACATATACATTAGAAAAATCACAGCAGTAGAGAGCAGTACTGGCTAACTTATTAATATTGCCTATAGTCTTTAAAGGAGGCGTTCGATATGCCAGCTGTTGGGATCCTGGCGCTCAGCATACTGTTGCTGGGATACCAACAGCTGGCATACTTACAACTATTCTCCCACTTGGGGTGTCCATGACACCCCTGGAGGGAGAATAAATTGCGTGGTGCGCATAGCACGCCACTGTGCCTGCAGCATGTCAAGCGCAGCAAGCCCGCGAGGGGCTCTTTTGCACTCGCCCCACTGCCTACATGCCGGCGCTCGGGATCCCGGTGCCAGTAGCGTCGGTATAACATAGTTCACCCTTATTTAATTAGCAGCATAAATACATTTTTCTATTAAGTATAACTCACTCTAATTGGCAGGGAGTCATTACCTATAGTCTGCAGAAGATATTCTTAGACCTTGAATATGATATATTTGGAGATAAGATTGTGAAAATAATGTAGACTCATTATATTTTGGAATCGTTCATTGTCAATGTAAATATGGGGTAGATTTACTATCCTTCTTTAAGGGGTAATGCGCTATCTGCACACGTATGTGCCGCAGATATCGCATCCCCTGATGTATTATCCTGTCAATGCGCTATTGTAAGTAGGGGCGGTATGCGCCCGCTGCCTTATCGGCGCCTCTATCTGTTAGACAGAGCACCAATAAGCTTGCTCACTTATGAACGTTCCATGTGCCCAAACGTTAGTCTTTCCTACCCTGTTCCTCTTTGCCTCCAAGATTCGGTGCTGCAGGTCTCCAAACAGTTACTATTTTTTTTATGCTCCCTCAATAAACTTTATTGTTTTAATACATGCTATCAAACTGCGCATGCATCGGCATAACTCCTGATTTGATGTTTTTTGCAACTGCACTTGAGGATACATTCAAAGCTCTAGAAATGTTCAATATTGACTGACCTTCATGTCTTAAAGTAATGATGGACTGTTGTTTCTCTTTGCTGAGTTGAGTGGTTCGTGCCATAATATGGATTACAATTTTTAGTCGAATAGGGGTGTCCACTGTGTACTAACCCTACCTCTGCACAACACAACTGATGGTCTCAAACACATTTAGAATGCAAGTAATTCCACAGATTGCCTCTTGACAAGGCACACCTGTTAATTCAAAACCATTCCAGGAGACTACCTCATGAAGCTGATTGAGAGAATGCCAAGAGTGTGCAAAGCTGTCATCAAAGCAAAAGGGGGCTACTTTGGGGAATCTAAAATATAAAACATATTTTGATTTGTTTAACACTTTTTTTTGTTTACAACATAATTCCATGTGTTCTTTCATAGTTTTGATGTCTTCAGTATTAATCTACAATGTAGAAAATAATGAAAATAAATAAAAACCATTGAATGAGAAGGTGTGTCCAAACTTTTGATTGGTACTGTATTATGTCCTATTGCTATAGTGCATGATTTACCCACCATATTCCTGTATATTCTTATCCATTAGGAATTTATCTAGCCCATTCTTAAAAGTAGTGACCGAATCTGCCATTACTACTCTCTCAGGCAGGGACTTCCAAATACATATTGTCCTTACAGTGAAGAAACCTTTCCGTTTCTGTGTCTGAAATCTCCTCTCTTCTAACCTGAGCGGGTGTCCACGTGTCCTTTGTGATGATCTTACTAAGAACAAATACCCTGCTAGCTCTGTGCATTGACCCCTTATACATTTGAAAATGTTAATCATGACCCCTCTTAATCTCCCTTTTTCTAGTGTAAACATGCCTAGCCTATCAAGCCTTTCCTCATATTCTAGCTTCTCCATCCCCATAATCAATTTGGTAGCCCATCTTTGAACATTTTCTAGTTCCAGGATATACTTTTTGTAGTATGGTGCCCATAGTTGTGCACAGTATTCGAGATGTGGGATGCAGTCAATTTACCTCCAATCAAAATCCAGACGGTCGAAATCCCGACAGCAATTGACCGACAGTCAAAATCCTGACAAGGTCAAAATCCCAACATGGACAAAATACCGACATTTAAAATACAGACAAGGTCAAAATACCAACATTTAAAATGCTGAGAGGTCAAAATGCCAACATGCGTTTTTCATGATTTTCTTTTATTGAAACCGACTTGTTCATACTTTACCATCCCAGTGGACCTGGAGGGGGAATATAATAGTGTGCCGAGCGCAGCGAGGCACCGTGCCCGAAGCATGGTGAGCGCAGCGAGCCATGCGAGGGGACAAGGTACACTTATATGGTGTCCATGTCGACCTATGTCGACATACAAAAAAAACAATTAAAACCGCATGTCTGTATTTTGACCTGTTGGCATGTTACATGTCAGTATTTTGACATTGTCTGTATTTTAAATGTCGGTATTTTGTCCATGTTGGGATTTTGACCTTGTCAGGATTTTGACAGTCGGTCAATTGCTGTCGGGATTTCGATTGGAGGTATTTTATACCAATCCCCAAGATGTGGCCTTAGTAGTGATTTATATAATAGGAGTATAACACTCTCATCCCTTGCATCAATTCCCCGCTTTATGCAAGCTAATACCTTGTTTGCCTTTTTTGCTGCATTCCTGCTTTGGGTACTACAGCTAAGTTTGTTATCTATGTGAACACCTAAATCTTTTTCCAGTACAGAATCCCCTAGTTTCTTCCCATTTAGTATGTAGGTAGTATTTTTGTTTTTTCTACCGAAGTGCATTACCTTACATTTGTCTATATTGAACCGCATTCTCCATTTTAGTGCCCATGATTCCAATTTAAAGAAGTCGTTCTGAATTTATAACCTTACACAATTTGGTATTGTCTGCAAAAATTTACACTGTGCTCTCTAGACCTACTGTACTTCTAGATCATTTATGAAAATGTTAAACAATAGTGGTCCAAGTACAGACCCTTGTGGGACACCACTTAATAGTCCCATGCACTGTATGAGTCCTAAAAATGGATGGTATATTAATACATATAACTCAGTCTTACTCCAATTGAAAAAAATAAGTCATACAGTATGTGCTATAAATAGTAACTGGAACAAAAAAGTATATAGTCACTGTAATGCTCAGTCCTCCTCCAGGAAAGGAAAATCAGTAAATGAATGATTCCTTCATCTGGTTCCTCTGAGTAATTATTTTCAACACATTATACTCCACAGTGTCAGTAACCTTCCTTAAAAGTACATATGACTGCTTTTATTCTGCTTCATAGAGTGGATGGGACTTTATTGGACTAACTTTCCCATTTTAGAATAAGATTGTGCATCACTGAGTATTATTTATACCATTGATGTCCGCATACCCCATTTGTAAGGAAAGTGTCCTTTACCCTAGAGAAAGAGCTCTTGATATTTTTTTTTATATTTCTAGCTTTCTAGCATAGTAATGTTATACCTGGTATGCTAATAGCTTGTGAATGCCAAGTAAAACCATTTATATTGCAGTCAGAAGTGAAGCAGAGTTATACAATTGTTTCTTTCAATGCTGTGTACATTTGTGAATATAAAATAATGTCAACTAATGGGTGTACTTACTGTCAAAGTAATAGGTAATACAAGATACTAGCAGGGGGTATTCCCAAGTCCACTCCAATAGACTACAGACATTTTTAAGGCTTGGGTGGAAGCACCAGATAAATATATTGGGGGAGAAAGAGCTAATAAGCCCCCAAATATATCATTAATGCCCAAAGGTGGGTTACCTCTATGATGTCACAGAAGCCAGCTTAGTCAAAGGGTAATGAAGTTTACTCCTCCCTTGTCACACACTACTTTTAAAACCTAATTCTTATTTATCACATATTCATTCACCTAAACATTACAAATAATTAATAAATTAACTTTCAATTCCCCTTCGTATAGATATCATACATCACTGGCTACTGACAATAAGTCATTATGTGATTTCCCTACAAATAACTATAATTATTTCACACATGATGTAACTCTCCGTCCACTCATAATTACAGTATACTGTATATTCCTTATGGCTGAAGTTTGGAGGTTTTTTCTTCTTAACTTATGTTAAAACTTGAATACAGTATATCAGCATCTGGAAGACTCTCATACTGTATCTTTGTTCTGACTGAGTAACCCACCTGTGGTGAGCCAGGACTACTGATGTGTCAAAATCACCTTTTAAGCACTCTGTCTAGGCAAGTCACATATTCTCATCAAGTGGTCAGATTGGCACATTTTCTATCTGAAATACTTTGGACTTTAAATGCATTATAGCTGAATACAGTAGTTTAGAAAGCCCCCGGCTCTACATTCAATACATTTTGAAGGTAGCTAAATGCTATAGGACACAGAGAGCCACTTCTCAATCACCCACCTTTGTATTTCTTGGGCTCCATTTCTAAAGGTTCCCCTGATCAAAGGATCTACACTGTAATGGCAATTACAGTAACAAACCCCCTATTCTTAGTTAGTTTTTTTTTTTTTTATAAAAAAAACAAAAACTTATTATATCTATACACATTTCTCATTTGGGAATAATAAAATATATTATTAATGGAGGACATTTTTCATGATGTTTATTTCTGACAGTGCCCAGACATTTACAGTAAAACACAAGTACTGTGTAGCTTTATAATATTACTGTAGCTCAGTGATTTAGAATTTTATCAGGACATACCCCCTACCAACATTAAATGAGAGCTGTATCAAGCCTTGGTGATATATAGAGATGAGCAGTTGCCCAAAGCAACAAATCAGCTTCTGTCATCTCAGACTGTACTGGATAAATGACAGAAGCTGCTTTGGGCAACTAATGGTCCCTTCCTGTCAATCACCTGCAATGATGGTGAAAGGGTGGAGACTGTGCACTTACAGAGTCTCTCCTAGTTTAGCAGTGTCTTTTTTTTGGACAGAAATCTTCAGATTGCAAAACTCAGCTCCACTTTATCTCTCTCCATGTCTTGATACAGGATGTAGTCAAAAGGTCGGCTACAGTATAATAATGTTGACAATCATAATGTTGCACCACAATGTGGACAGTTATAATATCAACATTATTAAAATATTGACAGGTAATGTTTCAACATTCTCAGAATGTCAATAGGCAAAAAGTTAACATCTTCTGAATTTCAACATTATGGTTAGGCTGTGCAAAAGATTAGGGTTACACTGTGCAGCGAGGTTAGGTTTAGCATGCGAGCAGAGGGAGGTTCGGCTCTAGATGAAGTTTTAGGGATAAGGGTTAGTGATAGCGGAAAAATATTTCACAGCATGTTGGTGGATCGGAGGTCTGACCTGGAAGAGGTTGATGGAGCCACTGCAGCCACCAGGAGCAGGCAACTAACAGACGGGCCACCAGGGTTGATACGTTGACATTCTATCATGATAAACATCAACATGGTCAATGTTGTCATTACTATGCTGACATTCTAATGTTAACATGATGAATGTTGGCATTATGACTGTCAACATACTGTACCCAACCTCTTGATACATCTTTGCATTTGGTGCATTTTTTATTTGCCCCCCCCCCCCTCCCCCTTCCCCCCAGCACAACTTTTCCAGGATGCTAAATTGCACCTTCCAGCTGGATTCACTCCTAACTCTAAATTAGGAAAATTATGTTAAGAACACTGGAATGACCATGGCACAAGAATATTCTAAATGTAGCAGCCAGGGTCAGTTTGTCATGATTCCAGTCAGCCTTTAGATACAGCAGTCTGATGCATCTGGTCGTGAACTGTAAGCACTTCAGTCATTTACCATTAAAATGCACGCTTTCTCTGTCACCACGAGGAAATAATATGGTGTCCCTAAATTCGCTGAACAAATATTAATATTTCACACTTAATTACACATAGGTATGTTGTGCTAGACACTGGACTAAGCAGATGTGACTGCTCCTCAGGACAACCCACCGCTCACCTGTGGCTACACCTGGCACTGATGCTCCGGTCCCCAGCTCAGCTCCACCGCTCATCTGTGGTCTCATTCCCTGATGCTGCTCTGCTTGTCCCTGCCAGCTGCAGTCCCCACACCTCTATGCTTCCATGACTCTGGTCCTTTCACTGCCCTCCTGACCCCATGGCTTGCCATACCCTCTGCTGGACTCCAGACCCTCTGATCCCACTCCATCCTCTGTACCCAGATGTTCTGAAACTGCCTGGTTTCTGCTCTTCTGTAGACTACTGACTGCAGTGGCCCACATGCGATGCCCAGCTCTGCCAGCTTCTGCCCACGGAAACTACCGTGGACACTGGTACTGCCAGAGTTGCTGGTGGGTGACACACACACATGAACTTTTCTTCTAAGAACTTTTGTTTTGCTGGACTCTTACATTGCAAATCTGCACTATTTTGCCATATGATGATACTGACACATACAGCCTCTCTTATGTGCTTCCTCATGTGCCCCATAATGTACCATGTACTTCTTCCCCACTGTAGGCTATACTTGTATGCTATACCTCCACTGTTTGCACACATCAACAGCATCAACCTATGCAGTGCGCCCCAATGGCTGCCTCGGATGGTACCTCCATGGGCAAGATGTACTTCACATGGATGTATCAATACAGGGTATATCATACTACTACACTTGTGTCAGTTTTCCTATATATGCTTTGGCTCCATGTATGACTTAGCTCCCACTTTGTAACCTTCGTAGTGTGCCCAAAATGGCTACCTCACCTGGCATGTTTGTGGACGGAATGAAAAATACATGGAGCTGATAGTTATGTTGGTACCGGAAACCTAGCATTACGATGCTGCAACCACACACTTTGTGTCCTCTCTTCTAGGCGTAATCTATTACACCCAGGGTAATCCTATGTAGTGCACACAAGATGGCTTCCTTATCTGGTACTGTCACAACTGAGGGCCTGAGCTGACGGAAGGCAGCCTCAGTTGTAGGGGCTGAGATGTAACGGAACCTGGGAGGTTGTATCAGACCCCTAGACATGTAAGTAACATGTAGAATAACTGCCCGAAGGCGTGACCACGACAACCAGGATAAAAGTCAATGATGTTTATTATGACATACTCCGTAACACAGCAGCAAATAAGAAAACATAAAACTCAGCAGGGAAATAATACAGTTCCTGGGTACTACAGGGTGGCAAGGGCCACAGGGCTCTGGTAGTATGAGATAGTTCTTAATAATCTTCTAGGTGGAAAGTCCTTACCAGGCCCGACTGTAGCAATGGAAATAGCCCAGGATCGTACCAGCTGGTGTTCCAGGAAAAGCTGGACTGCTGTGGGTAAAACGGCTGCTGTGGATACTGGCTGAAACCAGACTGATGTTGACACGGAGTGAATACTGGCTGGAACCAGTTAAATAATAAATGTAGCTTGAGAGCGATGAAATATGAAAGTGATGTTTGGAGCTTGAGAGCGGTGAAATAATAATACCGGTGATAAATGGTAATCTGTAGAAAAGGGTACCGGCACTTTAAGAAGAGCTGATCTCTGCTGGAAGCTGATTGCTGTAAGCAGGTGGATCTGTAGCTGGAAGCAGATGAATCCAAATGGATAGGAGAGTCAGGCTACACCGCAGGTGGAATGCTGGTGCGGGTCTCTTTAGTGGAGGTTTGGAGATAGGAACTGGAACCTGGAAAACAACCACAGGAGAGAGACAAACTGGAACTAGGTTTGACAACCAAAGCACTGACGCCTTCCTTGCTCAGGCACAGAATACTTATACCTGCAGCAAGGAAGGGATTGGCTAGGCAATTATGCAGATTAACATTGCAAACAGTAGATTGGTGGAAATGAACAGATGACAGAATCCAAGATGGCTGCGCCCATGCAGACACTTGGAGGGAAGTTTGGTTTGTAATCCATGTGGGAATTAAAACAGTAATGGCGGCGCCGGCCACAGGAGACAGGAGACGCCAGACTGATAAGTGCACATTTAACCACGCGGGCACAGCGGAGGCCGCGGCTGACGTAATCACCACTCTGACACTCTGCATGCCGAAACTCAGGAACAGCGGCGGAGGCCGCGGGAGACGCCATTCCGGATGTTACAGGCATTGCGGTGACCGCGTCTCAGAGTGACAGGAGAGGAGGCAGGAATGTGGACATCAGTATGACAGATGGGATCCGGTCCTGGAACGCTGAGCCAGCCTTAGAAGGCATCTGAAGGGTAAGTAATGGCGTCCAGATACCCGGATCGTGACAGCACCCCCCCCTTTAGGAGTGGCCCCAGGACACTTCTTTGGCTTTTGAGGAAACTTGGAATGGAATCTCCGGACCAAGGCAGGAGCATGGACATCAGAAGCATTGGTCCATGAGCGTTCCTCAGGGCCGTAACCCTTCCAGTCAATAAGATACTGTAGTTGACCGTAACGGTGACGTGAGTCCAGGATCTTGGCTACTTCATACTCAACGCCTCGTTGAGTTTGGACTTTCGGAGTTGGAGGAAGTGAGGAATGAAACCGATTCAGGATCAGCAGTTTCAACAGGGAAACATGGAATGTCCTGGGTATTTTTAAGAAGGGAGGTAACTGAAGTCTGTAAGCAACAGGATTGATGACTTGCTCAAATTTGAAAGGACCAATGTAGCAAGGTGCAAACTTCATACTGGGAACTCTTAACCTCAAATTCTTCGTGGATAACCATACCCGATCACCCACCTTGAGAGCAGGAACCGCTCTACGCTTCTTGTCCGCAAACTTCTTATACCTGAACGATGCCTTGAGCAGAGCTGCTCGTACACTCTTCCAGTTGTTTGCAAACTGATGCAAGGTGATATCCACTGCTGGAACAGAAGTTGCTGGGAGCGGTTGGAATTCAGGGACTTTAGGGTGGAATCCAAAATTGGTGAAGAATGGTGTTGAAGAAGATGAGGAATGATACTGATTGTTATGACAGAACTCGGCCCAGGGAAGTAATTGAACCCAGTCATCTTGAGAGGAAGACACATAGATGCGGAGGAAGGCCTCCAAGTCCTGATTCACCCTCTCAGTTTGACCATTGGTCTGAGGATGGTAAGCCGTGGAAAACTTTAGTTTGACTTGGAGGACTTGACATAAACTTCGCCAGAATTTGGCTGTGAATTGAACTCCTCGATCTGAGATAATTTCTTCAGGCAGACCGTGGAGTCGGAAAATCTCTTGTATGAACACTTGAGCCAACTTGTAAGCTGACGGAAGACCGGTGAGAGGAATGAAGTGTGCCATCTTGGTGAACCGGTCAACTACCACCCAGATGGTATTGAACTCGTTGCACATGGGTAAGTCTGTAATGAAATCCATCGACAAATGGGTCCATGGTCGACAGGGAACGGATAGTGGAACCAGTTGCCCCGCAGGCGACTGGCAGGATACTTTATGTTGGGCACACTTTGGGCAAGATGCAATAAACTCCATGACGTCCTTTCTCAGAGTTGGCCACCAATAGGACCTAGAGATAAACTCCAGGGTTTTTTGGATACCTGTATGTCCGGCAAAACGGGAAGCATGGGCCCAATGCATGAGCTTCTTCCTCAGTACCGGCTTCACAAAACTTTTCCCTAGTGGGGGGGTAGGGTCCATCCCTACCGTGGAGAATGCCAACAGATTGATAATAGGATGCTTGTCTGAAGACTCTGACTCATTTTCTTGCTCCCATGAGCGGGAAAGGGCATCGGCCTTGCGATTCTGAGAGCCCGGACAGAACTGGAGTTTAAAGTCGAACCTGGAAAAGAAAAGTGCCCATCTGGCCTGACGAGGGTTGAGACATTGTGCGCCTTTCAGATATAAAAGGTTCTTGTGGTCTGTAAGTATGGTGATTGAATGAGAAGCTCCCTCCAACAGATATCTCCACTCCTCTAGAGCGAGCTTGATGGCTAGCAACTCCTGGTCGCCAATGGCATAGTTACGCTCCGCTGGGGAGAACTTCCGGGAGAAGAAACTGCAAGGATGTAAATGGCCATCTTTAGCCCTCTGAGATAACACCGCTCCTACTCCAACGGAGGAGGCATCCACCTCTAAGATGAAAGGAGAGTCGATGTCGGGCTGTTTCAGAACTGGTGCAGAGATGAACCGTTGTTTTAAGAGATGAAAAGCTTGCGTAGCTTCTTCAGACCACTTGGACGGGTTAACACCCTTTTTAGTTAAAGCAGTAATAGGCGCCACAATGGTGGAAAAGTCTCGTATAAACTTTCTGTAATAATTGGCGAACCCTAAGAACCTCTGGACCCCTTTGAGGGTTAAGGGTATCGGCCAATTCTGGATTGCTTGTAGTTTCTCAGGATCCATCTCTAGTCCGGAACCGGACACAATGTAACCTAGAAACGGAATGGACTTGACTTCAAAGACGCATTTCTCTAATTTGCAATAGAGATGATTGACACGGAGACGGGACAGAACCTCTTTTACCCAAAAACGATGTTCCTCTAAATTGTTGGCAAAAATGAGGATATCATCTAGATAGACCACGACATGACGGTATAAAATGTCTCTGAAGATCTCATTGACAAAATGCTGGAAGACAGCTGGAGCATTGCTCAATCCGAAGGGCATGACGAGGTACTCATAATGCCCGTCACGGGTGTTAAAGGCGGTCTTCCACTCGTCACCCTCACGGATCCGGATGAGATTGTATGCACCTCTCAAGTCCAGCTTTGTGAAGATGGTAGCTCCGCTAACTCTATCAAAGAGCTCAGTAATCAGGGGTAGTGGATAGCGGTTCTTGATGGTAATGTCGTTCAGACCTCTGTAGTCGATGCACGGCCGCAGACCACCATCTTTTTTCTTTACGAAAAAGAAGCCTGCGCCGGCTGGAGAAGAGGAAGGTCGAATGAACCCTTTTGCTAGGTTCTCTTTAATGTATTCCTCCATAGAATGCGTCTCAGGCAGAGACAACGGGTAAGTTCGGCCTCGAGGTGGAACCTTCCCTGGAACGAGATCAATCGGGCAGTCCCATTCTCTATGAGGAGGAAGGATATCAGCAGAAGCCTTACAGAACACATCCGTGAAATCTTGATATGGAGGAGGTGGAACATCAGACGACCTGGGGGAGGAAGAACAGACAGGCAATACTTTAAACAAACATGTCTCAGCACAGGAGGGACCCCATGCCAGAATCTGCGTAGTCGTCCAATCAATAGATGGATTGTGAAGACGGAGCCATGGAAGGCCCAGGACCACAGGATGTGTGGCTCTTGGAATCACTAAAAAAGAAATAAATTCGGAATGAAGAACTCCCACTCTCAGACGAACTGGTAGAGTCCTTAGGGAAATAACTGCATCAAAAATCTTGCTGCCATCCACGGCAGTTAAGGAGATAGACAAAGGAAGTCTCTCGGTGGGTAGGGACCACCGTTTAACATAGGCTTCGGTAATAAAGTTCCCAGCTGCTCCGGAATCTAGGAGGGCAATGACGTTCCGATAACGTTGAGCAATTTGGAGCGACACTGGGAGATTACAATCATGAGGAGATGGAGAGGAGATCATTACTCCTAGCCGGCCCTCTCCTTGGCGAGCTAGGGTTTGGAGTTTTCCCGGACGTTCGGGACAGGCATTGATGGTGTGAGACGGAGCTGCACAGTAAAGACAAAGAGACTCGGAGAGACGTCTTCGGCGCTCAGCAGGAGTTAAACGGGAACGGCCAATTTGCATGGGCTCGTCTTTAGATGGTGACAGTTGGCGAGGAGGAGGAGCAGAAGATTTTGGAGCAGATGATCTTCCACGCTCAGTTGCTCTCTCTCTGAAACGTAAATCAACTTTCGTGCAGAGTGAGATTAGCTCATCTAACTTGGAAGGTAAGTCTCTGGTAGCTAACTCATCTTTAATACGCTCAGATAAGCCATGCCAGAATGCAGCATACAGGGCCTCGTCGTTCCATGCCAGTTCAGATGCCAGGATCTGGAACTGTATAAGATATTGTCCTACAGTACGTGATCCCTGGCGTAAATGGAGAATCTCAGATGAAGCTGAAGTTACCCGGCCTGGCTCGTCGAAGATACGCCTGAATGTTGACACGAATGCAGTGTAGGAGGATAGCAGGGTGTCGGACCTCTCCCATAACGGTGATGCCCAATCAAGGGCTGAGCCACTGAGAAGAGAGATAATGTAGGCAATTTTTGTACGGTCACTGGGAAAATTGCCAGGTTGTAGCTCAAACTGAATCTCACACTGGTTGAGAAATCCCCTGCAGAATCTTGGAGATCCGTCAAATTTTGCTGGCGTTGGAAGATGAAGACGTGGAGCAGAAATGGGTAAGGTGGGTGGGGTTATAGCTGGAGTCACTGTGGTTGACGCACCGGACGCGTCTGATCCACGGAGGGTTGTCTGAATCCCATCCAGCCGAGTAGAGAGATCCTGGAGACAGCGGACGATGTGGCCCTGTGCAGCCTCCTGATGTTCAAGTCGGGCTGCCAGTTCTTGCATCGGCCTGGCCGCTTGATCCTGGTCTCCGGCTGGATTCATATGGTCAGTGCTTACTGTCACAACTGAGGGCCTGAGCTGACGGGAGGCAGCCTCAGTTGTAGGGGCTGAGATGTAACGGAACCTGGGAGGTTGTATCAGACCCCTAGACATGTAAGTAACATGTAGAATAACTGCCCGAAGGCGTGACCACGACAACCAGGATAAAAGTCAATGATGTTTATTATGACATACTCCGTAACACAGCAGCAAATAAGAAAACATAAAACTCAGCAGGGAAATAATACAGTTCCTGGGTACTACAGGGTGGCAAGGGCCACAGGGCTCTGGTAGTATGAGATAGTTCTTAATAATCTTCTAGGTGGAAAGTCCTTACCAGGCCCGACTGTAGCAATGGAAATAGCCCAGGATCGTACCAGCTGGTGTTCCAGGAAAAGCTGGACTGCTGTGGGTAAAACGGCTGCTGTGGATACTGGCTGAAACCAGACTGATGTTGACACGGAGTGAATACTGGCTGGAACCAGTTAAATAATAAATGTAGCTTGAGAGCGATGAAATATGAAAGTGATGTTTGGAGCTTGAGAGCGGTGAAATAATAATACCGGTGATAAATGGTAATCTGTAGAAAAGGGTACCGGCACTTTAAGAAGAGCTGATCTCTGCTGGAAGCTGATTGCTGTAAGCAGGTGGATCTGTAGCTGGAAGCAGATGAATCCAAATGGATAGGAGAGTCAGGCTACACCGCAGGTGGAATGCTGGTGCGGGTCTCTTTAGTGGAGGTTTGGAGATAGGAACTGGAACCTGGAAAACAACCACAGGAGAGAGACAAACTGGAACTAGGTTTGACAACCAAAGCACTGACGCCTTCCTTGCTCAGGCACAGAATACTTATACCTGCAGCAAGGAAGGGATTGGCTAGGCAATTATGCAGATTAACATTGCAAACAGTAGATTGGTGGAAATGAACAGATGACAGAATCCAAGATGGCTGCGCCCATGCAGACACTTGGAGGGAAGTTTGGTTTGTAATCCATGTGGGAATTAAAACAGTAATGGTGGCGCCGGCCACAGGAGACAGGAGACGCCAGACTGATAAGTGCACATTTAACCACGCGGGCACAGCGGAGGCCGCGGCTGACGTAATCACCACTCTGACACTCTGCATGCCGAAACTCAGGAACAGCGGCGGAGGCCGCGGGAGACGCCATTCCGGATGTTACAGGCGTTGCGGTGACCGCGTCTCAGAGTGACAGGAGAGGAGGCAGGAATGTGGACATCAGTATGACAGATGGGATCCGGTCCTGGAACGCTGAGCCAGCCTTAGAAGGCATCTGAAGGGTAAGTAATAGCGTCCAGATACCCGGATCGTGACAGGTACCTTTTGTGGAGGAATATACAACCCATGAAAGTTATTACCCAAAATGTCTGCACCAACTATGCATTACGTTTATTGAGCCTAATTTATGTTTGTATGCAATTGCATTCGCAATTACGATTTTTTTTTTTTAAGCTTTGGAACTGCTAATCTAAATAATGTGGAAGATTGACTGCTAGGGTTGCCTTATGGTCATGGAGACTGGCCATGCCGTAGCGATGCTAGTGCCATGTTTCTCTACATACATGATCACAGCTAAAGGCAGATACATGCCCTGAAAAAACGCCATAACACATCTGCATTTTTGCCGCCACTCCCTGTTACCTCCCCCAAATAGTCCCTTCCTGTCAGTCACCTGCAATGATGGCAAAAGGGTGGAGACTGTGAATTTACAGAGTCTCTCCTAGTTTAGCAGTTTCTTTTTTAAACAGAAACCTTGAGAATGCAAAGTTTATGACCTCCTCCAAGCACCAAAGTACATTTGCAGAATATCTGAGGACACAAAATAGTTGTAATTCAGTGCATATTTAAGATGGGAACCTATATATCTGCAGCTTTTAATACCCCATACTGTATCTCTGATTTTGAAGCCCCACAAACATGACACTTGGCATTTACACATATTGTGGACAGGTAAGAAATAAGTGTGAACTAGGCCTCTGGCTTCTAGATACATTTGTTACCTCGTTTAGAAATGTGTCATGGAAATATTTTGCTTTATCCAAAATAGGCATAGGAATGATGAAAATGCTTTACAGGTGAGAAATGGGTGTATTGATGCTAAAGATGCAGATGATAATAATAATAATAATAATAATATTATTATTATTATTATTATTATTATTATTATTATTTATTATTATTATTATGAAGAAGAAGAATTTTTATTTTTGCTCTTTTCTCCAGCAGGATTCAAAGTTCCTTTACAGACATCAAAAACATAGCACAGAAGGTTGGTATTACAGAAGGAAAAAACAAACTGAAAACAATGAACATAATGGGTACACCAAACACAATGCAGGGTTTGTGGAGCAATTTTGGGAATACATTCCATGGGTTATATGTCCTACCCCTGAAAGGTACCAGGCGAAACAGGCATTTTGAGCTCACTACATATGTTACCTTGGGTGGAGTAGGCAACACTGAGAAGAGGTAAGATTAAATGGGAAAAATTTTTATATTAAAACTAGAAACAGAACCCTTACATATCAATCAGATTCCTGTAATTTTTATCCCACCCACGGGTGTACCAAGTGAGGCAGCCATCTTGGGTACACTACAAAGATTACAATGTGTGAGATAAGCCAAACAATGAACCAATACGTATTCAGGAGATGGAAACGTGTAAAATGATAAGAAGTATGTGAATAGATCCATATGTTGTTCATCCTGCCCAAGAGGAAACCGCATGAACAATTGCAGGAGTATGACATCCAAATGATAAAAATACATTAACTACATTAGGTAATAAGTTAGCACATAGAAACTAGGTGCTACAGTTGGTAATAGGTCTTTTGGCTAAGATCAAGTATAGTAGGTAATGGGCAGTAAACTAAGGCAGTAACTAGGGCAGAGACTTATGGAAAATAAAGTGATAATGGATGGAGTGTGAAAAATATGGCAGTAAACACTTCGCAAGTTAGCAAACAGGAGATTTGCCAGTACCAAAAGAATTCCAGATGTCAGAGTGAAGGCACCTGATGCAGGAAGTGTGGGTGAGATGCTGGTGGTATGGTGGTTGGTGGAGTTGTGTGGTAGTGCATGGAGCAGAGCCTTGACATGGTAGGGTCAGGGCCCCAGTGCAAAGCCAGCCAGGACCCATGTGCTCAGCCCAGCGGCAGGCAATATATGAGCTGCAGGGGCAGCTGTTCCTTGATGAAGTCAGTGGCAGCAAGAGCCATTGGCGGACCCAGTGGAGGGGGGACAGTGTGCTTCACACTGGGGCAGCCAGTGAGAGACACTGGTGGCAGCCAGAAATCCATTAGTCATGGAGAATCCAAGCTGTTGTACAGAATTTGGCGGGTTTGGACAAGATGTGCCTTCATGTACACCTAGGGGCTAATACAGACTGGATCGCTGCAGCGATCACAGTCTGAAGCCCTTGCTGGAGTGCGCATGAGCAGTGGCTGCACTGCGCGTGTGCACCCCGGGACCCCAGTGAGATGCTATCAGCATGATTGACAGAGGCGGTCGTGGGGTGGGAAGGGGCGTGGCAATGGTGTTAGAACGTTGGTGGGGCGCGGACCCTTCCAGCGCCGCTGGCAGGGAATTACTCGCCAGGTGCAAAAGCATTGCAAGAGTGGCAGGTGTAACATTTGCAGAGAGATTTAGAATTGGGTGTGGTGTGTTCAAACTGAAATATAAATTACAGTGTAAAAATAAAGCAGCCAGTATTTACCCTGCACAGAAACAATATTACCCACCCACATCTAACTGTCTCTGCACAGACAAAATGTAATGATGCCCAAGTTTGGCAGCCATGCGGAATGCTGGCCGTTCGCTGACGTTATTTTCAAGGGGCAATGGGAGTCATTCCAACCCGATCGCATACTGCACTTCCTCGCAGCCGTGCGGTCAGGTTGGAACTGCGCATGCGCGGCGTCCGCATTGTGCAGGTGCGTTGGCATCCACATTTGCAAAGCGACGCCATGAACGAAGAAAGCTGTCGCAGAGGCGACCGCAAGAAGATTGACAGGAGGAAGGCGGATTCTCAGGGGGTGGTGAGTCCAACGCAGGCGTGTCCAGGCGTTTGGAGGGTGGATGTCTGACGTCAATTCCAGGACCTGCATCATTGGATAGATCGCACAGGGTAAATAACTCTTAATCTGGTCTTATTTTACAGGAAACTTTTTTTGCATAGCAGGGCTGCACAAGTGTTCACAGCCCTCCTATGCAGAAATACACTCCCCCATAGATGGCGTCTAATTGATCCCATGGGCAGCAAAAAGTTTCTACATTCGATCAACTCAGAATGACCCCCAATAACTTACAAGGCATGGTTTTGCCTTGTAAGTGATTGCCCCTTTAAAATTTTTTCCATGTTCAGCCGTCATCCCACAGGGCTGCTGAAAATGGTGTCACCACATCTATCCCCACATGTTACATCTGCCCCACCTGCAGTGCAACACAGTTTTGCCCATTGGTGTGCTTTTTTTGGTTTGCTAACAAAAAGTTTGCTATCAAGCCAGTGGCACATGTACTCATGGTATTTTAAATGAAAAATACCCTGATAAGGCTGCAGAGTGGCATTGCAGGGAAAGCTTTCTCACAAGCTCTGACTCTGCATGCAATGTAATCAATTATCGTATTGTGGATTGGGATAATTTTATCTCATCACATCCTTGAATGCGGATGGTGAGAAATCTGCCCCTTAGACTGTATAGTGGTAATAAAGTGTGCCTTTCCCGAAGTTAGCTCATCCACTATAAATGCTCCCTATTTTTCTCTCTCGTTCTGATGCCAAGTTGTGTACTAACTTTTTCACTTTTTTCTTTGGAAAGGCTAAAACAACATATTTGCTAGGTATAGACTTATATTACAAAAGTAAAAAGGGGGTATGACAGCTACCTGCCATATGGCTGCTTTCCACTAGCTAATTTTTACTAATCCCTCTGTGAAACAAAACTAGGCAGGAAGCAGACTTGCTCTGAATCAGGCTGCAATTAACAGATAACTGAGGAGATTCATTGGCAGATACAGCAAAATGACTCAAAGAAGGGCATGCACTGTGGACAACATGGCACTGACTGCCTGTGGCTGCTTCAGGAAGTCCCTTTAAAGTAGTGTATAACTAGGGCCAGATTAACAATGGGGCGAATGGAGCTCCAGCTCCAGGCACCAGATAAAAATAGGCCCATTACCATGACAGCATGGTGATGATTAACTACCCAGCTGGTAGCATGGGTGCCATAAATTATAAGAATTTTAATTGTATTTCTAATTTACTCACAAAATTATGCTGTTTTTCTACTTTTACGTATTTTGGGTGACATTGGGGCTTATAGTGTAGGGAGTGAACATGCCCATATGTCACTGGCCACACCCACACAACATTAGCCACACCTCCTCAACTTATCACAATAGGCACTTGATCATTTGCAGCCCCAGGCCCATGTGGACCTTAATCCGGACCTGTGTATAGCCAGGGACTGGTATCCAGAGTCACGTGCTTGATTCCTGGTTTGTCATTGGTGATGCAGCGATCACCTAAGGAGCAACATGGCTGTGCACAATCCACAGCTGCAGTTCACATCTCTTTACTGATGAGACTGACAGGCTGACAGTCACAGACAGTGCTGCAGTCCATAGCCCTAGTTCACTGATGATGATGACACTGACACAGTAGCCCACAATACTTAATCTTCATAGACAGTCACACTGCAGCCCACAGCCTTCACTGATGACAGACACTGACACCGTCACAGACAGTGCTACAGCCCTAGTTCACTGATAACCAGTGGCGTAAGTTCGTCCCAGTCGCCCGGAGGCATGATACATTTTGGTGCCCCCCTACACATACACACACATACCATATGTAGCTATCCCGCACCCAGGGTGAACAGTGGAAGGGTGCTCAGGTACCTTTCCCAATAGTAATATAGATACACATCGAAAGTGGACGCACTCCAAGTCAGTCATTACAATAAAACAGACACCAGCATACCATTATAGTACACCTACAGTGCTCCCTCACCCACCAGGTCTCCATGGAGATGCTTTGGCGCAGCGGTGTGCCAATATAATTAGTGTTCACTGTAGTATTTTTTTTTTTAGGGCAGGGTGCTGATCACGGGGAGGGCACATTTTTCATTCGTGAGGGTAAATTTTTAAGTTAAATGGGCAAACTTAGGTACATACTATAATGCTTGGTGCTCCCATTCCTATGGGCAAAACATGGACAGTGCGCACCGAAGGTGCGCAGCAAAAATCTAGGGGCGTTGTTTCGTGGGGAAGGGGCGTGGCCACATAATAGTGTCAATTCACATTACACCACACGGTAGTGCCCCTAATACACATTGCACCAGTTAGAACCTCCTATACACACTGCGCCAGGTAGAGGCTAGAGCACGTTAGAGCACATTATACACATTGCGCCAGATAGAGCACATTATACACATTGCGCCAGATAGAGCACATTATACACATTGCGTCAGGTAGGGAGCACTGAGGCACATTGCACCAGGTAGAGAGCACTGAGGAACACTGCACCAGGTAGAGAGCACTGAAGCACACTGCACCAGGTAGAGAGCACTGAGGCACACTGCACCAGGTAGAGAGCACTGAGGCACACTGCACCAGGTAGAGAGCACTGAGGCACACTGCACCAGGTAGAGAGCACTGAGGCACACTGCACCAGGTAGAGAGCACTGAGGCACACTGCACCAGGTAGAGAGCACTGAGGCACACTGCACCAGGTAGAGAGCACTGAGGCACACTGCACCAGGTAGAGAGCACTGAGGCACACTGCACCAGGTAGAGAGCACTGAGGCACACTGCACCAGGTAGAGAGCACTGAGGCACACTGCACCAGGTAGGGAGCACTCAGGCACACTGCACCAGGTAGGGAGCACTCAGGCACACTGCACCAGGTAGGGAGCACTCAGGCACACTGCACCAGGTAGGGAGCACTCAGGCACACTGCACCAGGTAGAGAGCACTAATGGCACACTGCACCAGGTAGGGAGCACTGAGGCACACTGCACCAGGTAGAGCACTGAGGCACACTGCACCAGGTAGAGAGCACTGAGGCACACTGCACCAGGTAGAAAGCACTGAGATTAATGTTTACAGCTGCAAAATACTTACAAGGTTAATTTAGCCCAGGGGGACTCTCATGTACGTACCGAGTCCGGCGGCGCACGGATGGATCCGGCGACGTGGCGAGGTCCGGCAGGCAGCAAACGGCGGGGCGGCAGGGCGCACAAAAACGGGCAGGGCGGGATTCAGCTGTCTAAAAAAGGGGCAGACACCTAGCGTGAACACTAGATATATATTAAAAAAAAGACAAACGCCTCATTCACTTAAACACACGTCTCACTTAAACACACACGCCTCTCACTTACATACACCTCTCACTTACACACACCTCTCACACACGTGCCTCTCACTTACACACACCTCTCACATACACATGCCTCTCACATACCCATGCCTCTCACTTACATACACATGCCTCTCACTTATAGGCCCTACACACATAGCGATTTCACTGCACGATATGAACGATCTTGTTCTTTAATGAACGAGATATCGTTCATATCGTGCAGTGTGGAGTCCCCAGCGATGAACGATGCGTGACCCCGCGCTCGTTCATCGCTGGGGCCATGTCGGCTGTGCATGCCGGCCAATATGGACGAGATCGTCCATATTTGCCTGCAAGTCTACGGACCTGGGTGACGGGGGGAGTGAAGAAACTTCACTCCCCCCGTCACTGCCCCCCCGCCGCTGGGTCGCTCGTCGGCCGTCGGGCACCTCGGCGGCGCATCGCCGAGTGTGTAGGGCCCCTTACATACACATGCCTCTCACACACACACACATGCCTCTCACTTACATACACATGCCTCCCACTTACATACACATGCCTCTCACACACACACACACACACACACTCACACATGCCTCTCACTTACATACACATGCCTCCCACTTACATACACATACATGCCTCTCACACACATGCCACTCTCACACACATCACACACACACATGCCTCTTTTACTTGAATGTACAACTTTCCTTAAAAACACACACACCTCACTTAAAAACAAGCACACACAAAACACAGTACTTCCCCCCAAATACACCTCTCCCCCACCCCCCACACAGTGCCTACCTTTGGCTATCATCCAGAGCATGGAGGAGCAGAGAGTTCTGAGCTTCCCTCGGCTGGCTTACTAAGGGCCCGGGAGGAGCTGTGCTCTGGAGCTCCCCCTAGCTGCAGCCAGTGCCATCTCTCTCTACAGGAGGCAGCTTCCGTGTCATTGACACAGCTCCTCCATCTGCAATAGCAGCGCAGTCCTCAGGCTGCGGGAGACAGTGGAGGAGATGCGCCCCCTTGTGGCCAGGAGCCCGGCGGCAGCCGACTCCACTGCCTCCCACAGTTCCGCCCCTGCTGATAACACTGAATCAGTGACGTGCAGTCAGGGGAGGCAGTGCCTCCCCTGTAACACTACTCCAGACTTTTGACTATAAAATTAGTGGAATAATACAAAAAATCTATTTATAACTTATACATATAATCTTTGTATTATAGTCATTTTCATAGTACGTCACCAAATCTACTGTACTGCAGAGAGAGAATCCAGGGAGAGGCAGTGAGCAGCTGTGCCTCGCCTCAATAAGTCAGGAAATGCCTGGAGCTGGGGGCAGAGCTGCAGCCAAAAATGCTGCATAGAAAACAGACCCTGTGAGGCTCTATCAGATCTGGCTCAGGAGGGGGCACGGCCTGTGCTCATACCTCCCCTGGCTGCAGCACAATTTCAGCAGCCTCTCTCCCCCGTGCTCCCCTCCCCCTTCCCATACTGCTGATGGAAGAGCTGGCCCTGGGGATAGTGTTGCCACCTCTCCCTGATCTCCTGGGTTCTCCAGGAGGCTTTTTCCTTCACCAGGATTCCTGGATTCTCCAGGAATAAGGAGACCCTGGGAGCACCAGCAGTGCTCCTTGGCAGCCGAGAACCTCAGTCAACTACAGTGATTGTCTCGCGAGATGATGACATCAAATCTCGCAAGACTATGTTCAGCCCAGACTGAGCCAAAGCTGCCATGATGCTGCCATCGGCAGCTCTTCCTCAGCATTTTCCCGGGCTGCGGTGGCGAAGTAATGCCAGCCCGGCTCAGGTGAGAAGAGCAACGAGAGCTGACAGGCATTTCACACATATATTTATAATATAATTAGCATGCATGAAACAAATAGAGGCTCAAGTTATATATAGATATATGTATATTTTTTAATCACTAGCAGACACCTTTTAGTGGTGCATTTGTTTGTTTAACTTGTTGAAGCTTGATATTGATTAGGTTGTGTGCAACACTTACACTTCCATGGTTCTTCCCTCTTTCACACAATCTAGTTTTAAGGCACCAAATGCCTGTAATTTATCCAGGTGGTGACTATTATATTCCTATTTATACAGATACACTGTTTCATTTAGATTGTTTGTACGTAAAATATTTTATAAATATGGTACATCATGTTATTTACATGAACATTGCTTGGTGCCGCGGGGGATGGGGGGTTGGATCTCCAGGAATCGATGATACATGAGGTGGCAACCCTACCTGGGGACAGAAGAATAGAATGGATGGCGCTGTCAATAGCCGCTGGTGTAGGGGGTGGTAGTCCCCAATACGTGGAAACACAGAAAAAGCAAAAAATACCTGCGCTCTGTTGCTGATAAAAGGGGTACAGGTTGAGTATCCCTTATCCAAAATGCTTGGGACCAGAGGTATTTTGGATATCGGATTTTTCCGTATTTTGGAATAATTGCATACCATAATGAGATATCATGGTGATGGGACCCAAGTCTAAGCACAGGATGCATTTATGTTTCATATACACCTTAAACACACAGCCTGAAGGTCATTTTAGCCAATATTTTTTATAACTTTGTGCATTAAACAAAGTGTGTGTACATTCACACAATTCATTTATGTTTCATATACACCTTATACACACAGCCTGAAGTACATTTAATACAATATTTTTAATAACTTTGTGTATTAAACAAAGTTTGTGTTCATTGAGCCATCAAAAAACAAAGGTTTTACTATCTCACTCTCACTCAAAAAAGTCCGTATTTCGGAATATTCCGTATTTCGGAATATTTGGATATGGGATACTCAACCTGTATATCCCTCTAATAGATTAAATAAAAATTAATTAATAATCAATGAGGACGGTAGGTTTAAGTTGAATTAATATATAATCAATTTAATTAGAATACTGTCTAAAAACATAAGATGTCTTTCACATAAAATCACCTCAATAGATAAATTCATAGGTCAAAGAACATTCACCAATCCCCTTAGGAGAAATATATCATACCCCAGGCTAGGATTCCCTCAAATCCCCATCCCAAATAATAAAAAGATCATCTATATATTATTATTTGGGATGGGGATTTGTCTTCAGCACATGACTTAGTATCATCACTTAACTCTAATTCTTATCATTTATCCTTCACTTTCACTTATAGTCAGGAACACGTTGATTTTCTGGATGTGACCCTCAGAGCAGTAGGGGATAAAATAATCACTTCAAATGATGTTAAATCGGTCAATACTAATTCCTATTTACACTATAAAAGCGTCCATTATGCTCCCTGGAAATGGAACATACCCAAGGGGCAGTTAATGAGGTTGCGACGTAATTGTACGGAGATCGAGACCTTCCGTGCACAAGCGACCGATATGATTGAATCTTTTAGCTCAAGAGAGTACCCTGATAATATTCTGTAACAAGCTCTAGAAGAGGTATTGAATATGGACAGAAAAGATCTCTTAGAAAAAAAGACTCCTTATAAAGCCTCCCAAGACTCTGCTCAAAAGATAGAAGAAAGACAATGTGCCTTTATTAGCAAATATAATAGGTGCTCGGGTCAAATTAAGACAATTATTTCTCGTAACTATAAAGTATTGAGACAAGATACAATACTTGGAAAATTATTACCTAATAAAATACAAGTAATTTATAAGAAAAATAAGACCCTTAAAACTATATTAGCACCTAGCCATCTTAGAGTGAATAAAGTTAACACTAAACCCATTGATCAAGGGTGGTTAGTACAGAGACCATGTGGCTTCTTTAGATGTGGTAAGACAAGATGCACTATGTGTTCTTATATACCCAGAAAAATCACATCGATACATTTACCTCAGAACAATGAAGAGTATGTTTTAAAATCTTTCATGAATTGCGATTCTAAATTAGTCATATATCTCCTTAGCTGTGGGTGTGGTTTGCGCTAAGTAGGAAGAACTACGAGATCTCTCCATACTCGATTCATGGAACATCGTCGGAATATTATTAAAAATTGCACCACACATAGTGTATCACGTCATTTTAATGAAACCCATTCTAATGACCCAAGTAGCCTGACCATAGTCTCTTTAGAATCAATTGCACCAACAGCTAGGGGTGGTGATCGCTACAATAAACTATGCACTAGAGAGGTTTATTGGATGTTAAAATGTAATTCATTGTACCCTGATGGACTTAATGAGGCGATTGAATTCGGTGATCTAGATGAATTTCACCTCTGTATTGCTTTTTGACTCGCCCCCCCCCTCCTCCTTTTTCCCCTCCCCCCCTTTTTTCCCCCTCCCCCTTTCCTTTGGGTGATTCTTAAAGAAATACCTCTCTAAGATATTTATACTTTGTCTTTATGGTTTATTTTATTTTTATCCTCTCCATATTCTTTTTATATGTTTAAATAAAATCTCTCTCTCTAATATAAAATCTGTTGTTTAACAATATGTTTAGGAATCTACATAGTAGAATGTGTTTTTTTTCATATAATGGAGTTTGTACCAATGTTTATCTAATTTTTAATGTTCCCTTTCTGCGCATCAAGATTGATTGGGAAATGTTCACCATGTGAAATTATTACTAATTATGCACTGATTAGATTTAGTAATACACATGCAAGACCTTAGGGTGATTTCTCTATCCACGTGCTTTGTGGCCGATGCGCATGCGCCGGTCCGAGGCTGACTGTGCCGTTGCTATGCCCCGAGCCGCTTTGCCATAGTGCGGCATCCGCGAGCCGATAACGTGTCAAGTCACGTGTATCGGCGTCGCGGGCCGCGCGATGATGTAACACCCGGACGCCGGTCATGCGTCAGGTGACGCTGATCAATGCCGTGGACCGCACGTCAGGGGGCGTGGCCATGGGTGCATCTCCATGGCGCCGTCTTGCCTACGGCTGGCGCTGGCGCTTCCGCCCCTTTTTCTATAGACTTCAGGTCAGATTGGTCCTCTGACCTGTATAATCCAATGGGCTCAATAGAATACGGTCATGTGATGAGGAGGAATCACATGACCGGACTGTGTGTATTTTATCAGATTAAATATATCAGTTTTTTTACCATCTCTCAGATTTAGTTTTTGATTAAGAATATAAGCATCCATATGTGAGACCAAATCTTAGGTTAATGTGATATATCTTTTACCATTTTTATTAGGACGGTTAGGTTGTTGAATTAATTGATTTACAGGTGTCTGCAGTTTTATTAATTGTATAGGGTATATAAGGAGTCCTGGGTCAGACTCCATCATTCACTCCTGAAGAAGCTGGCTGTCAACACCAGCGAAACGCGTTGGAACGATATTGCTGGGCATTTCACAAATATCCCCTCTTTGGAACTGGAGAACTTTCTCTCAAACTTTACCCGGACGGCACCAATTGGACTCTCTCCTTTGGACATTACCACTTACGGTGAGATTGGAGACATCTCTACCTGCATGGAAAAGCTTGCACTTTGTGCTTAAAAGGGACCTATTGAACTCTACCACTCACTTGCAATTATATTCGTGGACTATATTCTGGAGGGAATCCTAGCCTGGGGTATGATCTATTTCTCCTAAGGGGATTGGTGAATGTTCTTTGACCTATGAATTTATCTATTGAGGTGATTTTATGTGAAAGACATCTTATGTTTTTAGACCGTATTCTAATTAAATTGATTTATATATTAATTCAACTTAAACCTACCGTCCTTATTGATTATTAATTAATTTTTATTTAATCTATTAGAGGGATATACCCCTTTTATCAGCAACAGAGCGCAGGTGTCCAGATGCCAGTTGGGGGAGGACCCAGCAGCAGCAACTGAGGTCTTGCCAGGAGCCTGTGATAGGAGGTAGCAGTATGTGCTCCCAGTACTCCTGCAGTGCATGGTCTCACACAGCAGCCGGCTACCACCAGGTACTGTGCCTATCCTTCCCCTCCTCCTCTCACATCACAAATTCTGGGCCCTCCTGTGCTATGTGTGTTACCCTGTGCCACGCTGTGCTATCTATTACTCTGTGCCCCCTGTGCTGTGTATTACACTGTGTAATGTGTTACCCTCTGTGCCCCAGTGCTATGCATTACCATGTGCCATGTGTTACCTTGTACCCCCTTGTGCCATCTGTTACCCTGTGCCCTCCAAGCTATGTATTACATTGTGCCATCTGTTGCCCAATTGTGCCCATTACTGTACTGCTTGCACAGGGGATGGGCTATATATAGGGTGGTACTGTATTTGGAGTAAATCTAGCTCTGATATTAGTCAGTGGGGCTAGTTCAGACCTGATTGCTGCTGTGCGTGTTCATACAGCAGCGATCAGGTCTGAAGTGCACATGCGCTGACCCCACAGTGCTCCAGCGCATGGCAGACAGCCAACGGCTGTCTTATCCCTGCGATCGCCTCTGCCTGACTGACAGGCAGAGGCGGTCGCTGGGCGGGAGGGGGCAGGCTTGCGGCGTTTGGCCCCATTTAGGGGGAGCGATACAGGCAGCGCAATCATGCGTGGACCGTTGGGGGGGGGGGTGGCGGCTTCGTGATGTCACGTGCAGCCGCTGCGACCCGGACAGCGATGAGTAGCTCCCTGCCAGCGCGCAGGAGCTTTTCTGGCTGGGAGCTACTCCTACAGTACAAAAACCTTGCCATTGTGCGATGCTTTTGTACTTGTGCGACGGGGTAGGGCCTGACATGCGGGGCGGACTAGGACTGTGTTTTGCGGCCCCCCGCATGTCAGGGAAGCTGATCGTAGATGTGCTAAATTTAGCACATCTACGATCAGGTCTGAATCACCCCCAGTGCCTCCCCAGCCATAGACCTCAACATGTCATTGCACTGAATGTGACACAGTAGCCCACAGCCCTTAATCACAGACACGCTGCAGCCCACCCCACATCCTCTCCCTCTGGCGTTCTGTGTAAATAGGTGCCTAATTTTTGGGTCTGAGCCTGGCAGGAAATTCTAAGGCAGGACTCAAATCAACTTGAAAAGGAGAAAGAAGTTCAGGTGATTTTATTTTTCATGGAAACCGACCTGCACATCTCTAGTACTAGGAATGCTAGCTTGCTACTACTATTGCAAAGGAAACGGTGTAACGTATATAAAGTTGCATATTAAGCATACATAAACTTGGCTGCTCATATCGGAACCACTTTTACACAGATTTGCCAATTAGTCGTATAGAAGTACATGCACTGCCAGGCTCAGTGATCAATGTACACTTGCAATAAAGTTTTATTGCTTTAGGGAATAAAGTTGTGGACGCACCTGCCCAATAGATTAGCCCTTTGACTGATCCACCGACCTATCTAATGGTTAGTAAGTGCATACACACTTACCAATCATCTGCCTGTTGTGTCGTGCCTCACGTCACAACTGAGCGGGCATTTAAAATAAGAATTTACTTACCGATAATTCTATTTCTCGTAGTCCGTAGTGGATGCTGAGGACTCCGTAAGGACCATGGGAATAGCGGCTCCGCAGGAGACAGGGCACAAAAGTAAAAGCTTTAGGATCAGGTGGTGTGCACTGGCTCCTCCCCCTATGACCCTCCTCCAAGCCTCAGTTAGGATACTGTGCCCGGACGAGCGTACACAATAAGGAAGGATTTTGAATCCCGGGTAAGACTCATACCAGCCACACCAATCACACTGTACAACCTGTGATCTGAACCCAGTTAACAGCATGATAACAGCGGAGCCTCTGAAAAGATGGCTCACAACAATAATAACCCGTTTTAGTTAACAATAACTATGTACAAGTATTGCAGACAATCCGCACTTGGGATGGGCGCCCAGCATTCACTACGGACTACGAGAAATAGAATTATCGGTAAGTAAATTCTTATTTTCTCTGACGTCCTAAGTGGATGCTGGGGACTCCGTAAGGACCATGGGGATTATACCAAAGCTCCCAAACGGGCGGGAGAGTGCGGATGACTCTGCAGCACTGAATGAGAGAACTCCAGGTCCTCCTCAGCCAGGGTATCAAATTTGTAGAATTTTGCAAACGTGTTTGCCCCTGACCAAGTAGCAGCTCGGCAAAGTTGTAAAGCCGAGACCCCTCGGGCAGCCGCCCAAGATGAGCCCACCTTCCTTGTGGAATGGGCATTTACATATTTTGGCTGTGGCAGGCCTGCCACAGAATGTGCAAGCTGAATTGTACTACACATCCAACTAACAATCGTCTGCTTAGAAGCAAGAGCACCCAGTTTGTTGGGTGCATACAGGATAACAGCAAGTCAGTTTTCCTGACTCCAGCCGTCCAGGAAACATATATTTTCAGGGCCCTGACAACATCTAGCAACTTGGAGTCCTCCAAGTCCCTAGTAGCCGCAGGTACCACAATAAGCTGGTTCAGGTGAAACGCTGACACCACCTTAGGGAGAAACTGGGGACGAGTCCGCAGCTCTGCCCTGTCCGAATGGACAATCAGATATGGGCTTTTGTGAGACAAAGCCGCCAATTCTGACACTCGCCTGGCCGAGGCCAGGGCCAACAGCATGGTCACTTTCCATCTGAGATATTTCAAATCCACAGATTTGAGCGGTTTAAACCAATGTGATTTGAGGAATCCCAGAACTACGTTGAGATCCCACAGTGCCACTGGAGGCACAAAAGGGGGTTGTATATGCAGTACTCCCCTGACAAACTTCTGGACTTCAGGAACTGAAGCCAATTCTTTCTGGAAGAAAATCGACAGGGCCGAAATTTGAACCTTAATGGACCCCAATTTGAGGCCCATAGACACTCCGGTTTGCAGGAAATGCAGGAATCGACCGAGTTGAAATTCCTCCGTGGGGCCTTCCTGGCCTCACACCATGCAACATATTTTCGCCAAATGTGGTGATAATGTTGTGCGGTCACCTCCTTCCTGGCTCTGACCAGGGTAGGGATGACCTCTTCCGGAATGCCTTTTTCCCTTAGGATCCGGCGTTCAACCGCCATGCCGTCAAACGCAGCCGCGGTAAGACTTGGAACAGACATGATCCTTGCTGAAGCAAGTCCCTTCTTAGTATCTCTTGAAGTTCCGGGTACCAAGTCCTTCTTGGCCAATCCGGAGCCACGAGTATAGTTCTTACTCCTCTCCGTCTTATAATTCTCAGTACCTTGGGTATGAGAGGCAGAGGAGGGAACACATACACCGACTGGTACACCCACGGTGTTACCAGAGCGTCCCTGCTATTGCCTGAGGGTCTCTTGACCTGGCGCAATACCTGTCCAGTTTTTTGTTCAGACGGGACGCCATCATGTCCACCTTTGGTCTTTCCCAACGGTTCACAATCATGTGGAAGACTTCCAGATGAAGTCCCCACTCTCCCGGGTGGAGGTCGTGCCTGCTGAGGAAGTCTGCTTCCCAGTTGTCCACTCCCGGAATGAACACCGCTGACAGTGTATCACATGATTTTAGCTCCAGTATATTTATGTGGAGAGAAGTCTCCAGACTTGACCACACTCCTTGGAAATTTCTTCCCTGTGTGACTGCTCCCCAGCCTCTCAGGCTGGCATCCGTGGTCACCAGGACCCAGTCCTGAATGCCGAATCTGCTGCCCTCTAGTAGATGAGCACTCTGCAGCCACCACAGAAGAGACACCCTTGTCCTTGGAGACAGGATTATCCGCTGATGCATCTGAAGATGCGATCCGGACCATTCGTCCAGCAGATCCCACTGAAAAATTCTTGCGTGAAATCTGCCGAATGGAATCGCTTCGTAAGAAGCCACCATTTTTCCCAGGACTCTTGTGCATTGATGCACTGACACTTGGCCTGGTTCTAGGAGGTTCCTAACTAGCTCGGATAACTCCCTGGCTTTCTCCTCCGGGAGAAACACCTTTTTCTGGACTGTGTCCAGAATCATCCCTAGGAACAGCAGACGTGTCGTCGGAATCAGCTGCGATTTTGGAATATTTAGAATCCACCCGTGCTGTCGTAGAACTACTTGAGATAGTGCTACTCCGACCTCTAACTGTTCTCTGGACCTTGCCCTTATCAGGAGATCGTCCAAGTAAGGGATAATTAAGACGCCTTTTCTTTGAAGAAGAATCATCATTTCGGCCATTACCTTGGTAAAGACCTGGGGTGCCGTGGACAATCCAAACGGCAGCGTCTGAAACTGATAGTGACAGTTCTGTACCACGAACCTGAGGTACCCTTGGTGAGAAGGGCAAATTGGGACATGGAGGTAAGCATCCTTGATGTCCAGGGACACCATATAGTCCCCTTCTTCCTGGTTCGCTATCACTGCTCTGAGTAACTCCATCTTGATTTGAACCTTTGTATGTAAGTGTTCAAAGATTTCAGATTTAGAATGGGTCTCACCGAGCCGTCTGGCTTCAGTACCACAAATAGTGTGGAATAATACCCCTTTCCTTGTTGTAGGAGGGGTACTTTGATTATCACCTGCTGGGAATACAGCTTGTGAATTGTTTCCAATACTGCCTCCCTGTCGGAGGGAGACGTTGGTAAAGCAGACTTCAGGAACCTGCGAGGGGGAGACGTCTCGAACTTCCAATCTGTACCCCTGGGATACTACTTGTAGGATCCAGGGGTCCACTTGCGAGTGAGCCCACTGCGCGCTGAAACTCTTGAGACGACCCCCCACCGCACCTGAGTCCGCTTGTACGGCCCCAGCGTCATGCTGAGGACTTGGCAGAAGCAGTGGAGGGCTTCTGTTCCTGAGAAGGAGCTGCCTGCTGCAGTCTTCTTCCCTTTCCTCTACCCCTGGGCAGATATGACTGGCCTTTTGCCCGCTTGCCCTTATGGGGACGAAAGGACTGAGGCTGAAAAGACGGTGTCTTTTTCTGCTGAGATGTGACTTGGGGTAAAAAAGGTGGA
This sequence comes from Pseudophryne corroboree, assembly GCF_028390025.1. Taxonomy (NCBI): domain Eukaryota; kingdom Metazoa; phylum Chordata; class Amphibia; order Anura; family Myobatrachidae; genus Pseudophryne; species Pseudophryne corroboree. Next base: position 194,656,336 of record NC_086454.1, read on the forward strand.
TTTTCCAGCTGTTGCCGTGGCCACCAGGTCCGATGGACCGACCCCAAATAACTCCTCCCCTTTATACGGCAATACTTCCATGTGCCGTTTGGAATCTGCATCACCTGACCACTGTCGTGTCCATAAACATCTTCTGGCAGACATGGACATCGCACTTACTCTTGATGCCAGAGTGCAAATATCCCTCTGTGCATCTCGCATATATAGAAATGCATCTTTTAAATGCTCTATAGTCAATAAAATACTGTCCCTGTCAAGGGTATCAATATTTTCAGTCAGGGAATCCGACCAAGCCACCCCAGCGCTGCACATCCAGGCTGAGGCGATCGCTGGTCGCAGTATAACACCAGTATGTGTGTATATACTTTTTAGGATATTTTCCAGCCTCCTATCAGCTGGCTCCTTGAGGGCGGCCGTATCTGGAGACGGTAACGCCACTTGTTTTGATAAGCGTGTGAGCGCCTTATCCACCCTAGGGGGTGTTTCCCAACGCGCCCTAACTTCTGGTGGGAAAGGGTATAACGCCAATAATTTTCTATCGGGGGAAACCCACGCATCATCACACACTTCATTTAATTTATCTGATTCAGGAAAAACTACAGGTAGTTTTTTCACACCCCACATAATACCCTTTTTTGTGGTACTTGTAGTATCAGAAATATGTAACACCTCCTTCATTGCCCTTAACATGTAACGTGTGGCCCTAATGGAAAATACGTTTGTTTCTTCACCGTCGACACTGGAGTCAGTGTCCGTGTCTGTGTCGACCGACTGAGGTAATGGGCGTTTTAAAGCCCCTGACGGTGTTTGAGACGCCTGGATAGGTACTAATTGGTTTGCCGGCCGTCTCATGTCGTCAACCGACCTTGCAGCGTGTTGACATTATCACGTAATTCCCTAAATAAGCCATCCATTCCGGTGTCGACTCCCTAGAGAGTGACATCACCATTACAGGCAATTGCTCCGCCTCCTCACCAACATCGTCCTCGTACATGTCGACACACACGTACCGACACACAGCACACACACAGGGAATGCTCTGATAGAGGACAGGACCCCACTAGCCCTTTGGGGAGACAGAGGGAGAGTTTGCCAGCACACACCAAAACGCTATAATTATACAGGGACAACCTTATATAAGTGTTTTCCCTTATAGCATCTTAATGTATTATAATATCGCCACACAAAATGCCCCCCCTCTCTGTTTTAACCCTGTTTCTGTAGTGCAGTGCAGGGGAGAGCCTGGGAGCCTTCCTAGCAGCGGAGCTGTGTAGGAAAATGGCGCTGTGTGCTGAGGAGAATAGGCCCCGCCCCCTTTTCGGCGGGCTTCTTCTCCCGTTTTTCTGACAACTTGGCAGGGGTTAAATACATCCATATAGCCCCAGAGGCTATATGTGATGTATTTTTAGCCAGCATAGGTACTTTCATTGCTGCCCAGGGCGCCCCCCCCAGCGCCCTGCACCCTCAGTGACCGTTGGTGTGAAGTGTGCTGAGAGCAATGGCGCACAGCTGCCGTGCTGTGCGCTACCTTAAGAAGACTGGGAAGTCTTCAGCCGCCGATTTCTGGACCTCTTCTCTCTTCAGCATCTGCAAGGGGGTCGGTGGCGCGGCTCCGGTGACCCATCCAGGCTGTACCTGTGATCGTCCCTCTGGAGCTAGTGTCCAGTAGCCTAAGAAGCCAATCCATCCTGCACGCAGGTGAGTTCACTTCTTCTCCCCTAAGTCCCTCGTTGCAGTGAGCCTGTTGCCAGCAGGACTCACTGAAAATAAAAAACCTAACAAAACTTTTACTCTAAGCAGCTCTTTAGGAGAGCCACCTAGATTGCACCCTTCTCGGCCGGGCACAAAAACCTAACTGGGGCTTGGAGGAGGGTCATAGGGGGAGGAGCCAGTGCACACCACCTGATCCTAAAGCTTTTACTTTTGTGCCCTGTCTCCTGCGGAGCCGCTATTCCCATGGTCCTTACGGAGTCCCCAGCATCCACTTAGGACGTCAGAGAAATGTAATTGCCCAATTGAGATGTCAATCACCGATGGTCCCTGCAGCAATTATGCACATTTCCAGATGTGCCGATATATCTGTAGATATATCGGCCATCGACTGTAATGCAGGGCCAACACAATACAGTATGTCTGTTACGGGCTAGCGATATATCAGCCAGTGTGTACCCAGCTTAAGATGTAACTTTATAGAAAAGAAGATTCTTGGCGTGGCTGTCAACTGGCATGATTTAGAGCAAAGGTATTTGAGGACACCAATGTAACAAACATACATATATTCCTGTATTCTTTTCTCCAGAATATATCTTGTATGTTTGTCCAGTATGTGGACACAACTTTTATTATAAACTAAAATTTAGCAGGAATCTAGTCTTTACTATAATACTAAGATCAATATGAAAATATATTAATACATACTTCATGAAAATACTTTCTTTGCAAATAGTACTGTAAAAAAAAATAGGTACAACTGATTAAGTCTGTAACTAGGTTACAATGGCCCTCATTCCGAGTTGATCGGTCGCAAGGCGATTTTAGCAGAGTTACACACGCTAAGCCGCCGCCTACTGGGAGTGAATCTTAGCTTCTTAAAATTGCGAACGATGTATTCGCAATATTGCGATAACAAACTTCTTAGCAGTTTCAGAGTAGCTTCAGACTTACTCGGCATCTGCGATCAGTTCAGTGCTTGTCGTTCCTGGTTTGACGTCACAAACACACCCAGCGTTCGCCCAGACACTCCCCCGTTTCTCCGGCCACTCCTGCGTTTTTTCCGGAAACGGTAGCGTTTTCATCCACACGCCCCTAAAACGCCGTGTTTCCGCCCAGTAACACCCATTTCCTGTCAATCACACTACGATCGCCGGAGCGATGAAAAAGCCGTGAGTAAAAATACTATCTTCATTGTAAAATTACTTGGCGCAGTCGCAGTGCGAATATTGCGCATGCGTACTAAGCAAATTTTCACTGCGATGCGATGAAAAATACCGAGCGAACGACTCGGAATGAGGGCCAATGTTTCCATCATTTATGGCTAGAATACATTTCTTACTTAGATCAACATCGCCCTCTAGTGGCACATAATATAATATAGTCTGTTTTTATATTCATTATAATAACACAGTATTATAGCCACATAGTATTCAAACATATTTGTAAAACTGAATTTATTAATATCAAATGTTTACATGGAACTAAAGTAAAAATACTGTAGCTAAAAAATATACAAATTTGAATTATACAACAAAAAGTGGTATTGATTTAATGATCAATTAATTAGTTGACTATCTTCAAAACGTAAAAAAAAAAAAAAACATTAGGAAATAAGAATAGTGGCTGATTTACTGATTAGTTGTTACAGAAATTTGGAAACATATTGTATTGGGATTTATGAAAAGTTCAGCACACAATTATGTTACCTAGGGCCCCAATCATCATCACTAAAATAGCCCATTGCACATGTAAAAACACTAGTTTCCGTATATATTATGTAACGCGCCATTCATTATCAGTGGTCTGATAGGGCCTTATAATATTCAGCTAACTCTGAAATAGTTTAAAAGTTTGCCTGCGAGAATAAATTCCATCTTCAGATGCCATCCTTAGTTAAAATGTGATGCAACTAGGATGCACCAGGACACTGTCTTGATTCATTTGCTAACCCAGCCGGTAACATGGCCGTTAGGAGCTGATTGGCTGGTACTTTATCTCTGTCCACTTTGTGTCTCCCCAAGGCTTGGTAAATAGACCCCTGAGTCTCTGAATCTTTTCCATGTGAAGTTCCATTTGCTTCACATATAAACTCAGTGGCACACGGATATAAAATATGTTATAAAATGTTATTTATATAGCCTTTATTTATATAGCCCTTTACGTTCACAGGACTCAGTCACTTTACCAACATCAAAAACATGATATATTATACAAAGGATTTAAGGTTACAGCAAGTACAAAACTACACAGAAATAACTACAAATACATTGAAAGCTCGGTAAGCATAATTGTAAGGTTTGGTGCAGACATTTTGGATAATAATTTCCAGGATATAGTTACATTGCTGGCAGTCGGGATCCTGGCAGTCTGGATACTGATGCCAGAATCCTGACCACTGACAATGCCGGCAGCCGGAATCCCAGCTAATAGGGGCTATTCCCACTCGTGTCCACGACACCCACAAAGTGGGAATAGAACCTGTGGCGAGCCACCAGGCCCGCAGCAAGCCAGCAAGGGCCTTTGTTGCGCTTGGTCCCCTGCTGGCATTCTAGCGGCCGGGTTCCCTGCATCGGTATGCTGACCAGCCACCGGCATCCCATACCCAACCCTAATTTACATGTGTTATCCATTCCACCCACAAAAAGTAACAGATGAGGCAGCCGTCTTGGGCACACTACATAGAAATACTGAGGGGTGGAATACTTTAGGTTACACCTAGAAGAGATGACACAAAATGTGTGGTTGCATACTAATGCTAGGAGTAGGGAGGGTTGCCGACATTCTGGCCGCCCCGGGAGAGGGCAGCCAGGTGGTGCAGGCGGACATGACGTTGCATAGAGGCATAGCGGGAACGTGACACAGTGAAAGAGGCAGTAAAGGAAGCATGACATTCATGGTTGTGTCATTGTGGCCACACCCTGCTATACAGTACAATAGTGCTATTACAGGCCCCACGAATCACGTCATCAGATCTCCTTGTACCGCCTACTTGTGCTCTGAAAGTAAGCGGCCGTGAAGGGGGTGCGGTGGGCTGTGCCCCCCTTCTGGTGGGGCAGGCGTGGCACCCGATTTTTGGGAGCCTCCCAGCCATTCCCGGAGGGTAGGCAAATATGGAGTAGGGTCCCAACCTAACCATCGATTCATAGGTGTATCTATACACTGCACACACTGCACTCAAGTTTAATTATCTCTGAAGGAATCCTACGCTGACGCTGCTGCAGCTAAGGAAATCACTTGGAAAATAATGCGTGGACATTTTCCTGGTGATTTTCACATGCAGAATAGAGATTTATCTGAGGAAAAATGGCAGGGCACCATGTTTCCAGAGACCTGTGCATGTGCAGAGTCTAGAGTGCTGCAGAGAGGAGAGGCTCACACGCAATGTGCCCCCCAGGCCCCTATCTCTAAAAATGCCCGTGCATCAGGTCCTTGTATTTTTCATCCCATCCATGAGCACACCAGGTGAGGCAGCCATGTTGAAGGATACACTGTGGGATATAAGCCATACACGGAACCAAGGCATATAAAACCGGCACACGTGTTTTTGTATAAAAACCCTGTATGAAGAACCCGCACACAGGCATAGCAATACTGTGCAAGGGCAAAAGTTAGAGGTTAGTCCGCCCCTAGGCACAACGCTATTGCTCTCCTCATCATGTCACTGCCTCCTTCCTATTGGAGCCTCCTGACAGCCAAAGCAGCACCAACCTCACCCCTCCTCCACCACCACAATTTACTGATCATTGCCCCCTCCCCCCTTACCAGTTACAAAATAAAATCTTAATGACAAAAACAAAAAAGGGTCACCTGGCATCATCCGGCCATTGGCCTAGAAGGGCTCTCATGCAAGTGTGCATGCACACACCCCCCTCCCCCCATAGCAAGTGTCACACCTAGGCATGTGTCTCATGTGCCAAGCGGGAAATCCATTGTGTACTTCCACCCCTCTGAAACTGTAGGGTGGAAGTACACAGGCATAGCATATGGTGGGGTGGAAGTACATGATAAAAAAGTATCAAACAGTGTGTTATATATTAGCCCAGATCTGTGACTCTGACTCATTCCCTAATGCCGGGCGCGGCTAGGAGCTCTCATTGGGTTAGCGGCAGGTCTATCACACCCAGCCCACAGCTGATTGGACAAGAAACGCCCTCCCACACAGGTTACATCCAATGGGAGGCTCTGCCCTTTGGCTGCTATGTGTTCCCTGGACTCCATTCGGCTGCCGAGGTACTCACCGTCAGGGGGAAGCTGCGGTGTCTGGCCCGGGCACAGGAGCCTTCACCGCCTGCTGCAGGGAGCACCAACAAAGGAAAGCAGCTTAGCTGATTCCAGGAGGAGAAGCAGGAGAAGCATTACCCACCCCTCCCCAACTTGCGGCACATCCGGGCCCCCTCCCCCATCTGCGGCACCCCTGCAACCACCGCTCCCCCATCTGCGGCGGCTCCGGACTCCCTACCCAACCTGCGGCACCCCCGCACCCACCCTCCCCCGCTTGCCGCACCCAGCAACTGCCCCTCCCCAACCTGTGGCACCCCAACACCACCTCTCCCCCACCCATGACAACCCCGCACCCACATCTCCCCCACCCATGATGGCTCAGGACTCCCTCCCCTCCCGTGGCACCCCTGAACCCACCATTCCCCCACCTGTGGCACCACCGCACCCGCCCCTCCCACACCCACGGCACCCCATCTACCGTCCCTCTTCCATCCGCGGCACCCCTGCAACCGCCACTCTCCCACCCACGGCACCACCGCACCTGCCCCTCCCCCACCCGCGGTAGCTCAGGACTCCACCACCCACACACACCTGCACTGGCCCCTCCCCCACCCGTGGCACCCACGCAACCGCCTCTCCTCCACCCATGGCACCCCTGGACCCCATCCACATCTTCCCCGCACCCACCACTCCCCCAACCACAGCACCTACTAAGTGATTCATCGTGCCCTGCTTGCACTATTCACGCCATTGCAAGGGGCTACGGCCCCTTAACCATTGCACACACTTTGTCCGTGCAATATTTATGATTGGAGGTAATACTCCATATACTAAAAATATTGCACACCTCAAGGACGCGCAAGGGTTAAGGGGGCGTAGCCCCTTGCGACGGTGTGAAGAGCACCCGTAGGGTGCGATGAATCACCTAGTGTGTGTGTATGTATGTATGTATGTATGTATGTATGTATGTATGTATGTGTGTGTGTATATATATATATATATATATATATATAGATATAGATATGGAATGGGGCCCTAGTTTGCACACCATAATTAAGTAATGAAGTGCTACACTGCATGAGACTTAATACAGCATACAAGGAAAAATAGGTGCAGGTGCACTATCTCACACTAACTCGACCTGTAATAACCAGAGGCATTTAGCATAATCCTAGCCAGGGCTATGAGCTTACCCACCGCGCCAAGGTATCCTCTCATTGGGTAAGTCCCTAACACTAAAGGGGTTCAGGTCCGGGGGGCAGGAAACCCCAGAGCCACCGAGCCAGACAACCCCAGGGCACCGCAAGAGTGATACAAATAAAAGGTTAAAGAAGTATGAGCAGCTACTTGGTGTCACGATCCGGGTATCTGGACGCCATTACCTGCCATTTAGGTGTCTTCTGAGACTGGCCCAGCGTTCCAAATCCGGATCTCATCTGTGTCAACACTCTGCACATCCCTCCTGTCATTCTGAGACACTACCACAGCGGCGCCATGTTTGAATCCAACATGGCGTCTCCCGTCCTCCGCGGCCTCCGCCGCCGTTACTGTGTTATTGCTGCAGGTTCTCAGAATCATGTATCATGCCTGCCGCGGCCTCTGCTGCCCTCCAAGTGTCTCAGTATATAACTGTCATCTGGCGTCTCCTGTCCTCCGCGGCCGGCGCCGCCATTATCATTATGTTTGCACATTTCATTCCAAACCAGGTTTTCCCTCCAGGTTCCAGCATGGGCGCAGCCATGTTGGATTTGATCACATGCTCCAATTCCTCCAATCTACCATCTCTGGAATCTGCATAATTGCCCAGCCAATGCCTGCATAGCAGCAGGTATAAGTATCCTGTGTCTGGGCCAGATAGATGTCAGTGCTTTGAATGTCATACCTTGTTCCAGTCTCTCTCTCGTGTGGCTTGTTTCTCCAGGTTCCAGCTCCTGTCTCCAGCATCCACAAAGAGACCCGCACCTGCTTTCCATCCTGCGGTGCAGCCTGACTCTGCAATCCTCTGTGACTGATCCAGCTTTCAGCTATTACTTCGTTTGCTTCCAGCTTCCAAGCTTTCAGCTATTAACCCATCTGTTTCCAGCAACCTGCTTCCAACAGAATTCAGCCTCCTTAAAGAGCCGGTGTTCTCCCAGCGGATTTCTACTTACCAGCAGTATCCACTACCACCGGTAACCACTCTTCATTTCATCTGTTTCCACGCACCCTAGCATCTTTCAGTTTTAACTCCGTGTCTCCACCATCTGGCTGGTTCCGTCCAGTGACTCCTACAGTGCATTCCAGTTACCAGCATCATCTCATACACCTACTGGCGTGTTCCTCAGTTGTCTCCACTACTATAGCCTGGCCTGGTAAGGTTATTCCACCCAAGGACTATAACATCCGTTCTGCAACCTACCAGTGCCCTGTTATACCTTTTATGGTTTAGTGATCCAGGAACTGTATTATCTGCCACTGCTAATTCTGACTGTGAACGCTGTTGTGATTATACGGAGTCTGTTTAATAAACTTTCATTTGACTTTTAACCTGCTTGTCATGGTCACACCTTCGGGTTTCCTTCCACACTTACTTGTCCAGGGGTCTGATTAAACCATCTAAGTTTAATTTCATTCCAGCCCCTACAACTGAGGCTTCCTCCCGTCAGCCTAAACCCTCAGTTGTGACACTTGGATGCTGTCACTCATATAATCCTCCACCATTCTTTCAATGGTGACAGAATCGTATGCAGTGACAGCAGACGACATGTCAGTAATCGTTGGCAGGTCCTTCAGTCCGGACCAGATGTTCGCTATTGCTCCTGACTGCCCTGCATCACCGCCATCGGGTAGTTTTGGAAATGTTATCCTTTTCCTGGCAGGAGAAAATGAAGGAGGAGCTGTTGGCGGGTCACGTTCCGCTTGACTTGACAATTGTCTCACTAGCAGGTCTTTGAACATCTGCAGACTTGTGTCTGCCGGAAAGAGATACAACATAGGCTTTAAACCTAGGATCGAGCACGGTGGCCAAAATGTAGTGCTCTGATTTCAACAGATTGACCACCCGTGAATCCTGGGTAAGTGAATGAAGGGCTCCATCCACGAGTCCCACATGCCTAGCGGAATTGCTCCGTTTTAGCTCCTCCTTCAATCTCTCCAGCTGCTTCTGCAAAAGCCTAATGAGGGGAATGACCTGACTCAGGCTGGCAGTGTCTGAACTGACTTCATGTGTGGCAAGTTCAAAGGGTTGCAGAACCTTGCACAACATTGAAATCATTCTCCACTGTGCTTGAGTCAGGTGCATTCCTCCTCTTTTACCTATATCATAGGCAGATGTATAGGCTTGAATGGCCTTTTGCTGCTCCTCCATCCTCTGAAGCATATAGAGGGTTGAATTCCACCTCGTTACCACCTCTTGCTTCAGCTGATGGCAGGGCATGTTCAGGAGTTTTTGCTGGTGCTCCAGTCTTTGGCACGCGGTGGTTGAATGCCTAAAGTGGCCAGCAATTCTTCGGGCCACCGACAGCATCTCTTGCACGCCCCTGTCATTTTTTTTTTTAAATTCTGCACCACCAAATTCATTGTATGTGCAAAACATGGGCCGTGCTGGAATTTGCCCACATGTAATGCACGCACAATATTGGTGGCGTTGTCAGATGTCACAAATCCCCAGGAGAGTCCAATTGGGGTAAGCCAATATGCGATGATGTTCCTCAGTTTCCGTAAGAGGTTGTCAGCTGTGTGCCTCTTATGGAAAGTGGTGATACAAAGCATAGCCTGCCTAGGAACGAGTTGGCATTTGCAAGATGCTGCTACTGGTGCCGCCGCTGCTGTTCTTGCTGCGAGAGGCAATACATCTACCCAGTGGGCTGTGACAGTCATATAGTCCTTAGTCTGCCCTGCTCCACTTGTCCACATGTCCGTGGTTAAGTGGACATTGGGTACAACTGCATTTTTTAGGACACTGGTGACTCTTTTTCTGACGTCTGTGTACATTCTCGGTATCGCCTGCCTAGAGAAGTGGAACCTAGATGGTATATGGTACCGGGGACACAGTACCTCAAGCAATTCTCTAAGTCCCTGTGAACTAACGGCGGATACCGGACGCACGTCTAACACCAACATAGTTGTCAAGGCCTGAGTTATCCGCTTTGCAACAGGATGACTGCTGTGATATTTCATCTTCCTCACAAAGGACTGTTGGACAGTCAATTGCTTACTGGAAGTAGTACAAGTGGTCTTCCGACTTGCCCTCTGGGATGACGATCGACTCCCAGCAACAACAGCAGCGCCAGCAGCAGTAGGCGTTACACTCAAGGATGCATCGGAGGAATCCCAGGCAGGAGAGGACTCGTCAGACTTGCCAGTGACATGGCCTGCAGGACTATTGGCGTTCCTGTCTAAGGAGGAAATTGACACTGAGGGAGTTGGTGGGGTGGTTTGCAGGAGCTTGGGTACAAGAGGAAAGAGGGATTTAGTTGTCAGTGGACTGCTTCCGCTGTCACCCAAAGTTTTTGAACTTGTCAATGACTTCTGATGAATGCGCTCCAGGTGCCGCATAAGGGAGGATGTTTCTATGTGGTTAACGTCCTTACCCCTACTTATTACAGCTTGACAAAGGCAACACATGGCTTGACACCAGTTGTCCGCATTTCTGTTGAAATAATTCCACACCGAAGAGGTGATTTTTTTTTTTTGTATTTTAACCAGGCATGTCAATGGCCTTATTCATCCCACAGACAACAGGTTTCTCCACGGGTGCCTGACTTAAACAAACCACCTCTCCATCAGAATCCTCCTTGTCAATTTCCTACTCAGCGCCAGCAACACCCATATCCTCATCCTGGTGTACTTCAACAGTGACATCTTCAATTTGACTATCAGGAACTGGACTGTGGGTGCTCCTTCCAGCACTTGCAGGGGGCGTGCAAATGGTGGAAGGAGCCACCGCTTCCCGTCCAGTGTTGGGAAGGTCAGGCATCGCAACCATCACAATTGGACTCTCCTTGGGGATTTGTGATTTAGAAGAACACACATTTCTTTGCTGGGCTTTTGCCAGCTTAACTCTTTTCATTTTTCTAGCGGGAGGATGAGTGCTTCCATCCTCCTCTGAAGCTGAACCACTAGCCATGAACATAGGCCAGGGCCTCAGCCGTTCCTTGCCACTCCGTGTCATAAATGGCATATTGGCAAGTTTACGCTTCTCTTCAGACGCTTTTAATTTAGATTTTTGGGTCATTTTACTGAACTTTTGTTTTTTTGATTTTACATCCTCTCTACTATGACATTGGGCATCGGCCTTGGCAGACGACATTGATGGCACTTCATCATCTCTGCCATGTCTAGTGGCAGCAGCTTCAGCACTAGGTGGAAGTGGATCTTGATCTTTCCCTATTTTACCTTCCACATTTTTGTTCTCCATTTTTTTAATGTGTGGAATTATATGCCAGTAATATATCTGGAATTAGATGGCAGTAATGTCTGGAATTAGATACCACTAGATAGATACCAGATACCAATGTGACTGGAATGATGATGACCTATGCACAGTGACCGGACACTACCACAGCACCCTACAGCAGCAAGATGCAGCACAAGACACTGGACTTTTAGTCACCACAATGCAGCACTGATACTGAGCACAGATTTTGAACACTGTTCAGGATAATAGAACTGACACGGGGCAGCAAAATACAGCAATGGACTACTGTACTATACTACTATATACTGGTCAGTGGTCACCACAATGCAGCAATGATAATAATGAGCACAGATACTGAGCACTGTTTTGGATAATAGAACTGACACGGAGCAGCAAAATACAGCAATCGACTACTGTACTGAACTACTATATATATATATATATACTGGTCACCACAATGCAGCACTGATACTGAGCACAGATATTGAGCTGAGATTTAGCTGATATTGGGCTATTCAGGCAGAGAACGTAGCCACGTCCTCTCGCTATTTCAACAATGCACGAGTGAAAATGGAATCCGAATCTCGCGAGAATCCGACAGCGGGATGATGACGTTTTCCCCTGTTCGGGTTTTGCGTGTTAGGCTGGAAGAACCGAGGCTGCCTCGGACCCGTGTAAACCACGTGAAGTTCGGGGGGGTTCGGATCTCGACGAACTGAACCCGCTCATCTCTAGTTATTACAGGTTGAGCTAGTGTGAGATAGTGCACCTGCACCTCTTTTCCCTTGTATAGTGTGTGTATGTATATATATATATATATATATATTGTGACAAGAACACTGGGATAGTGTTTGAGGGCAGGTATATTTGTCCCAGGTTCTTGTCTTACATGTTTTAGAAAATGTTAACTTCTAGGAAAAATGCTTTTTGTTTTGTCTGAACCTTTTCAGTTTGCTGTAAAAGCTGGGTAAAGGCTCTGAGAGAGAGATAAGGCGAGTTCTAGACATTGGGCCCAGTTCGGGTCTTTGGCCTCACAGAGGGCTAATCAGGGTTTCAGCTGTGTAAGAGTGTTATAGTGCTTCTAACCTGATTAGTATGGGCAGACTGCCTGGGAAGGCTGCAGGATCTGTGTGTGAGAGACACGCTTTCTGATGCAAGTAAGCTATACAGTATGTACTGAAGAACTCTGTGTTTTGTTTAGTGACAGTTAGGAATATCTTATGTTTAGTTAGTGCCGGACAGGCAAGGTATTTTTATTTTGGGGTTTGTTTTATTTTTTGTTTCAATAAAACTGGCCGGGGTCAGTTGTACCAGAAACTGGACTTGTGTTGTTCCTCAGCTGCTGCGTGCGGCCATATTCCCCAGGAAAAGGCGCCTTGCACCCCTACAGTGTTACAACTTGGTGGAGAATGCGAGCACACTGTTCTGCGCATAAGTGAAAGCAGCAGCTTTGTGAGGCCTGCAGAAAATGGTGGTTTATGCAGATACAGCCCAGTGTGAAGTTACTGAGACTCGCCCCTGAGGGTTTGATATATGTCCTGGGTGAAAGCAGCTACAAAGCCGCCTGAAAAATCTGTCGACATGGAGGATCTGCTTAAAGCCTTGCTGCAAGCTACAGCGGCTCAGCAGGAGGCCAACCGACAGCAGCAGGTGGCAATGGAAGAAAATAGGAGACCACAGCAGGTGGCAATGGAGGAAAATTGGAGACTACAGCAGGAGGCCAACAGACAGCAGCAGGTGGCAATGGAGGAAAATATAAGACAGCAGCAGGTGGCAATGGAGGAAAATAAGAGACAACAGCAGGCAGTTGTTGATGAACTTTACAGGCAACAGCGTCAGGATAGAGAGGCCTTAGCAGAAGTGGTGCAGAGACTTGCAGCTCAGGTTGGAGATGTGGCCGTCAGTGCTCCAACCAGCTCTAGTTCTATACGGGCCAGTCACTTCCTGCAGAAAATGACAGAGGCTGATGATGTGGAGGCCTATCTGACCACGTTTGAAAGGACTGCCGAGCGTGAGAACTGGCCGAAAGCACAGTGGGCCAGTCTGCTGGCACCTTTCCTGTCAGGTGAGCCCCAAAAAGCTTACTTTGATTTAAGCCCTGCTGAGGCTCGGGACTATGATAAACTAAAGACTGAGATCCTGACCCGCCTGGGAGTCACGCTGTCAGTACGAGCACAACGGGTGCACCGTTGGCTGTACGCCATGGAGAAGCCTCCGCGCTCCCAGATGCACGACCTTATTCAGCTAACAAAAAAATGGCTACAGCCAGAGACATTAACTGGTCCCCAGATGGTGGAAAGAGTCGTCATGGACCGCTACTTGAGATCTTTGCCCATGGTCCTGCGCAAGTGGGTGAGCCATGGAAACCCGGGTACTGCTGACCAATTAGTGGACATGGTAGAGAGGTATTTGGCAGCAGAGGAACTACTGATGACCACCCAGCAACCCATAGATCCTCGACAGCGCCCTTCAGTAAAGACTGGTAAGACTGTTCCGTGGGAAAACGTTGCTGGGCGGTTAAGAGAACGCAAGGCTGGAGAGACTGTAAACACTGGCCCTGGAGACAGGCCAATGGGGCTAGAACGGTCTATGCTGCCCAAACGGGTTGATAATCGTGTGGTTAAATGTTTTAGGTGTGGTATGCCAGGTCATGTTATTGCCAATTGCCCAGTCACGCAAGAACCCATGCAATGTGATGCTGCCTTTGAATGTCTCAGAATGTCTTTCTTTGCTAGGTTAGCCTGTACTGTGGTACCTTCACCTGAGCTGGAAAAACAAATGTGTGATGTGTTCTTAGAGGGTAACCGGGTAGAGGCCTTGCTAGATTCAGGAAGTTTAGTTACCCTCGTGAAAGCTGGGTTAGTGAACCCCTTAAAGGTTCAGCAAATACCTATTGGGGTAACTTGCATACATGGGGATACCCAACATTATGCCACTGCTGAGGTGAATATAGAAACTTGTTGTGGGTCAGCAATGGTTAAAGTGGGACTGGTCCCTACCTTGGTGCATGAGGCCATAATAGGGAGGGATTTTCCTCATTTTTGGAAACTGTGGGAATCACGGTTATCAACAGATGTGAGAAGTAAAAAGCCAGTTGATAATACCGGTGATTTTATGGATGTACGTGGGTCTTCGGAACTTTCTGGCCCTTTGCCTTTTGCTAGTTTGGCTGGGGAAGTGACAGATGGGGAGTCCAGTGAGGACCCTCTTGCCGGGAACAGAGACATACTAGTTAGAACTGAAAGCGTGCCTGACCTGGAGGTAAAGAAGGATCTGTTTGCGTCTGAACAGTTAAAGGATCCTACCTTAATAAAGGCTAGAGAGAATGTTAAGATTGTTAATGGGGAACCTGTGGTACCAGGTGACAGGGTTACGTATCCCCACATGGCCATCTGTAATGAGCTCTTGTACCACATTGTCAAAAGGGGTGAGGATGTGGTGGAACAGCTGGTAGTTCCCCAGCCTTATCGGAGAACGGTACTAGATTTAGCTCATAGTCACGTTACCGCAGGACATTTAGGGGCAGAAAAAACCACTGAAAGAGTTTTACAAAGGTTCTTTTGGCCAGGGGTTTATAAAGAAGTGTCTGAATATTGTTCTTCCTGTCCTGAATGCCAGTATCATGCCCCTAGACCCCATTTCAGGAGCCCACTAGTTCCCATGCCTATTATAGAGGTCCCGTTTGACAGAATAGCCATGGATCTCGTGGGGCCCTTGTTAAAGTCTGCTCGGGGCCATCAGTATATCCTGGTAATTATGGACTATGCCACTCGATATCCTGAGGCTGTCCCTTTACGCACTATCACAACCAAGGCGATAGCTAGGGAGCTGGTGCAGGTATTTAGTAGAGTGGGAATACCAAAAGAAATTTTGACTGACCAAGGTACTCCATTTATGTCAAGGATCATGAAAGAGTTGTGCAAGTTATTTAAGGTCACTCACCTCAGGACGTCCATCTACCATCCCCAAACTGACGGGTTGGTGGAAAGGTTTAATAAAACATTAAAAAGTATGTTAAAAAAGGTTGTTGAGAGAGATGGGAAAAACTGGGATTGTTTGTTGCCCTACTTGTTAATGGCCATCAGAGAAGTTCCTCAGTCCTCTACGGGGTTTTCTCCATTTGATTTGTTGTATGGTAGACACCCCAGAGGGCTGTTGGATATTGCCAAAGAGACGTGGGAAGGACAGCCCACTCCTTATAGAAGCGTTATTGAGCATGTAACACAAATGCAGGATAGGATTGCAGCCGTGGTACCTGTTGTCAGAGAGCACATGGAACAGGCCCAAAGTGCTCAACAGAGGGTCTATAACCGGAGTGCCAAGATACGGGAATTTGCTCCTGGCGATAGAGTTCTTGTTTTGGTACCCACTGTGGAAAGCAAATTCCTAGCTAAATGGCAGGGTCCATTTGAGATTAGGGAAAAAGTGAATGAGGTTAATTACAAAGTATACCAGCCGGGAAAGAGAAAACCCGAACAGATCTACCATGTTAACTTAATCAAACCCTGGAAAGATAGGTTGTCTCTGTCAGCGGAGCCTTGCCCTTCGGTGTCTTCACCCCGGTTGCTTCCCGTAGTGAAGGTGTCAGAGACATTATCAGCTGATCAGAACAATCAGGTTAAAGAATTTCTCATCCAAAATAGGGAGGTATTTTCAGAGCTGCCTGGCCGAACGACCATAATAAAACATGACATTGTCACAGAACCAGGGGTCAGGGTTCATTTAAAGCCATATAGGATTCCTGAAGCTCAGCGAGAAGCTATTTCTAAGGAAGTTAAAACCATGTTAGAACTGGGAGTCATAGAGGAGTCTAACAGTGAGTGGTCCAGTCCCATAGTGCTCATCCCGAAGCCCGACGGTAGCATACGCTTCTGTAATGACTTTCGTAAGTTAAATGAGGTGTCCAAGTTTGACGCATACCCCATGCCCCGTGTGGATGAGCTGGTAGAAAGGCTGGGAACAGCCAGGTTTCTCACCACATTGGACCTGACCAAAGGTTACTGGCAAATACCTTTATCTGATAGCGCCAAAGAAAAAACAGCCTTTTCGGTTCCGGAGGGGCTGTACCAGTATAAGATGTTACCCTTTGGGTTGCATGGGGCTCCAGCAACCTTTCAACGGGCGATGGATAAAATTTTGAGGCCCCATAGAAAATATGCAGCTGCCTATTTGGATGATGTGGTAATTCACAGTACAGACTGGGGGTCCCATTTGGTTAAAGTACAAGCAGTACTGGACTCAATCAGAGAGGCAGGGTTAACTGCTAACCCAAAGAAGTGCTGCCTCGCAATGGAGGAGGTCAAATACTTGGGCTTCACCATAGGCAGAGGTCTGATTAGGCCCCAATTGAATAAAGTTGATGCTATTCAAAACTGGCCTCGTCCAGTGAATAAAAAACAGGTAAGGGCTTTTTTGGGAATTACTGGGTACTATAGACGGTTTATTCCTAATTTTGCGACCACAGCGGTGCCGTTGTCAGACCTTACCAAAGGGAAGCAGTCAAATGTGGTGAAATGGAACCCTGATGCAGAAAAGGCGTTCCAAGCGTTAAAAGTGGCTTTGTGTTCACAACCGGTGTTGATAACACCAGATTTTTCAAAAGAATTTGTGGTACAGACAGATGCCTCAGAGGTAGGGATAGGTGCTGTGCTGTCCCAAACCAGAGATGGGGACGAACACCCTATCATTTATTTGAGTAGGAAACTCAATGAGCATGAAAAAAGGTATGCCATTGTGGAAAAGGAGGCTTTGGCCATTAAGTGGGCACTAGATACCTTGAGATATTACCTCTTGGGTAGACAATTCAGACTAGTGACAGACCATGCCCCTTTAAAATGGATGTATGTAAATAGAGGCAAGAATGCTCGTGTAACTAGATGGTTTCTAGCGTTGCAGGACTTTAAGTTTACTGTCGAACATAGACCGGGAACACAATTGGCCAACGCAGATGCATTGTCTCGCATCTTCTGTTTGGGGGCTACAAGTGTTCCGGCCCCTAGGTCGAAACAGGGGAGGGGGATATGTGACAAGAACACTGGGATAGTGTTTGAGGGCAGGTATATTTGTCCCAGGTTCTTGTCTTACATGTTTTAGAAAATGTTAACTTCTAGGAAAAATGCTTTTTGTTTTGTCTGAACCTTTTCAGTTTGCTGTAAAAGCTGGGTAAAGGCTCTGAGAGAGAGATAAGGCGAGTTCTAGACATTGGGCCCAGTTCGGGTCTTTGGCCTCACAGAGGGCTAATCAGGGTTTCAGCTGTGTAAGAGTGTTATAGTGCTTCTAACCTGATTAGTATGGGCAGACTGCCTGGGAAGGCTGCAGGATCTGTGTGTGAGAGACACGCTTTCTGATGCAAGTAAGCTATACAGTATGTACTGAAGAACTCTGTGTTTTGTTTAGTGACAGTTAGGAATATCTTATGTTTAGTTAGTGCCGGACAGGCAAGGTATTTTTATTTTGGGGTTTGATTTATTTTCTGTTTCAATAAAACTGGCCGGGGTCAGTTGTACCAGAAACTGGACTTGTGTTGTTCCTCAGCTGCTGCGTGCGGCCATATTCCCCAGGAAAAGGCGCCTTGCACCCCTACAGTGTTACAATATATATATATATATATATATATATATAGGCAAAGATACCCGGCTTTCCCCATAGCCTCACATTGCTGCACCGGGTGCCCTCACAGCGAGAAGTAGTATATATACCGAAGGTGTGGCACTCCTGGCGACTTGTACATCAGACATCAAACAGGCATGCTTTGAGACAACATTTCAATGCCTTTATTGCGGCATTGTCATCGGGTCTTTACAGTACAAAGTAAAAGTGCTCACCTTAAATACAACACCCAGGTGCACAGCGCCCTCCGGAAGATGGATTACCAGCCTCCTGCGGCGCACTTACAGTGACGTCACAATCTGGTCCATCACCGAATAGTGTCCCTGTAACCAAAACAACCACCAAGCAGCTGTACATAACAACAACAGTTAGTGAGGACTAGCAGCAGCATATACAGAATAATGCAATAGAAACAATAATGTAATAGTGGAAAATACATCAAACTATCAAACTAACAGTACTGTACTACAAGTAGCTGTATCGGCAGCTAATAATATGAACTACAATAAAAATAATATAATAATAGAGAACTACACAAACTTACAGTAGCAGCCGGAAAATACCCTAACTCATAGCAAATAGTTATATCATAAGGTAGTACGACTGCATAGCAGTATACACAATATTAAAGAACCTCATATGACTATCAAAATTGACACTGCATTAGCCCCTCATACTCTCCTTGGATCAACACTACTGTTAACATAAAATAGCCTGATGGGACATATCTATACATTTACAAAAAACTACTGAGGCCAAGATGGTCATTAAGTCCCTTAGGGTGTAAAGTGCCTAGACGGTGGATCCACCAGGTCTCAAGTTGAAGAAGTTTGAGCCCACGGTCCCCATCTTTCAATGACTCAGATACCAGATCTATCATGCGGCACCTTAAAGATACCGAGGAATAGCGGGCAAGGCAAAAATGCCTGGTGACTGGTTGATCACTGCTGCCCTTTGTTATAGCCATCTTGATTGCCGACCTGTGGGCTGCCATGCGTTCTTTGAATATCCTTTCTGTCTTACCAATGTAAGACAGCCCACAGGGGAAAATCAATTGGTATACAACAAATTTGGCACTACAGGTAAGTGTCTGATTAATAAACTAGGTTTGCCCTGTGTGTGGGTGCTGAAATGTGTTGCCAGGTATCAAGAACTGGCATGTGGTGCAGGTGCACCTAATGCACCCCAATCTATTACTTCTCAATTTGCATGTGTATTTGGTATAATCCATCACATCAGTTCTCACCAAAATATCCCAGAGATTTCTCCTGCAGGTGTAAAAAGGCATCCGTTTAGTATTATGCAATTTAAGATCAGGGACACTCTGTACAATGTGCCATAGATTTTTGGAAATAGAATTAATACCATTGCTGGCTGGGCTAAATTGGCCAACCCATGGAATCATCAGTTGCGCATTTCCAGATCTAGATGCCTGTGTTAATAAAGTGGATCTATCAACACTAAGGGGGAAATTCAAATGTTTGAAAAGTCAGTTGGGTGTCTGTTTTTTCCTGGGTATTAGATAGGAAAAAACAAACACCCAACTGACTTTTCAAACATTTGAATTCCTCCCTTAGTGCCTTGGATTGAGCCTCAGCCAGAAATTTGACAGGGTATCCCCTGGCACTGAACTTATCCATCATCATGTTAATTTGCTGATCAGCGGGTACAGGGTCAGATGTAAACCGCCTAATTCTCAAAAGTTGTGAATAGGGCAAACCACATTTAGAGGATTGCAGGTGAAAGCTGGTATAATTAAGTAAATTATTACAATCTGTGGTCGTGGAGTACATAGAAGTACTGTTGACCCCTCATTAATAGAGATGTGCACCGGAAATTTTTCGGGTTTTGTGTTTTGGTTTTGGGTTCGGTTCCGTGGCCGTGTTTTGGGTTCGAACGCATTTTGGCAAAACCTCACCGAATTTTTTTTGGCGGATTCGGGTGTGTTTTGGATTCGGGTGTTTTTTTCAAAAAACCCTAAAAAACAGCTTAAATCATAGAATTTGGGGGTCATTTTGATCCCAAAGTATTATTAACCTCAATAACCATAATTTCCACTCATTTTCAGTCTATTCTGAACACCTCACACCTCACAATATTATTTTTAGTCCTAAAATTTGCACCGAGGTCGCTGGATGACTAAGCTCAGCGACCCAAGTGGCCGACACAAACACCTGGCCCATCTAGGAGTGGCACTGCAGTGTCACGCAGGATGGCCCTTCCAAAAAACACTCCCCAAACAGCACATGACGCAAAGAAGAAAAAAAAGAGGCGCAATGAGGTAGCTGTGTGACTAAGATAAACGACCCTAGTGGCCGACACAAACACCTGGCCCACCTAGGAGTGGCACTGCAGTGTCACGCAGGATGGCCCTTCCAAAAAACACTCCCCAAACAGCACATGACGCAAAGAAAAATGAAAGAAAAAAGAGGTGCAAGATGGAATTGTCCTTGGGCCCTCCCACCCACCCTTATGTTGTATAAACAGGACATGCACACTTTAACCAACCCATCATTTCAGTGACAGGGTCTGCCACACGACTGTGACTGAAATGACGGGTTGGTTTGGACCCCCACCAAAAAAGAAGCAATTAATCTCTCCTTGCACAAACTGGCTCTACAGAGGCAAGATGTCCACCTCATCATCATCCTCCAATTCATCACCGTGTACATCCCCCTCCTCACAGATTATCAATTCGTCCCCACTGGAATCCACCATCACAGCTCCCTGTGTACTTTGTGGAGGCAATTGCTGCTGGTGAATGTCTCAATGGAGGAATTGATTATAATTCATTTTAATGAACATCATCTTCTCCACATTTTCTGGAAGTAACCTCGTACGCCGATTGCTGACAAGGTGAGCGGCGGCACTAAACACTCTTTCGGAGTACACACTTGTGGGAGGGCAACTTAGGTAGAATAAAGCCAGTTTGTGCAAGGGCCTCCAAATTGCCTCTTTTTCCTGCCAGTATACGTACGGACTGTCTGACGTGCCTACTTGGATGCAGTCACTCATATAATCCTCCACCATTCTTTCAATGGTGAGAGAATCATATGCAGTGACAGTAGACGACATGTCCGTAATCGTTGTCAGGTCCTTCAGTCCGGACCAGATGTCAGCATCAGCAGTCGCTCCAGACTGCCCTGCATCACCGCCAGCGGGTGGGCTCGGAATTCGTAGCCTTTTCCTCGCACCCCCAGTTGCGGGAGAATGTGAAGGAGGAGATGTTGACAGGTCGCGTTCCGCTTGACTTGACAATTTTCTCACCAGCAGTTCTTTGAACCCCTGCAGACTTGTGTCTACCGGAAAGAGAGATACAACGTAGGTTTTTAATCTAGGATCGAGCACGGTGGCCAAAATGTAGTGCTCTGATTTCAACAGATTGACCACCCGTGAATCCTTGTTAAGCGAATTAAGGGCTCCATCCACAAGTCCCACATGCCTACCGGAATCGCTCAGTGTTAGCTCCTCCTTCAATGTCTCCAGCTTCTTCTGCAAAAGCCTGATGAGGGGAATGACCTGACTCAGGCTGGCAGTGTCTGAACTGACTTCACGTGTGGCAAGTTCAAAAGGTTGCAGAACCTTGCACAACGTTGAAATCATTCTCCACTGCGCTTGAGACAGGTGCATTATACCTCCTATATCGTGCTCAGTTGTATAGGCTTGAATGGCCTTTTGCTGCTCCTCCAACCTCTGAAGCATATAGAGGGTTGAATTCCACCTCGTTACCACTTCTTGCTTCAGATGATGGCAGGGCAGGTTCAGGCGTTTTTGGTGTTGCTCCAGTCTTCTGTACGTGGTGCCTGTACGCCGAAAGTGTCCCGCAATTCTTCTGGCCACCGACAGCATCTCTTGCACGCCCCTCTCGTTTTTTAAATAATTCTGCACCACCAAATTCAAGGTATGTGCAAAACATGGGACGTGCTGGAATTTGCCCATATTTAATGCACACACAATATTGCTGGCGTTGTCCGATGCCACAAATCCACAGGAGAGTCCAATTGGGGTAAGCCATTCTGCGATGATCTTCCTCAGTTGCCGTAAGAGGTTTTCAGCTGTGTGCGTATTCTGGAAAGCGGTGATACAAAGCGTAGCCTGCCTAGGAAAGAGTTGGCGTTTGCGAGATGCTGCTACTGGTGCCGCCGCTGCTGTTCTTGCGGCGGGAGTCAATACATCTACCCAGTGGGCTGTCACAGTCATATAGTCCTGAGTCTGCCCTGCTCCACTTGTCCACATGTCCGTGGTTAAGTGGACATTGGGTACAACTGCATTTTTTAGGACACTGGTGAGTCTTTTTCTGAGGTCTGTGTACATTTTCGGTATCGCCTGCCTAGAGAAATGGAACCTAGATGGTATTTGGTACCGGGGACACAGTACCTCAAACAAGTCTATAGTTGGCTCTGCAGTAATGATGGATACCGGAACCACGTTTCTCACCGCCCAGGATGCCAAGGCCTCAGTTATCTGCTTTGCAGCAGGATGACTGCTGTGATATTTCATCTTCCTCGCAAAGGACTGTTGGACAGTCAATTGCTTGGTGGAAGTAGTAAAAGTGGTCTTACGACTTCCCCTCTGGGATGACCATCAACTCCCAGCAGCAACAACAGCAGCGCCAGCAGCAGTAGGCGTTACACTCAAGGATGCATCGGAGGAATCCCAGGCAGGAGAGGACTCGTCAGAATTGCCAGTGACATGGCCTGCAGGACTATTGGCATTCCTGGAGAAGGAGGAAATTGACACTGAGGGAGTTGGTGGGGTGGTTTGCGTGAGCTTGGTTACAAGAGGAAGGGATTTACTGGTCAGTGGACTGCTTCCGCTGTCGCCCAAAGTTTTTGAACTTGGCACTGACTTATGATGAATGCGCTGCAGGTGACGTATAAGGGAGGATGTTCCGAGGTGGTTAACGTCCTTTACCCCTACTTATTACAGCTTGACAAAGGCAACACACGGCTTGACACCTGTTGTCCGCATTTCTGTTGAAATACTTCCACACAGAAGAGCTGATTTTTTTGGTATTTTCACCAAGCATGTCAATGGCCATATTCCTCCCACGGACAACAGGTGTCTCCCCGGGTGCCTGACTTAAACAAACCACCTCACCATCAGAATCCTCCTTGTCAATTTCCTCCCCAGCGCCAGCAACACCCATATCCTCCTCATCCTGGTGTACTTCAACACTGACATCTTCAATCTGACTATCAGGAACTGGACTGCGGGTGCTCCTTCCAGCACTTGCAGGGGGCGTGCAAATGGTGGAAGGCGCATGCTCTTCACGTCCAGTGTTGGGAAGGTCAGGCATCGCAACCGACACAATTGGACTCTCCTTGTGGATTTGTGATTTCGAAGAACGCACAGTTCTTTGCTGTGCTTTTGCCAGCTTAAGTCTTTTCATTTTTCTAGCGAGAGGCTGAGTGCTTCCATCCTCATGTGAAGCTGAACCACTAGCCATGAACATAGGCCAGGGCCTCAGCCGTTCCTTGCCACTCCGTGTGGTAAATGGCATAAAGGCAAGTTTACGCTTCTCCTCCAACGATTTTATTTTAGATTTTTGAGTCCTTTTTTTACTGATCTTTTGTGTTTTGGATTTTACATGCTCTGTACTATGACATTGGGCATCGGCCTTGGCAGACGACGTTGATGGCATTTCATCGTCTCGGCCATGACTAGTGGCAGCAGCTTCAGCACGAGGTGGAAGTGGATCTTGATCTTTCCCTATTTTTGGAACCTCAACATTTTTGTTCTCCATATTTTAATAGGCACAACTAAAAGGCACCTCAGGTAAACAATGGAGATGGATGGATACTAGTATACTTATGGATGACGAGTGACTGACGACACAGAGGTAGCTACAGCCGTGGACTACCGTACTGCGTCTGCTAGTATAGAGATGATAATGATATAAAAAATATATATATATCACTACTGCAGGTATATATAATATAATGACGGACCTGCTGGACACTGTCAGCAGACTCCTAAACTACTAGTATGAAGAAGATAGAAAAAAAAAAACCACCACAAGTAGGTATACAATTATGGATGAGCACTGACGACACAGAGGTAGCTACAGCCGTGGACTACCGCACTGCGTCTGCTAGTATAGAGATGATAATGATATAAAAAATATATATATATCACTACTGCAGGTATATATAATATAATGACGGACCTGCTGGACACTGTCAGCAGACTCCTAAACTACTAGTATGAAGAAGATAGAAAAAAAAAAAAACCAACCACAGGTAGGTATACAATTATGGACGAGCACTGACGACACAGAGGTAGCTACAGCCGTGGACTACCGTACTGCGTCTGCTAGTATAGAGATGATAATGATATAAAAAATATATATATATCACTACTGCAGGTATATATAATATAATGACGGACCTGCTGGACACTGTCAGCAGACTCCTAAACTACTAGTATGAAGAAGATAGAAAAAAAACCCACCACAGGTAGGTATACAATTATGGACGAGCACTGACGACACAGAGGTAGCTACAGCCGTGGACTACCGTACTGCGTCTGCTAGTATAGAGATGATAATGATATAAAAAATATATAAATATCACTACTGCAGGTATATATAATATAATGACGGACCTGCTGGACACTGTCAGCAGACTCCTAAACTACTAGTATGAAGAAGATAGAAAAAAAAAACCACCACAGGTAGGTATACAATTATGGACGAGCACTGACGACACAGAGGTAGCTACAGCCGTGGACTACCGTACTGCGTCTGCTAGTATAGAGATGATAATGATATAAAAAATATATATATATCACTACTGCAGGTATATATAATATAATGACGGACCTGCTGGACACTGTCAGCAGACTCCTAAATTACTAGTATGAAGAAGATAGAAAAAAAAACCCCACCACAGGTAGGTATACAATTATGGACGAGCACTGACGACACAGAGGTAGCTACAGCCGTGGACTACCGTACTGCGTCTGCTAGTATAGAGATGATAATGATATAAAAAAAAATATATATATCACTACTGCAGGTATATATAATATAATGACGGACCTGCTGGACACTGTCAGCAGACTCCTAAACTACTAGTATGAAGAAGATAGAAAAAAAAACCCCACCACAGGTAGGTATACAATTATGGACGAGCACTGACGACACAGAGGTAGCTACAGCCGTGGACTACCGTACTGCGTCTGCTAGTATAGAGATGATAATGATATAAAAAAAATATATATATCACTACTGCAGGTATATATAATATAATGACGGACCTGCTGGACACTGTCAGCAGACTCCTAAACTACTAGTATGAAGAAGATAGAAAAAAAAAACCCACCACAGGTAGGTATACAATTATGGACGAGCACTGACGACACAGAGGTAGCTACAGCCGTGGACTACCGTACTGCGTCTGCTAGTATAGAGATGATAATGATATAAAAAATATATATATATCACTACTGCAGGTGTATATAATATAATGACGGACCTGCTGGACACTGTCAGCAGACTCCTAAACTACTAGTATGAAGAAGATAGAAAAAAAAAACCCACCACAGGTAGGTATACAATTATGGACGAGCACTGACGACACAGAGGTAGCTACAGCCGTGGACTACCGTACTGCGTCTGCTAGTATAGAGATGATAATGATATAAAAAAATATATATATATCACTACTGCAGGTATATATAATATAATGACGGACCTGCTGGACACTGTCAGCAGACTCCTAAACTACTAGTATGAAGAAGATAGAAAAAAAAAACCCACCACAGGTAGGTATACAATTATGGACGAGCACTGACGACACAGAGGTAGCCACAGCCGTGGACTACCGTACTGCGTCTGCTAATATAGAGATGATAAAGATGATAGAGATGAACAAAAAAAATATAACACTACTGCAGGTAAATATTTATATAATATTATGAATGACGGACCTGCTGGACACTGTCAGCAGAATGCGTTTATAGAATAAAATAAAAAAACACCACAGGAGTGTTTGTTTAACTTTTTCAGGCAGACAATATACTGGTGGTCACTGGTCAGTCACACTGGCAGCAAAAGTGTGCACTGTACTCCTGCTATTAACTGCACCCCAGTCTCCCCCACAATTCAGCTGTGTGAGCAGTGAGCACTCAGCACAGTCAGATATACATAGATGATATAATATTAAAATCTGGTAATTTAGATGTTTGGCTGCTTATTAGTATAATGAAGGTGGGACATATATAAAATGGATTCACATTTGGAGCGAGGGAATGACAAAAGGAGAATAGGAGTAAGCTAAATAGAACATCTAATAAGCAGCCAAACATCTAAATTACCAGATTTTAATATTTGCAATGGGGATGTGGTTTATTGTGCACAAACGAATATAATATTGGAGTTAAGCACCCATCCTGTCATTACATTTTTTGATGTACGGGTCTTTATAACACTAGAAGTCTATGCACAGATGGTATTAAAAGTGTTAATGTGAACACATTGAACGGGTTTTAAGATGAATGGTATTTTTATCAATTGTATGTGGTAAATGTTTGAATTTATAGTATAGTGTAATGGAAGATAGCGGGGCAGCTAAGTAATAGTCGCCAATGGTTTTATTTATGTATATAAAGCACGATTTTATCGACAGTATATAACATTTTGGTTTAAGTGTTCACTTTTTCTCCTTCCCCTCCAGCGTTGCCATGGTCACGCGGCCCACGGAATAACAATACGTCACTTCCGGTATGGACGTGACGTGCAGAACACTGGACAGGAAGTGCGGCTGGCGTGCCTGCGGCGGACGCTGGCGGGGACATCAGAAAGAGGAGGGGGGTAAGTGTGTATTTATTGTTCACCATTGTCACTGTGTGTTTGTCCTGAAGACGGGGAGGTGGTCCCCGAAACGTTGACCTCACTAATACAGCTTTTTCACTGCTTTTAAAGTCTCCGAGTGCCGCCTCTGATTTCGGTTATTGGTACATGTCAGGGATAGGATCCCTGGGGAGGGCACCGGAGCAAGGTACACCCTGAGGGGGAGGACTGGAGTGCCGGAGTTTATCTGTGATATATATATATATATATATCACAGTATTGCAGGCGGCACTCACGGACTCACTTAGAAAACGACCAGGGACCCCAGGTCTGCTTACAACGTTTCAGAATTTATTTCCTTCGTCAGGTAACAATACATACAATATACAAAAAAGCTTACCTTTATACCAAACAGTTAGCGTGCATGTGTGCATGTGAACGGTGCCCGGCTCCCCCCCTGTACTTCCGCTGACGTCATCACTGCCAGACGGCGCCTGGCGGAAGACAGGGAAATGTGTAACACAAAATCTATCACCATGGAGACTGTAAACAACGAGCGTCATAATATTACACTAAGCCAGAGTAACGGGGTCAAGCAGTATACTCTGCAAATGTCCGACATCATGTCACATAAGCACTTTGTATCATAAAAAACAGTTTAAAGACAACATTTCATTCAAGCCTTTGGGAGCAATCGTATCTAAAAGGTGAATCCACTTTGCCTCACATTGTAGAAGTGCTCTGGCCCTATCTCCTCCTCTATTGTCCTCAGTTACATGGTCAAGTATCTTATAGCGTAAAGAGGATAATGAATGTCCCCTGGCCTTGAAATGCTTGGCGACCGGCTGGTCAACATTCTTACCCTCCAATGACTGTTTAATGGCACTGCGGTGTTGCGCCATGCGTTCCTTGAACTGGCAAATCGTCTTGCCTATATAGTATAAGCTGCAGGGACACTTAATACAATAGACAACAAATTTACTGGTGCAGGTCAACACGTGTTTAAGTTTAATTCTTCTGCCTGAGTGGGGATGTACGATGTAGTCCCCTGTCTCCAAGTAAGAACAGGTAGTACATCCCAGACACTTGTAATTACCTGGTTTCCTTGTCATAAAGTGCTCTATGCTTTTTTTAGAGTCATCCGCTATATCAGCGTGGACCACAAAATCCCTGATATTTTTGCCTCTGGTATAACACGGAAGTAGTTTACGTCTAGATAGATCTGGCAAATCAGGGTCCGTTTGAATAATCGGCCAGATCGCCTTAGCTGTAGACACCAATTTTTTAGAGGCAACAGTGAAATTATTCACCCAAATTACAGAGGTATCAGTCTTGTCCTCAGGTGTTCGTATATCAGTTCTAAATCTTGGGGTTGCTAATGCTTTAGTTCTAGCTACTTGTAAATCCTTGTTATGATAACCCCTTTCAAGAAATTTCTTGGTCATGTCTCCCATTTTAATAGTTTCATCCCTGGTGTCACTGCAAATGCGGTGTACACGAAGGTATTGGGAATAGGGGAGCCCCCTCTTTAAAGAATCAGGATGGTGGCTGGCTGCCTGCAACAAATTGTTGCAGTCAGTGGGCTTCTGATAAATTGTGGTTGTGAATCTGGAATTATTAATCCTTACTTCTACATCCAAAAAGTGTATTACCTCCTTCTGTATGTCATAGGTGAATTTTATGTTTTGATCTGAGGAATTAATCTCTTTCATCATATTATGTAACATCTCATAGGTACCTGTCCACAGAAAAAATACATCATCTATGAACCTAGTATACAGGGGGATATGATCCACATAATTTCTATCGAAAAACAATCTATCTTCAACAAAGAACATGAACGCATTAGCGTACGTCGGTGCGACACATGCACCCATCGCACACCCTTGTCTCTGTAAAAAGAACTCATTGTTAAACATAAAGTAATTCCTCTCAAGCACTAGGCCAAGTAATTTAAAAAAAAAGTCAATGTCAGGACCCCTATACAAAGGATTGTCGGTTATGAGCCGTCGTACCGCTTCAATGCCCCTGTTATGGGGGATGTTGGTATAAAGGCTCACCACGTCGGCCGTACATAGCCAACAATTATCAGGAACGATATCAAAGTCCCTGAGTTTCTGCAAGAACATGGCAGTGTCCTTAAGGTATGTCGGTCTGTTCTGCACCACCGGTTGTAAGTAAAAATCCAAAAATTTGGAGACCTGAAAAAATAAAGAATCCCTTGCTGATACAATAGGTCTTCCTGGGGGATTGGTTGCATTTTTATGAATTTTCGGCAACATGTTAAAGATTGGAACCCGTGGACAATCCTTTAAGAGGGCCCTCATTACTGATTCAGTGATGATGCCCCCCTCATGTGCCAATTGTAAGGTGTCCCTCAGTTCCATGTAAAATTCATCAGTTGGATTCCTCTGTAAACGCGTGTAAACTGTATCATCTTGTAATTGCCGATAAGCCTCAGCCTTATAAGCTTCCAAGTCCTGCACCACAATCCCCCCACCCTTGTCCGCAGGGCGTATGGTGATGTCACTATAGTTGGATAAATCCCGTAATGCTTTCCATTCACTGGGGGATAAATTTTTTGTGACCAATTTGTTCTCTTTATCACAGCACTCAATGCAATTAGTCATAGTTCTGGTAAAGGATTTAATAGAGATATTACTGGAAATGGGCTCAAAGTTGGATTTCACCCTTATTGGGCAGATCTCAGCCGGTGTCTGTTCAACTGTGCCCACATCCTGGTTTTTTCCAAAAAAATCTTTCAAACGTAATTGTCGGTTGAGCCGGTGTAGATCCACTTTACTTTTAAGACAGTTATGGGGATTTGTTGGAATAAAGCTCAATCCCCTGTTTAGTACTGAGATTTCATCATGGTTCAGGGTGCGGGAGGACAAGTTGAAAATCATTTCTTTGGTTTTACCGTTCGCTTTGCCTTGCCTTTCGCATTGTCTGCCTCTGCGGGTTCTGGATCTCCTGGGCTTTCTACACGTGCCCTCGTTGTTACCCCTAAAGGGGTGCGCCCCCTTGATTTAGGGTTTTTGGAGCTTGATGGTTCTGCATCGCTACCAGATGCTCCACTGGAGGTCTCTGTGTCAATGCCGGAACGGTCACCTCTCACATTGACTCTGTTGAATCGTTTCTTATATGGTCTTCGTCCCCCTCCTTGTTGATTCACCCAGAAGTAAACCCTGTTCTCAGCATAATCTTTAGTAACAGTCACCAATTTCTTGGTTTTGAATCTAATCAGTTCTGCCTTATATTTCTCCACCTCATCATTCAATTTGGATAACCAGTCAGTCGATGTGTCAGTAGTCAGACTGTCCATACAGATTCGTTCCAATATATAAATTTTTTCTCTGGTAATCTGGAGCTCACGAGTGGCCTCCTCTATGACCAAAAGAATAAGGTCAAAAGAGGCTTTATTGAGGACCGCAACCCATTTACGGCAAAAGTCAGAATTATGCCGACCAATCGTGGGTAGATTTTTGATGCGGAAACCACGTGGGATTTTTTTATCCCTATAATACTCAGATAAACAAACTCTGTGTAAATAAAAGTCCGTCTCTCTATTTTTTAATCTTAAGAGATCAGTGTAATATTGATCATTGGTGTTCTTCCCTGCTGTAGTGACAAGCCTGTCAGTAATCAGGATGCGCCTGGCATCAGCATCAGACAGTGATAATATTTCCCCTTCTGGTAGTGTTGTTATCCTGTAACCACTATTGTCCTCGCTAATAGACTCCATTGTGGAAAACGTGAAATAAAAAAAAAAATCCCACGTGGTTTCCGCATCAAAAATCTACCCACGATTGGTCGGCATAATTCTGACTTTTGCCGTAAATGGGTTGCGGTCCTCAATAAAGCCTCTTTTGACCTTATTCTTTTGGTCATAGAGGAGGCCACTCGTGAGCTCCAGATTACCAGAGAAAAAATTAATATATTGGAACGAATCTGTATGGACAGTCTGACCACTGACACATCGACTGACTGGTTATCCAAATTGAATGATGAGGTGGAGAAATATAAGGCAGAACTGATTAGATTCAAAACCAAGAAATTGGTGACTGTTACTAAAGATTATGCTGAGAACAGGGTTTACTTCTGGGTGAATCAACAAGGAGGGGGACGAAGACCATATAAGAAACGATTCAACAGAGTCAATGTGAGAGGTGACCGTTCCGGCATTGACACAGAGACCTCCAGTGGAGCATCTGGTAGCGATGCAGAACCATCAAGCTCCAAAAACCCTAAATCAAGGGGGCGCAGCCCTTTAGGGGTAACAACGAGGGCACGTGTAGAAAGCCCAGGAGATCCAGAACCCGCAGAGGCAGACAATGCGAAAGGCAAGGCAAAGCGAACGGTAAAACCAAAGAAATGATTTTCAACTTGTCCTCCCGCACCCTGAACCATGATGAAATCTCAGTACTAAACAGGGGATTGAGCTTTATTCCAACAAATCCCCATAACTGTCTTAAAAGTAAAGTGGATCTACACCGGCTCAACCGACAATTACGTTTGAAAGAATTTTTTGGAAAAAAACAGGATGTGGGCACAGTTGAACAGACACCGGCTGAGATCTGCCCAATAAGGGTGAAATCCAACTTTGAGCCCATTTCCAGTAATATCTCTACTAAATCCTTTACCAGAACTATGACTAATTGCATTGAGTGCTGTGATAAAGAGAACAAATTGGTCACAAAAAATTTATCCCCCAGTGAATGGAAAGCATTACGGGATTTATCCAACTATAGTGACATCACCATACGCCCTGCGGACAAGGGTGGGGGGATTGTGGTGCAGGACTTGGAAGCTTATAAGGCTGAGGCTTATCGGCAATTACAAGATGATACAGTTTACACGCGTTTACAGAGGAATCCAACTGATGAATTTTACATGGAACTGAGGGACACCTTACAATTGGCACATGAGGGGGGCATCATCACTGAATCAGTGATGAGGGCCCTCTTAAAGGATTGTCCACGGGTTCCAATCTTTAACATGTTGCCGAAAATTCATAAAAATGCAACCAATCCCCCAGGAAGACCTATTGTATCAGCAAGGGATTCTTTATTTTTTCAGGTCTCCAAATTTTTGGATTTTTACTTACAACCGGTGGTGCAGAACAGACCGACATACCTTAAGGACACTGCCATGTTCTTGCAGAAACTCAGGGACTTTGATATCGTTCCTGATAATTGTTGGCTATGTACGGCCGACGTGGTGAGCCTTTATACCAACATCCCCCATAACAGGGGCATTGAAGCGGTACGACGGCTCATAACCGACAATCCTTTGTATAGGGGTCCTGACATTGACTTTTTTTTTAAATTACTTGGCCTAGTGCTTGAGAGGAATTACTTTATGTTTGACAATGAGTTCTTTTTACAGAGACAAGGGTGTGCGATGGGTGCATGTGTCGCACCGACGTACGCTAATGCGTTCATGTTCTTTGTTGAAGATAGATTGTTTTTCGATAGAAATTATGTGGATCATATCCCCCTGTATACTAGGTTCATAGATGATGTATTTTTTCTGTGGACAGGTACCTATGAGATGTTACATAATATGATGAAAGAGATTAATTCCTCAGATCAAAACATAAAATTCACCTATGACATACAGAAGGAGGTAATACACTTTTTGGATGTAGAAGTAAGGATTAATAATTCCAGATTCACAACCACAATTTATCAGAAGCCCACTGACTGCAACAATTTGTTGCAGGCAGCCAGCCACCATCCTGATTCTTTAAAGAGGGGGCTCCCCTATTCCCAATACCTTCGTGTACACCGCATTTGCAGTGACACCAGGGATGAAACTATTAAAATGGGAGACATGACCAAGAAATTTCTTGAAAGGGGTTATCATAACAAGGATTTACAAGTAGCTAGAACTAAAGCATTAGCAACCCCAAGATTTAGAACTGATATACGAACACCTGAGGACAAGACTGATACCTCTGTAATTTGGGTGAATAATTTCACTGTTGCCTCTAAAAAATTGGTGTCTACAGCTAAGGCGATCTGGCCGATTATTCAAACGGACCCTGATTTGCCAGATCTATCTAGACGTAAACTACTTCCGTGTTATACCAGAGGCAAAAATATCAGGGATTTTGTGGTCCACGCTGATATAGCGGATGACTCTAAAAAAAGCATAGAGCACTTTATGACAAGGAAACCAGGTAATTACAAGTGTCTGGGATGTACTACCTGTTCTTACTTGGAGACAGGGGACTACATCGTACATCCCCACTCAGGCAGAAGAATTAAACTTAAACACGTGTTGACCTGCACCAGTAAATTTGTTGTCTATTGTATTAAGTGTCCCTGCAGCTTATACTATATAGGCAAGACGATTTGCCAGTTCAAGGAACGCATGGCGCAACACCGCAGTGCCATTAAACAGTCATTGGAGGGTAAGAATGTTGACCAGCCGGTCGCCAAGCATTTCAAGGCCAGGGGACATTCATTATCCTCTTTACGCTATAAGATACTTGACCATGTAACTGAGGACAATAGAGGAGGAGATAGGGCCAGAGCACTTCTACAATGTGAGGCAAAGTGGATTCACCTTTTAGATACGATTGCTCCCAAAGGCTTGAATTAAATGTTGTCTTTAAACTGTTTTTTATGATACAAAGTGCTTATGTGACATGATGTCGGACATTTCCAGAGTATACTGCTTGACCCCGTTACTCTGGCTTAGTGTAATATTATGACGCTCGTTGTTTACAGTCTCCATGGTGATAAATTTTGTGTTACACATTTTCCTGTCTTCCGCCAGGCGCCGTCTGGCAGTGATGACGTCAGCGGAAGTACAGGGGGGGAGCCGGGCACCGTTCACATGCACACATGCACGCTAACTGTTTGGTATAAAGGTAAGCTTTTTTGTATATTGTATGTATTGTTACCTGACGAAGGAAATAAATTCCGAAACGTTGTAAGCAGACCTGGGGTCCCTGGTCGTTTTCTAAGTGAGTCCGTGAGTGCCGCCTGCAATACTGTGACATGCTTCATTAACAAGAGGAGGGCACCCGGCATTGAATCTGGTTGTTGTTTTGGAGTGCCGGATATCATCTGCTATATATATATATATATATATATATATATATATATATATATATATATACTAGAAACAAATCAGGAGAGCGCACTGGTAAATGTAAAATCATTCACTTTATATAGAAAAAAG
This sequence comes from Pseudophryne corroboree, assembly GCF_028390025.1. Lineage (NCBI taxonomy): Eukaryota > Metazoa > Chordata > Amphibia > Anura > Myobatrachidae > Pseudophryne > Pseudophryne corroboree. Next base: position 194,690,265 of record NC_086454.1, read on the forward strand.
CAATATCCACATACATTGCAGTTAAAACTTCCAAGCTCCGTGAAGTTCACAAGACCATCAGTGTTGTGCTCAGTCGAGCTGGAACCACGTGGCTACTTGCTGAGGACGGTGTGACGTCACCCGCCGGGTCCGGAGCCGATGAGACAGTTCCAGCTCGACTGAGCACAACACTGATGGTCTTGTGAACTTCACGGAGCTTGGAAGTTTTAACTGCAATGTATGTGGATATTGCTTTTTTCTATATAAAGTGAATGATTTTACATTTACCAGTGCGCTCTCCTGATTTGTTTCTAGCACCAATACCGTTTACTCCCTGGCTGGGAGCTGGATTGAGCAGCACTGGGACAATAGTTTCAAAGAGACTCTGGAAAATACGGATATGCAGCGCAGGGATTGAATTCTGTTGTTTCACACACACACACACACACACACTATATATATATATATATATATATATATATATATATAGGAATTATTAGTATATTATTATTATTTTTATTTTATTTTGACCGTGACCTGGTCCCAATGCATCTCCCCGTTTGCCTTCTGCTCACATCTAGAGGTAAGTTGTCAGGCTTCTGGGGGCATCCCTCAGACACACCGTCAGGTGATAGGAGGCTCTGGATGCCCCTGTGGGTGTGAACGATGCGGCGGGACCATCGGTGAAGAGACTGGGGTGCCTTTGCAGCGATGCTCTGTCAGGTCTCAGGTTCCACTTGCTGTTTCAGACTGGTTGGAGCTCTATCAAATTAATCAGCATAGTCTCTTGCTGTATCCTAGTTGCATTGTGTTTCGACTAATACACATTTTCGGCAAAAAAAGATGCCTAACATTAGCAGAGTTGCACGGGATCTGACTGCTCTCTTGTGTCAGACATCTTGTGCTGCATGCCATACTAAGACTAGATGTACGAGGACTAGTGATGTGCACCGGACATTTTTCGGGTTTTGTGTTTTGGTTTTGGATTCGGTTCCGCGGCCGTGTTTTGGATTCGGATGCGTTTTGGCAAAACCTCACCGGAAATTTTTTGTCGGATTCGGGTGTGTTTTGGATTCGAGTGTTTTTTACAAAAAACCCTAAAAAACAGCTTAAATAATAGAATTTGGGGGTCATTTTGATCCCATAGTATTATTAACCTCAATAACCATAATTTACACTCATTTCCAGTCTATTCTGAACACCTCACAATATTATTTTTAGTCCTAAAATTTGCACCGAGGTCGCTGGATGGCTAAGCTAAGTGACACAAGTGGCCGACACAAACACCTGGCCCATCTAGGAGTGGCACTGCAGTGTCAGGCAGGATGGCACTTCAAAAAAATAGTCCCCAAACAGCACATGATGCAAAGAAAAAAAGAGGCGCAATGAGGTTGCTGTGTGACTAAGCTAAGCGACCCAAGTGGCCGACACAAACACCTGGCCCATTTAGGAGTGGCACTGCAGTGTCAGGCAGGATGGCACTTCAAAAAAATAGTCCCCAAACAGCACATGATGCAAAGAAAAAAAGAGGCGCACCAAGGTCGCACCACAGGTATAGACTGTAGATGGATAGTATACTTGACGACACAGAGGTAGGTACAGCAGTGGCCTTCCGTACTGTACTGCTATATATACTGGTGGTCACTGTGTCAGCAAACTGCACAACTGAAATGCACCACAGGTATAGAATCTAGATGGATAGTATACTTGACAACACAGAGGTAGGTACAGCAGTGGCCTTCCGTGCCGTACTGCTATATATACTGGTGGTCACTGTGTCAGCAAACTGCACAACTGAAATGCACCACAGGTATAGAATCTAGATGGATAGTATACTTGACGACACAGAGGTAGGTACAGCAGTGGCCTTCCGTACCATACTGCTATATATACTGGTGGTCACTGTGTCAGCAAACTGCAAAACTAAAATGCACCACAGGTATAGAATGTAGATGGATAGTATACTTGACGACACAGAGGTAGGTACAGCAGTGGCCTACTGTACCGTAATGCTATATATTATATACTGGTGGTCACTGGTCAGCAAAACTCTGCACTGTACTCCTCCTATATAATATTATACTGGTGGTCCCCAGTCCCCACAATAAAGCAGCACACTGAGCACAGATATGGAGAGTTTTTCAGGCAGACAACGTATACTGGTGGTCACTGTCAGCAAAACACTGCACTGTACTCCTGCTATATAATACAGCTGCTCCCCAGTCCCCACAATTAAGCAGTGTGAGCACAGATATATGCAGCACACTGAGCACAGATAAGAAGCGTTTTTTTCAGGCAGAGAACGGATAAAACTGGTGGTCACTGATCAGCAAAACTCTGCACTGTACTCCTCCTATATTAATATAAAGCTGCTCCCCAGTCCCCACAATGATATAAGCAAGCACAAATATTTGCATCAACTCAACAATGAATAAACGGAGAGGACGCCAGCCACGTCCTCTCCCTAACATTTCCAATGCACGAGTGAAAATGGCGGCGACGCTCGGCTGCTTATATAGAATCCGAATCTCGCGAGAATCCGACAGCGGGATGATGACGTTCGGGCGCGCTCGGGTTAACCGAGCCATACGGGAGAATCTGAGTATGCCTCGGACCCGTGTAAAAAGGGTGAAGTTCGGGGGGGTTCGGTTTCCGAGAAACCGAACCCGCTCATCACTTATGAGGACACATTTTATATAAAGATTTTTTTTATTGTGATTGAATATTTTTAAACCTATTATTTTCTATGGTGCCTTTTTCCCCAAAGTAATCAAATCTATCTTTTCTAACCTGACTTTTCAATATAACAATCTAGTTGCCCATAATAATGAGAGTAAATGCCTATAAGTGCCTTCACGTTCTACTACTGTATATCCTTACCATAATGGTACCTCATAATGTATGTTCAAACTTGTCACTTATACAATCATAGGTAAAATTCAGGTTTCAGAATGCTGGTTAACAGAAACAAGCTCAATACACTTGCAGTTATACAGGCCTGCAGGATAACATAATAAGGTACTTGTAGATCAGGGCTGGCAAAACCGGTCCTCGAGATCTACCAACAGTTCATGTTTTCCAGGCCTCCTGGAGACCTGTAGAATTGTCAGTTAGGAATGAATGCAGCACAGCTTAATTAGTAATGACTACACCTGTGCACTAGCTAGGTGCTCTGGAAAATGTGAACTGTTGGTAGATCTCGAGGACTGGTTTGGTCAGCCCTGTTGTAGATAATTCCCAGTCCAGTCTAATGCTGCTATGATTACATGACAACATAATCCTGATGAAAGTTATTGAGTGAGTGGATTAGTGGGGGAGAGACTGTCCATACACAAGGATAATATTTGCGATTAGAGCCAACAGACTTATTCCAGAGGTTCCCAAACGCAGTCCTCAAAGCACCCCAGTGGTCCAAGTTTTAAATGTATTCATGATTGGCCACAGGTGACTTAATTAGCACCTACAGTAAGTCAATTTGATTTAACCATCTGTGCTGAGCCATGGATATACCTAAATCCTGGACTGTTTGGGTGCCTTGAGGACCGCGTTTGGGAAACCTCTGACTTGTTATGTTATGTACCACATCGTGTGTTCATGGTCTTATGGTAAAATACACTCTTTTTATGTTTTTAATTGTGTGCAGTTTTAATAAATGACTGTCATTATAACGTGGAGATTTGTGCTGGAAGATTTTTTTTTTAGTGGTTCCTGATTTGCAAGTGGCAGCATACGTTTTTTGATGCCTTGGGATGCATTCTTTCCTATTTTTGTTTAGTATGTGGTTCACTGCATAAAGGCTATGCTGTTATTTGTGTTGTCAGTTCTGCATCTGTGCTGCAAAGCATGTGATACAATAATAAACAGGGACTTGTTACGGGTTCACTACGATCTGCCGGCGGCCGGCCTCCCGACGACCAGCATACCGGCGCCGGGAGGCCGGCCGCCGGCTTACCAACAGTGTGGCGAGTGCAAATGAGCCCCTTGCGGGCTCGCTGCGCTCGCCACGCTACGGCCACACTATTTAATTCTCTCTCCAGGGGGGTCGTGGACTCCCACGAGGGAGAATAAGTGTCGGTATGCCGGCTGTCGGGCTCCCGGCGCCGGTATGCTGGTCGCCGGGAGCCCGACCGCCGGCATACTGAAGACCACCCCTTGTTACCTGCCTGTACTGTAATCTAGCTCAGCCAGTATTAACAACACTACGGAACCAGAGGGGACTAGAGTGGACAGGTAGGTCAGATCAGCACTGGAGTGGACAGATATGTCAGCTCAGCAGCACTGGAGTGAATGGACACTGGACAGATATGCCAGCTAAGCAGCACTGGAGTGAATGGACACTGGACAGATATGTCAGCTAAGCAGCACTGGAGTGGGTGGACAGACACTGGACAGACAGGTCAGCTCAGCAGCACTGGAGTGAATGGACACTGGACAGATATGTCAGCTAAGCAGCACTGGAGTGAATGGACACTGGACAGATATGTCAGCTAAGCAGCACTGGAGTGAATGGACACTGGACAGATATGTCAGCTAAGCAGCACTGGAGTGGGTGGACAGACACTGGACAGATATGTCAGCTAAGCAGCACTGGAGTGGGTGGACAGACACTGGACAGACAGGTCAGCTCAGCAGCACTGGAGTGAATGGACACTGGACAGATATGTCAGCTAAGCAGCACTGGAGTGAATGGACACTGGACAGATATGTCAGCTAAGCAGCACTGGAGTGAATGGACACTGGACAGATATGTCAGCTAAGCAGCACTGGAGTGGGTGGACAGACACTGGACAGACAGGTCAGCTCAGCAGCAATGGAGTGAATGGACAGATAGATCAGCACAGACTGTTAGGAGCACACAACTCTCAGGCATCTGCTGTGAAATGGTGCCGAATCCAAAAACCGCAATATCCAATGCAGGGATGAAGATGTTTTGCCTCTGTTTGGAATCTGAGCCTGGTGAGAATACCTGAGCCGTGGCTTGGACGGATCCCTGAAGAGCAGGTGGGCTCGGTTTTCTGGAAACATCTCTATATCTGATGGTTTCAGCTTGTTAGAAAAAATGTCTGTCTGTTTAACAGACTTTATATGTGACAGGGTGCCCATTATTTTACTAAGGGGTCTATTTACTAAGACTTGGATAGAGATAAAGTCGCTGGAGAAAGTACCAGCCAATTGGTTCCTAACTGCCATGCCACAGGCAGTGTTTGAAAAATGTCAGTTAGGAGCCGACTGGCTGGTACTTTGGGGGTCATTCTGACCCGATCACTCGCTGCAGTTGTTTGCAGTGTAGCAATCGGGTCGGAACTGCACATGCACCGGTGCCGCAGTGTGCCGGTGCATGCCAGAAGGCCGAAGGTCGTCGTTCCCTAGCGATCACCTCTGTCTGATTGAAAGGCAGAGGCAGTCGCTGGGCAGGAGGGGGCAGCACGCAGGCATGGCCGGACCGTGCAGGGGGCGGGCCGCAGCGGTGCATGCCGGAAGCAGCCGCTGCGACCAGAGGCAGGCATGAGCAACTCCTGGTCAGCCACAGGAGCTGCGCTGGCCGGGAGTTACTCAACAAGTACAAAAGCAGTGCGATGCTTTTGTACTTGTGCATGGGGGTGGGGGGGGGGGGTGGACAGACATGCGGGGCGGGCTAGCCCTGTGCTGGGCGTCCCCCCGCATGTCTGGGAACATGATTGTAGCTGTGCTAAATTTACCACAGCTACAATCAACTCAGAATGACCCCCTTTATCTCCAGCGACTTTATCTCCAGCCAAGGCTTAGTAAATAGACCCCCAAGGGCCTGATTCAGATGTGGTTGTAGTTGCTATCATTGTTGCTTACAAGGAAGCAGCAGCAATAGCACTAATATGGTAATGCAGCAGGAGGCATCATACCTCCTGCTGCATTACTGATCCGAGCTGCGTCCAACGATGCATAATTGGATCTTCCCTGCCACTATTGGCCGACTGTGTGACCCATAGGTCATGCAAGCCGGCTGTCTGAAGTCCTACACAGAGGCCAGGAAATCAATATCCTCTGATAGAGACCTTAGCCTCTTCCCTCCACCACAATGGCGGTGACACGCCTCTGTTTAGAGAAATGTAGGGCATCACCGCTCCCTCTCTGTCCCCAAATGGCATCAGACTGTCAATGTATGGTATATCAATTAGGGGAAATAAAATGGAGAGATTATAGCACAAACAGGGCCGGTGCTAGGGTGTTCGGCGCCCTCCTGCAAAAAAATGAATTTGCGCCCTTCCTCACATACATCTAATAGGGACAGATGCGTGCCGCAGGCACGCACTGAAAATTTAGGGGTGTGGCTTCATGGGAAGGGGCGTGACTACAGAATATTATATTATCTGTCCCCAGTCCTGGCACCTGTGCTGCCACATTACCTGTAACCAGCCCTGGCGCTTGTGCCACCTGATTATTTGTCCCCACTGTCACCCCATAATTTGTCCCCAGTATTACCTCATTATCTGTCCCCTGTGTTACCTCATAATCTGTCCCCTGTGTCATTCCATAATCTGTCCCAAGACTCAGCCCCTTATCAGCCCCCTGTGTCACCGCATGATTAGCCTGAGGCACCCTGTAAATGATGCAGCCCTGGGACGCCGTGCCTGTGTTCCCCAGCAGTTACACCCCGGCTGTGAGTGCCGCAGGCCCCACCCCCATCTGCCGGATTGTTAGGGTCTGGTTGACAGCGCAACCTGTCCTCAAGCAAGGCTCCACCAGCAGAATGGAGAGCGGATCCCCCTCCCTGCCTCCTTACCACTGCACTGCATGTCATGAAGCTGCCCTCACGCAAGGCTCCAGAGGCAGGGAGGGGAGCCGCTCTCCATTCTGCCGGCGCCGCTGCCTGTCACACAGAGTGATAGGTGCAGCGGCAAAAGGCAGCACCATTGCACATCAGCAAGGTCTGTAGAGCAGGGAGAGTGCCTATCCAGCACGGTGCTTCCCTGCATTGCAGACCTTGCTGAGCGGGTAGCGCCGGCCCTGGTACTACCCCTGCCCCCCTTCCACGCATATTACACTGTAGCTGTTACCCTGAACCACACTCCCCACACACTACATTGCCACTACCCCGCATCCCCCTCCCCTCACACACGAAACTCCCACCGCTACCCTGCACCCCACACACTACATCGCTGCTAGCCTGTATCCCCCGCCCCGCACACATTAATATGAACCCCCTCCCCATTACAATGACAGCTCTCCTTCAGCACACATTAATAGGACACCCCCTCCCTTCCCAGCACACATTAGTATGACCCCTTTCCCCAGCAAACATTAATGACCCCCATCCCCAAGCACAGAGTAATAGGGCACCCCTCCCCCTCCCACATTAATAGGACCCCCTCCCCAAGCTCAGATTAATAGGACACCCTCCCCCTCCCTAGAACACATTAATAGGACCCCCCTCTCCAAGCACACATTAATAGGACACCCCTCCCCCTCCCACAGTAATAGGACCCCCCCTCCCCAAGCACAGGTTAATAGGACACCCTCCCCCCCCCAAGCACAGATTAATTGAACACCCCTCCCCAGCACACAGTAATAGGACCCCCCCTCCCCAAGCACAGGTTAATTGGACACCCCCCCTCCCCAGCACACAGTAATAGGACACCCCTTCCCCCCTCCCCAGCACACAGTAATAGGACACCCCTCCCCCCCCCCCGAGCACACAGTAATAGGACACCCCCCCCCTTCCTAAGCACAGGTTAATAGGACACCCCCCTCCCCAGCACTCAGTAATAGGACACCCCCCCTTCCTAAGCACAGGTTAATAGTACACCCATCCACCCTTCCCCAGCACACAGTAATAGGACACCCCCCTCCCCCTTCCTAAGCACAGGTTAATAGAACACCCCTCCCACTCCCAAGCACACATAAATAGGACAGTTTCTCCCCCCTTTGTTTATCTGCAGCAGCACTAACCTGAGCCTTGGCTCCTCGTGTGGCTGGCTGTTAGTGCTGCTTCTCTTCTCATGGCTGCTTGCTCCTCCCCTACACACAGGTCAGTGTGCATCACGTCTTCCTGTGTAGTGGTTGCACTGCCCAGACTAAATTCCACCACTGACGGACAGGGAGTTGAGAGAGGTGGGCGGTGCTGAAGACTGTGCTGTGTCTTCAGTCACAGACGGGAGGGAAGAGAAGTGGGCAACACAAGTGCAGTGGGGAGGAGCAAGCAGGAAGGGGGGAGGGCCCGAACGCAGGAGGAGATTAAGAGCCTCTGTGTACGGCTGGCAGCCTGGCGGCGCCGCAGCCAGATACAATACTACAGTGTGACAGGCGCTGCGCGTTAGCTTGGTTGCGGAGCAGGGACAGCGCCTCTCTACCCCAGCGCCTCCCTGCTTTGCAGACCTTGCTGAGCGGGTAGCGCCGGCCCTGAGCACAAACCAATCAGCTCCTGTCATTTTTCAACACATCATGTAAAATGAGAGAAGCTGGTTGGTTTGTGATTTATCTCTCTCTACTTTATCTCTCTCCATGCTTTGATGAATACCAAACTTAATGTGTTTTTGTACTATACA